>NW_024870711.1:11035000-11652500 GCF_019054845.1 Dipodomys spectabilis
AGGAAGGAAGAAGGAAGAAATAAAAATTCACATAACTCACGAGAAGCAAGAACACGGCCAACCATGAAGCATGATCTACACAGAGCCTCTGCTCAGTCCCGGCTACTGAGGAGGGAAGTTCAGCATGTGGTTCTCCTGACTCTTCCTCCATCAGTACTACAAAACGTCCATGGTGCAGATTGTCCCAGAGTCAAATGATTCTGCGTCCCCTGCGCCCCATCAAGCTCTTTTTAGCATCGTATAGTAAAAGTAGCCGTCAGAGCCCAGAGAGTGCTAGAAAGCCAGGGAAAGTTCCTTAGGATTTAGAGATCTCCCCACCCAGTGCAATCTCTTCAGGCGTGGTGGTAACAGGTTACTCCGGGAGCTGCCGTGTGTTCAGAGTGCGGGGGGGGGGGGGGGCAGCCTGGTGATTCTCCCTGACTGGCGGTCACAGCGCGAGGCCCCGGTACCAAGTCTTTGTGGGGAGGGCATCTCGGCACACGTGAGTCCCCTCGTAATGGCTGTTGGTAGACCTGAGCTCTCTGAGTGGGTGGAACCAGGGAATGAGAGCTTAATGCTCAAGCTAGCTTCCAGTCAGCATGGCATTTCATTTCTGAATAAGCCACACATGTTCAGTGTCGAAAAATAGAAAATTCATATGAAGTACCTTAAAAGCAAGCAAATACACACAAAAAAATACAAACGCCACCCATGATCTAATGAGCCAAATGATGTTCATGGTGCCCAGTTAAGCAAATATTCCTTCTAGGATTTTCTAGACATTCGTAGTTCTATTTACATTTCCACAATGTCTGTTTATTCATATAAATTCTTTTATCATTACGAAACAGTGCCACTTCATTCTGCAGCCTTCCATTCCGCACGGAAACGGATCACAGCACGGTGCTGTGCTCCTCAGCCTTGTCTCCTCGGTGGCTGTAGGGCTTCAGAGTGTGGCTGTGCCTCGACAGACTTAACCATCGGCTGCCTCGGGGAACAAGCAGCGGTGCAGCCAGCCTTTGCCCTTCACAGCAGCCTTCTTAGAGAAGATGTTCAGAAATAGGAGCTGTAATTAGGTCAGAGTTCTGTCTCACGAAGTATTTTATGTGTTAGAAAATTCTCTTCCAGAAAGGTTGCCTCAATTTATATTCTCATGCAGAGTATAATCTGACTTCCTAAATAAGGCATTATGGTTCCTTCTAATTGCTGATAACCTAAGAGTTTGTGTGTTCTACTAATTGTGTGTGCGTGTGTGTGTGTGTGTGTGTGTGTGTGTGTGTGCATGCACCAGTCTTGAGGCTTGAACTCATGGCCTGGGCACTATCCCTGAGCTATTTTTCTCAAGGCTAGCCTTCTACAAATTGAGTCACAGCTCCACATTTTTATGGATTCCCATTTCATGATGAGAATCTCGTGTACTTTCCTGCCTGGGCTGGCTTTGAACTGCAGTCCTCAGATCTTAGCCTCCTAAGTAGCTAGGATGACAGGCACCATCCACCCACACCTGGCAGCTCTGCTGACTTGCACTCTGCTGACTGCTGGGGAGGCCTGTGCTTTTCGTGTGTTTGACCTTCTTTCCCTCTCCTCTCGGTGCCCATTTAGCTCAGCCCTTGGGTATCCTCTTTGGATATTCTGCCCATCGTGTACTCATTTGCTCATTTGCATATTATTTGCATCTCCTTTTTCATAGGTGTGCCACTTTAGACCACCCTCCTCCCAAGTTAGCATGTGATTTATGATTCTTTGTGAAGTGTGGGAGCCTTTCATTTTATGTGGCCAGATTTTCCAGTATTTACCCATGTGGTAAATACTGACACCAGGGTCTTTGCCGCTGTCGTGTGCAAAGAGAGTCAATAAAATGAGGTTGGGATTTTGAGCACTGAGAAACAAGGATTCAGAAGTTGAGGATGACAGACAGTCTTGTGTCCTGAATCAAGTCCCAGTCCCGATGTTTTGTTCCTAACTGACAACATCCACTGCTTGTATAAACGGAGTCTTGGGAGGAGATTAGAGCCCTGTAGTGTCTCAAGATGAAGGCTTTTAATGAGTGTGGAAGAGAACTCCATGCTTGAGGCAGAGACAGCCTGGCCTGTGCCTGCTACCCAGGACTTCTGACCTGCCTGGCCTTCGACCTCTAAGCATGCAGTCATTTTAAACACAATTAGAGAGACATGCTGAAGCTGGGGTGTGTGCAGGCTGGCTTGAGCTGGGAGAGAGGCCACAGGGTCCCCAGCTGTGGTTTTTTCAGCTGGTACAGTGTTCCCTGGACTACACTACCCGGCCCCTCAGGAAATGTGTGAGTGGAAATTGTGAGGGTGAATTTTCTGGGATGTCCATCAAATGCAAAAGATTGGGAAACAGCAGGCCACAGAGTCCTCCAACAAACCTTTCATCTTCTAGAAAAGTCAAGCCTCTGGCTGTTTGAGGGTTCCCCCTAGGTGACGTGGGGAACCAAAGGAAAGGAGTCTTTGCCTTGAGGTATAATATGGTTGGGGACCCGAGATTTCTCGCCATGACCAGCAAGGGGCCTCACCACACAGCAGGGGCCTGGGCATTTCTGAAGAAGCCTCTGGCTGTAGTTGCCACACCCCCACCCCACCCCCCATCATGGCCAGCCCAGCCCTGTTCCCAGCCTCTGGTCTGCGTGCACCATGTCCATGTCTCCTGTTCCCAGCCTCTGGTTTGCGTGCACCATGTCTCCTATTCCCAGCCTCTGGTTTGCGTGCACCATGTCTCTTGCCATCACCGTCTTCCAAATGTGCCTTTGTGGCTCCATATCTCTGTGGTGTTTGCCCCGTGGCCTTTCCAGAGCTCTTTCCTTCAAAGTCCAGGTGAAGAGCCTCTTCCTTAAGATGCCACCCCACCCCTAGAGCCGAGATGAGTCAATGCTCGGACGAATCGGGCTCTCGGCAAGGTCCCACAGCCTTGTCCTCACAGAGTGTGAGAAGAGATGTGTGCGTCTGAGGGAGACAGCACACCCCATGGCAGGCCTCCCCGTGCTGTCCCCTCCCCTGCCCCTCTCATACCACCCGACTGGCATCTTCTCCACAGCACCTCTCCCCTCCCACCTGACCACACGCACCCACAGAGGAACAAACAGTCCTACCCCGGCTTCCAGGGGCCATCATCAACGTAGGTGCTCTGCAGACACTTGGGTGTGGATTCCAGGGATGCCTTTGGCACCCCACCATCTGGCCTAGAGAACTCAGCAAGAGGCCTCCCTGCAGGTGCACATTTGATAAGCCTGTGAACTCAGAGGTGCCATGTCTGATTTCTTCCTTCTGGGAAGCCTGTCCATGTCTGGTGCCAGCCATGTGCTGGAGACCAGGTAGACCAATGAACCCATTCCCAGCACACTGTGCTCCTGATGAACTGTGCTGGACTGGACTAAGGGAATGGCGGGGGGGGGGGGGGATGCTGGGCCATCCATAGAGGGACCGAGAGGGGTTCGGGCCAGGCTCTGCTCCTTACCGTGTGTGGTCTTGTGCACAGGACTTCCCCTGTCAGATCTGCCTCATCTGGGAATGCAGCGGTAAGGCCGACAACCCCACAAGTTACCAAGAAAACCCAGCCACTTCCAGCCAGCCCCACCCATGGGCCAGGTGCTGGGCTCCCACTCCCAGCCCGTCCATCAGGCTTTGCTGATGACACATCCTTTGCGCTTATTGCTATAAGGATGTAATCTTTTGAAGCAGTGATAGTTAAGCTATTTCAAAACCTCAAATATCATGAAAGGATGTGCTCTTTTTAGGGTATGAATTCGAGATGCTTCCAAAAATTCCTTGCCCTACCCTTCTTATTGGAAGCGTATACCTGTCACTTCCACACTCCCCTAAGATCCACACCAACATCCAGGAAGGACTTCGGTCCTGCTTAGGTGTGGGGATGCATCCGCTCACACCATTGCCCTGTGCCTGACTGCACACACACATCCTGATGCCAGAGGGGCACTTGTCCCGAGAGAAGAGGCTGTGTACATGACTTCCTGAAGAAAATGGTGGTCCTTTCCTGCAGAAGCAAACCCTTCCCTGTGCCCACCTCAGATGGGCTCAAGCCTTCTGTCCTGCCCATAGCCATTCCCCAAAGGCCCATCAACCAGGAGAGCAAGTCATGTATCCGCAGAAAGGCACAGCCCCTTTGCAACCAGACAGATTGACCTCCAAGGTCTGTTGGGTCTACCAGGAAGCCACATAATTCCTGGCTCCTTCCTCTCAGACCCAGCAGCACTCCGCAGGAGTCTGGGGCAGATGCCTTACCAAGATGTTTGGTGCTGAGCCTGCTGATCCAGACCCCGCCCTGCCTTCGGACTGCTGGGCAAGGAATTGGAATGATTCCTTCCCTCTGCAGTCCATCTGCTGAAATGTCTGCAGCTGGTCCCCAGCAGGAGCAGGACGTGTGCAGATGATTAATGATGGCCCCCGGGCTGTGGTGCTGGGCACGGCTGACCCCTGTGCAAACGGCACTGGCAATCTTCACTAGCTCTGGGGCTCCTTGGTTGCTCTTCTCAGTGGGCTCCCCACTGAGAGTTTCTCAGGCCCTGGGCCTGACAGGATTATCCAAAATCTCATTCAAGTCCTCAGCATGCTTCAGGCATTCGGAAGAAAATGGATGGAGGGAGAAGATACAGAAAAGATTACGGAGAACTGGAAAGCAATGGTTCATAAGCTACAAGGATGTTACTCCCAAAGGTTAGAGAAGGTGGTTCTGAGATAAGAAGAGCTAGGATAAGATGAAGGCAGCCAGACAGGGAGATAGAGGAAGGGTGGTTTTGATCAGTGCTGTTGTTAGGATAGAATTGTCCTTCTAATGTGTATATTTGCATTATAATTATTAGCAACATGTTATGGATACAAGGTATTTTGTGTGTGAAAATATACTACATATATGTGTATACACTTATACGTACATACACACAAGTACAAGGACAATTGCATTTCCTAACTTCCATTGTGGCAAGGCCTCCCTAGCATCAGGTGGGACCTAAGAACCTTGTCCCAAGTAGCCTCTAGGGGGCTCCCTCTGCCGCTGGGCTTCCTCACACCTGGACGGTCCTGATTCCTGCCACATGCTCAGACACTGGGGTCTCCAAAAGTCTTGTACCTCTGCGTTCATGCACAAGGTAGAGTCTGGAGGCAGATGTCCAGGATAAGGAAATCTTTGGACAATAATAATGAAGATTAAACTTAGGTCAGATGAAGCCCATCTTCCTAGGCCACTTTCTCCATGAAAGTGACCATCACTTCCAGTAAAATCCTATTGCTCAAATCCAGGAAGCAGACAAGACAGCCCACCAAATTACTCTTGCTCCAACTCCAGAGGTGCAGCCCCTGGTTCATCAAGTTGTTATTTAACATGGGAGAGCATTACTATCCACAGACTTCTAGCTCTCTCTTGGAGACAGAGCAAGGGAGGCTCCTGGGAATGTGAGCTGCCCATTTCAAGTGCTTTCAAAGAAACAGCAATAGAACTCATTCCATTCACTTCTCAAATAAGTTGGTCTCATCCATGCATATCCATGTGCAAGCTATGAGCCACGTGCTCAGCAAATACTGCAAAGGGTTCTGAGCTCACAGACAGCAAGGCCTTGGCTCAGCTCCTGCCCGGGTGGCAAACTCCATGACTGGACCGTTTGAGTTGCACGGTTTCTCAGAGCTGCCGCCAGCTGAACCTGGGTGCCTGGGGGCAGCGCAGTGATGGTCTTGGGCCTTCTGGGACCCATGGCTGGCTGGCTTTCCAGAGACAGGGTGTTTCCACACACCAGCATACTCAGAAGGGAACGTCTCTGAGTGCTGTCATTTCCTGCTCGGCCTTCTCCCTGGGAATCCTGGGGACTCTTGCTGCTCAGGGTTCCAACACCTGTCCCAGGATTTTTAGACCCTTCTCAACATGCACAGGTCAGTTGTAGGAATAAGGGACAGGGCTAGTTCACTGGACAGTGATTCTCACTGCCTCTTCCTGAGCTCTGCTTTCCAGTGAGCTTCTTTGAAGGAATACCAGGAACCAAGTGTTGACTAAGCATTCCTCCCTGAAGTGCTAAAGTCCAGTCCTGGAAATGAGGGTCTAAACTGTCAATTTTCCAGTGCCAATGTTAGTTACTTTTGCATCACTGTGACATAGGAATTGGCTCAGGTGCATTGTGGGAAGGAAAGTGCAGTCAGCAGGGCAGTTCACATCTTGGCAGACAGGAAGTAGTGAAAAGAACACAGGAAGAGGTCAGGGTGAGACCTCGGCCGTACCTCCCGGCCCCTGCATGGGACTTCATGTGCTGGAACTCGTTCCTGCTGTGTCATTCCTGAGCTCCTGTGGCCAGTCAGTCCCTAATTTCAGGAGGGACAGTAAATGAGCTGGTCACTTACATAGGCCTCATGGCGTTTATGGAAGTCCAAAAGTATAAACATGTTCATTTTTAAATGATTCAAAATGGATTTATCCTGGCTCAGAAAACCATAGGTACAACCCACCCAGAGGATCGTTGATAGACCCTCCCTTTGAGCGTCATCTTGTCTAGACTGTTTCAAGCTGGTTTAGGAATCATGACTCCCAGTGGTTTAGATTGAGGGGACTGTCATTAAGTAAGTAGGCTGTTCTTCATTGGCTTTGGCTGGCTGGCTTTGGTGGGTGGTGGTACTGAGTTTCATAGAAAGTGCCTTTCACCTGGGTTCATGCATACAATTCACAGAATCACACCCATGATTCTTCCTTGTTTAATAACATCTCTTCCTATCAACACCTCTTAGTAACTTGACTAAACCATGTCCACTCTGGTTCCTTCATATTTAGGCCTTGTATTTCTTAGCTCTTACATGTGGGTGACCTGTGAATCTGGAACATTCTGCTGGTGTGATGTAACAACTCGGCCCCTGGAGGACAGAATCTGAACCAAACTTTTGTTCCATTGGGGGGAGGGAGAGGTAGGAATGTATCACTCTCTTCTTTCTGTAGTTCTGCATTGCTTCCCGGTAGCAAAAAGCATTACCTTTGTGATTTGGGGAAAAGAATTTAAAATATAGAACTGTGGAAATGGTGCTGTGGCTCAAGTGTTAGAATGCTTGCCTTGAGCTGAAGATCTCAGAGACCAACGCCCAGGCCCAGAGTTCAAGCCCCATGACTGATATACACACACGTGTGTGTGTGTGTGTGTGTGTGTAGTCTTTCTGGGGTTATTATGATCTCTAGGGTTCACTTCTGAGGTAGGAGATTTGAGGGGTGTCACATGTTGGTGTTTTGGGATGCTTTTCCTTCATATACTATGGGATCACGATGCTTCAGAGCATCTGTTATTTTGCCTCCTGTGTCTGTGAGGTGCCTTCATCTAAAATATCAGTACAAAAAGAAGTTCGATAGTGCTGATGGGGTGAGCTGTCTGCGATGCTTCCTGCCTTTCACTAAGTAGAGGAAACTTGGAAGAAATCAGAGGTAGATTTCTCCCGCAGAGCCAGGATTCACTCCCTGCATTTGTTTCTATAAAGCCTAGAAAGGCTTAGGAAGGAGTGATGCTGTCTCTGAGAAGGAGAAATCACCCTGCATTTTCTCTGTGCTCTTTCATTTAAACCTACTTTCATTTTACATGTATTTCAAAGGAACACCCGCACAGTTTGTAAAGTTTTATCCACACAGACAGCATTCCTCTGCCTTTCTTCTCCCTAACGGCAGCCTTGCTCTTCCGTCATTAAAAATCTCAGTTACTTTTGCTTTTTCCTAGCATCTGTGTTCGCTCTTCTCAGAAGCACACTTAAATATTTGCATTTATTCATCAGGCACCCAATTGCTTTCTTGTCCTAATGGATGAAAGTATATTACTTCTCAGCCCATTTCATTTTACCCATAGTCCTGAGTACTTGTGTTACAGTTCTCTAGGTACTTAGGGGAGACTAAGGGAGCTCTTATGTGCTCTTAAACTCTTGAATATACAAGCTAAAATTAGCATGCTATCCCAGGTTAACCAACACCCATCTTAGAATCTACAGATGGAGCCTGGACCCCGCCTGCCCTCCAGGTGGCAAAACCTTAGCTGCACACAGTCTGCAGAATCGGAACTCAGCACCTGGGTCGAGTCGGGCCCAGATTCCTAGTTCCCATTGTTGGCTGTGGTTTGAGTGGCAGTTGTTTTTGTAATACCTCTGTTTCTTTCCAATTTTAAATAACCGTGCGTGTGTGTGAGTGTGTGTGTGTGTGTGTGTGTGTGTGTGTGTGTGTGTGTGTGTGTGTGTGTGTGTGTGTGTGTGTGTGTGTGTCCTGGGGTTTGAACTCAGGGCCTGGGTGCGGTTTCTCAGATTTTGTGCTCAAGTCTAGTAATCCACCACTTGAGTCAAAGTTCCACTTCCTGCTTTTTTGCTGGTCAATTGCAGAGAAGAGTCTCATGGGCTTTCCTGCCCAGGCTGGCTTTAAACCGTAGTCCTCAGACCTCAGCCTCTGAGTAGGTAGCATGACAGGCGTGAGCTTCTGGGTGCCTGGCAGGAACTCTCTGACATTAACCTGTCCCGTTTCCTTCACTGAAGACAGTTATGCGTCAGAGATACATATCCTTTCCCAGAATTTATTTATTGCATCACATTTCCCCAAAGCGAATTTAGTAAGATTCGTATGCACTGCACGTGGCCACGAGTCATAAGTGTGCGGCCCGCTGAGGCTGGGGTGCCCATGGATTCAAGCTCCCTAGGGTGCTAGTACATCCTGGCATGGTGAGGTATGGTCCAGCGGGAGGGGCTGGCGGAAGGGAGGGCGGGGCCTTGTGCTGTGGGACAGTACTGCTCAGAAGGGTCCTCAGCCTCTGGGAGAGGAAAGGGAAGGGAGGGGCCAGTGGGAAGAGAAGTGGCCTGGCGGAGAGACTCGGCTTCTTCCCACTTTACTCCTCCCCCCCCGGGGCTCTGGGACCCCAGGGGCATCCTCTTGTGCCAGTTGTCCTCAGAGACAGGGTCTCATTCAGCTCCAGCTCAGCCCTCCTCTCTGATGAGGGCTCTCTGTGATACCGCGGACCCCAGGCTGCCTGGTCCCTAAGTTGCTTATCAATCACCCGGCGCACTGGGGCCAATCTTAGGCTGGGCCACGCATAGGTCCCCTCTCCAGTGCGGATGCCCAGCTCATTCTGACTCATTTGTGTTCTAGAAGGCTTTTTAAGACCCTCTCTCCCTCTCTTGCCTTCATCCATCTCTCTCATCTCAAAATGAAGACACTAAACATTCCGTCTTCCATCCATTATTTTTCAAAAAAGTGCCAGAAGAGCCCACAAATGACTGTGCAAGTATCTGCACAATCCTGTTTAAAATGTCATAATTGTGTTTGCCTTAATACGGCACTCAATCTTCACATTATGTTTGTTTTACGGCTTCACGCTGTGAAGTTCACCCTTTTCAAGGGTCTGATTCAGTGATTTTTAGTGTAGTCAGAGACTTGGGCAAGCAGCACCCAATCTAATGTTTCCAGCAGCTCCAGTGAACAAGGCTTCTGAATCACGTCAGGTACGAGTCTGTAATGTGGATATAACCATTTTATTTATAATGGTGTTAACTAGCCATTTCTGTACTTTTAAAATAAAACTTGGTAGTTTATTCCTCAGAAAGGGGACACTTGAACTTCTACACATAAATTGTCTTTGGAAACTGGAGTCCAATTTAAAATAAACACTCAATTTAAAATAAGCAATTGCACGACGTGGCTTTGCCCCAACTCATGCCTCTCCTGCAGTTCTTCATCGTCAGGTTTTTTTTTAATATTGTGATTGTTTATTACAGTTTCTCCCACTGTCAACGTCCCCAGAACAATATATCCTGTGATATTTTTAAAGGCGCTTTGTTTCCCAGCTGGATCTTGGCTCCTTGGTCCCTCTTTTAATTAGAGTTCAAGTCTACTGTGTTATTAAATCCTCCAGATTGACACTTCCTTTCATTCCAGGCTTTGGACTTGTCAGTCAAAAGAGCTCCACGAAGCGGGATTGTGAGTAAAGTTCCCTGCCTAGCTCCTCCCCACCCCGCTGGGAGGAAGGACCCTGTGAGCATTCACCCCGGAGTCCCCCAGCTCCCTGTCAGAGGGCCAGTGAGGCTCCAGGGACGGGAACTCTGGAGCTGAGGGGGCCTCAGGAGAGCAGGTTAAACAAGGCGCCATGACACGCGGAGGGGAGGTCCGGTACCACGCCGCGGGAGCAGCCCTGTCAGAACACACTCCCCACTGGAGTGGGGCCCCCTCTCCCTCTGCCAGGTCAAAACCCCATGGGAAACCCCAGGTGTGTTTACCGAAAGCTGCACCAGAGGCTGGCCATCCTACTGTAGAAATGGGATCACTCAGGACCTGGCAGCTCGGGGTGGGCGTCTAGCACAGGCTGGAACACACGCAACGGTGTTTACACACAAAAGGGCAGAAGTGTTAGGCTCTGAGCTGCCCTCCCTCATGGAGACCTTGCGTGTACACACAAAAGGGCAGAAGTGTTAGGCTCTGAGCTGCCCTCCCTCATGGAGACCTTGGTGCCGTCCCACTTTGGCATCTTCCCGCGTCCCGTTCTCGCCGTGCGTGCGTCTGCTCACTGAGCATCCCGTGTCTCGCCGTGCGTGCGTCTGCTAGTGAGCAAGCCTGCTTGGAGCCCCATGTCCTTGGCAGGCGCGGTGCTCAGTGGGCTCACACAGTGGAGTGTGGAAGGACGGCAGTGCGTACCCCAGTTCTCCTTGCTCTCTCTATTCTCCAAGGTCTCATAAGGTGTGAGGCAGGAGGGAGCAGATCTCCTGGCTTCTGGGCTCCTTAGAGCTCAGGCACAGCTATGGGCAGGGCAAGGAGCAGAAGTCTTCCAGAGCAACAAGGATCTGGGCTCTCTGACTTTCATGCCTTTTCTGTTGGGTATTTCTCATCATTGTGTCCTTCCTGGTTGGTCATACTGTCTTGCTCCTTCCGTATGGCCACTCTCGCCCATCCTCTTCTAGCCAGGCCCTAAGTACAAGCCCTGGTGTGAACACACACATACACACACACACACACACACACACACACACACACACACACACGTGAATGCATATTCACATACGAATCCACCTCTTCTGGACATGTGGGGCACAGAAGCAAAGGTAGAGAGCTTTCCCATCAAGAATGCACAGCTAACTTGGTTGTGGGTGGATTTGTTTGGGGCAGTCTATCCATGCGTCCTGAGTTTGTACCATGTGGAACCATCCTTGGGGACCTCATCGAGCAGGGAACAGCCTTCAGGACTGATATAGCACCTAAGTCCCAGAGCGGGTGGAAGGCCGGCAGATCAATGGGCATACCTCAGAGGAAGCCATCCCAGACTCCAGAGCTGTGGTGCCCAGGACAGCGGGAGCGTGGCAGAGCCCGTGGTGTTTTCTAGAAAGCCACTTGCATTAAAGCTGCACATCTTTCTAAGTGTGGGGTCAGGGGTGCCCTGAGAGTTTGGAGCAGAGCTGTGCTGTGGCTGTGTTAGGCTGGCATTGACATTTCTGAAGGAGAGGATATCTGCTAGAGCTGTGAGTGTTGCTGAGGCAAACACATGCTTGCTACGCATTCATATTTCAACCAGACCCTGAGATTTGAAGAGCTCAATGCTGCATAGGCATTTATAGCCTCCAAATAAATGTGACCATCCCTCCCAGCCTGCCCCTACCAGGTCTCTCTTCTAAGTGGGGGGTGGCATGCCCAGTAGAAGTATCCAGCCTATGGAGGACAGTGGCCTGCAATGGCCTGGTGGCTGGCTGTTTTCTAGGGTCTTTGAGCCCCTAACGCAAGCCCAACAACATGAGCTCTACATGAACTTGGAAAGAAGCATGGATTTGCAGTTAATTAGGTGACTTGGTTAATTTCAGTTAGTGTACTGCTTGTAAATGATCGCGTTTTTGTTCAGCTGCTCCGCATCAATTATTTAAGCCCTCCAAAGGTCATCATGCTCCTTACTTTGAGAAGGGTAACCTGAGGCCCACGTGAGATTGAATGTGTGGCTGGAAATCAGAGAGACTGTGAACAGACCAGCACAATCCAGTCTCGTTTGGAGCCTCTGTCAGATCTGTTTTTTCCTAGCAAAGGCAGACACCAGGGGCAGACCAGTGGCGGGCGATCCCACTGGGCGAACAGCCTCACGGCCAAGAAGAGACACTGCAGTGTCATCTCCCCACACTCCGGACGTTATGCAACCAACCGCATCTCAAGCCCTAAAACTGGGGGTCCAAAGGCCAAGAGAAAGCGGAGAGGGGAGAGCACAGAAGGCCTTGCTCTTCCTGCTAGATGCTGGATGGATGAAGCGGGAGCAGAGTCTGACCCACGCACCTTCATTCCCTCTCGTAGAGTCTGCTGGGCTACCTCCACAGGACACTCGAGTAGAAAGAAAGTGTTCTACAACCACGGGCGGGATCTGGCCACAGTCAGCTCCTCTGCGCTGAGGAGGGGGGTGGGTGGCGGGCCCAGTGTTCCTGGCAAGGAGCAGGCCCCAGGGCTGGAGCTGAGCAGGAGTCTTCCCGCAGAGGCGTTGGGCGCGGGAAGAGCCTGTGATGGTCACAGCCGCCGGCTTGGTGGTTCTAACGGCCCGCATTCCACTGCTGTCCGAGCTGCCCCACGGAGGGGTTGACAGAGGAGTGGGAAGAGGCATTTCCCACATAACGCTGGCATCGCAACGGTCACCATGATGCACTCTGAGAGCACGTCCCCAACTGGTCACCACAGCCTCATGAAATAAGCGTTGTCCTCGTTCTGAGATGAGGAAATGAGCACGCAGTGGTGATTTTCTGAGCTGAGTCTCTGTTGCAAGCAATGGGATTAAAATCTGAACTAATCTAGGCTGAAAATGGCAAAGTGATGGAGCCGGCCAACGCGGCCCACGCGCTCAGGGCTGGCTTGGCTGCACCCTTCCCTCCCCAGCCCCACCTTTATTCCTTTTATTGGCTTCTCTGCTCAGAGCGGGAGCCGGGAAACACTCGTTATAGAGCTACTTCTGTCTGAGCCAAGATGAGAGATGCTCTCTTTCTGCTTCCATGTGAAGCTCTCGGGCAAGAATCTGGCCTGCTGTAGACACATCCCAGCTCCTTCATGCCGTCCCGTAGCAGGTGGCTGAGGCGCGCAGGGAGCCTTGAACCACTGGACCACAAAGACTACCACAGATGGGGAGGAGGCAGACGTGTCCTCGGGCCTCTGCTGCCTCACCACGAGATCGCCAAGCCTGATTCCAGCACCAGACCTTTCAGCTGGGTGACTTTAGAAAGATGATTTCCTCCCTCTACATCCTGGAGGGGCATAATAGAATGAGTCTTAAGTCACAGCCCCTTCAATGCCTTTCAGAAGAATTTTGTCAAATAGAGCTTGTTTCTGGGCCTAATTGAAGTCTTGGTTAATTGATCCCAATCTCTGTATGATTACAAGTATTTGTACAACACAGAGAGCTTCTGCTTGTGCCAACCAGGCTGAAGTGAAACTCATCATAATTGATTTTAAGGGACAGAGACTTAAAACATTTTAAATGGAGTCTAGAGACAGTTTTGATTCTTGGTGGCTTTTCAGGAATCAAAATAAGCAGAGCTTCAGTGTGGGCCTGCACGTTTCACAGGGAAGTTGAGGTTCCTTGAAGCCAGGCCCGGGAGCTAAATTGACGCCATGAGAAAGCAAAGACCTTCCTCTCCTCTCTCTCCTCAGCCCTTGCCTTCCATCCTGACTCCCTTAACCCTCTCACTCCCATTTTGCCCACTATCCATTCCTCTCTCCTCTCTTGTCAGCCCAACCCCTCCTGCCTCCCTCGCTCTCTTCCTCCAGTCCTCTCCCTTCTTCTTTGCTTTTCATCCCTGGCCAGCTGGGTGGCAGTGAGTGAAGGACTAGCTTCTCCCCAAATCCCAAGCTTCGTGTCAAACCTTCTCCTGAGAAGGAGACAGGCTCTCAGCTCATCTGTGGGAAGCCCAGGCTCAGCCGTCCTCTGGGAAGGACCAGCGGGCCCAGGCAGGGAGTCTTCGTTCCTGAAAATCAGGTGATTGGCTGAGGCCAAGGCTGCAGGACCTCTGAGTGCCACAGGGCCTGTGTCCATGCCCACACTGGACATGAACAGGTGTCCTGTGGTTCCAAAGAGCACACCTCTCACCCCTGAACCTCCACATGCCAGACCTGTCCTGGGGCGGCTCTCTGCGGCCTGTGTTCCTAGAGGTCCGGGTGTGGTTATGGTGCGGTGGTCTCCCACCTACGCTGCTCACCCATCCTTCTCTTAGATGACTTCCAACATCTCCATCCTTCTTTTCCTTTTCTGTTTGTAATTGCCTTTGAGGGTGGGGGGGAGAGAAGGGACCCAGTTAGGACCAGGGGACTTGAATTGTACTGGTTTGGGCTGATGCCAAGTGCGCTGATGACTCTACTAAGTAAAGTCAGCTCCTTCACGTTTTGTTTCCCTGCTGGGAACGGAAGTGTGGAGACCACCAGCCTCACACAGTTGCAAAGAACAGCCACACCCTTTGCCGTGCGAGGAGCATCTTGGTTTTACCAGATGGCAGAGAACCATCAGTCACACTTTCCATACGTTCTGTTCAGCCGCGAACTGTGTTCCCACCGTGGGGCGCAGAGCCACAGTCCCACACCGGGCTGCCTTCCAGGGAGTCTAATCTTGGGCATTCCTGCTGTGTCTCTTGTCTCTTGTATGTACCTGGAGACTCAAACCCGAGGCCGCCCGGGCCCGTGGACCTGGATGAATGACTGTTGAGAACTTTGCTATTATCGCCCCTTCTTCCCTGGGCACGTCCGGCGGTCTGCCGTCAGGACCCCGCGTGAGGTAGAGCAGCAGTGATTTTTGTGGATCTCCATGACGAATCCTCACCTGTTTTCTGCCGCTCACCTTCTATCTTCCAGCTCTTGGCTTCCCCTCTCCTTTATCTTCTTCCTCCTCCATTTTTTCTTTCTCCTCTTCCATTTCCTCTCCTGTCTTCCAAAGTCCACTCTTCAATCCACTACTTGGTGCAAAATCCAGTGAGGTTGAAGTTGGCAGGGTTTCAACCACAGTCATACGTGATTAGGGCTTGATTTCAAATAAAACCAGCCGAGGGGCAGCTTGGCACTTGGGCATGTTGACTTTTGTGCAGGGAGTATTTTTGTTCATGCAACTACCTTTCTGTACTCCCTATTGGCAAAAATAACCTAGAGATAGGTCACCCAAGAAGGTTTCTTGGTGCTCAGCCTCTGAAATATGTGTGTCTGTATGTGTCTGAGTGAGTATGTGCAGGTGTGAATCCGTGTGAGTGTTTGAGTCATTCCTTTGTCTGAGGAAAGATTCTTGGATGAATTGTTGTTCAATAGAGCAAAGCCTCATTAACTTAATTTTTATTTATTTTTTAAATTATGTAATATGGAATTGTTTCCCCACTAACATGTTTTATGGTTGAGTCATTCTTAATACTGGCCACCACACAAGGGACCCCAGCAGGAGGCGGGATTTGGGCTCCTGTCAGCTTTATCTTGTGCCGAGAAACCCATGAATAGGCATCTCCATGTCCAATGGGGTTTTATAGATGGATTATGGTTGGAAATAGTCTTGAATGATCTGGATGGTCACAATATAATTGCATGAACCTGAAAAGCAAAAGAAGAGGTCAAAGCAAACAAGTTTGAGATCTGTGTGCCCTTACTTGGTGGGAGGAGACGGAGATAGTTCTCTGCCCTGCCCCCAGGTTCTTCCCCAGAGCTTCCAGAAAGAAATGCTGCTCTGTGGACATGCTGGTCCCCGCCTTCCCAGACCCCTGAGCAGGAGCCTGGGGACACGTGGGCGTCGCCCGAAGCCACTGAGCTGTGACAGCAGAGAAGTGGCGAGCCACCTTTGGCTGGGGAGGCTGGCTCCTGCAGCGGGTGGCTGTGTGTGGACTGCCCACAGCTCTGGGCTGGGGAGTAGGAAGGATCCCTCACTGAGCTGGTCCTCTGTCCTGTGGCCCTGAAACAGGAATACGTGGCAAGAGCCCTTCTCAGAAACCAGCCTGGCCCAGGGAGTGGAGTGGAAGCCTGGGTCTAACCTGGTGCTCAGAGCACGAGGTTGTCTGATAACACTTGTTCCCCGGAGTTGGTGACGGGCGTGGCTCATTCCCCCCTCGCGTAGGGAACATGGAGGGAAAGGCGCATGTTTGCAAATGCTCCAGCAGTTCTGTGCCGCGGAAATAGAAGACCAAAGTTGTGCCTTCTCAACCAGAGACCCTGAATTCACTGTGCTCGGGTCATCTTTCTTCAAAAGTGAGTGGGAAAGAAGAGAGTCAGCATGCCTTACAACGCGGTGAGCGTGGGTTGCTCAGAGAAACTTCTGTTTCCGTGAATGGATGTGTGTCTGTGTGTATGCACATGTGTGTGAGCTTGTCCGTTTCTATGTTTCTGTGACATGTAGGTATGTGTGCATGGGTGTGTCTGTGTGTGCTCCTGGTTATAGTTATGTGTTTTTCTGTGTAGATATGGGAGAACTTTTAGTGTGTGTATATCTCTGATTGTGTGTCTGGGTCTATATGTCTGTGTACATGGCTAGGTTTCTGTGTATGTGTCTACAGTGTCTGTTCGTGGGGCTGTCTGCTTACGTATATTTCTTTGTATGTGTGTTTGTGTTTCTCTGTAGGTGTGCCTGTGTGCATAAATATGTTTCTACATGAGTGTTCCTACATAGGAGGGATGAAACTTTTGCCTCATTGTGTGGGTCTGTGCAATGTGGGTCTGCGTGAACATTGAAATGTCTATGAATGTGTGTGTCTGTGTGTGTGCGCATGTGCACAAGCTCCCCAGTACTACTCTTACGAGAGCCGCTGTTCTAATGGGGTCCCGCCGTCCCCACCCTGCATCTGGAATGACCTGCCCCACTTTTCCCTCAACACTGCCCTTCCTAAGCCTCCTGGAGAATTTCACAGAAAGGGAAGGTCTGGGGCTTGAGAGAAACACTTCCTTCCGGCTGGGAGCCTGCAGAACCTGCCAGTGGAAATTGGTTTCATTTTCCGAGTGGATCAGGGCTTCTCTGAGTGTTTTCTGGAGAGATGAGCATAAGAAATATAGAGCATTCTGCCAGTGTGGGGTAATGATGACACCGAGATAAACGGTGGTCCTCAAGTTGGCCTCACCAGTGAGGCCTGGTTTTATGTCTAATGGAGAGGAGGTGCATGACATTAAACAGTAGAAGACTTAGAGGAAGGCAGCGCCAGAAGCAGAATCTCATCTGCAGGCTTTGGACCCAGAAGAAATTATGAAGCAGTAGAAAGCATGAAAGGAGAGGGAGGGAAGGAAGGGAAGGAGGGAGACTGAGGAGGGTCACTCTCCTCAAACTCAGCACCGATGGTGGTCAGCCACCCAAGACCCCTGACCAAGAACCCAGCCCTCGACTAACCCTGCTGACCAGAACCCCCTGGCATGCACGATGTCCATACGTCTTTCCTAAAAAGAGATATTTGTTCTTTTACACACAGTTTAAAAGACTTGTCTCTGGTGTGACTAACTCAGATGCCCAGCTTTGAGATGCTGGGCAGTGGGGAAGGCAGGAAGGATGCCGGCTGGCATGGGAGAGACTTCCATGGCACGGAAAGTTTCTCATGGGAGAAGTGAAATCAAACGCTTCATTTGCCGCACAGACAACAGAGGAAGTTTTCCATTTCTTGCATAAACGGTTGATGGGCGTCTCAGAAAGGCAGGGGAGCGAACACGGACAGCCAAAGGCCAGGCAGGGGCAGGAGATCCACGCCCTGGTCCACAGAGCCAGGTTGCCTCTCGTAGCTTGCACCAACCACGGCCGGAGCCCTCGGGGTCAGCAAGGGCTGGGTTTGGAGGCAGAATGTGAATTTCCCATCTTCACGATGCTCCATCCCTATGGAAGCTAGAATCCACCCATTTCTGTTCGGTGAGCTCTGAAGGATCCAAGGTCATTGCTAACTCGGACATAAAGCTTTTACATAGACAACATCCTGCCATTACAAAGGAGAGCTTAGCATCCATCACACTCAGGAAGCAACAACGCCGTTGAAATTGCAGAGGTCTCGGGATCACCACACCTCTGTTGAAGTACCACCCTGCTGCCCGCCGTGTGTGGATGGATGGGTGGGTTTATTTATTTATTTCAGCTCCTGTCTTCAGTCCCTCACCGCACAACCCCAAACCACAGGAAGGCAGGAAAGTACAGTAAATGGGCTTCCTCTGCCCATATCTCCATTTTAGTAAGTCACGTGAACGCCAAACCCTGCCCAGCACCAGTCCTAGCTGAAGGTCTCTGTGTGAGTGCTCTGTAAGAAGAACACAAGTAGAAACAGTGTCTGCCCAGCCCAGGAGTTCAAACACAGGTAGATATCTACCTGAAGTCCGCCAGCTGTGGTTGTATCTGAAAGGCACGGTAGATGTCCATACAGGATTATACTCCTTGGAAAATCCCTTGCTCCCTCGTGATATAGCTTCACCCCAGAGCAGCCTCTGCAGTTACCATTGATGATCATCCTGAGTGGGAGCCTGGGGTGGAGGTGGGGGGAAGCCTTAGAAGCAGCCCCAGACTGGGAATGGGTGAAATGGGGCATGTCCACTGAGCCAGGCACTGCCTACTGCCTCCATCAGGACCCTAGCGGGTCTTAGGTCGCGAGACCGGCTGGCACAGAAGAACACGGTCACCACACCGGAAAGAAGCAGCTCAGTCTGAAACCTTACGGTCTTCCTAGAGTTCCAGCAGCTCCTGACAAGGAGTGGGAAGCCCTGTTCACTAGCCCCACCCACTGCCTCTGCGCAGGCCTGGTGTAGACCTCAGCAGGCCTAGAGGGGTGGCCCAGGATGGGCTCAGGGCCCTGCCAGCCAGTTAGACCAGAGTGCCACATTCAGATTCTTTCGCTAAAGAAAGAAGGGGAATGGGGAGGTTCCTGCAGCACTGAATTATGCCCAGAATACAAGGGGAACAGAAGCACGTCCAGAGTGACCGAGGTGCCGCGGCCCCAGGGCCCAGTAAATGGAGAGTGGAAGTGGTCCCTTAAGTGGCCCCTGGGGTCAGATTCAAAAGCATGGGTCCCCAAAGAAAGAATGAAAAAGATGGTTATTTACATTAGACACCTCTGAGCTGAAGATTGATTTTCTAGAGCTCATTTCCTGACAGCCTCAAACTCAGCCTGTAGATGTACAAAGCTACACTGCTGCAGGAACGCTGCCCCTAGAATGAAAATATTGATCATCGCTCCAGTCCCTGGAGCGCCGCGCTCCGCTGGAGATGGCCGCTTCTCCCAGGCCCCTGGGTCAGCCATGAAGAGCAGCCCAACCTCCCATCCTCCCCACGTCCCCTGACAACACCGGCGTCACCTCCCAGCCGGTGGCACTTCTCACCCGAACACCCCTTTCATGTCTGCAAATTCAGTGGGGGCAGCATCGGTCATTCATTTAAAAATTAATGAATCCCCTCCAGGCACCAGTGGCTCACACTCACAATCCTATCTACTCAGGAGGCTGAGATTGGAAGACTGTGGCTAAGAGCTAGCCCAAACAGGAAAGTTCATGAGACTAAACTCCAGTTGACCACCAAAAAGCCAGAAGTTGGAGGTATGGATAAAGGGTAGAGTGCTAACCTTGGGCATTTGCTCAGGAACAGCACCCAGGCCCTGAGTTCAGGCCTCAGGACGGACACACAGACACACACACACACACACACACACACACAAAATCAGTAAATGATTGATGTTATTTTATATAACATAAACTGAAGACAGCATTATAATTCTTGATATGTCAATGGCCTCCTAAAAGAATTGAAATCTTCCAAGGAGATTTTGGCTTAAAAGCTGAAAAGGGTATTTTGCATATAAGTAAAGCACAGGAGATGATAGAAATATGGCCAGTTCACAAAATATTTGAGTTTACCCTAATGTTTTCAAGAGTTCAAAAGTATTCTTCCCTTAACCACCAGCATCTGGGGTTGACAAAACAAAAATTAAAAAAAAATATGTCACAGAATCTAGCTTTTAAGGAGCAAGTCTTGTGCAATAAAATTGCAGAAACTACCCACATTTTCAGTAATTAAAAGTATCTTCTGACGCTAAGTATTTCTGTGGTCTGGTTGTAGAGCCATAAATCTGCCACACCTCTCGTGCCCACATCCCATAAATTCAAGTTCATATTATTTTTACCAGCCATCAGTTAAATATTAATCAGCTTTTTCTTGGTCTTACTTAGAAGACTCTTCACGGGGAACTCGTAGGAACCCTGCCAGGCTGAGTCCCCTGGCTTGACAAGGTGAACAGCTCCCACAGCATTTTGTGTTGCTTAACTTGGATTCTCTTCGAGTGCGGAGCCGAGGAGCCCAGAGTGAATTTCCTCACTCCATTTGCAAATTGACACGATCAATGGACGACGTGCACAGTGGATGGGTTTCGATCTCGGATACGGGGGCAGCCCCCTCCCACGCCGTGCCGGGCCCTGCGTTCCAGGAAGCGTCTGTGCCCTCGGGATTACCACCGTTTCGTCCTCTTGGGTTTCACTTCATCTTAACTCATGTCCTGCCTTTCTGAGAAGCAGGCAATACTGCTGTCATAATCATTTGAGACACACTAAAAAGTCTGCCCCACCCTTCTGTCCCTCCTTCCAGGCCCTCTTCTGGAGCCAGGGATCCCCCAGTGCCCTGGGGGAGGACGCCAGACTTCCCTGTTCCAGGA
This sequence comes from Dipodomys spectabilis, assembly GCF_019054845.1. Taxonomy (NCBI): domain Eukaryota; kingdom Metazoa; phylum Chordata; class Mammalia; order Rodentia; family Heteromyidae; genus Dipodomys; species Dipodomys spectabilis. The sequence goes on from NW_024870711.1 coordinate 11,055,553, forward strand.
CTGAGGATCAGTAATGAATGATCAGTAATGGCCTCGAGTGCAGATCCTGAGACTCTCGTCTTCATCCAGCTGGGTCTGCAGAGCCGGACTGTTCACTTGTACCAATGGCGGAAGTGGACAGCCTGCTCCGTGCACAGGCGTGGTCCGGCTAGGGAAATGTGAGGCTGCCTGGATTCGATCTGGGAAGATGAACAAGCCAATCTTCTTTCCTCACAGGGGAAATCACAAAATACCATAATTTCTGTAGGGAAACAGCAAATTAAGGCTGTAACTTGATGAGTGGTAATCTCCAGGATGGGCAAGGTAACAGCTCCAAGATCCCCAAGGCTCCAAGAAGGAAGGCTCATCCATCCCGGCGGCCACAGGCCCATTGCTGGTGTGTCAGGAGCCTGTGCTGCACAGCTTCTAACACAGCCTTCCAAGGAGAGCCAAGAGCCCGGATGGCAGCTCGGGACGGGGCTCAAGGTGCTGATGCTGGGCGCACACGGCTTCCTCACAGCTCATCCGCCAGAACTGCCACACGACCGTGTCCAGCCACACAGAGGGAGAGGCGACATGCTGTGTGCTCAGAGATGTGGCACATAATCATTTGGCAAGCCACACAGTGAACACACAGAGAATAATGACGAGACCTTTCATGAAGGAACCAGCCAGCCGCCCGCTTCCAGGGGAGGGCTGTTCCCACAGCCCGGGACTGTAGAAAGGTGCATGCTGGGCCTCCCCGGGAAAAGGAATAGTGCTGAGGGTAAATCAGGCCTCCCACGCCAGGGAGTGCGTGTGTCCTCACGTACATACGGCCCCGCCTCTCACCCACACACAGCGTCTCCAGAGCCTTCTTTCCTCAGAATCCTCCTCCCTCACTTCTCTGCCTTATATGCCTTTAATAGTGTGACTTCCGGTGACTTCCAGTGTCCAGGGGAGACCAGCTAAAAGGCCAGTGCTACAATTTCTGAATTCAGGTCTGAAGCCCTGGATCTTAACAGCTGTGGGAATGTTTTGCTGTGCATCCACCCAAGCCCCCAACACCCGCCTCTCTGGCCTTGCTCATGCTTCTGTTTGTCTGCCCTTCCTTCCCTGACATCCTGCCCCTTCCAGTTCCATGGGCCCGTTTTGCTCTAATGATGATCGGCCTGCCTGCTCCAGCTTCCCAGTGCACGACTGGTCCTCCACGACAGTCCTGTACCAGGAAAGCTTCTGTAACACAAGTGTCTACTCGCCACATCGCTGTAATTGCCAGAAAGTCTCTGAGCACCAACATGCTGTTGTAGTTCTTTTACAATGGAAACTAGAGCAGGGCAGGGGAGTTGAGCGTTGTCTAGATGACAAGGTGTGAGTGTGTGTGTGTGAGTGAGTGTGTGAGTGCGTGTGTGAGTGAGTGTGAGTGTGTAAGTGCGTGTGTATGTGATTGTGTGCGTGTGAGTGCGTGTGTGAGTGTGCATGTGTGTGAGTGTGTGTGTGCGTGTGTGAGTGCGTGAGTGCGTGTGAGTGTGCATGTGTGTGAGTGAGTGTGAGTGTGTGTGAGTGCGCGTGTATGTGATTGTGTGAGTGCGTGTGTGTGAGTGTGAGTGCGTGTGTATGTGATTGTGTGTGTGAGTGCGTGTCTGAGTGTGCATGTGTGAGTGCGTGTGTGAGTGTGTGTGCGTGTGTGAGTGTGTGTGTGCATGTGTGTGAGTGCGTGTGTGAGTGTGTGTATGTGTGAGTGTGTGCGTGTGTAAGTGTGTGTATGTGTGAGTGCGTGTGTGAGTGCGTGTGTGAGTGTGTGTGTGTCTCTTTCCCGGGGAGTTTCTGCAAAGGCAGAGGCACCTCGGGGAAGCTATCGTTCCCAGGTGGGCAGGTGCACTGCCGGCTCTGCACGGGCTGAGTTCCCTCCTCCCCTCATCCGTCCTTCCTGGCTTCCTGACCGTGTGTGTGGTTGGTTCTGTGACGTGTCAGGCTCTAGGCTAGGGAGTTCACAAATCCCGCTGGCCTCAGCTCTGGAGGATCCCACAGGCACAGAGGGGAAACAGGAAATAATTATGTCGCCAACACAGGATTGTAAACGCCCAGGGTCCAGAGCCAGCCCCTGTCGGGCCCAGGACCTGTCCCGGTGCTTGGCATGGAGCTGGGGCTCAGAACTCCACGAACAAGGCGTTCTCGCGGAAGTGGGTGCTGGGGCCGACACGCTGCTTTCTCCGCTGGGCGCCGAGCGGCGGGTGGCATGCGTGGGATTTCTCCCCCGCATCCTGAGCTCGTCCAGCGCCGCTCCGGAACTCCTCACTCTTCGCCCGGCATAAGGTTGAGTGGATCACAGCCAAATCCCCACTTCTCGGAACAGCAAACCCTAGCAGTCAGCGTTTCGCATCTCTCAGGAGTTGTGGACAGAAAGCCCAGCCCCTGGCGTGCCAACCACGCTCCTGCCCGTGGTGAGACCCAGAACAGAAGCTGGACTGGCAGAGGCACCCGGGGGCTCTCGGCTCAGGCTGGCGTCCCGAGCTGAGGCAGACGTAAGTGTCTTTTTGGAGGGGAGCGTGATCTTCACTGCGGGATGCAGAGCCCCTCTGTAGAGGAGGAGAAAGGGCAGGGGGCATCATTTGGAATGGGCCCATCTCCCCTGGGGAGGCCGATATGTCTGAGTAGGTCAGCGGCTTGGTCTGCCGAGGGGCATCAGGGCTCCGCTCCCGTCCCCAGAGGCTGACACTGCCTTGGTCTGCCATTGGCTGCTTGGAGCTCACTGCACAGTCTGTGGTTGTTGGCGAGCAGTATTAAAAGCCAGGGAGCGTCCCTGCCGGGAGAGAGGCCGGGACAGCATCGCCCGCATCCACACTAGACCTGAGGACTGGGCAGCCGCTCCGGGTCGCACCTCCACCTGCACGCCAGGGATGAATTCTTCCAAGCTGTCTGGAGTGAGCAGACTAAAACGGTGTTGGAGGGTGAGTAAGAGGATACAAGGCAATTTACTGAAGAAGAAGAAGAAGAAGAAGAGGGGACAAAAGTGTTTAAGTTCTAGAAAAGGAACAAAGGAAGAAGCTAACTTGCAGGGCGAGATCCTTGAGTTGTGTCAGAGAAATCTCCTTCGGAGGCTCAGGTGGGATTTGATTGTAGCTAATCTGCAGTGGATGTAGTCAGCATCCAGTTCGGGGAAGAAGTTTTCTAGAAAAAGCAGGTGAGCCTTTGAGCCACAGGCTGACCATTTGCCATAGTTACCCCATCCCCCGGGCACTGGCTTGCGAGCTGAGAGCAAAGCCTGGATGGACAGACAGACAGACAGAGGCGTTGACTGTGGGGCTAATACAGTCCTGAAAATAAGCCATTCAGGTGTTTTCTTTCAGACGCTTTAGTCTTTGGCAGAAACTCTCAGCTGAAGCTTTGTGTTCTGCTAGGAGAGCCCTGGAAGGTACTAAGACCCTCGTCTTCCATGCCAGGCAAATCATCCTGGGTAGCAAGCTGCTCACACCAGACTGGCTCCAATAGAGACTGCTACCAGAAGCTCTTTTTCGTTCATTTATTTTCGTTAGCATTCATTAGACGTACCAGTGGGGTTTCAGCTCAGCTCGTTGGTATATGAGTACAGCGCATCTTGGTCAACATCCACCCTTCCATCGCTCTTCCCGTCTCCCATCCCTTCCCGTCCCCTCAACTGACCTCGTTCCGAATGTGTACATGAGACTGATGACTCTGTTTACCCACCCTTCCCCCTCTTCATTCATCGCCCCTCTCTCCCCCGTCCTCGTTTCCCTGACGCCTCAAGTGCTAGCTCCCTAGTATTGATTGTTAGACTGTAAGTTAGTTGTTCAAAGGACTTACACTACTGGAGTTCTGCATATACCACACTTTGCTTACACCTGGACCTTGTATATGTGTGCATGTAAGTTATAAATGAGATCTGGCTACCCCATATGAGAGACAGCTTGGTCCTTTGTCTGTCTGAATCACGCTTACTTCGCTTAAACTTTTTTCCGGATCCATCTATTCTTGGGCAGAGTTTGCCTCTCCTCGGGGTGGGGGTGGCAGGGCAGGGCAAAAGCCACTCCTTCCGTTCTGGGCCCAGGGGCTAGACTCGGCGCAGCACGTAGGAAGTTCTTGGTGGAGTGGGTACTGGGACGCGCGGATGCGGCCGAGGCCTGTGTAATGCTGTGTTGTGGGACCTGGGGAGGAAATGCTGCTGGGATTCTGATCAGTCCCTTCCGTGGGGAGGGCAGAGATGGAGAGAGGATGGGAAGTTCCCACCCGCCCTTTCTCTCCAGTGGGATCTCCTTGGAGATCACTTTGTTGGGTGGGTGGTTCACACGCACGCCACATTTCTCTCACCTTTCTTACTTCAAGGAAACTGTTCTTCTCCTTCTCACAGTCTACCTTGTTTCAGAAGGGCCTGGAGTTAGAGATGTGTTTTGCCATTGTACCTTGAGTCATAATATCTACTTGCATAGACTTGTGATGGCAATGATGTCATTCTGCAGTTACTTCTTCATCAAGGGTCTCCGTGCAGCTGCGTGCATTCAAACCAACTTCTAAGCATGTGAACAGTACCTAACTATGCATGCCCTCCGAGCAAACAGAGAGACGTTACCAACAGCCAGGTGAGGAGATCCACAGAGCTCTGGGCAGCTCACACAGCTCAGGGCTGGAGGTTGAACTGTAACCCTGGGTGGGCTGTGCATACCCTTCATTTTCCATCCGTCCTGAGATATAACGTGAACAACATAGAAAACAGATGACTCTCTGTTCTAAATACATTGAACATCTAGAACAGAGAAGTCTGACTGCATTTCCTGTGTTACGCTTCCTTCTCTTCTTCCCCCTTTGGTGGTACTGGGGTTTGACCTTGGGCTTCCCCTGTGCTGGGCAGGGCTTGCCCTGCTGAGTCACACCTCCGGCCCTTTTTACTGTGGGGTGAGATCGGGTCAGGCCTGGACTGTGGTCCTCCTATTCACACTTCCTACCCTGGCTAGGATAACAGGCATGTACTACCTCACTGCACCAAGCTATTGGTTGACATGGGGTTCGATGATGTTTTATCCCAGCCTGGCCCCTGATCTTTTGGATATCAGCTTCCCTAGTAGCTAGGATTACAGCCATGAGCCACCAGTGCCTGGCTTAGAGGTGCTGAAATCATTCCCAGACCTGGTTCTCCACTCTAGAACATTCTTTCTCCATTGCACTGGTATATCAGTCTCTTGTAGTCTGGTGGCTGAACCCTGAGCTAGTGGAATGAATTTTCTCCTTCACAGAACAAGCTTCATTTTAGCCATTAGCATCTCCAAATGCTCTGAAAAACCATGGTACACACACGCCAGCGCTTCAGAAGGGCCCTTTATACACAGATGGGTGGACAAGTCTTGTGGGTCCTGGCAAGAGAGGGTTTCCTTTGTTCCCAAAGTGCCAGGTACCCAAAGGCAGCTGCCCTGGGCAGCCCAGCCCGGCCACACCCAGGCCCTTGCCCAGTCCTGGGAAGGGAAGTCTCAGATGATGGAAACGGTGCTGGGATCTCACTAGTCAACAGTATAGTCCAGATAATGGAGTGACTTCTAAATAAAAGGAGGAATCCTTTAATTATTTAGGAAATCTAAATGGGTGATATAATTACTCTATTGTCCTAATTCTGAATTATTCATGGTGTTTTCCATGGTAGCCTTATGCTAACAACTCCAGGCTATTGTGAATAAGTCTTAAAAAAGCAGGCATAGCTTAGAAAACAATTTTAAAGAAAGGGTTTTAAGGAGTCTTAATGGAGGAGGGAGTGGCAAGGCAGCCTCCCCATCGCCGGGCTAAATGGAAGCCAGTGGCTTTCTGCCTCGTGTCTCACTTCCTGAGCCAGTCCCACTCTGAGTCTAGCCTTCCCTGTGCTCCCTGGCCTGGGACTACATCCTGTGAGTACTACTGGGAGTGAGGAGGGAGATGTGAGGAAGCAGTCTGGGTGGGCGCAGACCTGCTCCTTTCCTGATGATGGGCATAGAACTTTCACCACTGGACTGAGTTCAAACCTTGACTGTGCGTTAGTTGGCTCCAATAGTGGCGGTCACGATGTGGTTTTGATCGTGTCTATTTACTTACACATTTTCATGGGTAACAGGTGAGAGTAACAGGCAAACAAACCTAGGGCTGACCTGGGTTTGGAGGCTAGACAGGGTGGCTTTGCTACTTAGACTGCCAATCCCACCGTCAAAGGATTTCACTAGAAAAACATGCAAATCAAGTCATTTCTTGTGGATGAACCCACTGGACTCAACACAAAAACATGGTCTACATTTAACAGGAAGAGGCAAAATAGTTCGCTTTGTCTCTTTACTATCTGTTGTCTGTTAGTTCTGTTGGCATGAAACAACCCGAAGCTGGCCGTTTTATACTAGTTACAGTCACGGGAGGCTGCCTAATATGGTGGAGCAATGACCAGATCCTAGAAATCCAAACTCAAGCCATCTTCCCACGAACGGCCAAATCCCTCCGCTCCAGGTTTTCACCTAAGACAGCTGGTGGAAAGAAGGCTTACAGAGAGATCACGTCAGCACGTCTGTCCACCAATTAACACTTTTCAAAGTATGTTCAAGTAGTTGTACAAAGGCACTGCAGTTTGTTAATAGAGTATATCGCGGTCGCCATCACCCCTTCCAACATTTCACCCACCCCTCTCCCTCCCACCCTTCCCTCACTCTTCTTAATTTTGTAGGATACACATTTAGTCACATGGAGCCAGGTCCAAGGTATTCTCTCTCCCTCCCTCCCTCCCTCCCTCCCTCCCTCTCTCCCTCTCTTCCCCCCTCATTCTTCCCCTCTCATTCTTCCTCTCCTCTCTTCTCTTACCTCTTTATCTACCTGTATCCCTATCTCTACATTCACATCCACATCCATCCATCTCTCCTGTACCTACTGTATACTTATATTGTATATTTATAAACCTATATTCATGTATTTATATAAAGATATAGAAACCTGGTCATCCTAACCGGCATGCCCAGCAGAGAACGCGGGGCTGCCTGGCTTCGGCCTCTGTAGGCTGTAGCTGTGATTGTGATCCCCAGGCCAGGGAGCTGTGCAGGAAGTGCTGGCTTGCTCAGTCCCACGCTAGTCAGCTCCCCTCCAATGATGATGGCGGCAAAGGAAGAGAGCAGAAAACCGAAGGACGCAAGCCCCCCACGCGCCCCGCGGGTCTCTTCAGGGTCCTTTGCGTGGACCAAGCATTCGCTGAACTTTTAATTTCCTGCCTGGGTATTTTTGCTCTTGAGGCAAGGAAGCAAAGCAAGTAAAACAGTTCTTTTCCCCAAACAGAAGTTGGTCTTGCTGTGCGGAGGTCTGCTCTGGTGCTCAATATGCAAAGTTAAAGACACAGTCCTTTCCTTGAGCACATTTACCACCCAGAGGAGGTGAGATGAGTAGGTGGTCATTGTATGCGTTAGCTACGCTGTTTCAGGGTCCTATAGGCTATGCAACTTTCTCCTCTCAGGAACTGGGCTAGGGATGGCACTAGCTGACCGTTTGCACACTTAGGGCTTGCTTTATACCTTTTGTTGATGCCTGCAGATGTCTTGTAAACATGCCCATACCTGCACAGGGGCGGCGTTTATGTTCCTGCTGTGCCTTTAAACATGCAAGCCCACATTTACATGTTAGTAAGAGAACAGCATGTAATGCATTACCCGCTGTGTGAGGACACAGAGGTAAAAGATCAACTTGATACGTGTTAAGCATTTGCTCCTCTCCCTGGGCAGCTGCAGGCAGCTCCTGGAGCAAGTGTGGGGTCTCCCTGGCCTGGGCTGAGCTGACCTGGGCCCACATGGGCTAGCCTGGCCGCCATCTCTAAAGGGAGGGGAGCAGTCACTGCCTGCAGTCTGGACCCGTGAGCTCTGGTGCCGCTCTGCCTCGGCAGTGGAGGAAGGAGCGAACAGCACGTTGCTCCCTGAGAAACTTGTCCCGGACCTGCGACCACAGTGCGCTGGTTCTCTCTAAATCCCTTCCCTCCTGCTTCTGCCTGAAACGATGCTCTTCAGGAAGAGAGGAGGGAGAGAAGACTGCTGAAGCGGTAAATGCGCAGAGAGCTAGGCACGCTGACAGGACGGCGCGTCCTCCCCCAGCCACCGCCTGCCCCTGTGCCCGCAGAGAGCGCGTCGGCCTCCCAGCAAATGGACAGGGGTCTGGATTCCATTCGGGCAGTCTGTCTGTCGGAACCTGAATGTCCTACCTGTCCTCCTGAGTGGAAGCCAGGAACGCTGTGGCATGGTGTTTAGGGGTGAAGATTGATAATGTCTGTGCAGGAGCCGTCCACACAGCCAGCACATAGTGGGTGCTCAGTCTGTCCTAGCACATAGTGGGTGTTCGGTCCTTCCTAGCACATAGTGGGTGCTCGGTCTGTCCTAGCACATAGTGGGTGCTCGGTCTGTCCTAGCACATAGTGGGTGTTCAGTCTGTTCTAGCACATAGTGGGTGCTCAGTCTGTCTTAGCACATAGTGGGTGTTTGGTCTGTCCTAGCACATAGTGGGTGCTCAGTCTGTCCTAGCACATAGTGGGTGCTCGGTCCTTCCTAGCACATAGTGGGTGCTCGGTCTGTCCTAGCACATAGTGGGTGCTCAGTCTGTTCTAGCACATAGTGGGTGCTCGGTCCGTCTTAGCACATAGTGGGTGCTCAGTCTGTCCTAGCACATAGTGGGTGCTCAGTCTGTCCTGTCCCAGTTTGGGGACAGGACTGTGGAGGAGACGGATGGTGCTCCGTAGGACATGTGCTCCTCTCGCCCAGGCCCTGCTTGTGGCTGTCTGTGGTGGGAGGGGGTTGGGTGGACCAGTGGTCCCCACCGAAGAAAGCAATGCAGCAGCTGACATCGTAATTGACATCTCTTCCCAGGGGCGGTCAGGGGGGACCCACCCGGCCTCATTTGTCTTTGAATCTCTTCTCGTGTTCTGACTTCTGTGTGTTATATGTCTTAGCACATAAGTCAGATCAACTACTCCTGGCTCCAGGAGGAAAACAAAGAAACACATGGTGATATATCCAAACAACCTTTTCCATCTCTTTCTGTGAGCCAGTCACCAAGGGCACTCCCAGCTCCCAGTTCCCCATGTCTGGCGATCAGATCTGATCAGATTTGACCTTGAATGCTGTCCCTTTGGAGAAAGTTTCCAACCCAATACTCAAAAATTATTAATTTGTCTCTTTACTGACGAACATTAAAAGCTGGAAGTTAATAAATATTTGATGGTCTAAAGCCCCGATGTGTGTCTGGTTGGCACAGAGGATGAGGAATTGAGAGCAAGAAGGAGCCTCCTCTTTCCAGAATTTGCAACACCAGTGTAAAATGGTCTTTGACCCGCTACCGAGTGTAAGTACATGGGCTACACACTGACTGTGACAGGAGGGGCTTCCAGGAAGTCCTGCAGTAGCCCTTGCTAGCCGCCAGTGAGCTGGAGCGTCCCCTCTGCCCCCCCTTTGCAGGCAAGGGGGCTGTGGCTGACAGGAGAGAAAGTTAGATTTTGCTCCTTTGGCTGGTCAGGACTTCAAAGAAATAGTAGCTCTCGAAAGTATTTTGGAAAATCCCATATCAATTTTGGGATGCTAAGCTTGCAAATCTTCCTGTCAGCTAAAGAGTACTTGTGCACACATTTACTTCATGCTGTGTGATATTTTTCCCTGCGAATTTGTTCTAGAACTTAGCTGAAGTGTGGTGTTTCTAAAGGTAGATTTCCCTCTCCTCTCCATGAACCAGAAGAGTCTCTTCGGGTTGCTGTGGACAAGCCAGATAGATGGGTTTCTCTAATGGCCCAGAAGGAACAGCAGAATTAACAGGGTCTGTACAACCCACAGGGCTGAAATGCCCACGAGTCTACCCTATCTGCTGAGCAAGAACGGGCCATTCCTGAAGATTTTGTTTTAAGCCAAGAACTTTTTCCTTGGATAAGTCATTGAAGAACTATCCCTACCCAATACAATCTTCTAGGTTTTAGACTTTCAGCATGCCTGACCAAGTGCTCATGTTAGAACCTAGAAAGGATCTATTAGCAGGCATTTAAAAGGAAACCATGCTGTGCATTTCATGAGGGGAAGGTTAACTTGTGAAATACAAAGTCTTTGCTGTCTTGCTCTGCAGCTGATAGTCATAGATGTCCTGCTGCAGGGAATCCAGCTGGACAGGGTCTTTGGGTATTTCTCTGTTCAGGGAGGCCATTTATTTGGTTGAAGCCAGTGCTTTGATTGCTGGTCCTGTTTCCTGAAAATGCTGCCAGAACCAGTTCACTACTCAGAAAGGTGTGTGTGTGTGTGTGTGAGAGAGAGAGAGAGAGAGACAGACAGACAGACAGACAGACAGACAGACAGACAGACAGAGACAGAGACACACAGAGAGAGACAGAGACAGAGAGAGAGAACATACTTGGATACTTGGAACTTGGGAGATTTTCTTAAACATTACGATAGTCGTGGCTATTGAGATCAGCATTCCTAAAAGTGACTTTGCGGAAAATCTTTCTTGTGGGCAGACACACTTACTAAGGTCCCAAATAGATCTTCAACTACCGTCCCGGTGTCTCTTACACAGTAGTGATACGACTGTTTGTCCTGTAAGATTTTGAGAAGAACAGATGAGCTCATGAGTGGAATGTGCACACTTGGGCCTGTGGGTCCTCGGCCTGCACTGGTGTCTCTTCCATCCTTCTGTGGGTCAGTTCCAGCCCACGGTTCATCTTCAGCCACTGGGATGAATGAAGGCAGAGTGTGTTCGGTAGATATCTGTTGAATGGAGAGTCGAAGGATGGATAGATGGAGCTGGCTTACCTCTAAGTAATGCCCACAGTAACATTTATGACAGAATCCTGCATCACTTAGAAATGTATCTAATTCTACTACACCTTCGGGATTGCTGATATTACTATTGTTTCATTTTCTGAGAACATAAGCAGTGTCAGAATATACTTCTCCCCAGTTTCTCCAAATTCTTTCTGCTTTTCAGGAATATTGTTGTTACGAATGGGTGGCCATTGGCCATTGCATATAGATAATACACATGCCTTGTTACTCGCCCTTGAATATAAGGGGTTCTGACTCAGGAAACAGAGCATTTCTACTCCAGAATGTATCATTTAAGGAAAGAATGCACAATAAAACAAAACACAAGCATCTAACTTAAGCCTGCGGCTGGCAGGCACTGCCAGGTAGTGCTTGAATGACTCCGCCCTGCCCACCTCCATAGAGTGCTGGGACAGTTTAGCCCAGCCGCCTTGTCCTGACAAAGACCTCAAAGGTGAAGCTGAACAGTCAGTGATCTTGAATTTCATTTACAGTCGCGTTTTCTGCTCAGTTTTATAGTATGTGGGGAACATGATTCAGTTGATCATAAACATATTTATTTCCTACTTGATGAGCCTACTGACAGTGAATGACTATCTCCCATTTCTAGAATTGTCCAAATTTATACCCTCAAAAATTATCTCATAACCTATAACACTGCATCACTAATTCACCTGGCAGACATTTTAGTTCCTTTGGTGTTTGTAGGCATGTAATAAGCATTGCAAGAGGAATTTGGGTAGGTTTAGAGGTAGATGTTCGGTAGGTAGGTAGATAGGTAGGTAGGAAGATAGATAGACAGAGATGGATAGATAGACAGACAGACAATAGGTGGGTGATAGGATTCCTGGAACTCATGGCGGGGCACAGTGAATCAGCATTAGGAAATCTAGTGAGTATTGAGAAGTGCTAGAAGAGATAGGGACCGAAGTCTTCAAATACACAAAAGAACAAATGACTTTGCCTGGGAACCAGAGATCTTGACAAAGGGGAGAGCTTTAATCAGATGCTAAAAACGATTTCAGTATCTGCACACAAACCCAAGCAAACAGTAAGCAGAGAAAGAAGAGAAAGAGTGTAATCCACGGAAAAGAGATGGAACGTTGAGAAATGTCACATAAACAAGAGTGACTCCACTCCAGCCAAGGAAGGGCTATTTGAAGAGGGCAGGGAAAACCGGGGAGGAGGAGAGGAGGCCGAGGATGGGGCAGAGCGCAGCCCGGAGAAGCCCAGAGCTGCTGAGCTGAGTTCATGAGTTATTTAAAATTGGAACGATCGATGCCTTGGCTGACTTGATGTTCAGTAAATAACACTTGGGCTACTTCTTCCTGTTCATAGGACAGTTCGGGCAGGCAGAAGTAGAGGTTCTTGGACCTTTGGGATGTCCGTGGCCGTGGAAGCAACACCCCGGTGGCTGGCTATACATCTCAGTCACAGCACCTCTGTGTGTGGCTATTTACTTCAATCCCAGGTTGAAATCATTGGAATGCCTTGCCGTGTTTAAGAGGTACACTGTGTTTTTAGGTTAAGTTCAGTATCTACTTAGTGAGTGTTACCAGTGTGTAGCCATGTACAAGAAATCTCATGGGTGGCAGCAGAAATAGGCACAAACACACTCACGTATTCATTCCACAGAGATTCCATTTTAGTACCATCCCTTATGTGTTTGCCATTTGATAGTATGCTCGTATGTTTGGAAGAGCAAATGTTGGGAATATGTCAGTACTATTTAAGTAAAATTTAAATTGAGGCAAGGTTGTCTGAGGAGTGAGGTACACAAATAAGCAGGGATGGATGGCAGGGCTCATGCACAACCTAATCATAAGTGTTGGCAAAGCATGGTCAAATGTTTGGATCTGACTAGAGCCATGGATGTGGGGTGTCTGTGAGCACTCTCTCCAGCTGTCTTTGGTGACACAGATGGTGACATCTTCTCGTATTTGGGAGCCCCATGAAGCCATGTGCCCAGGCTGAGGAGGAAGGGATGAGACACTGTGGCAGGATTCAGGTTCATGCAGCAGTAGGAGAGAGAAACACCATTGTTCCCCCATGAGGAGAATTCCAGCAACCCCGATGCCTTGTCTTCCACTTCACCACAGAAGAGGGGTGGACTGACCTTGAGGATGAAACAAAAACACAATCCTCCTCATGACCCTTCTTGCCTTCCAGCAGTGATGGTTGCTCTCCATGTAGAACACCAATTTGTTTTTCCTAAAGGGAGATGTTGTGCTCTGTTTGAATTAGCTCTGATGAAGTCTGGAAAAAGTAATGTTCATCAGAGAAGCTATAATGTTCAGGGGAACCCTGGACAGTGGTAGCCCTGCTGTCTGTAAGGCCCCTTCTGACGGAAGTGTTGCTTACTGTGAAAGGTAAACGGCCAGCCCACTGCTAGTGTTTGAAAAATCAATGCATTTTCTTACGTCAAAGGTGGTGTAGCGTTGTTTATGGGCACTGGGCAGAGACACAAAAATTATCTAGCTGACAGGAATCACAACCAGAGAATGAAATAGAAGGACATTATCATAAGAATCAAAGGCAAAATGTCATGGGCCATATTTATCTCTTTCACACAGTTTTATTGAGAAACAAGTGGCATACAATTTACTGCTCATCTGTTAAATTGTGCAAACCTTTCATCTTTAGCTTCAAGTACATCCAGAAGCCAACCTGCAATCCGACTGAACACAGCACCTAGTGAGGAGCTTCCTCTCTCTCTCTTCAGCTTCCACTATAAAAGTCTCTCTATTCTACCTTCCCAGATAGCCAGAGAGCTTCAGTGCACTTTCTAGAAGGTTCCACAAGTGGAATCATGTGAATTGCAATGCAGTCTTTTAGCGAGACTTCTTATTTTTTCTAACAGATTCCCAGTAATATTCCATTGCTAGTTTGTTTACATTTCCTGATGAAGAAGGTTGTTAAAATTCTTTACATAGACTTGTTTGCCTGTGTACATCCTCTTTGCCAGAAAGTCTGGTAAAACCTTTTGTTTAGTTCTTTTATTTTGTTATGATTGAGTTTTGAAAGCCACTTATGTGTTCTGGACATAGTACTCTGGCAAATATTTCTCCTAGACTGTAGCTATTCTTTTCTTATCATTCTCTTAAAAATCTCTTTGGATGAGCACAAGTTCTTCATTTGGAACATGTCTAATTTTCTAGTTGGTTTTCTTATAGAATACGAGTTTGTGGACATATCTGAAAAATCATTGCTTTATACAATGTGACAAAGATATTCCTCTATTCCTTCTTCTACAAGTCTCATTATTTCAGGTTTTACCTATTTTTCTTTCATACTATTTTATAATCCTTTAATATCATGTATGTTCTTACAAAGAAATATACATATATACACATACATACTATATGTTATTCAAAAGTATAGATGAACAGTTGCTTATTTATCAATTTTTTAAAACATGTTTGAGGAAATCGAATCTATAGGTCTTCTATTTATTATCTTGAAGTAGTTGTATAAAGGAATTGCCATTCAACATTTGTCAGACATTTTGATCAATGTTTTCAACATTCTCTTCCATCCCTCCCCTCCTCACCCCTCCCTTCACTCTCCTGAATTTTAGGCTATATATTGAATTTTTTACTATATTCACCACCACCCCTTCTCCTCTTCATTTGTCCAACTCTTTCCCTGACCCCATTCTGCCCCTTACAAGTATCTACTTCCTGGTATTTATTTTGTTGAACTTGGACTTTGCCTTTCTAAGAAATTAGGCTATTTGAGTTCTCCCCTGAATCTACCGTATTTCAGTCAATACATTGGTATTCACTTGCATACCACTCAACATGTTTACTTATATGCTTAGAAACTAATTTTAACTTCCCCATATGAGGGAAAACCTGCAACCTTTGTTTCTCTGGACCTGGCTTACTTCACTTAGCAGAACTTTTTACCCCAGGTCCTTCCATTTCTTTACAAGCGGTACAATATCATTCTTTCTAATGGATGAGTAAAATTCCATTGTGTATGTATACCACATTGTCTTGACCCATTGATTCATTCATCCCTTGGGGATGAATCCATACCTGTGGTGAATAGCACTGTAATGGACATGGTTGTGCTGGTGGCTTTACTGTATCCTGGTTTGTAATCTTTTGGACAAATGCCTCTCACTTTTAGAACAAAATCTCCATGTTGAGAACTTCATTTTTTTTAAGTTCTAAATCTGGTGAAGGGTAATATTGGATGCCAGAGCAGTGACTGTGGGCATTAGTTCATATTTCTGTAAAATGAATTCCCTGATATTCTTCCTGTATTTTTTATTGAAATCTTCTTCAGCTCCGGTTTGTGAATTCTAGATCTCAGCCACCCAAGTTCTGTACCATTTTGGCAAAACCTGCCTTCTCAGCCCACCCCAACATGTGAAGTACTCTCGCCCTTTGTACCAGAGTGCCTTCCCGTCCCCTCTCCCTGGCTGAAACACACGGGTCACTTCTCATGGCCTTCTGTGCGCACATCCCAAACAAGTGTGCCCCCCAGCACTGGGCCCTCCTTCCTTAGTGGCAGAGATGAGCTTCTGCTTCTCAGCATGCCTCTCAGCAGGCAAGCTTCTTGGTCCCCCAGCCCCAGCCCAGCAGAGGCGAGGCCCCGCTGAGCCCCATGGCAGCTCAGGCACCCAGGCTAGATAAGACCTCAAGGGCCTATGACAATGAGTGTGTATGGCGAGTGCGGTGTGTTTACTGTTGCTCATCTGAATTTCACGAGTGTCTTTCACTCCTTGCGGCTTGTTGCTTTTACGAAGATGACTTCCTTCTCGTGGGAGGCAGCTCCTTGCCCTCACTCCGGGGCCTCTGGACCATGGGGCTCACTGGAGGCCTGTGCCTTCACCATTCTTTTGCCCTGCTGGGAGCACAGCATGACTCCAACCCCGGTCAGGCTTTGCACAGCCTCCATGAGTGGTTCCTCTGGTTCGGCCCTTGTGTCAGTCCTCCCTGAGCTGCTCTACCGACTTCAGTCCTCCTCTCCATGGCTCTGACCCGGACTAGAGGCTGCCCTTGGTCCTAGAGGCAGAGCCCTGTTGGATAGATTCACCCTCCTCACTGCAGGCCCCCTTCTGGCAAGAGAAGACACAGACCGAGCTCCTGATGGAGTCTCAACCTCTCTGTGCAGTCTTTCTTGCTGATCTTTATCCCCTGAACTCCCTGCCCCCTCTTCTCCTGGTCATTGGGGAGCTCTCCTGGCCAGTGCTAATTCAAGCTGAGGAAGAGCTCCTAGAGGGGAGGAAGAAGCATTCCCTGGAATCCATGTGAACGCCACTTTGGGCCCTTGGCTATGGTGGCAAAGGACAGTTGTCACGCCACCCAGTGACCCAATTCAGTCAGCTGTAGCTATGGGCCATGAGGGGCTATAAGGAAGCCGTGTGGGCATATCAATATTTCCACGCCAAGATGCCCATTTGTCCTGGATAAGAATCAGTCATGTTCAATTGCTGTAGATTGTGTCACAGGCAGTTCATTTAGAATGTCATTGCTCTGCAGTTCATGGCATGGCCTACCTGGAGTCCACACCACCAAGATGGCATGAAGCTGAGACCCTTTCCCCCACAGCTGGACCTGCCATTTTATTCCAATAGTACCACACCCAGCAATGACCTCCTCCCTCCCCCAAAGCAGTTGCTGGGAGTCATGCATTTTGTGCCTTGGTTGTTCGGTTGGTTTGCTTGCTTTTTCTAGTATTTGGAGTTTGAACTCAGGACCTCATGCTTGACAGCCATCGCTTTACTTCTTGAGATATGCTTCCAGCCATTTCTCAAATGGCATCTTGCATTTTTGTCTCAGCTGGCCTCAGACTGTGATGCTCCTACTCATGGCCTCCTGCATAGCAAGGTCTCTGGTGGCATCGCTGGCATCCTGGATAGGGTGAGAATCCCCCTTGGATTCTTGTGATATCCACTTTGTGTCATCTCAACAGTAAAGTGCCCAGACTCCTCTTAGATATGGAGTGTAGCTGGAGCACTCTAAAGTATTTCCAAGCAAACCCTAGACAGGTCAGGAGAAAAGGGGGAGAGCCCGGAGACTCCCTGTCCTCTGCTCTGGGACACACCACAGACACTCAACGGTGGTCTCCTGTGTATGCAGATTTGAATAATCTTGTAGGAAAAATATGGAGATGAATCTGTGAAACATGCTGTCACCAAAGTACATGAATCCACTCACACACATGTGAGACAGGAACACACCCGTGTGACATATCGAGGAACATGCCGCACGGCATGTGTGTGACAGGAGTGTGTCCACGTGGTGTGTAATGTGAGAGGAATTCGCCCACATGGCCGTAGGAGAGCTCCAGCTTTAACCAGCACCGCACGTTAATCAGTGTAACTGTGAAAATGCATCTTACTCACTGACTGACATTTTGGATTTACAATGGTAATGTCATTTATTTGCTAGTAGCCGAGCAGTACACTATTTGGTGAATGCACATTTTACTTTTAAGTTATATATAGGATATTTATTAATTTACACGATGTAGAGGAAAACATTTTGTATGAACAACAAATACGCAGTATGCAAATGTCTTATTTAATATAAAACCATTAAATCAGATCACACCATCTGCTCAATGCCACCCCCTAGTTCACAGGCGTAGCTCACCTTCCACGGAATCCTGAGGCTGTTGTCCGTGAAGGCTGCACTGTTGCACCTGTTCTCCAAAGAGAAGACCCCCCGCTCTACAGAAAATTCATTTATAACTTGAGAACATTTCCACTGCAGAAGTTAAGACAATGTCTGAGTTAACCACACACACATTTGTTTCTAAATGAACCTAAACCAATGTATACAACTAGACCCACATCAGATCCTCAAATATACGCTCTCATCTTCAAAATGAAGAAACAGAAACTAGAAAACCATTCTCAGCCAGGAACTTGAAAAAAATACTTCCTTTAAAGAAGCTACTTGTAAGGACATCAGTCTTCTTGTGTTCCCATGTGATTGAATATGTTTGATTACAAATCACTCTTATTTTTTATTGCAGTGGAAGATCCACAAAACACTCCTTGGTCCCTGGCCATCTTCCCTCTCTACAGAGAGTGTGTGTGGTTTACTGCCTTCCTTTTGCTTTCAAATAAACATACTCTGTCAATTTTTTACAGAAAAAAAAAGGAGAGGAGAGAAAAGTAAAAGAAAGGAAAAATAAACAACAAATCAACAAACCTCCATCAATACTTACTGAGGTACCAGAGCAAGCCTCAACTCCTGGCAGTAACTCCGGGGGGGAAGAGGCCTTAGTCTTTCTCTCCCTGTGATATCTATCAAAAACTCTTCCTAGTGTTCCCATGACATTTACAGGGATCCAGAAATGAAAGCTGAAAAATTATTATTAGATAAGAATTGGTTAGAGAAAATGAAGTATTTCCTTGGCCAAAATTAGAGCTGACCTGGCTTGTTCTGGCTGCCAGCATTATTCTGCACATTTATTTCCCCACTCAAAGAGCCCCAGATAACCTAAGAGAGCCTGGGCTCTGCAGAAAACAGATCTTGCGGCTGATTCATCCCATCTGGAACGTGCAATGTGCTATTTATCACTACTCTGTTCCTATTCTACTCTGTCCAACACAATAAATATTAAGCAACTGCTATGTGCTTACATAATTTGCAGAATTGATCGGCTGACTTAAAAGCTTGATTCCCCAACAAAAGAAAATGGAGTGCTTTGTGCAAAGGTTAAATGCACAGTTTAATTGGCAATTATGCATTAGGAATCCATTGTAAAACAATCACAGTTTGAGGGGATGCTTCAGATAGCACGGTCAGGGACAGAAGTTTTCATCGTTACCCATTTAAAATAAAAGTCAAGTCCTGGAACCGAAGAGAAAACATGGGGCTGCATGGATCTGAACTTCTGTCTCAGCAGAATGTAACTTTCTCCCTCCTGTACTCTACCTACAGTGTTTAGAACGTACGACACATGCAGACTTTAAAGATTCGTTCCTTGCCTAAATAATTCATGCAAACTCAGCAGATTGTTAAATATCAGAGACACACAGGCACATGCACAGCTGAGGGCATTTTGGATATTTACCATTTAAGTTGAAGGACAGAGCTGTCTAGCAAGGAGAGGCGAGAAAAGTCGAGGGTGGGGGTGGGGAAGGAAAATTAAACTATCAGCCTCCATAAATGTTTATGCAGACACCGGAGCAAAATTCATTTGGACTGAATAAGCTGTATAATAGTCGCTCTCCAAACTATGTAAAGTGTGAAGGCGGTGGGGTCCCCTCTGACAAGTGGTAATAAGTGGAAGGCGCCCCCATTTTCTCTCCGGCGAGGATGGAGCCCGCGAGCCGGATGTCTTGACTCCACTGGTGGCAGGAGTGTGGAGATGACTGTGGTCCCCAAAGAGAATGGCTGGATGGAGCGGGACCCCGCTCCGTGTCAGGAAAGGTGGTCCCAGCGTTGGCTGTGATCTGGAGGTGTCACCGGTGGCTCTTGCGGCCTCCCGCACCTTAAGCCTTCCCCTCCACCCACATGGACAGAAGACTGTCTGAGGCATCTTTGTTCAGGCTTCCTCGACGTATAAAACAGCCTGTGGGGATGAGTCTGTCACCATCTTCTGTCTCTGTTTTCACCTGAGACTTGGGCCAAAGGCTGGCTGTCTGTAGAAGAAAGCAGGATGGCATGCATTCGTCACTGTAAGGAACTGGAAATAGAGTCTGGTACCATATCTGTTGGTTAGTTTTGTCATTTCACCTCCGGATGCTTTCTGACAGCTGGAAAAGATGGTAAGGAAACCACATCTCATGTGAATGAACTAGTTCAGTCATCCCACGGCTCCCCCCTCCTCCCCGGCTTGTCCTTGTATACAGCTCATGTGAATTAATGAATTCAGTCACCTCCAGGCCTCCTTGGTGCACTGAAAGCAAGGACTCTGTTCACCTTGCCCAAAGTACTTGGCCATGGTCACCTCCAGGGGCAAAGCAATCCAGGAAAAGCACAGATACATGCTTTCCCGGGATTCCTCCATCCCTAAACACAGTTCATAGTGCTGTGGAACCGAGGGCCAGGACAGGAAGGGAGCTACTGTCAAGGGCTCGGGGCTGGGACCTCAGTCAAGCAATCCATGTTTCCTGTGCACTTATTGTGTGACTAGAATAGAGATGAATTTATTAATTGAAAAGATGAATTTGCTATGCAGGTGCACGCAGGCAGGGCACATCCTTGTCTTTCAGACTCCAGTGAGTGGCAGAAGACCTGTGATGGCGATGGGTGTGGGGGGGAACACAAGCTTGGTGTGGTGGACCTTGTCTGGAAGACATCTCTGAGCTAACTTTCCAGAAGACTCGAGGGTTCATTCTATAAAACACATGCTGAACTAAGCACCAGGGCAGGCCAAGCTGAGGGGAGCGTGGGGGGCGGGGCGGCGGTGGCTGGGTCCCACGGCTGCTGAGAAGGGCAGCAGCCCCCGAGAGCCACTCGCAGCGAGCGCAAGGGGCCCCTTCTGATGTCTGCTGCAGGTGCGGGCTGGTGCAGGCCCTGCAGGTACATTCAGCCTGACTCCAGACCCCAGCCCAGCCCAGCCTCACAACGAGGGAGAAAGAAACACCTTAGCAGGGCTCAAGGGTGACCGAGGGTCAGGGCAGGAAAATCTGCAAGTAGAATTTGATACTTTGATTACAGAATGACTAAGTGGAAAGAGTTCGGACGTATCCATAAACATAACCGCGTACGAATGCCTGGAGCTGTTTCAGATGACCAAGGGCGTGCGCCGCCCTTCCTCGCCCTGCCCTTCGGTCAGCTCGCATGCTCCCCAGTGCTGGGTTTCCCATTCTGTCACTTCAGAGACGTTCAGTGCAGAGTAGCTCCAAGGACGCAGCGTGAGCACTGTGGGGATGGAGCAGAGGCCAGACACTGGGCTTTGTCGGTTCCCTTGGACTGGGCCGGAAGAGACATTGGATCCCGGAGCCCTGCTTATGTGAGCTGAACCGGCAGAAGGCTGCCTGGCCTCCTTACCTCTGTTTCTCCAGCAGTCTGTACATGGGTGAAGAAGCCGCATGTCCCAGCGTCACTCTCGGGCTTGGCAAGCTACCTGCTGCTCTACAGAACCAGCCTGGTTAAACCCTGTCCCACATGGTCCCCACGTGAACGGCTGTGACGTTCTGTGGTTTTTCAGAGGACAAAACAGAGCAGTGGATGCCAGGATCCCTCTCTTGCCAGCAAAGGTCAGATGTCCCGTGAGCCACCTTGGCCTTGATGCTGGCCAGAGAGGAGAACCTCCCTCATTGAACATGAGCTTGCTACTCCAAGGACGGTCCCTGAACTGCATGCCAGCGTCTGCGGGGCCTGTGGGATGCAGCTTTTTCCTGCGCGGGCATGCTGGATCCAGACCCGTGGTCTGGACTCAGACAGGAGGAGAACAGAGTGGGTGGTCTAGGAAATGAGGGACGGGCAACCCCTCGGGCTGTGTCTTCTTCAGAAAGCCCCTGGCCATGGTGTGACTCTGTCTGGCCACAGCTTTTTGCCCAGCAGAGCTTTCTGTGTGGCTCCCCCCAAGATCTCCTCCTGCAGGAAATGCAGAGTCAAGAAGGCTATCGCATAAAACGGGCTGGGATGGGGTGAGGCTGGCAGGAGGAGGGCAGAGCCAGGCTCCTGCCACGGAGCTCACTGTGGGCTTGAGGACAGGGAGGGGTGGCAGGAGCTCCTGGCTTTTAGGACAGATAAAGAAGGGGAGCCAGCTGAGAGGCATACAGGTCCCAGAAATGCATTTGTGCCTTGAGGAGGAGGAGAAGGTGTAGGATCTCTTTAAAAGAACCTCACTCAAACTCTAGAGGAAGGGGTAATTCTTCCTGGTTGCCTGATTCTCAGGGAATCAGTTCCAGGTTGCACACAGTACCAAGGCCCAGAAGTCAACTTGTCCTGCATGGGAGAACCGTCCCGGGCAGGCCTGCATCCGGGGGGAACCACGCGTCATGGCTTCATTACTGTCATTGATTGGCAGAGTCCATGCTAATGTTTGTTGAGGACAGACTTCTCTTACGTCTTTAAGCCTCACACTTCTGCTGCTAACGCGGCCGTGGGGCCTGCAGCCTCAGGAGGGGGCAGGAACGGGCAGAGGGGGTGGCTGGAAACAGGAGAGCTTCGTCATTCCAATCAGTGGCTCTGCTTTTCAGCAGTTCACTGTCCACATCCCCAGGACAGTTCTCTGACCTAAGACACTGCCCTCCCATGCTTGAAAAGAAGCGCCACCTAACAATCATGACCAGAGCCACCACAGGTGAACATTCTGCTGAGACGTCTCTTGGCCAAGGCAGAGAGAAAATAGGACTGAGGCGTCCTGAAGACGCGCTGAGCTCGTGTTAGGTAGCAACGCGCCTGTGTTGCATGGCCTGTGCTGCACAGCATGACTATTGCATAATCTGCGGTGTGCACACTCGCTGCAGTGTGTACACACGGAGGGTAGAGTGGGTTGGGGCAGACTCTCAACTTTGAGTGGGAAGAACTTTTGTCAACTGCAAATACCAAAGAGATAGGGACCAAGCCGGAATCTTGCGTGAGGCTGACATGCCCCTCAGCGCCTCCACACTGGGCAGGGGTCCTAGCAGAGCCCCATGCGCCCACACCAGGGTGGACAAGCTGTCATCTTGGAGGGAGCGGAAGGGCAAGGCTGGGTTCTGCTCCTATGCCGAGGGCTGCCTTGAGCTTTGGTACTGGGGGCAGAGCACACAGAGACCGCAGATACATTCTGCAGACTCAGTCTCTTTGTGTCTCTCAGAGTCCTGAGTGTAAATACTGTTTTCAAAAGAAGCCACATGAATGGAAGGACAGCAAAACGCTTGGCTTTTAAGAACCCATCTGTGTTCTCAGGTGGGCTTGGGGCTGGCGTTGGAGTGAGTGCAGGGCGGACTGGATCCTGGGACACCAGGCACCTGCCTGGCTAAGACAGCAGAAGACATCCAGAAAGCATCAGTGGCTACTCCTGGCTCATCATTCCTCCCTGGGCCCTGCCACAGTCTTACAGTAATTCCTGTCACCCTAGATTGCTTAGACCTACAGAATGTCTTCAAGAGGATGTGAGAGAGTGGCTTTGTTTTTCAAGGTAACAGATGTCACGTTGATACTGTCAATTAGTTCAGACAATCCATCATTCTTCTTGAGAATTAAGTGCATTCAGTGTGTGTGTGTGTGTGTGTGTGTGTGTGTGTGTGTATGCGCACGCGTACGTACTCACCTTTCAGTGGCCTGATAGGTGGGAATGCGAGTTATTCACAGGCTTACTCTGGTTTGCAGAAAACCTTAAGACAGCTTTTGTTTCCTACGGCTATTTGCTAGGCTGTTTGTGTCCTGCTGGCACCAAGGAAAATGTTAAATTATGTAGTCTGCAGTGTTGCACTAAGAGATGCCGAGAGATGATCCATCATGTCCTCATCTTCCTGTTTACGCGCAGGCCCATAATTCATGGTCAGAAACCACCGCTCAGCTCACCAAGTGCTCTTTGCACATCACAGAACTGCGCTCCCACTGTCCAGAGTCATAAATCACTTTTCTAGTCAACAGCAGAGCTAAAAAATGCCAACATGTGTACTTTTAAGTGTGGAGAGCCATCTCTAATTCCCCACAGATGAGGCAGAATTTAAAGAATTGTCAAGGGACACAGTGCTGGGATTGAAAGCAGGAGCTGTTTGACTCAGGGCATCAGAAATTTGCCTGTGGACACATACAGGTACAAACATGTTGCAAAGTGTATGCTTGCAGAATTTCTGGTGCACTGTTTCATAATTCCAGCATTTTTCTTGATAAAATGATTCATTGTTGCTGAGTCCTAAGACAGACTTGACCCAAGAAAGAGAAAAGAGCTGGTGGCATTCTCAGTTTCATGTAATGGAAAGTGCTCGCCACCTCTCCAACAGGAGATGAGTGAACGCAGGCGGCCTAGGAAGCCACTGGCTCAGAATGCAAGGCCCATGCTCTCAGGGTGGGTCCCCAAAGGAAGCAAAGCTCCGGTCCCCACTCCTACTTGCCCAGCCACAGTGGGGTCTGGACAGTTCAGAAAGATCCTCCAGCGGCAAACCAACGCCGCCACAGCTCTCCACTGCCCAGGCCGAGGTCACTGCGGCTGTGACGGTGCTCCTGTCCACACACGTGTGTGTTCACCTTGGTCCACACATGAGCATCTGCTCACAAACCTCTGGCTTGCTGCCATCACTGAGAGAGTTTGGTGCTTAGCACTGTGGCAGCCTCACCCGCCTCTTCCTGAGCCTGAGAATTTGCTCTTTGTCTCCTTGAGGCCTCGTCGTCGTTTCCTGCTGTCCTTTGTTCTCCTTTACCTTGGCTTTCTGGGTCTCACCCTGGATGGTCAGAGGCTGACCTTGGAGCAGCGCCTTCGGCCTGTGGCTTCTGTCTGTCCAGGTTAAAGATTGAGAGGTCTAAAACTCAGACTTGTGCTTTGCTTTGGATGTATGCTCTTTCTAAAGTTCATAGACTGGAACTTCAATCCCAGCCCAGTCACAGAATTCAGAAATGGAGTCTGGGAGACGATGAGACCCCAAGGTCTCAGGCCTGCCTGCCCCCAGCCTCCCTGCGAGGGCCCAGGAGGAAGCGGACGCAGCACCCGCACACAGAGGACCTGGTCTGTGGCAGTCAGTCAGAACTCCGGGGCTCTTCACTGGGGCAGGCATGGGCCACGACTTTCTTCCTTATATCATGGTTGGTCTTGAACAGGTGAATGCCAGATGGACTGTGTCTCACTGGATGTGTGCAGAGGAACTCAGGTTTGAGGAGCATTTGACCAGTGCCTGGCATAAAATCAGGGACCAAGTGCCTGGAGCCAGTCACGTCCGGCAGGCCAGAAGACCAAGGTCATGGCCTGGAGGGGACGCAGGACGCTGGTGTCTGATGGGGACAACTCCTTGCTTCCAAAAAGGCGCTTTGTTCCTGTGTCCTTGGGAAGGGAGGGCCTGGGTCCTCCTGGTAGGGGAGGGGCAGCAGGCTTCCCCTGGCACTTGCATAAAGTTTCTCAGCACTTTCTGAAGACGTGGTCTCTTCATGCATTAAATTTCAAGATGGATTTGGAACCGTTCTGGCCCCCCCCCCCAGGCTCTTTCCTCTTTTATTATTTTCATTAAACACAGCCTATTTGGTGACCTTTTCAGTCCTATGACTCGGTGGCTCAGGTGTGGTATAATAAATCATGAGAAGGTGGCTTGACTACTGAAACTTTTATTAAAATGGCTGTGATAATGACTTTGCTGCGCTCTGAGGCTTCCAGACGCTCTCTGTGCGCTGGGGACACAGGCCATGCCGGGGCGTGCTATTAACCTCTGCTGAATTAGGAACAGGGAAATGAACAATGCTGGAAGGGGGCCAAAGCTGCCAGAGATAATGCTCACATGATAACATCCTCAACTTAACTATAGCATGTGTATCATTAAAAAAAGGCATACAGCTGGGCACTGTGGCTCATGCCTGTAATCACAGCTACTCAGGAAATCAAGATCAAGAGGATGGTGGTTTGAGGCCAGCCTGGGAAGAGCATGAGCAACACCCCATCTCAAGTAATAAATCTGGGTGTGGTAGCATGCACTTGTCACCACAGCTAGGTAGGGAACATAAATAAGAGTATCCACTCTAGGCCTGTCCCAGCATAAAATATGAGACCCTTTGTGAAAATTTACTATAGCAAAATGGCTGGGGATATAGTTCAAGGGGTAGGTACATGCCTAGCAAGCACAAAGCCTTGAGTTCAAGTCCCAGCACCCCCCCTCCAACATTCTGCAGGAATCTCCAATGGCTCATCGCCCTCCCCTCTCTCTAAAGTGCCCAGCTACATTTTCCATGTCTCCTTACCCACCATTCACCACCTAGTCCACATCCACAATGCTCCACACACTACCAACCTGTCACCTTCTACCCTTTCAGAAAACGGCATCTTTCAAAGCTCAGCTCTACTCAAATTCCAATCCGTTCCCCACTTTCCCCAACTCCCAGGGGCTAACACACAGCCCTGAGCAGGGGTGCCAGGTAAAAGAATGAGCTGCTTACAATCACACCCTGAGTGATCCAGTGAGGGTGAGAGGCTGAGACAGCAGGACACAGCATTCAGGCCAGCAAGCAGCATGGAGAGGAAGGAAAGTGAGGGAGGATGGAAGAGACACTGCAGGCAGAGAAAAGAAGTGAGGTGGGCCTGTGGCCAGTGCGGCTGATGAGCACATCGTTCTAGGTAGAGTAAAGGACGTGGTAACGGCAAAGTCCTGCCAGGCTGACGGGCTGCACAGACAAGCCACGCTTGCCCCAGGAGCAAGAGGACACACGGAAAGGCAGGCAAAGAGCAGGGCAGAGTGGAGGTGGTGTCACACTTGCACATAAGACGCAGTGCCTTGGAAGAATGTGCAAGAGGCTAGAACAGCCAGAGGCCACACCTCGGTGCAGATGGATCCATGCATGGAAGGCCCGGCCTCGAGCTCCAGGGCCACCAGAGTGAGGGCCAAGCCATGGCTTGACTTGGGCTGTGATGAGGCAGAGACATTGTTACGTGATGCTGGGCCCCAGAAAGACCCCAGCTTCAGAGGACGGAGGGACTGGCAGGCTCCTTCTCCGAGCGCTCTGCCTGCTAATGGCGCTCAGTTCTGAGGAGCCGCACACTCTCAGTGCCGCCGAATTGGTCCCCAGGTCCCCGCAATCAACTCTACAGCTTTGTCTTTCATAAAACATGGCATTAAACCCAGACCTAACTGTCTTTTGAAACTGGCTGTGTACATTAAACATTATAAGGAATAATGAGAAAGTGAGCAGCTCCAAATCCCTTGTTTAACTGGGACGGCTCGGATACTTTAGTGGAAATAAATCACAACTGTGCCCAACAGGTAAAGTTCAATTTCAAATTTTACCCAAATTAGATGATTATAAGAAAAGACCCCCAGTCCTAAGCAGGAGATCTTAACACCAGCAACAGGAGGGCGTGACAGAAGAGGGCTAAATATATGACCAGATCCTTAGCTATAAACATCGTGAAAGCGTTCAACCTCAGGGTGAGTGCATCAGGAACAAGAAATCACCCATACACCCTGAGTCCTTCTCCTTTGAATCTTAGAAGCATGAGGACAATTGTGTTCAGGAAGTGTGGAGCAGATGAGACTCTTCTGCCAGGCACTGTGACAAATCAGAACAATTTTTTTCAGAGGACACCATCTCCGTGCAGATATCAAAGTTGGGGTTGGAGCTCAGTGGGAGAGCTTGTCCAGCATGCATGAGGCCCTGGGTTTAATCCCTGGCACTACACAAAAAGATGTGTGTGTAGATATAAGCATATGTGCATATATGTGTGCATATATTTATATGCATATATGTACATGTGTGTAAGTACACATATTTAAACATACACATATGTACATACATCTGTGTATAGCAGTTCCTCAAAAAAATCAGAAATATCATCTGATTCTCCCAACCCAATGGTGGGTATTTATGGAAAAGAATTGCAGCCAGAACCTCAAAGACATGTCTGCACTCCAGTGTTTGTTGCAAGCCTACTCCTAATAGCCAAAGTAGCAACAGATGACTGGATAAAGGAAATTATATGTTTTTATATAGAGAGATACATCTAATGGGTTACTATTCAGTCTTTAAAAAGAAGGAAGCTCCTGCCCAGTGCTCCAGCATGGATCGAACTGGAGGACACGAGTGTGAGTGAGTGAAGTGAGCCAGGCTCTGAGGACGAGCAGGGCCTGGCCGTAGCTAGACCACGGGGCAGCCACGCCCAGGGAAGCCACGCCCAGGCAAGTGGAGCAGGATGGCACCTGACAGCTGGGGGAAGGGAAAGTTGGAGCTGGTGCCCAGTGGGCAGTAAAGTTACAGCCATGGTGAGGATGTTCTAGAGCCTGGCACAGCACTGTGCTTGCCGTTCACAACGCTGTACCTAAACATTTGTTGGGAGGGTAGGTCATGTGGGCTATTCTTACCATGTGATAGAAAACGCAGACTCACATGGGTGTTCTTCCTCCTACACCTCTCTTCCCGTCCCCCACCCCCTAATTTGACAGCACCCTCCGGGATGTTGGCAGGGCTTCTCCCCGGGGGCTCAGGGCAGGCGAGGTAGGCAGGCTGATATGTGCACCATGGGCTGATGCCAGGGCCTTGAGGCCGCTGGACAAAACCATCAGACAGCAGGCAAGGCCTGGGAGTTGCCACCTCTCGCCTGGATTGCAGTCTGCTCATTCTCCACAGTGGCCATTAGCTGAGCCTGCTTAGAAATTTCAGGAGGAGAACAAGCCAATGCAAAATCCTTAACAATGGACTGTCTCCATTCAGAATATGGCTGAGGGTTAGTTTTACTTACAGCAGAATCAGAGACATCATTACAAACTCCAGAGCCCGGGCTTCATAAAACCAAATAATCAAATGCTTTTTTAGATCAATAATTCTCAAATGGTTTTTTTAGTCCAATAATTCCCAGCATGTGCTGCCAACTGAGCCTGACACTGCATTTATAAGATCACCTGGGGTGACTTTTGAGCCTGTGGAAGATGGGAAGTTGATGGTTTTAAAAATGTAGAGTTTAAGCCATGCTGGCAGGAGGGCACATGATCAGCTAGTTCCCCCTGTACACCCAGGGGCCGGGGCTCCACAGCACCTGCCATCCTGCCTGCATTAGTTTGATCACCTGTGATTTATTTAATTTCCCCAAATAGACCACTACTATGTAAGATTATTTTTTTAATTGTTGGCACAAATATTGTTGCAAATAAGTCATCATTGTGTCTTGGCAGTTAACTATCAGAGATTCCCCTGTGGTTTAAATGGCACAGAAGGACAGACGGATGGCAGGCTGGAAGGAAGATGGGCTGGAGAACTCCAGGCCCTTCTCTCCTGTTATTTAGTAAGACTCTAAAGACTCTGGCTACAGTTCAGAACTGCACAGGCAGAAGGAAGATCTAAATGAACGTTCAACATGAATGCTAACAATAATAGTAATAATTAATGGCATATTACATTTGGATATTTTGTATTTTCTAAAATACCCTTAATCTTTTGAAGACATGAGAGACAGCAGATTTCTGGTTTGGAAGTTGAAGGTCATAAGCAAAATGAGAGCGTCAGGATCTAAACCTGAAACCCAGCTGTTCAAATCCCCAGCACTCCATCCCTCAAACACGCCAATGAACAAGTACTGGGCTAATGTCCAATGCACGTACCATATCCAAGACATGAAAGCAAGGGAGATTAGCTGGGGCCCTGCCTTCCCATGGAACAGCTAAAGGTACCCTGCACTGAGCATTTCTCAATGTCTGACCCAGGAGCGTGGGTATACTGGTCCTTGCTGGGTTTCCAGAACCTCCTTTCTCTTGCCACCAGAAAGATGATATCCTGTGAGTTACCTGGGGCTTGGGCCTTGGGTGCCAGATTGACAGTTCTCTACATCTGTGAGCTGAGAGACCTTAAGTGTCTCCTGCTCCAATTGTCCTGTTGCTCAGTGGAGTAGCCAGGCGCTCTCCTGAGGGGAGGGTCTGCCCAGCCTCCCTTCCCAAGTTGGGATGGGAGCGGGGTAGCAAAAGCTATGCACCTCACCCCGATATTGTGTTCTTCTTGGCTCCTCTGTAACCCCTTCATGGAGAAGCATGTCTGGGGTTTATCTACACAGCCCCATGGATGAGCACTCGAGAACATTTACTGAGTGAGCAGAGTGTGAGGTGCTGTATGAATGTACAAAACTGCTCTTTAAAGGGAGAACCAAAATAAAACAAGGCCCATTACAACATAAGAGCAGCCCTGCCCCCACCCCTTCCCAGTGAGCGCACGGAGCCATGCGTGCATAGCCACAGGCCTCAGGAATTTGATCTTGTCCATTCAACTCAGAGTAGGGAATCGGCAACTTCTCACTTTTGACTTTTGTAAGACAGCTTGAAAGTCAGAATTTGAGTACTGCATCGACTCACAGATCACCCTTGCATATCCAGTGGTTTCACTATTTTCCCATGTGCTTTCAACCTGATTAAGGGTAGGAACCACACGAGGTTTTAACAGTGTCTCTATGCTCACATCTGAGTTCATATCTCAGGTTTGATATCCTGACTAGGAATCCTTTCTTAGGAATGCCACCTCTGCCTGGAAGGAGACCGCAGCTGTGACCCTGGGCCATTGTCTCCATCCTTGTGTGTGGCCAAAGAGGTGGCCACACAGTGGGCACTATGAAAGAGTTCCCTTGAGATCAAGTTGCAGGCCTGATGAGTTTCTGAGTCTGGGAGTGTGTGAGCAATCTGGACTGTTCCCAGGCTGACTAGGGTTTCTTTTTTCATCATGTCAGGACGGCTTGGGTAGGCTTTTGTGGTAACAACCAGAACAGGCTGGGGGCTCCTCTCGTGGTGAGAAACAAGACAGGCTGGGGGCTCCTGTCATGGTGAGAATCACCACACGCAGGCCAGGACAAACTGGAGTTTCCTCTCTTGGTCTAACATCATAAAACAAGGAGGTTTCAGCATCTAAACCCTGGGGACGTCGATGTGGAATAATAGAGCTAACACAGGAACAGGTACAGCATGCAGAAGGCAATATCAGCCCTAGACCTGAGTCCATGCAGAGGGCAGTGTAGGCCCTAGACAGGGGTCCATGGAGAGGACAGGATGGGTGCTGGGGACACAGTCCATGTAGCAGGCAGGGTCTCAGTAGTGGGAAGAGTCAGCTTCAGAAACGGGGAGCACAAAGGCCTCTGGGCAAGGGTGCACACGGTGTGACCGTGTTGGAGGCACTCTGACAAGTCATTCTGCCTGCCCATGACTCTGCAGAGGTCTGGCATGAGAATGTCCCAGACTCCTCTGTTCACATACACTCAGAAGTAGGAGATGTGGGAGCAGAGTTGATTACAGAGCTTATTACCAAAGTTATCCAGATTGAGGGGTCTGCATAGAGAGGCTAACCCCTTTTCCTGGAGGGGCTCCATGAGTTACTGTCTTGCTCTCAGTCTCCCTCTCCAGCATCAGCACTTGGTGGAACCCCTTCTTCCCACCAGCCCATGGCCCTGCCCACTGGGTACTTCCCACAAGCCAGGGCAAGTGGTTCACTGCTTTCTTCTGGAATGCTTCTATTAATTGCTTTGCCTTAGCTTCTGTTATGGTTGCATGTAAAGTTGTGAAAACTGAGGCCCTGAGCTACTTACGATTTTGACAAAGGTCACTTTGCCTGTGTGAAGGAGAAGGACGAACCAGGGATGGGGGGTCACACCTGCATCCCAGGACTTGAGAGGTGAAGGAAGACAACTGAAAGCCCCAGGCCAGCCTGGGATATATCGTGAGTCCAAAACACGGAAACAAAGAGTTGTGTCTGACTTAGGCAAAAACCGTGTGAGATCTTCTGGAGGAAAGAGCAAGAAATGGGATGGCTGTGGTGAGCATAGGAACCCCCATCAGAGGGTGGGACTGGGGTTGGCACAGCCATCATGTTTGGGAAATGATTTACAATGACAAAGCATCCTGTGTCCTCTAGTTGTGATCTGCCTCCTCTCTGATCCCTTGCTGTAATGTTAGGCCTCTGGCACAGCCTTCTTCAGCACTCTTCTTCATCACCATTCTGCTCTGTGTCCTCTCTACTTCTCTCTGCATCTTTCTTTACTCTTGCCAAATGCCACCTGATCCTGGATCATCCCCAACCACGGGTGAAGGGTACCCTACCAGTGATGCTCACAAAGGGACCAGATGATGCCCACATCTACCTCCAAAAGCTTGCTGGCAGCTTATTTGTGACTTCAAATCCCGTCTTTGAAGTCAAGTGACATCCTTGAGGTTAACATCTTTCTATTGCACCTCCCAGTGGGTGGGAACTGTCCGTGGTCCTGACCCAGCCTCAGGCAGCTGCTGGGTGCTGTGGGCGGGAAGCACAAGGAGGAGGCTTAGGATCGTCATTCTTGTGTTTCATGGTAAAGGATGGGGACAGATGCTTACCTCAGGACTGGTGAGACTCGGGCGAGACTCTACCAGATTCAGCAAGGATGATGGCCTGATTGGGGTGAGGCTGGCTGGGGCAGGGAGCAGAGCATGCACTCCTCTGGTTAGTGTGCTGTCAAAGTTGGTTTGAAGACCCAACCTCAAGGATGGTTGGCTCACAAACAGGCCATTCTCACAAATTCCAGAGCCCAGAAACAGGGGCTATGATGAGTGCACTTACAGCTTCAAGTAGACACACTCACTCATCTGGAATGACTATGAACTAATAGTAACATCCCAGGCACCAAGCAGAAAGGCATTGTTAAAGCAGAGGAGGCCAGAATTTCCAGACTGGAACAGTATTTTGAACAACTTCATAATAAGTTAATCCTTCCCAGCTGCCTCCTGTCTCCCATGAAGTTAGTTGCAAATCCTAGGGAAACAGCATGGCTGGCAGTACAGCATGGAGAACTCATGGCCGCATTAAAGGAAGAATAAAGGTAGGCACTGAGCAATCACCTGACACCATGGGCTTCACGGCAGGTGTCTGCGCCAGGGTGTCTTTTGTATTCTGGAAAAACCTTTCGCCCGGGCATTCCATGGTCTTTACGCATCCTATCTGAGCAGACTGCTCGTATCAGGCAGTCTATGCCAGCTTCTCTCGCTATGTCTGTCTTACTATATTGGTGCAAGGAAGGCAGGCAGAAGCCACAAGTCAGTGGAAAACAGCTGAGCTCAATTATAGGCAACACAGAAGGAAATAGATGGCAGAGTTGCAGAAGTGAGAGCCACAGAGAGCTAAGCTTGTGCTAAAGCTCATCTCACTATTTATATTGCAAATTACTAACTTCGCCGCTTGTGACAAAAATAAGTCCTTGCCAGTTGCTATGTTTTGAGGAGAGGAACATGGTAAAATGATCTCACTTAGAAACCCAAGGCAGCGAGTGTTGCTGGGAGGGAGCGTGTAGAGAGTATGTCTGACCAGCTGGGAGCAATGGCGCCAGGGAGAAGCTGAGTTCAAAAACTGCTTTTTGGGAAAAACTTGGAGAGGGCGACGCTCTCGGGGCACGTTTGGGACTAGGCTGTAGATAGGGCAGTCTGGAAGGATGCGGTGGACGCTGGCATGTTTCCTCTGTCCATCCAGTGTCGATTAATTTATCCACCTCTGCCGTGACACTGGCTTCCGAGCATACTTGGGAAGCCAGGCGCCCGGGCATTCATGAGATCAGGGCTGGACGCCCCTGTGAAGGGCAGAACTGTGTCCTCCCGAAGTCCAGACGGCCTCGGCCTAGGCTGGGGTCCCCGAGAAGGTGCTGAGCTAGGTACTCCCTGGGACAGGTGCTGGGCGGAACTGTGTCCTCCCAAAGTCTAGATGGATGTGGCCTAGGCTGGGGTCCCTGAGAAGGTGCTGAGCTAGGTACTCCCTGGGAGAGGTACTGGAACTGTGTCCTCCTGAAGTCCAGACGGCCTTGGCTGGGGTCCCTGAGAAGGTGCTGAGCTAGGTGCTCCCTGGGAGAGGTACTGGAACTGTGTCCTCCCAAAGTCCAGACGGCCTCAGCCTAGAATGGGGTCCCTGAGAAGGTGCTGAGCTAGGTACTCCCTGGGAGAGGTACGGGAACTGTGTCCTCCCCAAGTCCAGACGGCCTCGGCCTAGGCTGGGGTCCCCGAGCATGGCGCCGGATGGGGAGGCCGGGTCCTGGGGAGGCCAGGGGCTCCACCACGGGCTTTCCCGTGGCGCCCGGGCCTGAATCCCTAGGACTGCGGTCTAGGCCAGAGAGGGGACGAGGCCACAGCCGTCCCTGGAGGTGACAGAGGTGAAGAGAAGGCGGCGCCTGGGGCACAAGCCCGGGAGCCCCGAAGGGTCTGACCCGGAGCGGCGCGGGCCCAGCGTGGGGCCGGCTGGGCCTTGGCCCTCGGGGCCCCTGGGGCCGTGGTGAGGGCACCGCAGCTCGCCAGGCCCAGAGCCATGCGCGGGGCGGCGGGGCGGGCCGCCCCTGACTCCGCGGGCCTAGAGCGCGTGCGCGCATGGGGCTGACGCCGGGCAGCCAGCAGGGCCTGACCCGGGCTCCGCAGGCCCACGCGCAGGCCAGCGGACACGAGGGGACGCGGCCGCCTTTCCAGGTGGCTCGCGGGTCGGCCGGGCTTTCTGCCGCACGAGGCGCATGCGGAGAGCGCGCCCTGCCAGCGGAGAGGGCGGGGTTCCGGTTTCGGTGGGCGCCCTGCCAGCGGAGAGGGCGGGGTTCCGGTTTCGGTGGGCGCCCTGCCAGCGGAGAGGGCGGGGTTCCGGTTTCGGTGGGCGCCCTGCCAGCGGAGAGGGCGGGGTTCCGGTTTCGGTGGGCGCCCTGCCAGCGGAGAAGGCGGGGTTCCGGTTTCGGTGGGCGCCCTGCCAGCGGAGAAGGCGGGGTTCCGGTTTCTGTGGTGCAGTGTGACAGGTGAGGGCGGGGTTCCGGTTTCTGTGGCGCACGTGGTGAGGGTGAGGGCGGGGTTCCGGTTTCTGTGGCTGCAGTGTGGTGAGGGTGAGGGCGGGGTTCCGGTTTCTGTGGCGCATGTGGTGAGGGTGAGGGCGGGGTTCCGGTTTCTGTGGGTGCTGTGTGACGTGGTGAGGGCGGGGTTCCGGTTTCTGTGGTGCCGTGTGGTGAGGGTGAGGGCGGGGTTCCGGTTTCTGTGGCTGCAGTGTGGTGAGGGTGAGGGCGGGGTTCCGGTTTCTGTGGGTGCTGTGTGACGTGGTGAGGGCGGGGTTCCGGTTTCTGTGGCTGCCGTGTGGTGAGGGTGAGGGCGGGGTTCCGGTTTCTGTGGGTGCTGTGTGACGTGGTGAGGGCGGGGTTCCGGTTTCTGTGGGTGCTGTGTGACGTGGTGAGGGCGGGGTTCCGGTTTCTGTGGGTGGCGTGTGACGTCAGCGCGGGGTTCCGGTTCCAGTGATGGTGGAAATGGACTGGGATTTCCACGAAGGATTCCGAAAACACCTGTGGACCTTTAACATCTCTATTTTTAACCCCAGACGCCTGTCCTAGAAATGGCGTTCCCCTCTACACCCCACGGGAGGCTTTGTCTCGGGGT
Source organism: Dipodomys spectabilis (assembly GCF_019054845.1). Classification (NCBI taxonomy): domain Eukaryota; kingdom Metazoa; phylum Chordata; class Mammalia; order Rodentia; family Heteromyidae; genus Dipodomys; species Dipodomys spectabilis. The sequence goes on from NW_024870711.1 coordinate 11,090,215, forward strand.
ATTCTGGTCCAAGCTTTTATTTCTGGTGCTCAGCCCCACCTGTGGCCTTGAAGCTTGGCCATTTGTCTTAGGTGGGCAGGTCACCAGCTGTCACCTCCCCACCACGTGGACGGGGGAAAAGCAGCTTCCTGGACACTCTCAGAGAAGACCACAGGGCTGTCGCTTTGAAGATAAGCAGAGCTGTCTCTTTTGCACCCCATTTATTCCCCAGATGAAAAAGTTGAAACCAATGGAGGCATTGAAAGGATGATTTCAGAAGACAGACTCAAAGTTCTCTAAGCTCAGATAAATCAGTAGTTTGGAATCACTTGGCAATTAGAAGACTACCTAGTGTCCATGTCTTGTTTTAGAGATGAGAATCCATCCGAGGTCCCCACCAATAGGGACCTCCCCGACCAGAGGGCTTCCCGCAGGCTGGCACCCTTCCTGGTCCAGTCCTATAGAGCACAAGTCTTGAATTAGAAAGCCAAGATTTCATAGTTCAGACACACCTGGGTTGGAGTCTCTATCCACAACCTACAGGCAGGAAACCTGCAGGCAAATCACATGACTTTCCTGCATCTAGGTCCCTTGTTTACAAATGTTCTAGTCCAGATCTGCCTGAAGGCACCGCACAGGCTCCACTGGGATGAGTGCGGTGGACATCAGAACCTGCTTCTCACCTCTGAGCTCCCTGTTGTGGCCCCTGGACTGCACTTGGGACAAATGTGGCCTCGGTGAGGGCTCAGCTTCTTCCCCAAACCCCCACCCTGGGATTGGTTCCATTCTGGTAAATGGCTCTACTGAGATATAATTAATACACTGTATAGTTAGTCCATTTAAAATGTAGAAATCAATCTTTTTTAAGTGTATCAGCAGAAGTATGGTATTATCATCACAATCAATTTCAGCAAAGATCACTTCCACAAGGAAACTGGACGTAGTGGTTACTCCCCTGTTCTCTAACTGTTAGTGGTTTCATCATAACACAAAGCTCAGTCAAGTGGAACTATTTAGTAACCCGTTAGATCATGTGAGACTGGGTCTGGTACACAGTAAACGTTAAATATCACATACCTTGCTCAGTTTTTAGCATAAATGTGTTCTATTGCATACTATGCCACCATGCAGGTTCAGGAACTTCATCCTTTATATTCATTAATACTTGTTTAGTAGTGGCCAGAAAGCCCAACAAATAAACAGTTGATTCTATAATTTTGTGCAGTAAAAATCAAGATGTATACCAGTGATCACAAACGATTTAAATTCTTTGGATAATTTCTTCTTCTCCTGAATGGCCAGTGGGATTCTGCTGCTGGGGCACCGTGGCCTTTCGTTTGCTGGGGGTGGAGCTCGCCGCTACCTGAACTGATGCTGGCTATTGTGCTCCGTAGCTTCAGGAGAGGCTCAGCTTGTAACTGTGCAGCTGGTGTGCATCCTGGTCCAGCTGACCTTCCCAGGGTCATTTTTCTGTCCCTCAATGCCCACTCAAGTCCTATTGAAGTCATTATGGGGCAAACAATATCTGTTGAGTCCATACAGAGGGTGTGTCTTGAAGTCATACACTGTTAAAAAAGGAAGTGTCATAGGCCAGGTCAGAATAGCCTCCCTGTGAACTGACATCAGAGCAAAGGTGCAGCTTCTCACCTGCAGGGAGCTCATACCGGAAGATTCAAGAACATCCACATGTCACCCGATATAGGAAGACCTCAGATTACAACAGGACACAGGAGATGACAGAGGGATCCTTTCCCTTCTCCAGAGAGATGCGTTATTTGGTACTTTTGATACACCATATGCCAGGGAGGGAAGAGCGCAGAGTTGCACTAGTGATCTTGTCACTTAGGAACAGTTTGATATTTGAGATTATAAATAGCATTTTCATTTGCTCTGTTATCATGTGCAAGCTGTGTTTGATGGCTGGGTACAACAAGCTCATTTTCTTACCAAATATGAAGATATACACTTTTCTAGAGGCCTGAACTCGGGATTCTGAGATAATGCTGACACATCTTAAAGGGGAAGGTGTGCTATGAAACCTTAACAACTCAAAAGGGGTGTGAAATATCTTGCTTCTGAAAGGAAATGGAGCGCACAATGAGTTTACAAGAGCAGTTGCTGAGAATAGTCATTAACTAAACCCCAGTGCTGAGTCAGGGTAAAATATCTGATTTAAGACTTGTAAGAGGCCCGAAGGAAATGCCACAATCAGTACCATGGCTTGGTGGCAAACCAAACCAAGACAAGATGCTGGATGTTGCATAGTTGTTTGTCGAACTGGAATTAGAGTAGAGGGTCTCATTAGGGCTACACTGGAAATGAACAGCAGCTCATGACTGAAGCACAAACCAACTTGTTCAGATTTATGTATCACTTAGACTTGAGCACCAGGATGGCAGGCCTGGTGCAGAGACTATGAGTGAGGGATCTAACTGGTACTCCAAAGATCTAGTCACATCTCTGCCAGCAAGCTCTAGAAGAATGTTGAAGATGTGGCCTTGCTCACCTTTGCAGGGCACTGAGCTTTGGGGGCATTCCCCATGGACTGGTTCTCAGAGGGCAGCTCATATTCCATGTGGAATCTTGTCTCTATAACATAAGGTGCGGTCCAACAAAACCACAACTCTGCTCCTCAGACTTGCCTTCCTATAGCCATAGCTCTAAGGGTGTTCTTTATTACCAAGGCTTGAACTGAACACCCCATACACTCAGCTTGCCTTCCCAGAGCTGGGACCCAGCCACCTAAACCGTACCTCTAGCCTGGCCTCTTGCTGGTTATCTTGGAGATGGAATCTCACAGATATTTTTTATTTCTGGTCTGGCTTCAAACCATAATCCTCCAGATCTCGGCCTTCCAAGTAGCTAGGATTCAGCCACCAGTGTTGAACTTAAGGTTGTTCTTTATGTGTGCATTTTGCTGTGATGCCATCTTTCAGAATTCCAGTTTCATTCATTTCTTTTTTAAATTATCTTTATGTCAGTTTGTGAGTACAGTGCATCTGGATCAAGGTTGCCTCTTTCATCCTTCTCCCTCATCTCCCTCAGCCCCACCCAGCCCTTCACTTTACTGGTTCCCTTTTCACATGTGCACAGTGAATAAGATGATACACTGTGGTAATTTTAATTTTTGTAGTGTACAGATAAGCTTGTACCTAGTGGTGTCATTCTGGTCAAATTTGAGGTTCTACTTATGTAGATTCTCATGGTTGTCTCTGAGTGACACTGTGGAGAAGGTTTTAGCCACAAACCAAGCACAGGAAATGAGATAATCCTTGATCTGCTGACTTGATCAGTGCTGTCTGACTGAGCACCCTGGAGTCAATATGGCCCGCAGGTCTTTGCCTTCTCATGAGTCTTTCCTTCTATGTAACAGTAGAAGTAGAAAATAGTACTAACATCTCCAGCTTGCAGGCCAGGTGCAAAGAGTGACATACTTATTAGTATCTTAGAAATAATGGTTCCTGACAACATCTCAAACTTTGTGGCACATGGTAGAAATATTTAGTGACTGCTGATTGACAGTGTTCTCCATGAATGTCCCCACAGTGTCCCTAGCTGGAAGCCACAGCCTAGGATGGACAGACAAAGGTTCTCACCCAGCTCAGAACCAGTCTGACTCTAATTCATCAACCCCTGTTAATCAAGTGATGATTGTTCTGGTGTTCTCTCACTAGGAAATGATCAGTGGTGGTTGTTTTATGTCTCTTAGGGCATTTTATGTATGATGGACAAGGGGTCTGAGCATCCAGTTCGCTTGAAATTAGCCATATTCAAAGGAGCATTGAAGACTGTGGGGCTTGAACAAATGTACCCTTGGGCCAAAGGCTGTGGTTTTAAAGCATGTAACCCAAGAACCACTGGCCAGTTCATTCTCGGTCATTACTTCATCTGTTCTTGGAACACTGAATTATATTGATAAAGATGTTAATCAAACATTCTCTTTTTATCATCTAAGTACATAATATTGATATGAAATATAAAGGATAAAAGTATTTTAAAACAGAAGATACTTTAGTGAATTCATTTATGACCACTTACATACCAGCCAGTGTGTTTATTTGTAGATTTGTAGGCACATTCTATCTACCACAAATGGAGAAAACCATGCAACCTTTGTTTCTCTAGGTCTGGCTTACTTCACTTAATAGATTTTTTTCCAAGTCTTTCCATTTCCTTATGAATGGTACAATATAATTCTTTCTGGTAGAAATCTCATTGTATACCACATTTTCTTGACCCATTCATCCATTGTGGGCCCCTGGGCTGGTTCCATATCTTGGATATGGTGAACAGTACTGTAATGAACATGGTTGTGCTGATGGCTTTACTATACCCTTATTTGTGTTCTATTGGATAAATGCCCAGGAATGGAATTGCTGGGTCATAGGCAAGCTCTACGTTTAGTTGTTTTGTATTTTTTTGGGAATGTCCACACTGCTTTCCAGAGTAATTGAACAAGTTCACATTCCCATCAACAGGATATGGAGTTTCCTGTTGGCTGTATCCTTGCCAGCAGAGATGCTGGAGAGCTCAAATAGTCTAAATCATTTAGAAAGACTATGTCAACGCCCAACAAAATCAACACCAGGAAATGGGTGCATCTGAAAGGGGGAGTTATGGGAAGAGAGTTAGATCAATGAAGGAGGGAGGGAGGGATGCAGTCAAGAATTCATTGTATATACTACAAAATTGAACTAAATAAGGGAAGGGGCAGGTCAAAAGGGGGTGAGACTTTTGAAGGCATTACACAGATCAAGATGCATTGCATACAGAAACTGCTCTGGTAAGTGGAGAAAATATTCAAACATGGCCTAAAAAGTAAGAAAAGGGAAGGGAAGGGTGGGACAAAAGGGGGCAAGACTGTTGAAAGGGGGGACACAGATCAAGATGCATTGCATACAGAAACTTCTTATCTCACGCTTCCTTTGCACAACTACTAAAAGATAACAATTTTTTTAAAACAACAGCAGGTAACTTTAGATACTTAGAAGAATGTGATTTGGGGTTTATTTATTTGGGAAAACTTGCAGTTATTTCTTTCACATGTGTTGGATGGAAGCATGCCTTCCTGTCTTCCCCTAATTATTCCAAATCACTCACATTGTTAGAGACCCCCTGCCTCCTCCCCTTAGAAAGTATCTGGTGTCCAATGGTTTATTCTTCACCACCGTACCACTTTCCTCTTATCCAGAACTTTATTTACCCCCCGAAGAAACAACTATGCTTTTGTTTCTCAGCTTAAACTAAGTCTATGAAGTGACTGGAAACATTGTTGCCTAAACCATAGAAACAAGCCACCCTGTTCATGTCTCTAACATAGCTGTGGCAGCAGCCTGGCTTTGCCCAGCTCCCCCCACACCAGAAGGCTGAAGGCCCGGAGCCTGTCAGGGAAATCTTCATGTGTGTTACTTGATCTCTTGCAACTTACAAAGGGGAGGCAATGTGCAGAGCAAGGAAGAAGCTGCTCAGACTCGGCAGTCACTTGTCTTTCGCATTTGTGTTCCACCCCACGGGAGCAAAACCACTGCCCTCCCTCTCCCAGACAACAAAGTGGCCTGCAGGTACTTCATTCCGCACTGCCACCTTTGAGTCCTGTCCACCACTTCTTGTCTGACCTCGTGCTGCACACCCTGGAGCAGGCCTTCAGTCAGGCTCCGTGAAGGACAGTAGAGCCCCACAGGCTCCACACGTGGGGAAGCAGGGGCAGCAGAAGCCACCGAAGCCAGGTGGCTGGCGGGCTTTGCAGTACCGACTGTTAATATGGATGGATTCCCCAGAAGACACCTTCCGCTGCACCAGGCTGGGAACCACAGCTTTGGGTCATTCCAGACTGGAACTAGAGCACAGCCACAAACATGCCACATTGCCCGATAACCTGGTCGAGGCATTGGACAGACAGCACAGAGCTGTGAATCTGGACAGAAAAGAAGCAGAGGAGGCCAGGCTCAGTTGTTCCTGTTCTCTATCTGGGACACTTGCCTGCCACATCCCAGCACAAATGTGGCTTTTCTGGTCTGAGAATGTGGTTGAGGTCTAGAGTCAGAACCAGCAGTGATTTGCAAAGCAGGAAACAGAGAAGCAGACACTGCACAGAAACGAGGAGGTGGCAGAAGTCTTGGTGCAGAGCTCTTGGCTGACCCACATATGTGCAACAGTTCCTCCATCAGGCCTTGCGTGGTCACCTGCCGTGGGACTGCCAGAGATGTTTGGGTTCCAGCAGCCAGAATGGAGAGAGGCCTCAAATGCAAATGGAAAAACCACATGCTGCTATCCCATGCCTTTACACATGACCGAGTTCATATTCAACCAAGGAGAAAAAGGCTTAATATGTCTGAAAAGACTCCCATTTGTAATTTACCTGACATCAGAGCAAAACTTTCTAGAGACATTTACTGTATATGTGATAAATGAAGACTTGCAAAGGGATACCAACACATGACCTGCGATTGAGAAAAATAGTAGGAACCAGAAGTGACCTGAGGTATGGGTGGTCTTCACGTTGCCATTTTCAGAGAAGGATTGAAAGCAGTTATTATAAGCATCCCCAAGAAATTAGAGGAAAGGTGGCAACAATGAATGAACAGAGAGGGATTTGCTACTCAAAAATTAAAACCAGAAAAAAATAAAATAAAATTCTGGAAATAAAATGCATTCAATGAAAGTGAAGCTCACAGCTGACTGTGGATTGAGAATCATGAAAAAGATGCTAAAATCAAATTTGAGGCAGATCATTAGTCACCAGTAGTCGAGCTGAAGAGCAAATGTATAAAACGCAAAGATAGAGTATACTGTAAGACAATGGCTCGAGAACAGTATCAGAGCAAGCAAGAATACATAGCATTTGAGTCTGAAAAACACAGAGAGAAAAATTTGCAAAATAACTTTTTTTAGTGTTTGGTGAAAATATTCTGATATCATTTCAAAAGGTTCAGGAAATGTCAAGTGGTTAAAAAAAATAAAGATAACCACCCCCAGTGCTCTGAACCCAGATTACGGAAGAGCTAGTAGACAGAGATATGCCCTCACCCATCCAGAGAATGTGCGTGCAGCCTTGCACACGAGGAGACAATGCCGATTGCCACTTGATTTCCTGACTGAAAACCATACAGCAATTTCTACAGTGGTGAAAAATGAGCTAAAGTGGGAAAAATTTTTCCTCCTCAATGGGGGCAAAGTGAAGAGATTTTTCAAATAAGTACAACTGAAAGAATATGAGCTGGTAGACCTGCACTAGATGGTGTATTAGATGAAATCTCAAGTCAAAGAGAAGACTAGAAAATTGTTTTTTCTGAACATAAAACAAAGGACAGGATAAAGGCAGCTGCATACCAATATACACTGCTGCACTGCTCACTACGGCCAGGCTAAGGAAACGCCATGTGCTCTACACTGGATAAATGGATTGAGGAAAATGTGAGGTGTACGCACACATATGTATGTGTGTATATACACACGATATATACACACAAACATATACATATGACACATACTGTGGAATTCTGATTGGTGCATTGACATGTTGATAGATACATTTCACTGTATTCAAATTTCACCTCAGCAGAATAAAAGTGGGCAGGGCTCAGGCCATCCTTCTTTCTTTCAGCCGATTATGAAATGGGGTTACCAGATTCCTGGCCTATACTATGAATTGGGTTACCTATCTTCTTGTGGTTGTTGTCATGTAAGGTTTTAGTATTCCTTAGGAACATTATAGCACAAGTCAGGCTGCTTAGGGGAAAAGTAGTTTTCTTCTGTGAGCATGTTAGCAAGAGGCCTTTTCTAGTTTTCTGTGTCAGAGACGAGAGTTCTATTCATTTTTTACAAGTCACACCTAGCTTCTTTTAGGAAAGAATGGAAAGTACCAATTAACCTATTAATTAGCCCAGAGAAACCGTGAGCCTGGGAGATAATGGGATTGCTTTTGAAAGCTTACCTGACGACAGAGAAATGGTACAATAATTACAGCTTTTCCTTCCTTCTGAGACATTCCAGAAAAATTAAATATCAAAGAATCTCAGTGCTTTCAAGAGTGTGTTCTTTAGCTTCTATAAAGATCAGACTTCAGCATTTGAACATTTTCTTTGCATTTGTCTGAGCAGCCTTGTGGACTCGGGCGTTGCCCGCTGCTCCAGGGCTGCTGGGCCTCTCAGCTTCTTGAGAAGACACTCACTGTCTCAGAGACCATCTGCAGGCACACGTGGATCTGCTTGTGGCTTTCGGGTCATAGACCTCAGATGTGAGAAAGCCAGAGTTTGCCTTGGGTCGGATGGTAGGGCTTACCTTTTCTGACAAAACCTGTGGTGGGCACACGGGCAGGCTGCGGTGCATGATGCAGTGCAGGTGCCCAGAGAGCAGAACGCTGGAGCCCTTCACAAACGCTCTGCTGATCTCCTTGCCAGCCTGTGAATTTGTGTAGGATACAAATGGATGTCCTTCCTTTTTCTGATCCTGTGTGGGAACTATAAAAAAAATGGGTGTTTCTACCTGGTTAGAAAGAAATGCCTTTCCCAGAGATGAATTCAGACAGCTTTACTTAATGGGAAGAAGGAATGGCCTTGTCTCCCTCTCAATGCAATCTTCCCGGCTGGCTTTTTCTTGGCAAGAAGAAAAAACAGCCTCTTGACTGAAAGCAGTATATGTCAGGACATAGAAGGGGCCAGAAGCGAAAAGCGAGAGAGGCCAGGAGAGGAGCCACGTGGGAAGCGGGGAGGGGGAGTCTGGTGAGAACTGCGTCGGCCAGTACCACTTCACCAATGCCAACCTTTGACACTGAAGTACAACACTAGGATGTTGTGGTGCAGGGTGCATGGCTTAGAGATTCTGAGAGCCTTTGGTTCCAGAGCCCAGGGTTGCCAAGTGTTGTCTCTGCTTCTGATGGAGACCGTTACACAGGGCATTGCAGAGTGAAGAGAAAGTGTTCACCCGGGCAGGCACCAGCCAGCAAGATGAAGAAGGACCATAGAGATTCAGGTAGTGGCGGGGGTGGGAGGAGAGGGATTGTCATCAGAGAAAGGGGTGAGAAGTCTGCCCAAGGTACAGGTGGTTATTAAGAAGTTTGTTGCTTCACAGGACTAGCTGTAGCTGCATCTGCCTGGAAGAGGATGGGCCTAGGGAGCGAGATGCTGTGGGAAGGCTGAATGAAGGGCATTGAGCACTGGCTGAGGCACTAGGCCAGCAGTGGGTAGCTACCTTTCAGGAAAGGCAACTACAAGCTACGCAGTCTTGTGGAGAGATGATGTGGAGATGGCGGGGTTCAAATAGGAGCCAGAACTTGATGAAGTGAAACACACGCAGGCAAGACTTGCGAAGTACAGCCTCTGAGGTGGAAGAAGGATTCTTGGGTAAAAATGAAAAGGTCTGGTTACAAGTTCTTGCCAATGGTTGTCTGCAGCATCTGTCTATGCCAGTCAGATAGAAAAGGGAAGCCCACAATCCACAATGACACAGGGTGTATGTGTGTGCAAGTACATGCATACATGTGTACTTCTGTGTGTGCATGTGTGAGCCTGTGTGTATGAATGCATGGTTTTGTCCATGTGTGTGTGTATGTGTGTATGTGTGTGTGTGTGTGTGTGGTGTTGCAAATAGAGGAGCATGAGTGAGGAAAAGATGACTTTGGTGCAGTTCCTTCTCATGAGTAATGCACCAGTATTAGAGATGGAGTGGGGAGGTGTCTTGATGAGTCCTACTTTTGAGGATTGCCAGGCTCTGGTCTTAACACAAAGCAGACTGTCCTTGGCCACACCTCCGCTGTTTTAGGTTCCCTGCACTCTGTGCAGACGGGCCACACCCTTCCCCGTCCTATCAGTGCCATACAAGCAGATTTCACTGAAAGGATCCCTGATCAACTGTTGCCGTGCCGTTGAAGTTAAGACATTCATAGAATGATAGATTATGACTACAGACTAGGAAAACAAAAATTACATGGAAGATTTAGATGTAGGCCCAGAGACCATCCAAAGTAGTTGGGAAGATAAGACTCACCTGTGTGAAGTCGGCAGCATCCCTTTACCAGCGTCCCCAGACACCATGACTTACAGCCTTTAACTGGTACAAAGAGGCTACCAGATAGCTCTGAATAGCTTTCCCTTCTGCTCCACAGCATTTTAGTCAGCTAGAATGAAAATAAAATCAATGTAGGAATAAAAATATCTTTTTCTACTTCTAAACGTGGTTTGTTTTTGTCCCTCTCACATTTTTTATTAGCATCAATTAGACAAAGGGGCTCCATTTTGACATGGCCACATATGCATACAAGTTTCCTCAATCTCTACCCAGAAAACAGATGAGGCAGGAACAGTGGGAGAGTGCGGGGTAAAGGGCTGTCTGGGCCGTCAGTGAAATCATCTCCAGCAATCTGCTCACCGCAAACCCACGTTAGAAAGAATTTCAAGGCAGACAATGACAAAGAACCCCGGACACCACTTTCTGAGGCTCACTCTGCCAGGAAACAGGAAGTGGCCTCATGCAGAAACGGGGGCAGCTAGTCAGGTCTCTTCCTCCCCACCCCACCCGCCCCCCGCCCCGGGGACAACGCAAGGGTGGAATCCCTGAGCCATGACACTTGTCCACACTAACAGGGAACAGGAAGACAGGAATTAGCCAAGGGGCTGCAGGGCCCAGTGATCAGAAACACCCCACTGAGGCACCGTGCCACGCAGCCTGTGCCAGGAGGAGCCTCAGCTCAGACGCCAACACGGACCTCACACAGTGCTCCCAGGTATGGTTGCAGCCATCATTATGTACAAAGGAAAGGTTTGCCGTTGTGCAGGAATGTGGACTACTAAATGCACATGCTATAACCCACGGGATAAAAAGGATGTGGTGATATCAGCGTTGTTGATCAAGTGCTGGCTGAAGAGGGGACAATAGCCACGTGTTTGGTGTGTCGTCGCATGGACTTACCCCAACAATCGCTCACAGCAGCTCCCAACTCTTCCTGTAGGAGAGGAAGTGAGGGGTCAGAGGTCACAGCATCACAGGTCACAGAGGGAGGAAGCTGCTGTCTTGGCAGCCTTTGCTGTCCACTGTGTACCTCCCATTAGAAGCATGACTCCTATTGGCTGGGTCCCGGTCCTGACTCATCTGAAAGATTTCTCCTGAGTTGTTGATGGCTTTTTGCCACTACAAATCCAAACTTGAAGAGGCTCATTGGTGCTATGCATATGGTAGGTGTAACTACAGATAGGTTCATTGGCTTATTTACTTGTAAGTTTGTACTTTAAAATCCATTAGTGTCACAAGGCATAGCCCATCTTGAATTATGGTGGAAAAGGAGATGGAGCTGTGCAGAGCTTCAAGAAGGGGAGACATGAACGCAGTCTTAGAAAGCGGTGCTCGTGTGGGGAGAGAGAGGGAGGGAGCTGGTGCCGATTTGGTATGCCAGCCCTGAGGCAAGATTAGAAGACCAGACCAGAAGGAAAGAGGCAATGGTCACATTAAAACATTTATTATCATCTTAAAGTGGTTGAACAAAGGAATGTATCTTAATCCATACCCCTCTCAACATTCACCGGTCCCTCCCTTCCCCACCCTTCCCCCTCTCTTCTTAATTTTATAAGATCCATGTTGGTTTCTTGTTTGTATTCTCCCCCTCTTCTCCTTCATTTGCCCACCCCCTTCCCCTTGACCCCACCCTTCAAGTATCTGCCTCCTGGTGTTTCATTTTGTCGAACTTTGGCTTTCCACAGATTTACACTATTTGAGATCTCCCTTGACTCTAACAGTTAGCCAAGCACCTTATGAATGCAGTATGTCCTGATCAGTGCCACCCCCTCAACATTTCAGCATTTCAGTCAATACATGTGTATGCCCTCACATACCTCCTGGACAGCGATGGTCACATCTTTAATGGGAATGAGCAGACATCCATTATTCAGTGAGCGTAAGCACTGTGTAGGAAGACCCCAGCCCGGGAGGATGAGGATGCTGGAAGCTCATGAGAGCACCAAGTGCAGAAGTAACACATTAAGGAGAAGGAGCCGGGCGCCGGTGTCACGCCTGTAATTCTAGCTACTCGGGGGGCTGATAGCTGAGGATCTTGGTTCAAAGCCAGCCTGGGCAGGAAAGTCCTTGAGACTCTTCGATAAACCACCAGAAAACTGGAAGTGGTGCTGTGGCTCAAGTGGTAGAGCACTCGCCTTAAGCTGAAGAGCTGAGGGACAGCGCCCCACGCCCAGAGTTCAAGCCCCACAGCCGACAAAAAAAAAAAAAAAAAGATGAAGGGCAATTGCAAACCTAAAGGAAGTGAGAAAGACTGACTTCTATGGAGAAAGTGAAGATGTACGGAGATGCTGGGAGCTGCCTACAGAAGAGCAAAGGCCTTTGCTGGGAGCTTCCTCGGGATGCACAGGCTGCTCACGGGAAGCTGGGGAACAGGAAGTGATGGATGGGATGTGCTGAGTTCTGTGGGTATAGAGCCAAAGCTCACATTCAGGGAGGGAAATGCCTTGGCCTAGGCTCAGTGTGAGAGTTAACCGGCTTTACCATTACACCAGAGCCTGTAGGCAATGAACATTTCATGAAGGTGCCAAGGCAGCAGCTTGGGGTGAACTAGGGAGTGTGAGGAGGAAGGCCAGTGAAATGTAACATCCCCGAGTGCACGCCACTCCCACCGGCCCAGGGCACCGAGTGTGGGCAACTCTGTGTGCAAAGGCTGCAGTTACCTGCTGAACAGGGCCGGGGAGCAGGCACCTACCCTGAGCCAGGGCAAAACAGCTCCCACCTCCTTTCCTTCTTGGTGGCCTTCCCACCCTCTGCGCATGGTACAGGGCTGTTCAATCTTGTCCTAAACCAGAAGCCAGATGTCTTCAGAATGTTTATGCTCTAGCACTCCGCTATTCTTGGGCTTCACGATGCTTTTGCACCTACAGACAACATTGTATTTAAGCCACGTGACTAAACATAGTAAACATTAAAAAAAAAAAAAAAAGGTAGTGAAGTGACTTAGAAGACCGCCCAATCATTCTTTCTGTTATTTTATCCAGAGAAGTTGGACTTCGTGTTTTCTTACCATCTGTGAGCTACAAGAGTGACTCTTCTTATCCTTTTTCCTAAGATACACACTAAATACATGAAATCACACATGAGAGATTGTATAACGGAGAATTGTATAACAAGAATTGAGCAAAACTGTGATTGTACCTGGACCGTAAGGTGCTCTGTTGTAGACTCTACCTGACTCTAGGAAGAGAAATCACTTCCCAGACAACTGTGAGACCCAATTTATGGAGTAAATGTTCGGCTGTGTTTTAAAAGTGCAACCATGGTTATAATGTACCTTGATTAGTAGAAAGGCTTCATGATCCACAAAATGTCACACCATGCTAAGCACATCAAGCCAGTCGCCTCCCTGCTCCAGGGGGCCAGCGTGGCAGGGGGCTGTCTCCCTTGTGCTCTGGAGCTCAAAAAGAGCTAGAAATGACCACAGAGCCACCGGTCTGCCTGCCTGCCATGCAGAAACCATGCAGGTGGTTCAGAGACCTTTTCCCCCAAGGATCGTGAACAGGTTTCGAACACGTGCTCATTCGTACATCCAAACCCTCTGCACCAAAAGCTAAGTCGTGAGCGGCTGGCTGCTTCCTCCTGGCCTTGCGTACCCTGTCCTGGGTAGACTTCCAGGGTCTGCTTGGACCCCAGGCAGGGACCCGAGGTGCTGGTGAATTGCCGTGTGGCACTTCTCAGTTGTCCCTGTAGCCAGTGGGACGTTTGCGATCTGGATTGGCGGTTGGTCGTTTCTGAGTAACACTTGCTAAGCCCACTGCAGCCCGTTTTGTGCAGGGGTCATTTTTGCCTTTGTGAGCTTCAAGTGTCAGCCTGAGCTCATGTCTGGGAGTGAAGACAGGCTCTGGCCCAGAATTCTCACCTCCTTCTCAGCCCCGCTGCATGGAGGCCAAGAGTTCCCACGGATGCGCGTGGAGGATTCCTTCAGTCTTGCTGCACGTGGTTGGGATCTCTTACACCAGGTCTTCTCCATTTCTCCCCCACTCTCATAGGAAGTGCATGTTCAAGTGGCTTTGTGGTCGTGTCCTTGGAAGGTGGGGCTTGGAGCACTCAGAGTTGACATCCGGGGGAGGAGGGGGGCTGCCAGAACGGCACAAGGAGATGATTTCAACCACAAGAGTAAGAGAGACCTGTGTGCAGAAATGCTTGTGCAATTTGATGGAGGAAATGGCAAAGCCATGACTTTTCTTGGCTGGAAGAGATCCTTGACATCAGCCCAAGCCATTGATTTGCCTCCATCTAAGCTCTCCTATCCGTGGCTCCTGAGTGCACATCTGGTCACATTGCGACCTTTGTGCCTGGTCATCTCCTGATGCAGTATTTGCAAGGCTGCAAAGCCCACATACCACTGGAGATAATGTATGCCACAGGGTAATGCATGGAGCTTCGGAGAAGGATGAGTTGGAAAGGGTTTGGAGGAGGAGGGAGCCACCTAAGAGCCATTCCACCCTTTCCCTCACCACATGGCCCCTGGCTTTCCATGTGAATTCAGATGGTATTTTAGTGAGATGCACTAACCAGCAAGCTAGACATCACATTGCTTTAGTACATATTATTCATCCCCAAACAGTGCAGATCCTGCTTTTAGCAAACCCGCTTGAGAGAGGAGACCGTAGACAGGCCATGTCTTCCCTCCCACGGCCAGATCACAGCATACCTCACGTGGATCCCGACTGCTACGTGAAGCCAGCTGGGAGAGGGCGCCCGTGTCTGCTTGCAACCTGCTGGCTCCAGCAGTGCTGCTATGTGTGTTGACTTGCACAACACACAACACACAATAGCAAAAGTGACAAGTGCATGGGGCAGGACCCTGCGGACGAAGAGAACCATGTCCGTGCGCACTGCAACCTAAACCAGGAAACACTCCAGTAAGAAAAAAAAGTGCCCATTGGCTCTGGTTCCACCGACAAGGCGCGTTGTTAACTTTACATTTACCCCTGGAAAATCACCCCGGGGCGCAAAGTCGCGCCATAGACATTTATGGGGGAAATGGAATTATGGACCAAGTAATCTCCTTTTTTTTTTCAGTGACACATAGAGGAAAGATAGAATCTTGTTTTTTTTTTTTAAAAGTTCTGGCCTAGTTTCACACCTGCTAAATGGTTAAGAAATAGGATACAAAGGCTGTAGAGGAGTCTGCTTGGCGGTGAAGCATGGGAAGGCTGCAGCCTGGCTGGTCCTCTTACACCGGGGTGCGGTGGTGCCAGGAGCATGAGGTGGTAGGAGGCGGGATTGGAGGTTGGATGGTGGGTTGTGACCCCAGCTGTAGCACAGGGACCCAAGGTGGCCGGCAGTGCCTGACTCTTGTGTGTGTGCACATGCGCGCATACACATTTGGCAGTGTGTGTGCACACCTCTCTATCCCCGCAGGCTCTGTTCCTCCCTTGTGCCATTTTCCTATGCACTTGGTATCTCTCCCAGGCAAAATCACACAGAAGCAAATGCAAAATTGAAGTTTGGGTCCAATTGTTCTCTAATCTGCATCCGAGGCACTGAGCAGAGCCTGGTCTTCACAGCAAGCGGCTGGACAGGACAGATCACACCCTGGGGCTCCCTCTGAGGCGTTCACAAGCATGTTCAGAGTGAAGCGCATGCCAGTCAGGACCGCTGAATCGGCAGGATCCTGACAGAACACAAGAGGCTTGGAAAGGGAGTCCTCGTGCGGCTGAGAGCCAGAAGAGTTTTCTTGAGGGAGGTGATTCTAGAAGAAATGCTCTCAATGAAATGAGAGATGCAGAGATGCAGAGATCAGGACGGGGAAAACAGGGTGGGGTGGGGGCAGAGGCAGAACCAGGGGTAAGAGTACTGGGGGAGGAGCACTGGATGAGGAGCACTGGGGTGAGGAGTGTGGGGGAGGCGCTGTGTTCTGAGGAGCACTGGATGAGGAGCACTGGAAAGCAGTGGTTTATGGAAGTTTCCTGATGGCCAGGGAACTGCAGTGGGGAAAACTTGACCTCAGCCTAGTCCAGGAATCTGCTTACCAAGGAGGAAGCATACAACCAGAAGTAGGGTTTGAACCCAGGGCTTCATAATTGCTAGACAAGTGCTCTACCACTGGAGCTATACCCTAAGCTATGTTAGCCTGGTTATTTTTGAGATGTGGTCTTGTTTTATGCCTGGGCAGGTGTTGACTGTGATACTCCAATCTAGGGTGCCTACTATAGCTGGGAGACAGGCTGTGTACCACCATGCTTGGTTTTTCGGTTGAGATGGAGTCTCACGGACTTTTGTTTTTGCCCTGGCTGGCCTTGAACAGTGGTTCTTCTAATCTCAGCCTCTGTAGTAGTTAGAATTATAGGCATGAGTCACCACACACACCGTTCAGTATTATCAACACCACAGCATTTCAGTTTTGTAAGAATCTTAGTTTCCAATTTGGGAGGAAATCAAATGAAAACAATTACGTTAAATGAAAATAATCATGGTGATGGTAACCAGCAGACAGTCTAGAATAAGAAACCTATTCCTCACCCTTCCCAGAAGTTACAGAAGAAACGTCGGCTGGAACAAACAGAGGGTGCCATAGAAGCTGTAACTTGCCCAAGATTCGCCTCCCAAGGAACGAACGTGGCACAGAAGCAAATTGGGATTTGTTTTGTTCTTCATCTTTCAACGTTAAATCCTGTTTATGCATGAGCAATTTTTAATCCCACAGCTGTTTGGGGGAAGTCTTAGTAATCATTGTCTAAATGGCAGCACCTCCGTCAGCCGCCCACCGGCCTGCAGTTTCAGAATATTGGATTAGAAGAAAACAGACAGAGAAGGGAAACCCTGCAGCATTTTTCAGACTAGGTTTTGATGAGTCGTGCTTCATGATTTCCTGTCTCTTCCTCTGTCGGCTTTTGGAGGAACAGAGGTGTTTTCCAGGGGCATTTGTTTGATTTGATATATTAGGATATATATGTAATTTTTATTTTTTGTAGTGCTGGGGACAGAATCCAGGACCTCTATCTGTGAGTCAGGTGCTCTGCAATGGTCCATACTCCCAGCCCTGCATGCACATCCTCCCTCAATGCTTCTCCTATAATGAAGCACTCTAGAATATTCCAACCAACCCATTACACGGAGAAAGCTCATCATGTTTTCAAACTACGAAGTCCTGGGTGACAGAGAGGGGAAGTGTTCTGAGTCAGAGTGTGAACCGTCAGGTCCAGTCGCAAAGCTGCCCTGGGGGTCCTTGACCAGGCACACCTTCTAGCCACCTGTGACGGTGACCGAGTCATCTCCCTCTCTAAGCCTTTTCCCCTGGAAAACTGGGAAATGATAACAGTCTGACTAATAGGGTTACTGTGAAGATTAAACGCACATTAGCACAAAGCTGAGCACAGTGCTGGTATAGAGTGAGGCAGGCACTAACTAGTCTGTGAGGATGATGGTGATGGTGGTGGTGATGATGATGGTGCTGGTGATGTTGGTGACAGGGATGAGGGAGGGTAATAATGTTAAACTCAGCAAAACATCTCTGTAATGAAATGTCACACCAGTCACCGGTGGCTCAGACCCATTTAAACAATAAATAAAAGTGAGCCTTCAGCCTGTGTAGTGGGTCTGGGCTGATACCACTGGTGGATAAACAACAAGATCGAACCTCTGGGGCATCTGGAGGTCTAAGATCCAGGAGTCTGGGGAGGGCCAGTGGCTTCCTGGGTCAAACACGGTCATCTGGTCACTGTGCTGCCCGTGCCGGGAGGGAAGGCTCTCCGGGTCTCTTTTGTAAGAAGACATGCCCATTCATGAGAAAACCGTCACACTCTATCCCAGGGGCTTCACTTCGAACTGCCTTGGGGGAAACACATTCAGACCACCGCAGATGTGGCGTAACAAGTCTGGAGGGACAGGGAAGGGGTGTCAGTCACCGCAGGGCCTGGGTGTTGGGTTTAAAGAAGACATCCAGCAGATGGGGGCCCAGGGGTGATGGTGGCAGAAACACCCCTGAGCACTGGAGCCCCTTAGGTACTGAGTAGGTCTGGAAGCCTTGCTAAGGAGGGCTGAGCCCTGCTTCTGGGGAGAGAGTTCAACCTGCGCTTGAAATGACTGCAGAGGTGAAATGAAGCGCTGCAGCACTGTCTGGCTTTGCTGTTACCCGGCCTCGTGATCCTAGACAGGGTCTCAACTTCTCTGGACTTTGGACTCAGATTGTTTGGTATATGTATGAGTGTGGCCTGCCACCAGTCGCTCATGCCTGTAATTCTAGCTACTCAGGAGGCTGAGATCTGAGGATTGTAGTTTGAAACCAGTCCTGGTAGAAAAGTTTGGGAGACAATTATCTCCAATTAAGTACCAAAAGAAGCCAGCAGGGAAACTGTGACTCAATGATAGAGCACTACCCTTGGGCAAAAGAAATGCTCAGGGACAGTACCAGCACACAGACTCACAGACACAAACGGGTTTGGACACCTTTACATTAAAATTGCATGGATTTTCCTGCCTTGTGGATCTGTTCTTCGCTCAAAATCTCTTACAACCATGGCTGTTGCGTTGAGTCATGGAGCTTGGCTGTTAGATGATTTTCCCTAAATCCCCAAGGCACACGTTAAAAATCTGCATTGTGAGTTAGGAAAGTGAGATTTAACAAAAATAGGAACCTGTATCTGATTTTCTATCATTCTCAGGCATCTGAGAAACCAAGAATACAAAAATGACGTCCTTTGTCTAATGTCAATGCTGAATAATGAGACATAATAGAGAAGAAACATGTCCCCTGCTAGCAAGGGGATGAATGACACTCCCAGTGGTCATTATTTGGGCATTTTTTAACTGGGCCAGACACGAAGACCTTCATTTCACGCCTCCTTTCCTGATTAGCTCGTTCTCATTTTCCCTCAAATTAAAGAAGGAAGATTAAATTCGGCACGTTGAAAGAGGAATGTGCTTTGGTTCTTACATTGTTAGTTTTCCACATTCACTGTGTTACAGAGCCATTAAGAGTATTTAATCATGTGGTTATTGAGTTAAAAGCTGAGCATTGCCGTCCAATTTTACAACGTGTGCTGTGATGGTTGATGTGATTATGCCAGGTTGCTATGCACGAGCAATGCCCTACAGCAATTTAGAAAATCTGATCAGGACTGTTTATGAGCTAATTTTATGAGGAAAACCATTTTGCATGGAGAGAAAGAGAAAAATAAAATCACTTTCCTGAAGAAAATCAACCCCAAATCCATGGAGGATGTGGAGGACAACGTAGATCGGCAGAGACCTGGAGTTGTTAAGCTGATTCTACCAAGGACCGAGTCTGGTGTGTCACACAGGGGATCTGGATCTGAGGCTCTGCGGACTGAAACTTCCAACCCGCCTGGGAGCAGAAGCACCACTCTCTACAAAACAATGCTACATCCAGCCTTCAAGGTGGAGGGAGGGCCCAGTGCCCTTCTGAGTGGAGAAAGCAAAAAGTCCACGCCCAGGGGTGGCTCTGAGGATTTCCACCCCGGGACCACGTCCCCACCGAACTCCAGGACACAGTCCATGACAACATCCCATCAAGCACACCACCTGGTGACTGTCCATCCGGTCACCCACAGGACCCCCAGTCTGCGCAGGCCAGCGCCTTTCCTCGCAAGCCTTCGTGTTCCAAACAAAAAGAGGAGTGGTTAAATTAAATGGAAACGCCACCATGCTGCAGCAGTGAGCTGGGCTTCAAGAACTGATCTCAGCCCCTACATGGCATTTTCTGTTCATCCAACTCAGAAGACTCTGGTTTCCCTGTTCAGAGGAAGCACAGCTCAGAAGCCTGAGCTCCAGATACAGCCCAATTTTGTCTCGACGGAGCTTAAGGATTCATGGACGATGCCTCCCTCACCAATCAGTCTGACCAGACAGGCCCAAGATCTCCATTTTCCAACCTGGGAAGGTCAACATGAGTTCTTTTGCTGTGTGGGGCTGCACGTGTGCACTTCAGTGCCTGCAGGACACATGCTGAAGGCCGCAGCTGGCGGCATGGTTGGCTCCCAGCAGGGTACAGACTGGCCATTGCTCCAGAGGCTGCTGTGGATCAGAAAGCCGAGGGAGACCCTGCTGTCACCATCCTCCTGCGGGCAAAGTCGCCCCTGCCCTGGGTGCTGGAGCGCCCCCGGACAGGCTCTCCTGCTCTCCAGAATAACGGCTCCCCATGGCAAGCCATGAGCCCCGGGGCCCAATCCAGGTGGTCACCCAGACAAAGACAGGCTTTCCTGCCCTCTTGTACGGGGCTACAAAGAAAGCAGGAGAACAGGGTGGCTGTGGACTCCAGGCTGTTGTTCACATACAGACATGAGATTCTCCCAAACCGTGGCTCTAAAAGGAAGCCAATGTGCCCGATGGGCAGGAGCCAGCGGCCCACAGGGAACCCCAGCCCTGGCACCGTCTGAGCTCCAGGGCTTCCCACCGGGTGGAAGGGGAACACAGCTCTGCAACCCAGTCACGCAGCACTGCGGTGGCCAGCATTCTCAACCCTCCCCCCCACGCCCCACCCACCCTGGGTCCTGAGACAAGCTGCCCCGTGGGAGTCCCTGTCCCCCGGAGCCGCCATGAAGAGCCACGTGGTAGGGACCTGGTCATGACAAGGACTGGTCGCAGGCCACTGCTCGTCCTGGGGGGACAGCTGAGGCCTGTTCTCACGCTGCAAATGGCTGCCCCGCATAGCTCCTCCTCCTCTACACCCAGAGCCCAAGCCCACCTCGTCCTCAGGAGGACAGGCCTGGAAAACCTCATTCCCAAAACAGCCTCCCCACGCCACAGTGCAAGCAGCTCACCCTCTGGGTCCTCTCTCGGAAGCACCTGTGGGTTTACGTAGCCCCATTTGTGTGTGTGTATACCAGTACTGGGTCTTGAACTCAGGGCCTAGAGATCTTGTTCTGCCCCCCCCCCCAGCTAGTACTCTGCCACTTAGGTCATGCTTCCGGGTCTGGGATTTTGCTAGTTTAGTTGGAGATAAAAGTCTTGTAATTTAATCTACTTGGGCTGGCTTAGAACCTTAGTCCTCAGATCTCAACCTCCTGACTAGGGAGGATTACAAGCTATTAATAATCCCAATTTTCAGAGCATGGAAGGATGCCACCATGCCACACCAGTAGGCTTGGGGCACACTTGCTACCGCCCCATTCTCTACTCACTCGTGACTTCTGTGGCGATGAACGTGAGCTGAAAGACTATCTGGCGCTAACACAAAAGGGATCCTCACTGGCGGATGAGTACCTGGGTAGCAACAGCCCTGGAGATGCAAAATGATGGAAAGAGGTGCAGAAAGCCACTCACACTCGCGATTGTTTGATCATGTCTCGTGTCATTAACAAGCAGCGTATTTTTAAACTGCGGTCTCAGAGCATGTGTTTGTGCTCTTTATAAGGAGAGCTGGAAGATGGTTTATTCTTTAGCCTCAGTTTTCTTGTGGTGTCACTGAGATGTCAGATTAGCATCAGCAAAGAGCCACAGTGGCAGTGGTGGCCGTAAGGAGGAAGGTTGAGGACTCAGTGTATCTGATGCAAGGTGTCTCAGGGTCGATGTCATTCATGACACCCTCCCGTCATTCATAGACGCCATCTGCTGCCCATGTCTGCACTCCTCCTACCGCCAAGATGCCGGGGCGGGGATGTCTCTTTTATTATTAATTAATATTATCCTTAGTTGGATGAAAGGGTTTTGATTCAGCCTGTCCGTGTGTGAGCACAAAGCATCTTGATCAGTGTCACCCATGCCGTTCCCCCGCCATGGCCCCTCCCAGCCATCGCCCTCCCCCGTCTCATGGAGACTAAGTCATCCTCAGGCAAGGAGGGTCTCCCCAGAACTGTGGCCGAAGGGCATGGTAGACATGAACCCCACACGCTCCCCCCAGTCCAGGCACACTGCTCCAGCGCACTGTTGGGCCCACGCCAGCCTCCCCTCCACCACCACCCTGTCCCCCCCCCACCCCGGCTACTGCCTTGTGACTTCACACCGGCCCGGCCCCTCGAGCAGCCCGGCCAGATGGCTGGCAAAGCCTGGGGATGGGCCGGCCTTGAGGCTGACTTGTGGGATGGGGGAGGGGCATGCAGCTCTCTTGCTTGGCTTTGAGGGCTGCTTGGCCTCCACCATGCCAGGGCCTCTGTGGAGATGTAGCAGATGCCCACCTATACCCCCTCCCTCCTGCCCCCCCCTACCAGCCTGAGGGCTCCCATCTGGAGACTCACTCCTCAGGACAGCAGCCTCAGCCTGCGATCACACCTGACCTAAGACAGACACTGTGCTGGGAGAGGCCACACTAGACAGACTGGCCTCGCAGCTTTTGGACACTGGGCCTTGGGGCCTCCGCTTTAAGCATGTCCTTTTTCCTAAGTGTAAAGATGTCCCAGTGCCAGGTGGAGCTGTCCCCTCAGCAAATACTTTGCAGGCTCTGAGTCATTTCTGAGCAGGTTAAGGATGGGGTGATCTTCCCCCAAAGGTCTCATCTCCCTTACCCAGGCATAGGTGGCTCAGCACCCTGGCATCTCTGTTTCCAGAGACGGGGGACGCAAGGGAGCATCTCAGTCCAAAAAGCAAGCAGCCTGGGCTCCTAGCCAAAGGGGAGAGAGGGTACCACCAGGGAGGAGGGAGCCCCTGCCCCGGCTCCCAGACAGACAGGGCCCTCCACGCTTCCAAGGCGGAGCATGCCCTGATGGACATGGGCATCTCACCAGGAGTTGCTACAATTCCTTCCGAATTGTTGCCTTGCAAATAGTAACATTTAAAAGGTCTTAAAGGAAGTGGCGCTGTAGCTCAAGTGGTAGAGCGCTCGCCTTGAGCTGAAGAGCTGAGGGACAACGCCCAGGCCCAGAGTTCAAGCCCCACGACCAACAAAAAATAAAATAAAATAAAATAAAAGGTCTTAAAGTTTCCAGGCCAGTGAGGCAGCTCTGCCCATTCCTGGTGCGTCCCCCGCCCCCCACTTCGGCCGCTCTAGCCCTGCTTCATCCTGGCCAAGAGCCCAGCGTGGCAGCTGTTGGATTCAAGGCTCTTCTCGTGCAGGTTGTGTTTGGAATAGCGGGGCCTGGCTGGTTGCTAGGAGCTGCCGCATAGAGTGGAACATGTCCCTGGGCAGCTGCCTGGGCGGTGTGAGGGGGCCCGTCCACGCTCAAGGCCCATGCAGATGAGGTGGCCTTGCTGGCCAGCTGACTGCTAAGCTCTCGGTGGGTCTTCCTGGTCGCAAGCCTCAGGTTTCCTCAGAAGTGCACACCAGTCGAGTCTGTCGCTAATACCTCTGCCTTGGAAACTGCACCACTGTGCCTCAGACTTGCCAACTCATCTCCCCAGTCACCAGATAAAAATGGCAAATCCTTGATCCAGATTTTGGTCTACCTGATGTTGATACCTCATGTGCCACTCAAGAGTAAAATGACATTTAGTGACAATGGGATGGTATGGTAAGGTTGAGAAAGGAAGGAAATGCCTTTTAAGGGGGCTGGCAAGATCAAGGATTAAAGCTAGAAATGAGAGTTTGTTGTAACGTCTGGGGTCTAGAATGGTGGGTGAGCTGGGCACTGGTGGCTCACACCTGTCATCCTAGCTAGTCCGGAGGCTGAGATCTGAGGATCATGATTCAAAGCCAGCCCAGGGAAAAATGTTATGCCTTATCTCCAGTTAGCCACCAAAAAGCCAGAAGTGGAGCTGCGGCTCAATAAGTAGAGAAACCAGTCTTGAGCAGAAAAGCCAAGCAAGAGCACAAGCAAGGGTTCTGGGTGGGGCGTGGGTGGAGCTCCCGTCTGCTGTCAGGACAGGGGCAGGCTGGGGCTCAGTCCCAGAGGTTCAGTCCCCTCGGCTGCCTGAAGGAAGTCTCCAGAAGTGCTCAGGGAGCCATCGCCCCCAGGGGAAGGAGCGGCCAGGATCCCAGACCTCTGCTTACAGAACAGTTTTAGATGTGTGCTTCTGCTACAGGAGGGCTGATTCCAGCAGCAGTGGATTCACAGCCAGCAGCCCTCTGGCTCACGCCGATCTGGAGTACATATTTTTCTCCGTAGCTCATACCACGGCCTTATTGCACTTAAGAATACTATATAACCATAGCCCTGCACTCTGGGGCCATTCTCAATCGCAAACTCACCTATGAAAAGCACAAAAATGTGAAAAATGTGGTCCTGAAGAGCCATGAAAAGGACACTCGTTTCCAGAACGAACTGCAGGAAGGTCCGTGTCTGTCGCCTTTCATCCTCGTCAGGAAAGGTGTGCTCAGGAGCCAAACGCGTTCCTCTGCGTGCTTGTCTGAGATGTCTAACGCAGCCTGAGTGTTGAGCTGAGGTTACAAGTTTTAGTGAGTAGATTGATTACAAATGTGGGGTCTGTGAACAAGGAAGACCACCTGCGTCTGCACAACACATTGTCTACCCCCAGACCCCAGGGCTGTGGCAATGGCCACACACACACACACGCGCACGCACACACACACACACACACACACACACACACACACACACACACACAGAATTTGCTTGGGAAGCTTAGTTTGTCCTTTTAGCTTAAAAAGTTAAATTTCAAAAGTGATGGCCCAGACATAGTGCCCTGTACTTGCAACCCCAGCCACTCAGGAGCAAAGATCAGTAGGAATCTTGTTTGAGGCCAGCCTGGACAAAAATGTTAGCAACAACTCAGCCAAAACGCCTGGAGTGGTAGTGCATGACCCTGGGAGGGTGTGGGTAGGAGGGTCACTCAACTCTGGGGAAAACAGAACACCTTCTCTGAAAACTCAAGTATGCAGGGCTGAGAGGGTGGCTCACCAGGCCCTGAGTTCAAACCCAACACCACCCAAACAACCAACCAACGGACAAACAAAAAATGAAAACACAACTAAAAGCTGGAGGATGTCAGTGGCTCCTTGTAGCGGTTCTGACACCCAGGAGGCAGAGGCCACGACCGCTTAGTGTAGTAGCGGGGAGACACAAGCAGCGCCGTGTGGAGGGCGAGCAGCAAGCAGCCCTGCAAGGGACGGCCGTGCGCGCGCACAAAGCCGGCAGCCCCGGGAGTAGGAAGCATCGTGCCGGCCTGTCATCGCCACGTCCAACGTGCTGACTCTGTGAAAATTCCAACTCAAAACACTCTGAGAAATCGTTTCGAACACTTCAAAAAATTCTAAATGACTTGGGTTTGCTGTGGGACGCGCCGTCCTCTTGGAAGATTGTTTATAGCTTCGTTCTCCCTTACCCTTGGAAGGAACACGGGACTCCTACGGCTGCCACACCCTGCAACTACTGACACAGTGGATCCGATTCATCGTGAACTCAGCAATGCATGTGGTCACAGACATGCCATAATACATGCACCCGGTGATGCACACACACCTCACAGCACACACTCCATAGCACATACACGTGATCACACGTGTCATACCACGTATGTTCTAGAGCACATACACCTGTTCCACACATGAGAAATGTGCTGTGAAGGGCTTCCACAGCCTCCTCGGCAGTCAATCTAGAACATGTCCAGGTATGTTTTACCTTCAGATGAGTTACCTATGAAGTCTACCTACTTTAATTGTGCCACCACAGCTACATCTCCACCAATTTTTAACTGTATTGAGTGACATTAAACCACCATTGTTTAAGGAAAGCTCTGCATGTGTAGGCAGTGGGCATGTGTGAGTATATATATGAATGCCTGTATGCGTGTTTGAGTGTGTATATATGTATATGGGCATGTATGGGTTTGTGAGGGGTGTTCATGTATGTGTGTATGCACAGCCTATATGCATATATGTTGCATATTGGCAAGGGTGCATATGTGTGAAACTTATGTGATTATATGTGTATACAGTGTGCGTGTGCATATGTGCTTGTAACATGTGTGTGAGATTGCATGTTTATGCTGCATGTGGGGACATGCGTGTGTGTGCTGCCTGTGTGCAAGCCTGTGATTGTGCTGTGTACATGGGAAGACAGGGTGCATGTTAGACACTGGGAACGGAGAATGCCATGGCTGGCTGGCCAAGGCAGTAGTGTTATAAACACAGTGTGGCTCTGCTCTTGGGGTCCCAGTCTTCACTCTGGGCAGGATGCTCGTCGGTGGCTTTCCACGGTGGCATCACAGGAGAATGACATGCTTTTCTAAGGCCATTTTCCACGGTGGCATCACAGGAGAATGACATGCTTTTCTAAGGCCGCAGTCCTGGAGCATGCCTCTCTGGGGTGAGGTAAGGGCCACCCTTGGAGCAGCACCCGAGCCTGGTGCCTCTCAAGCCCAGCGTCAGTGGCCGAGCTCCCTTCTCCCCGTGGTGCCGGCACCATGGTCCTGGGTAGCAGCCTTGGCGCTCTGTGTCCGAACACCAAGCGAGCTCTCAAGAAAGAGGTCAGGACCGGCGGGGACAGTCTCAGGTCACACGGTGTTTGACACGGCTTGTATGATGAGCGTGTTGCCATGCGTGGGCTTTGATCGAACTCTCAGGTCATTTTATCCCAGCGGGCTGTAGCCTTAGATAAAGAAGGTGTGTGGGGTGTGCAAGGGCAGCTCCTCTAGGACTCGGTTGGGAGTGGTGAGCAGACCCTTCCCCTCCCACTGATAATACGCTGTCACACCACAGCATCATTCCATTATCCCCTCGCCCCACAGCCACGCTCACCTCCTGTTCATAGGTTAGGTCGTTCAGTAACTGCAATAAGCATTAAGGAAAATAGCCAGGGATTGGTGGCTCACACCTGTAATCCTAGATACTTGGGAGACTGAGATCTGATTCAAAGCCAGCCCACGGAGGAAAGTCCAAGAGACTCTTTTCTCCAGTTAGTCACCAAAAACGCTACATGTGGAGCTGTGGCTCAAGGGCCAGCCAGCCTTGAACAAAAGATGCTAAGGGACAAGTCTTAGGCCCTAAGTTGGAGCCCTAGTATTGGCACAAAATAGCAATAATAATAATAATAATAGTAATAGTAATAATCTGGCACTTTCAAGAAAAAGAAAAGATATATATGTAACAGAAAATCATACATTTCCTTAGAGACTGCATTTGAACCACCTAGACAGTCCTGTGTAACAAGGAACACAGCAGGTAGCATTGCTGTTGTGTTGACATTTCTCATTGGTGATCTTTTAAAGGTTCCTATCCCAGTGCTCTGGAGCATTAGACTAAAATGCAACCGTGAATCTGTAAGTCATCAATTTATTCATTTGTCCATCAGAGACTCTGTGGTCCAGAAGGTCGCCAGGCCCCTCCCTAACCCACACCCAGACCTGTTGAGAGCAGCAGCAGAAGGGCAGAGGTTATGAGCTGAGGCCACGTGACACACACCCTGCTGTGTTCCTTCTGGCTCCACCCCTCCGTCCTCCTTCCTGCCTTCCATTGGTCCTTTTTATCAGAAAGCAGTGACCGTGTTGTGGGGTGCTGTCAGGACTGGGTTCAGCGCACCAGCACTGAGTGAGTACTGTACATCTAGCACTGTGAGTATAGGGCATCCAGCAGTGAGCTGGTCTGACTGTAACTGTTTGATAGAGGATGGCCATGATGATAGCTATTAATAATTAGCCACTAATTCTATTTACCTTTGGATTTAATTAACAATCATAAGGAGTGGCTCATTACCACTCTGATAACAACATCTTTTCAGAGTCAATCCTTCTTTGGGGAAGATGGCAGTTCTGCCCCCGCCACCCCCCCACCCCCGGCCGGCCTGCTTCCATTCTGTGGCATTGGTGTCACACATGGTGGTGGTATCTTGCTGTCATGCTGTTCTCAGCCCAGAAATAGAAATCATCTCTGACCTAAGATGCTTCAACACAGTGCTTTTCAACTGTAGGACCTTCACGGCTGTTGATGCTTCCTGTGTATCTGGGACAGCAGACAGTGCTACCACACCCAACTTCCCAGTTGATATGGGATCTCAAGGACTTTTTCTGCCCAGGGTGGCCTAGAACTTAGATCCTCATGGTCTCAGCTTCCTGGATAGCCAGGATTCCGGTGTGAGACTCTAGTGCCTGGCTCCATGTTATTCATGTGGGGAGAATCACACCCACTCCACAGGGGATGGAACTGGCTCTTCATTTTACATATAAGGTAACTGAGGCAGATCAAGCGTGCAGAAGTGATCTAGACATAAGAGCTGCCTATAGTGGGGCACGCACACGCACCTTGGGTGTTGCATTTGAGACAGGGTTCTTGTGGTTTATCCGCAGTGACTTTGCCTTTCCATGCCTGCCTTTCCTCACCTGACAAACGAGGAGACTGCCCTCACCCCTGAGCCTGAGGATCGCCCCACTCTCCACCCTGCCTTGACCTGAGGACCGGGTATAACCGGCGTGGCTGGGCCTCCAGTACCACTGGCAGAGTGTCTGGCGTTTAGGAAGCACTGATAACATTTCCTTCCTGTCCCTCTGCACCCGTTCTGTGTGGGGCCCAATGTCTCTCTACACGGGCTGTCTAGTAGGCTGGGACCTGTAGTTTTCATTTGGTGGTGGCAGCGTTTGCCTGCCCATCACAATAGCCGTGTTTTTATTGAAGATTTCCTTGGAGCCGTCCCTCTAGCTCCAGGAGTGGGGAATATCGGGCCCGAGGCTGGGATCGGGCCTGCAAGATTCATTGGGTACTTGATGGCACAGACACACACGCTTTTGGTCAGCTGCCAGGGCCATCTGCCCACACTGGTCATTTTGAATGGCTTGAGGGTGGCTGTAAACATCCAGATGGCCACGGGCAGAAGAGAGCCCCCACCCCTGCCCGGGAAGCACACGGGGGCCGCGGAGCAGAGGCAGCCCTGGCTCCGGCGTTGGCGTGCAGCCTTGGGGGCCGACCTCTGCTCCCTCCTGCGGGGTCCTCTCCTGGTCCCCTCCCCCTTTCTCTGTGGCCCTCTCAGGGGACGCGCGGCACCCACCTTGAGCACAGCTTGCGCCTTGGTCTCAGAGGCGGGGACAGACCTGGCCCTCACTGCCAGGGGCCACTCAGGAGAGTTTCTTTGGAGACACTGTCTCGTCGCATGCTGACCGGAGGAATTTATGCAGAGGAGTTTAATTTTACCAGTTAAACGTGGAAAAGAAGTTCCTTCTCAGCCTTCCGCCTTAAGCTCAGAACTCTGATGTGTGTGTGTGTGTGTGTGTGTGCACGTGTGCACGCGCGCACGTGTGCATGTGTGTTGTATCTGGCAGATAAATATAGAGTGGTGGCATAAGGTGCAGAATCAGTTGCAGCTGACTACCGGTCTGTGGAGGCCGGATGAGAGGCCACCCCGAGGCCACATCCGAACACCAGGAGCCCCCGGGCTGCCCGGTCAGGCGGGGGTCAGGCGGGGGTCAGGCGGGGGTCAGGCAGGGGTCAGGCAGGCAGAACCCACGTGGCATCCCGCCCTGGTCTCTCTTGGGGCCACATGCTCGCCTTCCTGGGCAGTCAGGACACCATCTGTCCTGCCCCTGCCTCTCAGGCCACAGCAGAGCCCTCCCCACCACCAGAGGGAGCCCTTCCAGCCAGAGCCACCTGAACAGGAACAGCGCTCCTCTCCACTCCCTCACCACTTGCACCACCTGTGGGAGAGGAGAGGAGAGGAGGAGGGGAGGGGAGGGAAGGGGAAATGAGGGGAGGGTAGGGGAGGGGGAGGGAGGGGAGGGGAGGGGAGGGGGAGGGAGGGGAGGGGAAGGGAGGGAGAGGGAGGGGAGGGGAGGGGAGGGGGAGTGAGGGGAGGGGAGGGGAGGGGGAGGGAGGGGAGGGGAGGGGAGGGGGGAGGAGATGGGCTCGGCCTGGGTGCCACTTTTGCAATGTACCACCACAAACAATCCTGCATTTGGCATAGACATGGCATCTTGATCTGGTATTTTGACTTCCTCTGCCTTCTTTTACCCATTGATAAAATGAGGAATAAAACGATCTATTTGATGGCGTTACTTTTGCAAGTCTTGGAAGACAACTGGTTGGTAAGAGTTTGCCATCATCACAGCCGCCGCCTCCTCCTCCTCCTCCTCTTCCTCCTCCTCCTCCTCCTCCCCCCCCCCCCTTGCTATCCTCTGCCATCATCAGTCATAACTCATCAAGTGACTGCAGAGACAAAGTGATCTATCAGCCCAGAAGAGAGCATGGTGCTAGCAGAGCTGCACCCCCTGCCCCCCCCCCCCCAGGAACTTGCTTACTCTCTAGCTGAAGCAAAGTCAGGTCATTAATAACAGGAAGCTTAGACTGTTGTCACTGCAGCCCTTTAGTGAAACATATCCTGGGCTCGAGTGGCAGCTGGAGCCAGGCGGGACTTGCATGAGTCGGGGAGGGGGGGCTTGACCGTGGCCAGATGCCCCGTCTCTCTGAGCGACGCTGATGCTGGGGCATGGACTCCGCTCTTCTCGGTGTGTGAGCAGGGCAGGCGTCCGTCATGCCATGATGCTGCCCAGCCCCCGACAGGTGCCAGGGCCGGCACTGAGCTCCTGGACGGACGCGGGCGCCTTATTGCTCCCTGGATGTTGAACTCTTAGTTTTAAATTTGCGATCCAGATGTTTTCTCTAGTTTCTTCATGTCACCTTCACGTCTTTTGCATTATGAAAGTGTGGCCACGGTGATTTCCCTGCTCAACAAACAAGGAAGCTGAGCCACAAGAGCCAGCTCATCTTGGTTACTAGAGAGTGGGAGGGAGAGTTCTGGAACCTTCTGAGTCTTCAGCCTTCTGGAGCTCACAGGCCTGCGTGGCATCTGGGTAGGTGGGTCATTGCTAATTGATAGACCCAACAAGCTAATTGTCACTGGATTTTACTAGAACCAGCACACAATTAGCAGAAGTGGATGAGACCTGAAAATTTCAACTAATCATATTCTTAAAATTAAGCAACTGTGGTAGAACTCCAAAAAATTAAAAATGAGAGCACAGATACTTACAAGATAATGTTCACTCCAGCAGTATTAACACCCAAAATTAAAAACCACACAAGTGTCTACCAATTAGTGAGTAGATAAACAAAATACAGCATTCAAATCTTCGCTATAAAAAGAGAGGAAGATGTGACCTGTGTTAGCCCCTGTGTGAACCTTGTAGCCATTCAGCCAGGCGGAATGAGCAAGACAAAAAAAATACTTGGTAACTCCACTTACCTAAAATGCCAGAATAGGCAAAATCTGTGGACAGAAGGTCGGCTAAAAGCCAGCAGGGAGCGGTGAGGAGGAGAAATGAGGAGTTATTGCCGAATGCTACAAAGCTTGTGTTTGGATGATGAAAATTTTTCAGGATAAATATTGGCGACCGTTGCCCAGTATTGGAGTATGTTCACTGTCACAGAACACCCGGATGGCAGAGTTTATGATCTCACAAAAGCAGCTATTGTTAGGTTTCCGTGAGGAAGAGGTTAACAATCAGGAGAAGCTGTAGGATCCCAGAGGAATATTACAAATCAAGAGAAGCATGATGCTGTCTTGTATTTTCCATAAAAAAGCATTGATATCACAATGCAGAGGTGGTCCTGTTGCAATTTCAAAGCTGATTTCCACTGCTGTGCATTTATTAAACACATGCAGAGCGGTGATGTGTTTAGAATATAGAAAAGTCAGTCTGTAAGGAGATAAGAGTTTTCCATCTTGCAGGAAAATGCTGGCATGTCTTCCGTTCTGACAGATTGGTGAGCTGTGAGGGTCCATTTCTGTCCACTCCTCTGTGCCCAAGCCCCATGCATCATCTTCCTGACTTCAAAAATGGAGCAGATTCCTCACGGTGTTTCCTTAGCCTCAGAGGCTCTTCATCGGTCTGGTATCTCATAGTTGGTGTCATGTGCGTTAGGAAAGAAGAGATCCTACTTCTGCCACACCTAAGCTAAGGAGGCCGTGTGCAGAGAAGGTCTGAGAAGGGACTTTGCTGAGCAGGGAATGGACTCATTTCGTGGTGAGGGAAAGGAATAGGATGCTGATACCCTGGTCAGAAGTTGGCCTCCAGCTCAGTCAGCTGCCCTGGGCAACTCCATCATCCCTTTGAGCCTCGGCATCGCCACGGGTGAAATCATTTTGTGATGCGTAATTCATGGGCTGCGGCCTACAGGACAGACGCTGAGCAGGGTGGGGGTTGTGCTGCCGGTGCCACGGGATACCAGACATGTTCTGGAGAGGGTGCAGCCTGAATTCCTCACGCGGGCAGACAGGGTCAGGTCCACTGCCGGCCTTATGAGGAGATGGCCTTTATCTACCAAGAGAACGTGAAGGGCACATTCCCCTCCCGGCAGGAAATTATGGTGGAGAGATGGAGATTCCATGTGGATAGATCTAGAAGAGGGTCCGGTCCTCCCGGCCGGGTGGTTGCTGGGGTGCAGACCAACCCTGCGCATTGCAGGCCTCCGGAGAGGGTGGCTGCCACTGTGGGGTGAGGTAAATGTCACGTCGCTGTGAAGCTGAGGTAATCCCAGGTGAGACCCGTCCTCTGCACTGCTCCTCTACTGTCCAAGAATACCGTCTCAACAAGAGCAAAAGAACAGGGCACGAGCAGCAGCGGGCAAGGTGCAGGGCCTGCCTCCTGCCGCCTCCCCATCTGGCCCGCAGCTCGACACAGGCCACACACACTCCCAGACGCCAGGAGGAGGGCAACACAACGCACTTCCACCCCCTCTGACGGAACAGGAATGGCGGGCAGGGCGAGAGAGGCCAGCCAGGCACAGGGAAGAGGGCCAGGTTGCGCCCTGTGGAGAAGGCGGTCCCAAGATGTTCTGCTCACCCATGTCCCTGAGAGATGGAAGATAGCAAAGGGGCAGGATCCACCCGGAGAGCAATTTGGTAGATATGTTCATTGCACAAAAATTAAACGGGGCAGAAGCCTCCGCTGCCCGGGGGAGAGGGACGCGTCTTTGCCTGCTCTCCCTGCTGCGGGAGCCCCAGCTGCTGCTCAGATCTGAGAAGACCTTGTTCTCCTGTGGGCTCTGAAAGCCTGGCTCTTCCTTCTAGAGTTTGCTTCCTGCAAAGAACTGTCCGTGAGGGGAACAGTCCTTTCTTCATGAGCCTGCAGAGCACATGAGCACTTCTGTGCACTTTGCGTGGGCTGCTCTGTCCACAGTCAAGACAGGCAGTGGAGGAGACTGTGAAGGGGCATACTCTCAAGTCAGGGCCAAGTGGAGAGATGTGGACCCAGACAAGGACCACCTTGGGATTTGACATTTGTTGGCTTTGATTCCCAGTTCAGTCTGACTCTGACCAAACCTGCAGACTGATTCTGGCTGCAGCTGGGTTGGCCAAGGAAGGTGGGCAGCACCCGTCCCCCTCTCCCCAGACAGTCCAGCCCCAAGACCTGCCACTGGGAGGAGGGCAGAGGTGTCCACAGGACTCTGGGGAAACTCGGAGCACTCCATCTGACACAGACCAGACATGTGATCTAACACCAGAAGGGCGACCTCTCCAGCACCTGCCACCATTAACGACCCTTCCTTTGGGTAGAAGAGACCATGTCTGCCCTGCCCAATTCTTAAGACTGTTTTGAACAGCCATTTGTAAAACATTCTATAAGTTATCATCTCCAGGAGACGATGTGATCTACATGATTACTGTCTCGATCTTCTTTGCAAGTAAAAAAGAAAGGCTGTGGGACAATGAATAGTTTAGCTGGCTTTGAGGCAGCACCTGGTGTTTGAAGCAGTTGTGAAAAATTAGTGAGACATGAAAAGATGCAAATTTCTGTCCTACATTTCAGCAAATCTAGTTGCCCAAAGACAGAGCTAAATGATAGGGAGAGCTACCTACTGAACAAGAACATCATGACACAAAGGCCAACTGCAAGAAAGGCCTAAAAATGAGGGTAGGCTTCCTGGCTGTGACTCTCTGTGATGGACCATTTTTTTCTTACCTTCCTTTATCTCAGTCAAGTTCAAAGAATACAAGGTTCCCACAGCGCATCCCTGTATGGGAGGGGCTGGCAGAGAGAAGCATTTCAGGGTAGAGGGTAAATTAAATGGATGGAAGAAAGGGGAACAATGCCACTAGAGAGAGAGGATCCTGGTGAGGGAAGTGTTTGTAGAGAGGTAGATTCCCATAAATGCAGTCATGGTGACAAAAGAAAGCATTAACCTCTACAACATTTGCTAGACACGGCAGGTCACAAGGACCTGGCCCCAGCTCCCAGATGTGAACTGGGTGCTCAGGCGGGAGGCTGAGCCGCAGACACATGGGGGCCGGAGCCAGGAAGAGGCCGACCCCCTCCACCAGAGCCCTGGTGGGGCCACAGCCATTGTGTCCTCTCCTGTCCTGGCGGCCAGCAGCGCTCAGGCAGCCCTTTCTGGATGTGCCCTGCAGGGAGTCAGCCGTGAGCACGGCTGGCAGCTCCGTCTCCATGACACCGGGGAGATGACAGAGAGCTAGTGAGCCAGGTGGCGGTGACCGCTCAGCTCACAAGCCACTGGTGCCTGTCCAGACCCCACAGGGTGACGCAGGCAGGGCCATGTGAAGGGATATGGCAAACTTGGGGGGCCATGTCAGCACCCGCCTTCACCTGGCACCCCACTCCAGGGCCCCATGTGTGTGTAGATGCTGAATTCTGACTCAGTGTTACCCCTAGACTCAGACTGTTTCGTGCTTTTGCTTAGATCACGTTTTGTAAGTGCGGTTGATTTCCATGTTTCGTGGCCCATTTGCACTTTCTCGTACCCAGTCTCCAAAGCTAAATCAGATGTGCCTTGGCAAAGTCGGCAGTCAGGATTATGTGGATGGGTCCTTCTGCTTGCATCTGCCCATTGACTCATTTGGTACTGGGAATAAAGCATGAGGTCATAAACATTTGGAGACCTTCTCCTGTTCGGAGCATGAACATTTTCTTGGCCCCCAGCCTCTGGCTGAACACCAGGCGTGGTCGGCATGCAGCCTGCAGAAGCAGAATGCAATTGGCACACCTCCAGAAGGCCTCTTGGGAGGATATTTTTCCTGAAGTGTCACTGTATCCAACATGGACGTGAAGATGGCGTGGCCACCCCCATGACATGTGCCACAAACTCTGAGTGCCCATTCTGCAGCTGGCACCAAATGAGAGCCAGTGAACAGACCCAGAACATTTCAGTGGAGCCACTGAAAGTCATGAACCAGGCATGCATCAGCACAGTCACCCAATGAGGCTCTGGGGGAGAACCGGCTTGTGCACGGCCCTTGGCAGCGGAGCGTGCAGGCCCGTGCCGGTGCCGGTGTGCTTTTGCTCTGAGGATGGAGCAGGGGGTTCTAAAGTCTGCACAAACCAGTGCTGCTTAAACACTCGGTGGCTAAACAGTGCTTGAACTCAAGTTCTTGTATCCAGTTGGCTACTCAGGTGAGCAAGTGGAAATCCGAAGAGGGAGAAATTGCTTCAGCAGAAGGGTGGATACAGACAGCATGCCCAGGGACAAAGCTCATATCTGAAGGGACAAAGGGAGGAGGCTAAGGCGGCCAGCCTGAGGAAAGAAGCTTCTGTGGGGATGCGTGCAGGGACTTACAGGCCACAGGCCACATTGCAAGGCCGAGTACACAGCTCTGGGCGGCACGCACTGCTTGAGCTGCCATGCCCAGCAAGCCTGGTGAGGGGCTGGTGTGGTGAGACCCGGGCACCGTGTCTGCCTGTTGTGTCTCCACTGCCAATGTGGAAGTCCTCCCTGCAGAGCAGAGGTGCTCCTACCCAGGCACGGGGCAGGACATGGGTCACAAGATGCTCCTTGCACATCCTGGGCTCCATCAAAGGAGACTGCAGATACAAGGGAGAGGCCTGCATGCAGACGCCCTCTTGGCAAGACCTTTGGGGCTGCCTGGAGAAGCAGCTCCTTGGCTTGGCCAAGGAGTCTTGCTCTGGTTTGGAGAACTCGCCCCCCCCCCAAGTGTTTGAAGAGAGACCAGAAGAAACTGAGCCACAATGAGATCCCTAAGGGATGAATCCCGCTGAGTGGCCTCCTTATAGGAAGAGGGAATGGACGCAGATGCACAGGATGGCCATGTGAAGACCCAGGATGCAGACCACAGGACGGTCATGTGAAGACCCAAGGGCAAAATACTGTCCAGAAGCCAAGGAGAGAGGCTTCTGAGGAGCCTGCCCCACGCTTCCTCCATTTTGAAGAAGACGTGGCTTGTGCTGCTTAAACTGCCCGGGCTGCTCCATTTGGTAGCCCAAGGAGACACGAGCCAAGAGATTTCTAGGATGAGTTAGGATGATGCACTTTGAGAGGAAGTTCAGGACTCTCACATTCTGGACTCTCCATAGTGTAGTCCACTATGGAGGAAGTCCAGGCAGGCTCACATGCCATCCAGACCCTGGATTTCTTCTTTTTATTTATTTATTTTTATTGTGAAAATACTGTACAGAGGGGTTACAATTACATGGGCAAGATAATGAGTACATTTCTTATCAAGCATTGTAGCCTTCTTTGTTTCCCCTTCCCATCCCTTCCCAGCCTCCCCCCCTACCCCGTCCTCCCACCCAATCCTCCTCCCACCCCCCACCAAAGTTGTAAAGTTCGTTTTCGACATGACAATGTGTACTTCTCATTGTTGCAACAGGTTCACCTGTATCCTTATTTAAATGACTTGTTTTTCCCCTTCCCCTCCACAAATTATACCGACATCAAATACAGTGAAAGCAGGGGTTATACTGTGGGGGAGGGACATACAAAGCAACAAAGAAATAATCTTATAAATGCGTTAGAAACAAATGCATGAAAGAAAAAAACATTAAAATACATATCTTAGGGCTCATTTTCCTAACATCACCTTATCTGACCTTTTCTGCTTGACTCATACATATACTAGATATTGCAAATAAGGGAAACCATGGGACCTATGTTTCTTTGGGCTTGGCTTACTTCACTTAATATAATTTTTTCCAAGTCTTTCCATTTCCTAACAGATGGGGCAATGTCATTCTTTCTGATGGAGGCATAGAATTCCATTGTGTGCGTGTGTGTGTGTGTGCATGTGTACCACATTTTCTTGATCCATTCATCTACTGAGAGGCATCTGGGTTGGTTCTATATCTTAGCTATGGTAAATAATGCTGCAATAAACATAGTTGTGCTGGTAGCTTTAGTGTGGTCTTGTTTGTAAACATTTGGGTAAATGCCCAAAAGTGGGATTGCTGGGTCATAGGGGAGCTCTATGTGGAGTCTTTTGAGGAACCTCCATACTACTTTCCAAAGTCAGACCCTGGATTTCTGAGTTGCAAGCTTTGGTGGGCCACTCACACCTTGGGTTTGAGATCAGATTCTCCACCTACCATCTTCCCGATTTGTAAAGTGGGCCAGCCTCACGGGGTGGCCGGGATGCCAGGGTGGCGTCAGCTCCAGGTGGTGCGGTGCCTCCTCGCGCAGCGTCCTGGGAAAGGTCGGCAGAGGACAGTCTGCTCCTTTCGGCCTTTCTCCTGCCCCAGCCGCTCACCCTGAGCTCAGCTCTGAGCCATAGCCCCTGCAGCCCACAGCCATCAGAAACCTGGGGAGTTGTTTATTTCCAGAAATGTAGCTATGAGTTCTTCTCTTTTCTTTTGTCCTTGGGGGGAGACAGGTCCTCTGTTGGCCAGTTTCTGACTTGGTCTCTGACAGGAGCTTCATATAATGGCGCTGATAACCCTCAGGACAGGATGGCTTTGTGCTGACCTCTGGTGACCTTGGGTGACAGGTCGTCTCTGCTTCCAGTCTTGTGCAAACACGCATAGCTTCAGAGGATCTGTGAATGTCAGTCTTCTGGAGGGAAAGTGATGAATTTTAAAAGAGGGATAAAGGGCAGTCTCTGCCTTTATTTCATTGTGGGAGAACACTTAGGAAATCTACCCTATTAGTAGACTTTAACTGTACTAGACTTCTCTATCTAAAGGCTCAATGTTGTACAGCAGATTCTACAACTTGTGTCCCCGAGTTGTCCTGTGTTAAGTAAGAAGTCCCTAGTCCCCTCCCTAACCCCTTGCCTTTCTGGTCTTTTTTCTCCTTCCAAACCTCCTGTAGGCACAGTACTTGTGCTGTGGGCCTGGCACCTTACATCAACATGGGCCTCATCACAACCCCACATGGCAAGCATCTTGCCTCTTTGCCACCAGAGTCAAGTGTGTGGGGAAGTTGATGGCTGGCAACCTGATGCCAAGAAATTCCATGAAAAGGTCTGAGCAGCACAGCCTGGCCTGGCCTCCCCTTCCCTCCCTTCCCCCCCTGGCTGGATATTCTCACACTCTTCCACCTAATGACACTGAGTGGCAGATCTGATGAAGGAAGGGTTGGGAGGGAGGGCCGGCCTGGGCGGGCACCTTTCCTTAGAGATGAGGCCTTAGAAGTGCTTCGTGTGATGTTGGGCACATTTAGCAGATGTCCCTTCTCCTTTGAGATATAAAATATCTTAAATTCTTTATCAAGGGGTAAAATGGCAAGTGCTTGAAGGCGATTCCTACACTCCCAACACACAGCACTGGGCCTCCCGGGCCCTGGAAACAGTGGAAGAGATGGTCCCTGCATCCTCCCTGTGGTCCCTGTCCATCTGCTGTCCTCAGTGTGGTGTCCCTGGACACTGGTCCCCAGCCTTGGCAGGTAGATATGGGTCCCTGCGTCACAGGTGATGGTTCAAGCTGTGACTGTACCAGGCCTCTGGGTTGAGCAGAGTCTCTGGGGACAGCAGGGACTCGACACGCTGTGGCTCTGGCATGGGTGTTCTGAGGCAGGAGCCATCACGTCCACTTGTGACCGAGGGCCTCAGCACCCCGGGGTTTCAGGGCTGTGAGGGGACAATGAACACAGGACTGGTGGCCCAGCCTTCCTCCCTGAGTCTCTGGACTAGCTGAGGGTCCTGCTTCAGTGCCTTCCAGGGCTCAGGGATGTGAGGAGGGTGAGCTTGCTCAGAGCCCCTGGAAGTTGTCCACCTGGCCTGGCCAGACGTCCACCCTTCACTCACCCCACAGTTCTTGGCATCTAGGAAGGGGGGAGAGGGTAGGAGGGGAGGGAGGAGGGGGGAGGGAAGGCGGGGACATGAAGCCTCTGGAACCCGAGTCCAAGACCCTGGCAAGGGGAGACACAGCCCGCCCTGGGTACCCAGACTTAGACATAGGGTCTCTTCCTGTTCTGGTCAAGCCATGCAACTTCTGGAACTCTTGAAACCTGTGCCCAGTGAACATTCAGAGCAGAATTCAGTGTGGGCTGTGCTGACATGGGCTGGGGTTGAGATCTTATACTCCAACATTCTATATTTTCAAGTGTGGCTTCTGTAAGGTAAATCATCCCAGAAGCCACACTTCAAAATATAGAATGTTGGAGTCTTTATTATACAGTGAACAGGCTGCAGGCCGCCAGTTGTTACAAAGCCCTACACCATGTAAATACAGATAACCCAGCTAGGAAACATGCTAAAGAGGAAAGAAATAACAAGAGCAATACCAACAAGCCAATACAGCTCCTGATTTGGGACACCATGATGACTGGAGACGAGACAGGAGACAAGATGCAGGACACCTTCACGGAGACACACGTGGCATGGAGTCCTGGTGGCTAGGCTGATCTGGGCCTAAGTAGGTGGGCGCAGGGGGCAGATCCTCAGGAAATTCCCAGTCCCAGGCACTGGACTGACAGACTCAGTGACCTACCAGCCAAGTGCCTGCCCTGCCTCCAAGGGCTGGGCATGCCCATTACCTGGGAGGCAGGTGGGGGGGGGGAGGAGGTTTCCTTCTCCCAGCATGAAGACAAGATGCCAGACCCTACCATCCACCATGTGGCCAATATGGCGCCAGCCAGACCCGACCTCTTTACTTCAGTAGTATGGAGAGTGCGGGTGCAGAGCCAGGTACAGGTGTGCGGGCTGCCCAGTCTGGGGCCAGGTATCTCTGGGTAAGGGTTGGGGGTTCACCGGGCAGGGACCCTGGGTGTGGAAGGCTGAGTCGTGTGCACATCCCTGGTAGCCGGGGACATTCCCAGCTGAAAACCTTTGCCTGGTACCGTGGTCTGTTCCCACCCAGAGCCCAGATGGGCAGCGGCGCCCTGCGCTCCAAGATGTGAACGCAGCCTCGGGCTCCGCGTCGCCTCCAGCGCGGCGCATGGCCGGCAGGGCCGGTCCCTGGAGCCAACCCCGCGGCTGATTCTCTGAGAAACACACCTGAGGTTGGACTCCTGAAGAAGGGAGCCAAGTTCTCGAAATTGTCAGGGAATATAAAGGCCAGGATCCCAACCGGCCGCCTTCCTGGGGCCCCCGGTGCCCAGGAGAGTCGCCTTCCTCCTGGGCGCCCGCGTCCCGGGCTTCCCCGCGCACAGGTGGCTTTGCAAGCCGAAGGCACAAAGCCCAGGGTCCCCGGTATGATGGTGGTGCACGCCTGACCCTGCGCCCCTCCCCGGCCCTGTGTCCCCTGCCCTGCACACCCTGCCCGGCCCTGCGCCCCTGCCCGGCCCTGTGTCCCCTGCCCTGCACGCCCTGCCCGGCCCTGCGCCTGGCCCGGCCCTGCGCCCCCTGCCCTGCACTCCCTGCCCGGCCCTGCGCCCCTGCCCGGCCCTGCGCCCCCTGCCCTGCACCTCCTGCCCCGGCCCTGCGCCCCCTGCCTGCCCTGCACTCCCTGCCCTGCACGCCCTGCCCGGCCCTGCGCCCCCTGTGGCACCTGCCCGGCCTGCACCTCCTGCCCCGGCCCTGCGCCCCCTGTCCCGTGCCCCCTACATGCCCTGCCCAGCCCACGTCCCCTGCCCCTCCTGCCTGGCCTGCTCCCCTTCCCGGTCCTGTTCGCCCTGCCCGGCCTGAGCCCCCTGCGCCCCCTGCCTGGCCCTGCGCGCCCTGCCCAGACTGTGTCCTGTGCCCCTGCCTGGCCCTGCGCGCCCTGCCGGGCCTGAGCCCCTTCCCAGCCCTGAGCGCTCTGCTTGGCCTGCACGCTCTGCCCGGCCCCCTGTCCGGTCCCCAGCGTCCTGCGCCCCCTGCCTGGCAGAGGAGAGAGGCAGGTCCGGGCCAGGCTGCGGGGCGCCCACCCCGCCGGGTCTCCCCGCGGACCTTCAGCCCAGCCCCAGCCCCGCGGAGCGCGGGAGGCCCGAGCATGCGCCGTGCGCGGCCGGAGGGAGGCGGGAGGCAGCGCGCATCCCGGCCCTCCCCGCTCCCCGCTCCTCGCGCCCCGCGCCCCGCTCCCCGCGCCGGTTGCTAAGCAGTTATTGTTTCTGGGGGATCGCGGAGGCCGCTGCTCACTGGAGAACCCCGAGAAGCGCAGCGTCCTCTGGCTTCGGGGATCCGCCGGGGGAGGCTCTCCACCCGGGAAGAGCCAAGTCGGCGGGGCCACCCACCGCCCTGCCCGCCCCTCCCCGGCCGGCCGCGCGCGGGGATTCGGAAGTATGGACTAGACCCCGACCCCTCCGCGCCCGCCTCCCCGCTCCGGCCGCCCCCAACCCGCAGCCAGACCCCACCCGGCGCCTTGCGGGCGCTGGTGCTGCCGGTGCTGCCGGTGCTGGAGGTGGCCGAGGGCGCCCGGACAGACCATGACCACCGCCAAGGAGCCCAGCGCCCCCGCCAAATCGGTGCAGCAGCAGGAGCAGGTAATGTGCGTGCGTGTGTGCATGCGTGTGTGCGCGTGTGTAAGAGACAGACAGACAGACACATTCGGTCTTCTTTGGGCCCGTACTCCCTCCCTGCGCCTTGCCCCGATGGTTGCAGTGGGGTTCCCCCTGTTTACCGGGCGCCCTGGCTCCCACAGTAATGGATAGGTAAACTTGACTGCGGCGCCTTCCCGCGAAGGCCCCTCTCCAGAGCCGCCTCCTTTGACTGTGGTAGTTGTGAAGGTTTCTGACTACTTTGTAATTTGGGCAAGAAAGACAGCCAAAAAAGGGGTGGGGGTCTGTATCAGGATTCTGACTCTCCAAGAGCGCGTTGCTTGGGTCTCAGGCAAAGCCAAAGGAAGAGAGCCATGTGCAATGGGGACAGACATTGCTTCCCTTGCTTGCTGCCACCTTCCCCCCTCCCCCAGCCTCCCCAGGGCTGGCCAGCGGGGACAGGCCAGGGCTCATCCAGCAGAGAAGAACAGGCAAGGTGAGGCGGTGAGGCCTCGTGGGAAGTAGCCTGGCTTGAGGGAGGGTTAGGCCTGTGGAGGGAGGGCTGCCTGCTGGGCTGCTTGGCTGGGAAGCCCCTCTTCTGCACAGGCTCCAGGGTGCCTGGAAGGAAGTGAGCGCAGGCCTCCCTCTGCCTGGCCAGGTGCTGAATTTTTTGAGTCTTCCAGGATCCTAAGGGCTCCTGTCTGCCACCGGCTGCTGGGTTCACCTCGGGCAGATCATTAAAACAGACCGTGGGAGATGCTGGGAGATTCTCAAAGCCGTTTTCTGGCTCTCAGTAAATCAACAGCCGAAATCGATTTTCCCTATGTGCTTGAGGGTTGTCTTTTCTGTTGCTTTTGCCAGGATTAGGGCAAAGAACAGGAGACCTAGAGTTCAGGGAACAAAGAGCTTCAGTGGGACAGTGTGGCAGCACTGACCCAGACCTGGAGGACACAAGTCAACCTTGGATCTGTGTTCCGTCTGAGCTCCGTTGGGGGGGGTCATGACCCCCAAGTCCCTTTCTAAGTGAAAACAGGACTGCCTTATTATATCATCGTCCTTTAAAGAATTCACATACAGTTTTCTTTCTTTTCAGAAGGAGGTTTTCTAGATATGGAAGTCTAAACATTCTTTTTCTTCCATGGGAGACTCTGGGCAAGGGTTAATGCTCAGCCTCATCTGACAAGTTCATAGTTGGCGAAGCCAGCTCTCCTTTAAAAATGTCTACAGAACATCCGCTCAGAACAAATATTTCTGCCTTAAATTAGCATCCTCCAACTAACTGGGTCTCCTTTTATTTCAGCTGTCTTTGCTCATTAGGTAGAAAATTAACTCCCAATGGGACATGCAGGCTTGAATGGGGACTCAGGTGGCACTGCTGACTGGGAGGGTGAGGACTGAGGACTGGGCCTGGTCTACACCCAGGACACACAAGTCAGAGGCCCCGTCAGTACTGTGCAAAACCAGCTCCCTTTTTTCTGTACAGATATCCTCTTCCTGTGGCTGATACCCTATCACACAAGAGTGTGGCAATGGTTAATTAGGGTGTGGGTTTGGGAGGATATGTAAGGTCTTGGTTTGATTTTATAGCATTTGATCACCAGACAACCCCCCCCCCTGCTTCCCTCATGGAAGCAATGAATGAGTAGAGATGGAAGTTCAAAGGCAGCCTTGGCACCCTCTGGAGCAGGTGGACACTTGGGGGCCGCCGGTCTGTCACCTACAGTTGAGAATTCCTCTTCCGCCACCCTCAAGTGGCAGCTTCTTGACTCTAAAAATTCAGTGATGATCCATAGAGAGCCAGGGGAGGGTAGGCAACATGGGTGGAGGACAGAGATCTTCCCTTGAAAAAATGTGTATGTGTGTGTGTGTGTGTATGCATGCATGTGTGTGCACATGTACACACAAAGAAGGAAGTAAATACTGAAATCAGAGAGCTCCTGAAGGCTCTTCTCATTCTTGCATTGGTATACTTTTCTAAAGGCTGAGGCCTGGACTACGTGTTCTGAGTTCAGAGCTCTCCCACTCCTTATTTCACAGCTTTTCTCATTGCTCAGGGAACTTAGATGGAGCCATGCGGGCCAGATGGCAGTGTATGGGGACACTGTGAGAGGAATCTGTTCCATGTGACTTGAGAGAGAGAAGACACCCGTTTAAGGTTGGACCGTGGTCTGAGTTGGGGTCATTTAATTGAGCTCATCAGCTCATGGCCATCTCCGAGTGGCCAAGAGTCATTTCTAATTAGAAACTCAAGCCGTGGCTCCTTGTGCCGCCCGTGCCAGGAGACCCGCGGATCTCAGGGTTTTATCTGGGATAGCCTGGTACCGGTGGTCAGCATTTTTGAGGAAGTGTTTGTTCACTGCAAAAAGAGTAGACTGTCCTTCTTGGCATGCTGGTGTGGGGGTTACAACGTCTTTACCTGCCTGGAACCTAGGATAGAGGAGAAGGAACTGGGCTGGTGGGAGGAGGAAACGTTTTACATGCTGAGGATTAGCGCAAATGAATGAAAAAAATGAGGGGAGGATATAGGATGGAGTGTTTCTCTATTAAATGTCACACGGTACGATCGACATGGGGAGGGCTCCGGGGGGATTGATGGTTGAATGAGGACCAGGGCTGCTAGAAGACACTCTCGCTATTTGACGGTGCTGACATTTGTTTTTCTGTGAATTGGATATCAGCCAAGGGATGTTTGGAAACCACACATCTGTTGAGCTGGATGTTCAGTTCACTCTCTAGCTGGGTTGGTTTTTCCCCATACTAGAGTTTGAATTCGGGGCCTCCAGCTTGCTAGGCAGGCACTGTAC
The DNA here is from genome assembly GCF_019054845.1 of Dipodomys spectabilis. Lineage (NCBI taxonomy): Eukaryota > Metazoa > Chordata > Mammalia > Rodentia > Heteromyidae > Dipodomys > Dipodomys spectabilis. Next base: position 11,134,300 of record NW_024870711.1, read on the forward strand.
CACATGAACCATGCCCCCAGTCCGCCCTTTGGCTCTGAAGCCAGTGATGGTGCTGAGACTGCTTGTCTAGCTGGCTCCAAGCTGGCTGCACATGACCCCTCCCGGGGGACAGATCCAGTGGAGAGGGACAGGGCCGAGAGTGTTGTGTTCAGCCTTCGCACACACAGGGGCCTAGGCCTCCCGCGGAGAGGCACATCAGGGCTCTTTTCCAGTTAAATATAAAAAGCACAGATTTATTTTAACATATGCTATTCCCCTTTCAAATGATTTAAAATTGGAAAGCAGTAATCAGTAATGCTATTGAGTGAGAGAAGACAGGAAGATTAATTCTGGATTTTTCCAATGAGCCATAAAGTATTTTCACTCAACTGTTGAGCAGGGATAAAATTGTAGCGGCTCTCCTGTGTGTGCACGTGTGCCTGTGTATGTGCCTATGGATGCGTGCGCACACACATGCACAAGTGCCCTCATGTGACACAAAAGTCAGAGATGGAGAGACTTCACAGGTACCCCCAGATCCCACAGGCAGCCCAGACCCTCGGCCTCAGCACTCAGAAAGCGCTCACCCTACCAGCTAACCCGGTCTTTTGTTATATGTTGAACTGCAGTTTTAACTGCCTTGTCCCTGGACATCTGAGTTGGGGATCATTCCTTATAAGGTGATGATTATTTGTTGTTGTTTCTGTTTTCTCAATGCTGTGTAAGCCCAAACATTAAATTATGGGCCTTAGGACCTGGTATGGTTAAATAAATAGTTCAAACATTTTTAATAATGCCATTCTGGGAGATTTTATTTAAATGAGTATCATTTTTGGAAACCACACATTTAATCAAATATGCATTAAAAGATACGGAGCTCAGCTCTGAGAGAGAGAGAGAGAGAGAGAGAGAGAGAGAGAACGCACAAGAGAGAGCGCTCTTCCAGGGGAGAAGAGGCTGGGAAAGGCCAGGTGGCCTCCAGGGACACAGAGCTAATGACCAGAAGGCCACCTTGTGCATTTCTACCCCTGGGTGTCCAGTCTTGTTGCTTCGTGGAATGGTAAAATTTGTGTTGCAGGAAAGGATCTGGCTTTGTGCATTGTGAGAGCTACTGCTTCCTTTATGTTAAAGGAAGCAGTTATATCAGGTTAGGATCAGAAACAAGAGGTCGAAGGAGACACAGAAATCAAGAGTCACTATTGAGAACTGGGGAGGTGATGCACAGACAGGCCATGATAGGAGAGGAGTCCGTTCAGAGTTCACTGGTGTGGTGAGTGCTCTCACCCATCAACTCCATCCTGTGTATTATCGGAAGGACCTCAGACTCCGTGTGAAAGCATGAACGCCATTTTGCCCTGCAAACATCTGGCAAAGGGAGATTGATATACATATATACATGCACACATGTGTGTTTGTACATGCATACATCTTCCGCCGTCATCCTTTGGGGAGACAGCAGGAGCCAATGTGGTGTATCTCCTGCATCTGGTTTGGCGGCCTGTGGTCCTGGCAGGGCAGGAGGCGGCTGTGCGGGCTTGGGTGGAAGCTGATCAAGGCCCTGTCGCAGCTCTGCAGGTGGCTGATATCCTCCCTGCCAGGAGTCTGTGGGCTGGAGGGCAGTGCGTGGAAGGGGGAGGGAAAGGCCACCACACAATCCGCCCAGGCAGCAGTCCGAGGTTTGCTCCCGTTCCCCCCCCCCCCACCTCTGCCCGGCACTGACTTCCCAGGCCACCGCCGCCACGTCCTCTCATCCCTGCGCCTGCCTGGGACGTGACCTAACTTTCCCGGACTTGCCTCTTTCTGTCAAAGAGGTCACATGAGGGGTCTTGTTAAATGACCACGACCACCCCAATCGTGAATAAACTAAAACCACGCACAGTGGCGTGGCAGGCCACTCTCATTAGGGCGTTTGTCACTTCACCAGCGGCCTATGGTGATGAAAGCCGATGAGATGACCGGGGGTTGCGGTGGGGGCAGAATCGAGGGAGGAGAGCAGAAGACATTCGGTCCGGTCCTTATGGAAAGTCCAGTCCACGTTGTGGCAAGGCAGCTACAGCGCCCTGGACCGATCACAGCACCCACCTGTCTGTTCTTCCTTTTATTCTTTCTGGGGTTTAAATTTAGGACCCTCTTTCCAAGGATGGCCACTCTATCACACTCCAGTCCCTTCTTCTCTGGTGATTCTGGAGGTACAGCCTGGCTTTTTCCTGGGACCTGTTTACACTGTTACACTGCACATAGTCCCATGCCCATCTTCTTCTGTCCATGTGGGATGCTAGCTAACTTTTCGCCTGGGTTGGCCTTAAACCACGAATTCTCCCAAATTCAGCTTCCTGGGTAGTAGGGTTTCTGGTGTGAGCCACTGGTGCCCAGGAAAACGAACATTTCATTGCACGTGGCATGGGTCAGAGCCGACCGTTAACAGATCTTGGGGGAGTTTTATAGAAACATAGCTGCAATCTGCAGTGGCCCCTTTCAGGGGACATCGCCACCCTTCAGTCCAAGCCAAGCCAGCCCTCGGGTGCAGCTGCTTCCAGGAGCCGTGGGTATGCCGCAGGGCGAGGGGCACGCCTCTACCAGCCTGGCTACGAGAGTTCTCAGTGACAATTTATATACTGGGCCTGGGCGCTGCCCCTCAGCTCTTCAGCTCAAGGCTAGCGCCTACTACTACAGCCACAGTGCCACTTCCGGCTTTCTGGTGGTTCATTGGAGATAAGAGTCTCACGGACTTTCTTGCCTAGGCTGGCTTTGAATTGTGATTCTCTGATCTCAGCCTCCTGAGTAGCTAGAATCAATTTTTTCAGAGATGTAACTTTCTCTTCCAGAACTCAAGCAGAGGAGGAGACAGAGACGTCCTCAACCCAAGGCGCTGGCTTATTCATCTAGAACAGAGGCTTCTAGAAAATATCTGTGCAGGCCTGTCTGGAGGAGGGAAACAGAGAGGAGAACTTCCGGTAGAGATCTGCTGAGAGGGGGAGGAGGCTCTTTCAAACCATCTGAAAGATCAGAGTGTGCCTTCTAATGATCACATGTTTACTCCTCACGATGCAGGGAATCTGTTCTCCTGAAGGGGTGATTGCAGCCTATGCAGCGACCCAGAGACAGGAGGCAGCTCACAGGCCAAGCAGTCCAGCCAGAGTCCCACAGAACTTTCTTTCTTTCTTTCTTTCTTTTATTGTGAAAATACTGTACAGAGGGGTTACAATTACATGGGCAAGATAATGAGTACACTTCTTATCAAGCATTGTGGCCTCCTCCTTTATTTCCCCTTCCCATCCCTTCCCATCCTCCCCTCCCCCCCAATCCTCCCCGCTCCCCCTCCCCCCCACCAAAGTTGTAAAGTTCGTTTTCGACATAAAGACTTGTACATCTAATTGTTGCAATGGGTCCAACTGTATCCCTATTTAAACAATTTGTTTTTGCCCTTCCCCTCCACACATTATACCAACATCAAAAAAAGTGAAAGCAGGGGTTATACTGTGGGGGAGGGACATACAAAGCAACAAAGAAATCATCTTATAAATGTGTTAGAAACAATCCCATGAAAGAAAAAAAAAACATTTGAATACATATCTTAGTGTTCATTTCCCTGACATCACCTTATCTGACCTTTTCTGCTTGACTCAGACATATACTAGATATTGCAAATAAGGGAAACCATGGGACCTATGTTTCTTTGGGCCTGGCTTGCTTCACTTAATATAATTTTTGCCAAGTCTTTCCATTTCCTAACAAATGGGGCAATGTCATTCTTTCTGATGGAGGCATAGAATTCCATTGTGTATATATACCACATTTTCTTGATCCATTCATCTACTGAGGGGCATCTGGGTTGGTTCCATATCTTAGCTATAGTAAATAGTGCTGCAATAAACATAGTCGTGCTGGTAGCTTTAGTGTGGTCTTGTTTGTAAACATTTGGGTAAATGCCCAAAAGTGGGATTGCTGGGTCATAGGGGAGCTCTATGTGGAGTCTTTTGAGGAACCTCCATACTACTTTCCAAAGTGGTTGAACAAGTTTACATTCCCACCAACAATGAAGTAAGGTTCCCTTCTGTCCATATCCCCTCTAGCATCTGTTGTTGTTAGAGTTCTTGATTTTAGCCATTCTAACTGGGGTGAGGAGGTATCTCAATGTTGTTTTGATTTGCATTTCTTTTATGGCTAGGGAGGTTGAGCATTTCTTCATGTGTCTATTGGCCATCCTTCTTTCCTCTTCAGAGAAGTTTCTCTTTAAGTCTTTAGCCCACTTATTTATTGGGCAGTTGTTTCTTTGAGGATTTGTCATTGGGGGATTTAATTTTTTGAGTTCCAAGTATATTTTAGATATGAGACCCTTGTCCGTTATATGGCTAGTGAAGATCTTCTCCTAATCTGTAGGCTTTCTATTGATCTTGCTAGCTATGTCCTTTACCATGCAGAAGTTCTTTAACTTCATGCAATCCCATTCGTCCAACCTTTCTTTTATCTGTTTTGTTTCCAGGTCTCTATTAAGAAAATTTGGGCCTGTGCCAAGGAGACCTAGGGTTTCTCCTATTCCATCCTGTAATGTTTTCAGAGTGTCAGCTTTGACTCCAAGGTGTTTGATCTATTTGGAATTGATTCTGGTGCAGGGTGATATATAAGGATCTAGCTTTAGTTTTCTACAAGTAGTTAACCAATTTTGCCAGCACCATTTACTGAAGAGGCTGTCTTTCTTCCATTCTATTTTTTTAGCTCCCTTATCGAAGATTAGATGGCTATAGGTCTGTAGGTTCATTTCTGGGTTTTCAATTCTATTCCATCCACAGAACTTTCCCAGCCAGAGCCCCACGGAACCTTCCCAGCCAGAGCCCCACGGAATGTTCTTGACCAAGGTGCCACAGAATTTTCTCAATCATAGTGCCATAGAACTTTCTCAACCACAGCCCCACAGAACTTTCCCAACTACAGCTCCATGGTTTTCTCTTTTAGAAGTTCAGTAGAGATAGTTTGGCATGGTAGCCACATATGCCGTAATGTTCTCCTTCTTTATTTTGAAGAGGTTTTTTTTTTTTCTTTCTTCTTTGCTTCAAATATTATCTATGTGTGTATATATATACATATATATATACATATATACATACACATAATTACACACACATACACACATACATGCACACACATACTCACATACATACATACATAGTGCCAGTCCTAGGACTGGAACCCAGGAACTGGGCAATATCCCTGAACTTTTGTGCTTAAGGCTTGCTTCCAAATTTTTGTTGGTTAATTGAAGCGTCTCATGGACTTTTCTTGCCCAGGCTGGCTTTGTACTGTGATCCTCAGATCTCAGCCTCCTGAGTATTGAGGATCACAGGAATGAGACACAGGGGCCTGGCTTCCAAATACTTTCAGTATTGCAGCATTTCCCTTGGGGAATTCCCAAATATGATCCTGTGTATGTCAAACCTGACCACTTAGCAAGAGGTGGGAGTAGCCCTGCTGTGAGTTTAAAGGCTTGACTCACGCCCTTTCTGCTGATTGGACAGTCAGATGTTGGGTCAGAGGAAGATGCTTATTTTGATAAATAGGAAATGGAGAGGGGGGCCAGGCAGGGGAAAGGAGAGAGAAAGGCATGGTTCAAGGTCTAGAGAGAGCCAAGATTCCAGCAGTACTTCCAGGGTAGTGGGCGGCTGCTCTCCAGTGGGAGCAGGTGTCTGCATGACCGTGGAGGTGGTATGGCCTGTGTTCTATGACCTGGGTCACAGTGAAGGATGTGGCAGAAAACAGCTAAGGATTGGTGCAGTTCTAGAAAAGAGGGAAAGAAACAGAATCTGGCATTTTAGATCTCTGCGGGAGAGAACAGGGCTTCTGGAAGTATCTGGGTTTGGAAGAGCAACTGCCCACCGTGATGTCATGAGCTTTAAAAAGGCACCGGAAGCTTCTGGGTTTCAAAGAGTGGGAATGGTGTGTGACGCCACAGATACCTTCATCTCAACCCCAGAAACAGCATATTTTAAGAAATGGTGACATACATACCTATACATGTGTATGGATAAAGGCATATATCTGGAAATAGCCTGAGAGATCTATTTAGGAGAACTTAAGACAGTCAGAATTCCTCTTACTTTGATAAACGCAGTGGACACGCCATCCCTCCAGCCCCAGTTTAAAGACTGACGGTGAAGGATGTGAGAACTTTGGCAGGTAGAATGACTTTATCATTCTAAGTCAAGGCTTCAGTGCCCGCAGAGCACCTGTATATCACTTTCCCAAGGCTTACCGGGGAGCTGGGAGAAGGGCTGTGCTGTGACACTGGTGCCCCTTACTTCTCTGATCCTGGTTCCCCGCTGCTCTTGCGGGACCTGGGGAAAATCTGGTGTGGCTCCTTGTTTGAGAGATGATAATGCTGGTCGCCTTGTTGCTGTGTCTCAGAGTGGGCGTGGAGGCCGGCCCTGCTTGTCTCGTGAGCATTCTGTGTGCGTTGGCACAGCAGTGACACGTGAGAGGTTCTCAGCACTGGCAGGGCTGCGTGGCCTTTCTGAGGTTGGGGAGTCCTAGGAAACCATAGACCGTTGGGTTCTTAAGCATCTTCTACACCGCCTTGCCCAGTGACTTTTGGATGTTGGATTTCGTAACAGAAGCCTTTTCCTCTGGGGAAACGGGTCAGGACTAATGCAGGAAAGAGGTAAGAGGACTTCCCCAGGGTCCTGGTACACAGCCTCGGAACCAGAGCAGGCTGGGCTAGATCGCAGGCCACACTTCCGTGTACACCAGAGGAAACACAAACTGTGGAAGAGGAGCAACTGTTAAAACGACATACCCCACCAGTTGCCCCCCACCCCTTTTCTAAAATTTGATCATCTAAATCAAGCAATCCTCAGTGAGACATGGTAAATATAATAATAATAATATGTCTAGCTGATTAACACAAAGATGGTACTAATGAAACTGAAAGCCATGAAGAATTAGATGATACATTGTGATTTTTTTTTAAGCGATCACTATCTCAGGATGGGGATGTAGCTCAGTGGTATAAGTGGTCACCTTTGTCTGCAGCAACACACACCACGGGCACCTACATGTACATATATGCGCAAATGCATACACTTGTTCACAAATGCACACACATGCGCACATACATACCCTGTCTAGAGATGAGCATGGACAAGCTGTGCGCTGGGTGACTGCTGCTGCAGGTCTTGATCTTCACGGCTCCTGGATGGACACAGCTGTTTCTTGTGTTGATTGTATCAGCCCTGGGAGCATTAGGTGATTCATAGCAACTCTTCAGGGGCAAGTGCTTGGCCACTTCATAGGTTGCTCTTGGAGCAAAGGAAAGTGAGGGTTAACAACTGCTGTCTTCCTAAGTTTCAAAAGTAAGTCATACCTGAAAAAAGATTATGCGTGCTCTGGAAGTATGCAGTACGTACTTTTCTGTCCCTCTGAGCTTGAATTGCCTGTCAGGTAGTTACACACAGGTGTGGGGAGAAGAGCACGTAGGAGAGGGAGAGGCGCCCGCCATGTCACCCACAGACTGACGATGTTGAAACATCTTGCTAGTTTATGTGTTTACACAAAGCTTAAACTGAGCCCAAACCCTGTGGACCATCAGCCCTTGGATCTGACCTCTTTTGAGGCTCTGTAGGAGAGCCTGGGTTGTCTACCCAGAACATTTCCATAACCTCCACATCCCTTCCTGAACAAAGGTACCAGGTTGAGTGGCCATTTTGTCCTTGTGTGACCCACCAACAAGATAGCACAGTCTTCACCATCAGAAGTACTCAGACCTCATGTGGCATTGACCATGTGGCTGTCACCTGTAGGTGCTGTGCTAGGTCATGCCGGGCAGGGGGAGAGCAGTCAGTAAGAAATGCTAGGTTGTCCTCCAATGGTGCATGGATAACAACTCACGTCAGGCATCAAGAGGCTCGGGGAATGTGACTGACAGCTAGAGGGGCGTAGGTAAGGCATCGTGGTGTCTTCAAGTCATATTTGAGGGATGGTTGGCTATTATTAGAATATTATTAAAATATGCTTAGAAGAAGACACTTGGTTTTGATCTTTTTCATTTTCTAGTTGCTCTGAAAGGTAGAACTGGGGAATCTGCATGGATGTGTGGCGGGGCAGGGTTGGGGGTGGTGGAGTCTTTCTAGATGCCAGCTCTACCTGGGTCAGGACAGCCTCATTGAGTGACAGACAGCTTCCCAGTTCTGGATTTCTTTCCAGAAAAAGCACTGTTACATCAGCCTGGGATCTTCACCTGAGCTGTGTCCCCTGCAGGAGAGTGTGACAAAAAGCCCCATCTATGAAGACTTTGAGTTGGTACTATGACATCTCTTCCCCTTCTCTGCCACAGAACTGGGAGCCTGGAAGGGACACACACCGTCCTGTTACTTAGCACCTTCCTAACAGCCACACAAGCCTGGAGCCAGCCAGATCTACCAATCTGAGAATGAGTTGTTGAATGGATGTGCTTCATCTCCCTCTCTAAACCTCCTCTAGTCAATGATCCACAGAGTCGAAGGACCATGGCTTTAGTCACTCATTCCACCAATGAAGCATTGAGCAAATCAGTCAAAGTTTTTGGAGCCCCAGGAGAAAACCACATTCTCCTTGAATTGCCAATTATACTGGGTCCTCCAGAGTCTGAGAGCATTGGAGCCAGCCTTCCTTTCCTTGCCCACACCTGTAGCACTGAAATGGTTTTTCTACCATGGAAGCATCGTCCACCTGGCCCAGAACGCAACTGTGTGTCCTTCATTCTCACTGCAACTCCTGTGCATACAGGAGTGAGCATCTTCCATTTACCAACTCTGAAGATGAACAAGAAAATGAAGCTAAAAGGAGACCCACTGGGCCATGGGCGCTGTCCACGGCCACAGCTCTTTGTTCTTTCTTTGAAGTAGAAATGCTGAGTCTTCAATGCCTTGACTCACTGGTCCCATTTTCCCCAATGCATAGCACAGCAGATGGACACATTTGAGTTGGTCCAGGGGAGGAGTACCCTGAAGAAGAAAGCAAGTGGGTGGATTGCAGTTTTGGGATTTGAGTGTCTGGGGTGTTTGCTCTGTGGCTCCTACTGACGTTGGGTTTAGGAGGCTTGCTGAGATTTTTAACAAAGAAGGTTTAAAGAATACTTTTATTCAAGTAGTTGTACAAAGGAGTTGCCGTTTATGAATATAGTGCCTCTTGATCCATGTCACCCTGTCCAACCTTCTCATCTCCCTCTTTCAACATGCCCCTGCCCTCCCTTCCCTTAATTATGGATTGGATTTGTTTACCATTTAGCAAACAGTTTTTAGATACAGCTCATCTTTATCTGTGGCATCCCTTCTATGTTTCACCCCTTGAGCTCCCCTTCCCTTATATTTCTCAATTCTGTGGTATAGACAGTGATTTCTTGCCTACATTCTCCTCCCTTACCCTTCATTCTTCCCCTTTCACCTTGGCCTCACCCTCTCTCTCGCAAGCACCCATTTCCTCGTACTTATTTTGTTGGTCTTTCTTAAGAATTATACTATTGGAGCTCTCCATCGAGACTATTCTGCTCATTCGTTTGTATCCACTTGCTTACCACCCAGTGTGTTTACTTGTAGATTTATAGGCACATTCTAGCTACCACAAACGAGGGAAACCATGTTGATATCATTTTTTCCGTCTTTCCATTTTCTTGTGAATTGTACAATATCATTCTTTTTAATGAATGAGCAAAATTCCATTGTGTATATGTACCACATTTTCTTGATCCATTCATCTGTTGAGGGGCGTCTGGGCCGATTCTGTATCTTGGCTATGTTAAGAGTGATGCACTGAACACAGCTCTGCTGGTGGCTTTGCTGCAATGGGCTAATGACTTAAAAGAGACTCGTCAGAAGAAGAAGCCAAAGCAGCCAATAGACACATGAAGAAATGTTCAGTATCTCTGGCCATCAAGGAAATGCCAATCAAAACAACATGGAGATTCCTCCTCATCTCAGTTAGATTGGCCATTATCAAGGAAACAATCAATAACAGATGCTGGCAAGAATGCAGCAAAAGGGAACTCTGTTACACTGTGGGTGGGAGTGTAAGCGTGTTCACACTGGAAATCAGTGTGGAGGTTCCTCAAAAAAATAAACATAGAACTACCCTATGACCAGAAGTTCCACTCCTGGGAACACAACAAAGATTCACTCAAGCCACCAGCACAGCATGAGGAAGTTTAAGGGGAAGTTCAGGTGACAGGATGACAGACCCATATGGGATTGGGGTGGGGTTCCCAGAGTCATGAGTTCTGACACTGGTTGTGGCAAGATGGGAGCCTCGGTCTCCGCACTAAGCACACCGATCAGTGTGATCACGGTGGCATTACAGCACATGGGTGCAGAAGTAAGCAACTATCATTGAGCGTCCTCCATTTGGACTGTCTCAGTGTGGCTGTATCAAGGGGGCTGAGCAGAAGAAGCCAGATTCACCTCCCGCGGCATGTGTTTGCTGCACTGAACAGAGGGCCTTGCTTTCCTCCACTGCCACCATGCTTGACGAGGCATAGACACCAAGCTGCAGTTAGAGCGTTTATTTGGGTGTCTGACTCTGTTATATTCACATAGCTGCGTGGTTTTGTCCAGGTGCCTGAAGCCTTGCTGTGGTATTCCAGTTGTCAAGAATGTGCTCACATTTCGGGTAGTTGCTTATCTCAGCTCACAAGTGAATGGCTATAAACCCAAGGTTGCCTAGTAGCCAGCGAGAGCATTCTGTGCAAGCTGGACCGTATGTTTTATATTTATTAAAATCCTACAGTAAGGCTGGGTTCTTGATGGTTAGGTCTTGAAGTATCATGGTCCCCATAGTGAATGGAGACATGATGAGAATATTTTAGTAGTTTATTTTTATTCAGTACTATCTCTGCTGAAGATTTCAGCTTTAGGTATTTGTGTTGGCTTTCCTGAGTGAATAAATTTAAAGTAACAGATAGCAGTTGAGTTCAAGAAAATACTAAAGAATATGAAGTCTGCTATATGCTGAGATGTTGGCACGTATAAACCTCACAGTGAACTGTAGAAAATGTTCTCAAAAAATAAATACCAAGGGAGGGAAATACAAAAAGGATGTATTTTCCACCCAATTCTTTATGAAAGAAACTCAAAATATGTTTTAATCTTGTAACAGCATTGACGTTTATCCAATGGGTTGAGTTAGATAAATATCCGCATGGAATTTTCTAGAAGCTGACACATGCTCTACCCTTTGCGAGGATCGTTATTTCTGGCGGCAGGCCATTTCATGACATTGGAAATGCTCAGAGAGAGTGCCAGTGATATTGATGCATTAGAAAGGCGTCTCAGGGCTCTTAATGTCTCAGTCCTTGCTCAGTCTTTATATGCATAAGAATGTCAATTCTTTTCTTGTATTATCCTATAAAGAGGTATAATCAATTAAAGATAATAGGAACAATCTTGGGATTAAAAACTTGCTAAGCCACAAATCAATTGCTTTCTTAATCAGCCCTATAGTTCTGGCCCTCAGCAACTCCAGCCCAGCCCTGCAATGCCCCCAAGTAGTACCATGTCACCAGAGCCTTAGAAAGCATTTTGTTCACACACGTCAGGTCTCACAACGAGAAGACCTCAATTTCAATCCCTAGCACTGCCATTTTGCTCAGGAAGTTCTCAGAAGAAAATTTGCGAAGAACGAACAAATATGATTGTAGAAAATCACTACAGTGGCCAATATAAGCCCAAACAAACACAACTGGCTGATCTTTTCCTGTTCCCTAACAATACACACTCATACATCTGTTTCAGGACAAATGGCATTGGTGGGTACTGCAATCGACCTACCGAGCCAAAGAAAACACAAAATAACAAGAGGAATTGGAATCTCTGTCCCCGCCTTGCAGGCAGAACTTGCCCTCTGCTAAGGCCACACTGGTCCTGGAGTGAGCAGTCTTCAACTCACCTAGTGAATTCAGCCAAGGGGCTTTCTTCCTGCAAGACTGGCTTACTGAGCATCGGCCTGGTATTCCCAGGCGCGCGGGCCACAGAATCCTGTGGGAAAGAACACTGACCTCTGAGTACCCCTGCACCTATGGGGTTTGCACGCATCACCTGGATTAGCCTCCAGCTCTCCCTGGCAATTGTATTACACTTACTTTGTTCCTACCCTTCTCTTTCATTTCTTGGCAGTCCTAGGGATTGAAATCAGGACTTTCTGGTGGCAAGACAGGTGTTCTACCATTTGAGCCATGCTTCTCTTTTTCTTCTGTTGTGTTCCCTCCACCCTCACTCCTACCGCATGTAGGGCACTTGGACCACAGTCCTGGAATGATAGGTGCACAGCACCATGCTCAGATTTCATTGGCTCTAGTGGAAGCCTGTGAACTTTTGTTTTTCAAGATGATCTCCAAGAATAATACTCCTAATCTCTGCCTCCTGAGTGGCTAGGATTTCAGGCATGAGCCACCGTGCCTGGGTCCTTTTATCTCTCCTTAAGATTCATCCTGGCTCTTGGTGAGGTTGCAGCTCAGCTGGGGGTGCAGGAGCTGGGGGAGAGACATGGGGACCATCGTGCATCCTGATTCCTTCATTGCAGCTGCTTCACTGAGTCCAGAAATGGGGATGGCCTTGTAGAACTTCCTTCCCATGGGTGCCATTAAGAAGTCTTGAAAGGCCCATCCTTTTATCATGTGGCACACATGCATGTCTGTAGCAGGACGTGCATTTGAAGTGTGGGAAAGCAGAGGGTCTTGTTTCCCTCGGCTCTTCTTTCTCAGACAGAATAAAGCCAATCTGGGGCAACAGCAGGAGGAGGGCAAATCTCCTTTGGTCTAAAACCTTATACCTGGGGATGGTCTTTGTATGAAGAGAATCATGCATAATCATTTGTTTCCTGCTGTTTGGAGATATGGAAGACTCAGGAGTATGAGATGTGACTTCCATCACCGGGGAACATGGGAGGGAAGGGGATGTGTGAATGACATGCACAAAATCATAGAAACATCAGAGAGAATGCAAAATTCCTAGATTTGAATGAAACCTTTCATTCCCAGTGTACTTGAGAAGATTGTAATTTTTTGGCATATCTGTTTATAAACTGTCATGTCAAGAGGGTTTCATAGGTGATAAACAGACTAACGTTCATCTTCAAGGTGGTTGAAACCTAAAACAGGTTCACATTAGCTAAAGATGCCTCAGCAGATGCTCTCACTTACCTCGCATGACTATGAGGCAATCAACCCATTGATAACTTCAATGATTGATCCAGGCAATGCACCAGACAGTTCATTATGCACTGTAGATCCCCATAGAAGCTGTCCTGCTTAGGGGAATGGAATGGCCTCTTAGCCCCATTCAGGAAAAATTGAGGGAACAATGAAGAAAATTCACATGCAAATGGCCTGTCATCCCGAGAACATCTGGAAAGATTACGAGCTACTGGAAACAGGAACTATGGTAAGCTTGACAACAGCCTGAAAGGATCTCGCTTCTTTTCCAAGATGGCGGTAGTCTCTCGCTTTTGAGTTTGTGTAGAATTCTTGACAGTGACACAGTGGTCCTGAAGCTAAGACTCTGCCATCAATATTACAGTGGACCAAAAGAAAGGAGCGTGTGCACAAAGGCTGTAGGAGCATAAGGCTGCAGGTGGGTTGTGCACAGGCAAGGTCCACTCCAGCGGGCTTCTGGCCCTCCCTTGGGGTGGGCTCTGAGCCTGTGTGTAAATACGTGCATCTGTTTTCACCATCAGCTAACTTACCTGGAGTTCTGTTCTCATGGAATGTGGTCTCCCTGCTGTGAAGGCTCTGACCTGTTGCTGACAGGGACATCTTTCTAGAGAGAGAAGCCCAGCCAATGATGTCTCAGATACGCTGGGCCATCTGAGCCTGCGGATGCCCAGGTTTCAATGCCGGCCATTTCTCTTTCTCTCAACGATGAAGGATGGGCTTACTCTCCTCAGTGTCTCTGAATAGCTCTGAATCCATCCTTTCTCAAGGTCATCTCTGAATCTATAATCTTTTCATCTGAGCTGGTCAGAGTTTGAAATGGAGAAACTAATATGTTTATGATGCAAAGGAAAGTTGGGTTGGATTTGAGTGTCTTGCTGGTGGGAAGCAGCCATGAAATCATACAGGTCAGAACAGGTAGACACACCTGGCTTATGTACACACATACACACATTCACTCATATTGTCCATGTAAGGGAGGAGAGGGAGGAGAAGCTGAGTGTGTGCTACGTATGTTTCTTCAACAGGGCAGAATCCTGAATGGAGTGTGAAGTGGGTGGGGCCCACAGGAGTATGTTAGGTTTATGTCTGAATGCATCTTGCTCATCCATTAAGCTGTGCGTACTGTAAGGACTCACAGCCACTTTGCACACCCAGAGAGGCCAGAATTCACGGCAAACATGGTTCTCATTATTCCTCATTGCCTTGGATCTGATTACATGTGGCACAAGGCACCACTTTTAAGATGGCCTGGCTTATAGCCGGACATCTATAGAGGGACATCTGTGATGGAAATCTCATCCCTGAGGAAACGGAGCAGTGCTTCTTGATTCGGTGTTCACTGTAACAACCCAGAAGTGAATTGTTTTGTTCTCACTAGAAACTGAAGCCTTCGATGATATGTTCATGATCGACTGAGAACCACTCCAAGACTGTTGGTATTCAGTAAGTATTCTTAATAGAAGGGAGACAGTGATGTTTCTGTCTTAGGTTGTCTTGCAACGTGTACACCAAAGGCACATGTTTAATGGATTCCAATAACAAATATAAATTGTGCCTTGGTTACCTGAATATCTTCTTACCTGTTTGGAGATTTTATTGTTACAAACAGCCTAATAACAGGCATGCATCATTTTAATTGAACCTTAAGCCTGACACTTTTATTGAAAAGAATGGATTTCAAGTTATTTTTCATACAGAGAGGCCGTGTGGAGTCTGCTCCCTGGGTGAGGGCTAGCTCAGATAAGGGTGATCTGACCTCCAGGAGAAATAAAACAACACACTCTTGATATTTGGCAAAAATCCATCAACTAACTACCCAAAGACCTATAATTAAATGACTTCAGGAAAAGAAACAAACAGAACTATACACAGACCATCAGCTCACATGTTACCGTGGGCTACGGTCTGGAACACCAGAGCCCGAGGCTCTGTTTATGGTTAGGTCACCTTCTGTAGACCAAGTCCATTATGTGGTCCCATCTCCAGTGGATCCTAATTTACATCAGCTGGCCCTTCACATATAAATATATACACGTATATACACATGCATATATATGCAAATGCACATGCACAAACATGCATGCATATGCACACATGCATATATGTATGTGTATGCATGTATTGCATGTATATGTGCATATATATTTATATATCCTGAGTAGTTGTAGCAGTAGGCTTCTTTCTATTTCAGGCTTTGTCTGTCATGTTCCTTTCTTTCTCTGTGTGTGTGTGTGTGTGTGTGTGTGTGTGTGTATTGGGACTTGCACTCAAGACCTCAACTTCCTGTTTGGCTTTTCCCCCTCAAAGCTGTGTATCTACCATTTGAGCTATACTTCTGGCTTTTTGCTGGTTAATTGGAGATAAGTCTCACAGACCAGACTTTCCTGGCTTTGAACCCCAATCCTCGGTTCTCAGCCTCCTGACAGGCATGAAGACACTAGCACCCAGTTTGTCTTTTGTTTTTTTAAACTCTCTCTGGAGGGTAGAAGTCAGAGTTCAAGTTCTATAGATCAAAGTATACTTTGACATGGTAGAGAGGCACCTGTAATTCAGCTAAAATTGCATGTATCATCTCAGAGCCACAATGTAAAAGACCTGACCCTTCCCCCCGACCGGAGGAGAGGTTGATTTCCTGGTTGTCAGAGGTGACCTTATCTGAGTCCAGGCAGGTTCATACTTGCCCAGAATTGATGCTTTTCAGGAATGTGAATTCTGTGTATGTCGGTCTGTTTGGTGTTGTTGTAACAGAATACCTGAGTCTGGGTAATTTATAAGGGAGAGAGAGCTATTTCTTACGGTTTGCTAGGTTGGGAAATCCAATGTTGAGGGACCTCCCTTCGTGGAAGGTGGGAGGGAGGAGGGGGGACAGGTCCAGCACGTCCTTCCATCAGGAACCTTCCCCACAGCCGGAACCACAGCCTCTCCCATGCTCCATGATTAAGTTTCCAAGGCTCGAACCACACTGAAACCACAGCATGCACATCCAGCCAGCCAACCATCCAGCCAGCCTGCACACAGGGCAGCCCTGGCCAGCCGTTACCACCGTTATGTAATTTGTGTATTTGTGACAAAGACATGATATCATTTTGCTTTCCCGTCATGATTTTCAGAGGAAAGTAGCTGCTCACCCATGAAAGGTACAGGGTAGTTTAGATCTTCTACTGAGATCCTACAAGGAGGGAATGGGGAAAGCGGGCAATGACCATTCTGCATACAGGACTAGGGGTTGGGCACTGTTAAGAATGCAAAGCTGGGGGCACTGGGAAGTTGGCTCAGTGGTAGAGTGCTTGCCTTGCATGCCTGAGGCCCTGGGTTCAATTCCTCAGCACCACATAAGCAGACCAGAAGTGGTGCTGTGGCTCAAGTGGTGGAGCATTAGCCTTGAGCTGAACAGCTGAGGGACAGCGCCCAGGCCCAGAGTTCAGGCCCCATGACCAACCAAAAAAAAAAGAATGCAGTGTTGCATGTGTTAGAGTTCTTGTGTCCATGAAACTCCCAGTAATTTGTATGTATATGTGTGTGTGTGTGCATGAGAGAAAAGAGAGAGGAGAGAGAGAGAGAGAAAGAAAGAGAGAGAGAGAGAAACATGGTATCTAGGTCTCTGGGTCTGCATAGCCACTGTAGGCTTCTATATGAAGATGAGGGGATTGTTAGGCTTCTGGGCAAGGTCAGTTATTCTGATGTGAGTTTTAATGGAATTTCCTTTGATTCCCAGTAGTACCTCATTTGGGCTCTATGGTCAGCATTTATATCAATGAAGAATTAGTATCTTATTAGCAGCATGGAATGCTAAGCTGGAAGATGATTTAAGGTTTGTTGCACTGTAATTTGTCATCTGTGCAGCTTTCTTTGAAAAGTAGTATTGACATTATTTCTTAGAAGAAAACTGAAGGTAAGAAAAAAATCACTAAAGCTCATGCAATCTCTCTAGAAGTTTCCTTTTGAAAGTGGAACTAGAATTCAGAACTCAAAAACCTCATTGCTGATTTGGCACCCACTCTCCGTGGTGGGAGGGGAAAAAGAAATGTCGGGATAGGAGACAGGGTGTATGCACACAGTTCTTCCCCATGAGCTTGCTTCTTAACTGTTATTGTTTATATTGGATATGTGGCTTCTTTTTTCCCAGAATGATCATACAGAAAGCTATCATAAGTCTTGTGATAATTTGCAAGAGAAATCTCATTTGCCCAAGCGATTGCATTTCCCTTCTGCCTTCAGTCCCTGTGCATAATTCCTGGCATGCTTGTCTGGCAGGAGGTGGTTGTGGCTGGTCCCCTGGGACCCTCTGGTGGAGATGGCCATCAGTCGTACTTACTGCACCGATCTCCACCAGTCCGTCAGCACAGGCAGAGCACACCCTCACAGCTTCAGGGTGACCACAGGGAAAATTGGGTGCCAAGACCTCCATATACCGTGGCTCTCTTGTGGTATTGCAGAGGCGTGGCATGACCTCCCAGGAAACGGCCATCCGTGGGGCGAGGAGGGCAGAGAAGGAGCAAGAAAAGGCTTCTGATGGCCCAGACGGTTGTCAGGTTCCATCACACAGAGGAAAGCTGGCTCCGTGGGAGGCAGGGGTAGAGAAGAGTTCTTGGGACATCAGTTCGAATACTGCTTCCGAGATGAATTGGTGTCTATGTAGCGTGAAATAGAATGTGGGGAGGAAGAGAAACAGGGAAGCAATTAATTTGGTGAAGATGTTGGTCTGCAAATACTACGTGCGTCTTCCCGGCATGGTCCGAAAGAGCGGAGCAAGTGATGGGAATCCTATTGATTTTGGATTCATATCAAGGTACCATGAAATATTAAAGCAGGAAGGCAACTGGGTGATCATTGCCCTTGCTCTGAAATGAACAGAACCTACGTGTTCCTGTGCCTCCCAGTCTCCCTGCTGTTGGTGGAAGAGCCAGGTTTGGGACACACCTACTGCCTCCCTCCCATGAGCTCCCATCCTGTGGGTGTACCAGACACCAGTCCAGGAAGCTGTAGCCCTCACTCCAGAGAGCACCACAGGTGTGGGTTGATCCTCTGGATTATTTTATTTTCTAATTTTCTTCAGCCACGGCTGTTAGAAATAAATATTTCTAAACATACATAGCCGGACAAGTAGGACCTTCCATCCTACACCTAACACTTCATGTTATTTCTCTGAGCTATCTCTGAGGGAAGTAGAAACAAGATGGGATACCGGTGTTTTGTTCTAGTTCATGAATTTTCTGAAACATTCCTTCTTAAGGCTTTGGTGTACATACTTCTTCCATCTTGATTTCGACAAACTTTTCTGTAGGCCACAAGTAGTAGGGCCCCATAGAAACTGGAGCAATGTTGGAGTTGTTCTGTCTGCTCTGACCTGTATGCACACGTGAGTCACATGCAGCCAGAAAGGTCTGCAAAGGTGCTTGGTATGAACGGAATTGCATTTAATTTTAATTCATTAAAACTGAGGCGAGCTGGGTGCCGGTGGCTCAAGCGTGTAATCCTAGCTACTCAGGAGGCTGAGATCTGAGGATTGCAGTTCAAAGCCAGCACAGGCAAGGAAAGTCTCTGTTTCCCTCCTCCAGACAGGCCTGCACAGATATCTTCTAGAAGCTTCTGTTCTAGATGAACAAGCTGGCACCTTGGGATGAGGACGGCTCTGTCTCCTGAGGTTTCAGATTGGAAAAGGCAACTTTGCTTGAGTTCTGGAAGAGGAAGTTAAGCCTCTGAAAAAATTGAGTCTAGCTACTCAGGAGGCTGAGATCTGAGGATTGTTGTTCAAAGCCAGCCTGGGAAGGCAAGTCTGTGAGACTCCTATCTCCAATTAACCACAAGAAAACTGGAAGTGGTGCTGTGGTTCAAGTGGTAGAGCACTCACCTTGAGCTGAAGAGCACAGGGACAGTGTCCAGGCCCAGAGTTCAAGTCCCACAACTGACAAAAAAAAAAAAAACTGAGGCAGAGGTAGCCACATCTACAGAGCCGATGGCGGCAATTCTGTCGGACAGCACGGGTCTGGATGCTGTCACAGGGGCTGAAGAGTACTTGATGAGTCAGGATCACTAGATTCCTGGCCTTCCATTCTAGCCTAGTCCAGCACAGGCCAGTCCAGCCTGGCCCAGCTCCAAGCAGTGTAGAGCGGTGGGGGACACATGAAGAAATGATTGCACCCGAGGGAGGTTGCTAAGTCACAAGCCAGCACAGGTCCTGTGACACAGGGGACAAAGTGAGTGGCTCCCCCTGGGTCAGGAGCACCGGGAGGACGGTGACCGAGAGCAGGCATTCGCGTCCTGGTGGTTGGACTCGGTCCAGTCACAACAGAGGTGAACGGAAGAGGAAAGGATGTCAGCAACACTCACAGTGGTGGAAAAGAGCTGAAAGCCCAAGAGTATGTCTATCTGTAGGAGATGTACATGTAGCCGTACTCAGGCTAGCAGGTGCTGTCTCCCTTGTTCTACCACAGTGTGCATTGTGACTGGGGATAATCTACTGTCTGGACTCCAGCCTCTTCTGGGAAGCAGGAGGCTGACGTGAAGCCAGCAGGCTGGCGTTGGTTACTCTGCAGTCTCCACTCTGCCTCTAGCCTGTAGATAAACTTCTACCACGGTTGTCACAGTGAACCCAACCCTGCATGGCCGGCTCTGGCCGTGCCCTTCCAGCAAGACCGTGAGAGCATCGGTGGCATTGTCTTCGTGTCAGGTAGAGTAGGGGCGAGGCCAGGCCACGGGGACACCCGTGGTGTGGTCTTTGATGTTGGTAGTGTTGAAACAAGACATCCCAGACATTCTTGGGAAGCCACCAGCAGCCGTCTCTTCGGCTAACGTGTCACTTTCCTGCTCTGAATGCCTGTGTTGTCTCTGCACTCTTTTCTTCCCTTTTGTGCTCTTATCTCCCCCAAATGCATAGGCCTGGAGCGGCCTGATGAGTAAGTGGAGCTGGCAGGCAGAGGACAGTTCTGGTGAGTCACTCACCTCTCAGAGCCTCATCGCCGTGTACTTGGGACGTGAGATGTCTGCTGCCTTGGGTGACAGGAGTGTAGGATTTATTTTTATCCATGACCCACCTGCTGGCAGGTAGAAAAGGTCTCTGCCAGGCCCCCAGGGATCTCACTAGAGCTCTGCTAATGGCCTGGTAGACAGCTGGTATACCAGGAGAGGACACCTGGGACGAAAGCACTCACTTTCTCAGTTTAGTCGCTTAGACTTTGGATTTATTTGGCGCTTGAATTCCTGCTTCCTTCAAAGTGGTCAGATTGATCTTTGTGGAAGCTAATTTTATAAGAAATTGAACAGTAGAGAGTTTCCTGCCAGACCAAGAAGATTGAGTTTTAGAAGGTTGGGTACGGGGCACCAGCCCTCTGCTTGTGTGTTTGGACCAATCTGAGCCATATCCAGAACACCTTGTATCTGCCCTTGCTCAAGGTAGACGGGTTGTCACATACCATAAGGTCATTCATTGACAGACATCCTCAAATAGAGTCAAACAGAACTAATAGACTCTGAGGAATGAGTCACTTAATTTGGGTCCTTAAAAACAAGCGCTTTGCATGTCCCTAAGTGTGATCAGTGTAGTGAACAAATCCCAGGGTCTTAAAACAATGGTGTATACACTTGTAGACTCTCTCTTCGTTTGTGTGTTTGCCTGAGCCCAGGCTTTCATATTTTTACTGATGTATGTGCTGACAGAAACCAAGGAAAACACCAGTGTGTTCTCTGTTGTGTGTGACCTAGTGCCTTTCCACCTCATCATGCACCTATAGCTCCTGCTGAGCACGGGACCTGCAGGTCTGACCACTGAGTTCCTGAGGAGTCCTGAGGTGCTACAATTACAGCAGTGGCCGCACACTGGAGGTGCTGCGGCTCACACATATCTGAGCCATGGCGCTTAGCGACCTGCGTGTGTCCACCTGCGATCCACTCATGTGTCCTCTGTGAAGACATGGCTTCAGGGCACAGCCGAGCACCGAGGCTGGAGCTCCAGGCCAGGGCCGGCAAAGTCTGACTGTCATGACTGTTCTTCATCCAGATTACAGATTACAGAAGGAACAGACAGTCTGAATTTGGAACTTTTCCCATAGAGATGCGAAAGGAAATCCTCTGTTGCCAAGATATGTGCATATTTGCTTGTCTCCGATATGGTTTTGAGACTGCATGCTGACCCTTCCCCGCCCACACCACTCTCCCTGCATCCCTGATTTGGGCAGCATTGTAATGAGAAGGATGGAAATGCTTGCTTAGGAAGTGAGAGGTGTATATGGGTTTGGGTGTTGGGGATTGCAGGCATTGCTGGAGGTGGTCTAGGTCCTGGGGACATTTCAGCTCACTGTATGAGGACATGCTGTCATGGGCAGCCTCATCTTTTAGAAAGGAGAGCTCTGTACCTTCACAGCATGACTGTGTATCTTCCCTGGTTGCTGTTTGACTAGCTCCACTTTAAGTATATTTGCTTTGCCTTATTTTCTGATGTCTTTGAGGAAGAGTTATTTGATTCTTTATAACCCAGTTGGGAGAAAAGATGACATCTTTGATTCTGTGAGGAAATATACATATTTCCCAGGTTTTTGTTTAATTGCATGTTATTGAATGTTGATGTTTGATTTCCAGACAGTCTTTAATATGAAAGGCAAACACATTCATTTTCTATCAATTCCTGGAAAATGTTGCCCATTTAAAAAAAAAACCTCTAGACTGGTCTTGCCGATACACCAGCCTACCGACACTTGCTCCACTATAATTCTGTACTTAAATCACAACCAGCTAGTAGTATGGATTAATGCTTCATACTATCTTGAAACTGAATTCCCAGGCTGCGCTTTGATGGTTTAAGGCATTGATTTCTCTCTCTGACAGCACTGAAGGTATTGGCTTCCAAAAACATGGAGGAAGTTTGCTAATCTCTGTGGCACAGATGTTGCTTGCTATAGAAAAAATGTTGGTAAAATTTATAGTTTTCCTTTATAATAAGATGTGCTTGGGAGATCGAGATCCCCTCTAACTCATTGTGAAAATTAGATTTAGGAAAAGGAAAAAAAGCAGAACTTTCTCATTAAACTCAAAAATTTAGGATCCAAGCCAATAATCAGTCTGGTATTTGGCAATTAATCTAATATCTGACTTTATGTAATTTTAATTATCAAGATCAGTCATCGTAATTGCATTATATTTTGCAGTGATTTCTAGCATGCCCCTGTGGAACATTCACACTCGGGGCAAGTCGGGGGTGGAGAAGGAAGTACCCACATTCAAGCCCACTAATGTCATCTGGTGTCCTTAGAAATTAGATTTTAGCAGCCCATTTCCACAATACATCCAGGGTCATTCTGTAACTCAGTAATGCAGACACAAAGCGATTCTGCTGAGCAGGAAGAACGTCAGCTTTGTCCTATTCTGCACCGTGCTAATTTAGATTATTCTAGTCAGGGGTATATTATCAGCACCTCATCTGCAGAGAGAACTGTAGATACAAACTGGTCAGCCTTTTGTGGTATTTGTGTTTTGCTGTTTCTTGTGTTAAAGGTGAGGAGAGGGGAAAATGTTTTGCCAGGACTCTTTCTTCTTGCACACTGGCTCTTCCTGATGATCAGTCCAGAGATGTTTCTTACAGTCAGTTTTCTGCCACTATAACAACAAAACTACCTAAGACTGACAACTAGAAAGAAAGTTTCACACTTGGCTCAGGGTCTGGGGTGTTTGATGCCATGGCCAGTTGGCCCAGTGCAGTTGGGCTTGTGGTGAAGCAGCATCATGGAAGAAGCTGGGTATAGGGGAAGCTGCTCAGCCCAGGGTGGCCCAGACGCAGAGAAAAGGGTAGGGAAAGGAACTAGGATCCCAGGGCCCTTCAAGGGCACAGCCCAGTTACCTGGCTTCATTCCACCTCTTAGGGTTCTACCACCCCTTAATAGTGTCACAGGCTGGTGACCATGTCTTCAGGTCTGGCATCCTTGATGGGGGGAGTCACTTATTCCAACCATAGCACATTTCATATCTTTGAGAATGGAAAGTTCTAGAACAGACATAGTAGAATGCAAAGGTATTAAGGACAGGACAGATGAGTGGAAACCCTCAGTAACAACTTTCACCAGTTGTCCTACCTGAATGATGCTGGAATAAACACACACACACACACACACACACACACACACACACACGCATACACACACACACACACACACACCGCTCATACCCAAGTGCAGCAGCTATAAATCCCCGAGACTAACCATCCTTTCTTTTGCCATAAACCCCTCCATTCAGTCCTTTTTCTGGAAGCAGTTGCAGAGCTCTGGAAAGCCGGCCTCGTCGTTTTAGTTGGTTATGATGAGTAGAAATGTTAAAACTAGCCATGGGGAGAGATGAAAGGGGCTCAGAGAGAGTCCAGAGGGTCCCGCCCACACCTGGCTGCGCTCATCTTCCTGGGGAGCAGTTAGACAGCACGGACTTTTCCGGCAGCTTTAAGATACATGCACAGCGGCTTACCTAGTCTTCCGTGTCTAGAGCTTTTGTTGGAACAAGAACACCTCAACGACAGGGGCTTGCCTCTGCCACAAGCTCACCCTGATACCCTTGGGCCATGCAGCCACCTGAGAGCATGGTGAACTGGACTGTCCAGTGTGGGCCAGGCAGAGCAAGCAGTGGGCTGGGACAGCCGCGCCATTTTCACAGAGGTGAGGGGGGTGGGGAGCACTGGGGTAAAGAGGAGGAATGGGGCAGAGGCAGGAGAGGACCCGGCTGAGCACCTGGCCACATGCAGGCAGGGCTACCCGACCGCAGGGCAGGAGAGAAGGCTCCATGCCCCTGGAGTGGCCCTGCAGGCAGGGTGGATGGGCAACGCACCCTCTAGGCAGTTGGGACTGAGAAGCTGGGGTAGGAAAGAGCATCAAGAATTTCCACGTCACGGTTCCTCAAAGGTCCCCAAGAATAGACAAATCGTTCCTGACATTCGTCCGTGAGTTGTCCTCGGTATAAGGTAGAGAGCCAGAGCAGGACAAAGGGACTTCAAGTGGTGTCAGCCTGTCCTGTTGGAATGCTGGCCACACTGTCTGCCATGGACAGAACCTTCCCTGATGCAACCCATGACCCAGAAGCAAGGCACGTGCACACCCCGTTCCTCCCACTCCTCCATCTGCTCCCCAGAATTCCCATTCTTTTAGAAAACATCACATGACAACCCTGACAGAAGTTTGGATTACAAAGCACTGAGCAGGGGGCTGGGAAGGGTCTCAGTGGTAGAGCGCTTGCCTTGCATGCATGAGGCCCTGGGTTCCATTCCTCAGCACCACGTAAGCAAAGAAAAACAAGCCGGAAGTGGCGCTGTGGCTCAAGTGGTAGAACACTAGCCTTGAGCTGAAGAGCTGAGGGACAGTGCCCAGGCCCAGAGTTCAGGCCCCACAACCGGACCCAAAAACAAACAAACAAAGCACTGAGCAGTTGTCTGTTTTGTAACAAGAGGGGGAAATAGGCACCCAGAATCTGAATTCTGAGAAAACATTCTAAAAGCTAGAATTGTTGGCAGAACGGGGGCCACCGGATTCCAGGGGTCCATTGGGAAATGGATGGCAGCCTCTCTGGGTTGGCCTGTCACCTCAGAATCCTGTCAGAGCCGGGGATGTCTTCAGTGTAGCTCTTAACCTTACAGATAGGGACCCCACCTTCTCCCTGGCAGGTCTCCTCTGCCCTGCACTGAGGAGAGGAGCTGTGCAGCTCACCTGAGCAACACGGAACTAGTTCCCTCCATCGGTGTTAGATCAGCATCAGGGACCGAGGTCAAGGAGGGGCAGGCAGGACTTGAGCTGCCTGCCGTGAGGTGGGTGAACTGGCTCAGCTTTTCTCGGTGCCCCTGAGGGATATTGCTTGGGGACTCCTAGCACCTCTGGCTTTGTGTCATCTTGAACCGAGGTCCGACCTGGGGTTGCCCCCCCAGCCCCAGGAGACGGAGACTCCAGGTGAATCTACCATTGGCTGGGCATCTTCCTGTACACACATCTCTCTTGGATCTGACAGACATTTTCCATATGGCAATTTGCTGACATTTAGCCTAGATGTATGCCATTTCCTTCAGATACGACAGTCCCTGCCAAGAGGGCACAGAGAAAGGTAGACAGCAGAGCTAGACATCTCTTCATTTCTTCCAGAGGACCCCAAGAATGGACTTGGATCTGGGTGGAGGTGTCTTCCCCAGCTTCCCAGGGCTTCCCCATCGGGGAAGCCCTTGCAAGGCCCTTTCTGTCCCATGCTGACATCATCCAAACTGCCTTATGTTGAGTGTGGGAGGGACACTGGCGTCCGAAAGCGTCTTTGTATGAAGGCAAGCGCTCGCCTGAGAGAGGGTAAAACCATCTCGGGGGAAAAATCACAGTTCCGAGGACCCAATACAGATTTAAAAATCTGTATTGTACACTAAAAGCAAAGGTGCCAGGAACTTCTAAGACACGAATGATAGAAGACAAAAGAAAAGCAGACTCAGACCCCTGCCTGTGCGGGAGCAGTGCTGGTTGGCCCACCACTTCTCGGAACGCCTTTGTGCGGGGATGGGCTCCGGTGCGGCCATCGCTCCCTTGCAGAAGTTGGAGCTTTGCAGGGAACAGAGCCCCCATTGAGTACCACCAAACAACCGCCTCTCACAGAACACCCTCCAACACTTTGCCTGGCTCCCTTGCCTTTTTGTCCCTCTGAACATGTCCTGCAAGTCGATGGACCAGGGTCCCTCTGGCCTCCGCCGCCCAGGCCTGTGATCATTCACCACTGCGCCCATTTCCTCACTTTCCCACTGAGCGGCCTCTGTCCTCCAAAGTACCCCGCCACAGTCAGCTTGTCTCCCTGAGGTTATTAAACCTCCAGAGTTGCTATTTAAGCTCCCGATTTTCCAAACTGGATGTGAGCAGGCCAGATTATTTGTTTCCTTTTAAATAAAGCACTTGGTTGTTGGGGTTGCATGGGGTCTGTCCTCGGCCATATGCTAAACATGCACAGGCTGTAGAAAAATCTGATTTAATAAAACATTCTGCTGCCTTTTCTTCTCTGAGATGTATCAGGCGGCACGTGCTCGGCATTCAGATGCAGCTGATTCAGAATTTACAGGGAAAGGAATGAGAATGCAAGGCACAGATGACAGGGAGAGGGCTCAGGGTGATTTATCTTCGGTCCAGTAGCCTGGCTGATGGGAACATTCGGGGCTGGGGCCGTGGCTGCCTGCCTGCACCCAGGGTGGGGCTTCATAGCCCTCTGCGTGGATCTGATGCTTTACAAAGCAGATCTCCCCAAAGAATCCACAGAACAGAAAGGTCCCCCTTGCCCTAGGCTCTCAAGAAGCTTCTACAAGTCTCCGGGCAGGTTCTGCATGAAAGTGACA
Source organism: Dipodomys spectabilis (assembly GCF_019054845.1). Lineage (NCBI taxonomy): Eukaryota > Metazoa > Chordata > Mammalia > Rodentia > Heteromyidae > Dipodomys > Dipodomys spectabilis. The sequence goes on from NW_024870711.1 coordinate 11,160,762, forward strand.
ATGTCCAATTTCATTGCTGAGAGTCAGACTGTGCAGCCAGTACAGTCTGTCTGTGGCGTCAGAACAAAATGCTTCCAATCCCTTTGGATCCACCCATCCAGAGCACACTACTGCTGTGTGGTTAGCACTTGAGTCTTTCATATCAAATTGAAGTAGGGAAATGCGCCATGATCCAACTCGTCTCATGTTTATCCTTGGTGTGTGTGTGTGTGTGTGTGTGTGTGTGTGTGTGTAAGATTGAAATGGAAAGACTAATGGAAACAGAGGGCTTGACTTTTTCTTGATGATACCTAAGCTTTCATCAATAAAACCCATTACATTGAATAATAAACATACACTCACATACAAGGGGGAAACCCAGATTGCAGGCATTGTAGATCTTCCCAAGTGAAGATCTGGCCATTGTCTGGCTGCCTGCATGATGAAGACTACAGGGCAGAGATGGTGGGTGGAAGGGTGAGCAAATGGAGAAGCTATTAAAGAGTACTGTAGTGCAGACCATGGCTCTCATGTGGGAAAGTGAGTGGACAGAGGTCCTGCTCACACTGGCCAAGAGCTCGTGGGGCTGCTCCAGGAATGGCAGGGAGATTTGCCCCCTGGAGGACCCTTTTCCTGCAGGCCACCCAGTCGATCCAGTGACTTGACAAGGGAGTGGGTATTTCTTCTGCAGAGATGGATGAAAAAGTCTGACGGCTTGCGTGCGTGCGTACCGTTAGTTCCTCCAGAGCTGCAGGGTGGATGATGGGGTTTGGGGGAACCATCAAGGAATCGGGCCACTTCTGTTCCTTCCCAGTGAGAGATCCCAAATGACAGCAGAGGCCATGCCACTTCCACGCCTGGGGGGTGAAGGGGCAGAGAGGCCACTATTGGGGCTCCTGGGTAGGGAAGCTGGTCCCTGAAAGATGAGCTTGTGGGAGGGAGACCTCTCATGTGTTTCCTGAAGAAGCTGAGATCTGGTGGCCAGTGCTGAGGGGAGCTTGCGCGGAGCATGGCATTTGAAACTCTGGCAGCTGGGGCATGGGTGGATTGCAGCAAGCTTTGCTGAGGGCATGAGACAGGTTTGCATCTGGGCAAAGGGACAGCAAGTTGCTCCAAGTAAGTACGTTTAAATGTCTCCCAAGGGAGAAGGGAGCCGCTGCCACTATCTTCCCTGGGCATCTGGCACAGGGCTGCACTTGATTGCCACACACTCCACACACTTGGTCCCCTCTCTGCCTTTCATATGACAAGAGCAAGGCTCAGAAAGCTGCACATAGCTGCTCATAAAGCAGCAGAGCCAAGTCCAAAGAAGGTCTGTCTTAAGGACCATCTTGAGGTCTTTTCACTATATCCGGGGTGAGGCTGGCAGCTGATTGTGTCTTGATCTCGAGACCAGGCAGATGTCAGCTGAGTCACCCGCTACGCATGTGCACTGGAGACCCATCCCTTTCCTCTTCACAGGGATGTGGGGGTGTGGGATGGGCTTGGCCAAGGAGAGGCTGGCCTGGCGGGGAGTGGCCTGTTCTGGCCTGGGTCCCAGGCTTTTGTCCTTCCTGCCCGTTAGATTGAGGTGCTATCACTGGCAAAGTCCCACCGCCCACAGCCGGCATCATGTACCCTCGGGGCCTCCGCACATCTCTGCTCCACATCACCTGTTCTCTCAATAAAAATAGTACATGGAAATTAGTTCCCTACCTATCAGGGGAAGGCTTTGAAATGAGGACTCGGGTGTCTCTGAAGCTCTGAGCTCAGAGGCAGTGTCAAGATTCAGGAGCTCCATCCATGAGCTTGGGCTAATTGCTTGAGGGAAATGACTCCTTTTCCTCATTTGTGAAAGAAGCATAATAGCTTCAAAGGGTCACTGAAGGGATTAAATATGGGGATGTATTTAACGTGTTTTAATGTGAGTGAGAAATCTCCTGTGTAACCCCAGCCGCATGGCCTCGTCCTGAGCGTGTGTTGTAGAATACTGCACTGGGTGGTAAAGTGACAGTTGGTCTCTCTCAGCTCCAGGGGGAGAGGGGTTCTTGCAGGGCTCAAGGTCAGGTGATGCAGGCAGACTGGGTCTCCAGCGAGCACTGCCTGGCTCCTCACACACTCATGCCAGTGGGAACTGAGCTCTCCTGCTTCCTCTACAAGGGCCCCGGTCCCAGAGTGGGGACCTCCTCCTCACCAGCTGTCACCTCGGTACTGGGGGTGGGACCGAGACTCACGGGAGCTTGTTGAAATGGTAATGTGCAGTCCACAGCAGGGCCAGCCTCCCTAGTGCAGAGGGAATGGCACAGGCATTAGGAATCAGCATTCTCGTCCCTCCTGCCCAGCAACCCTGCCGTGTCTTCTAGTCATGGCATGAAATCTACAAGTCAGGCTTCCCTCCATCTCTCCAGGAGTGGGGATCTGGAGCCTCGGGGCCCCTGGAAGACCCAGAGCTTCTCATTTTCAGTTCTCACTAGAAACCTGCCCTCCAAAGGGCCCAGGAAGCACAACTCAGGGGCGTCTTGTCATCAGTCTCGTGTCTGGGCTCAGGCTGTGTCTTGGACAGTGCATGAGCATGAAAGCTAGTGTGATTCACACTCGTGTGTGGAGTCACTGCGAAGCTCTCAGTGCATCCCTGCCTGGTCGACAAAATAGCAAGTGAGGCTCTGGGAAAACTCGAGAGCCATGGTACATGTCATATGGACTCACAAGTAGGAAGTAAGTGGTAATGTACCAACTTCAGGGAACTCTCTTCCATAGTAAATGGTTCCTCATTCGTTTGCCTTTCCCCATAGCTCTTCTCCACACACTAATGCAAGAAAAGTAATAAAAGAAAGAACCACCCTGTCTTTAGGACACTCTGCTTTGAGCACACACACACACACAAACACACACACACCCTTATAATGTTCCTGATGCTCGACCACGCCCAATGATTTTGGTTCATTTCTCCAATCCAGAACCTGCTCTTTGAAGCGTCATATTATCTTCCAGGCTTGATGAATGGAGCACCCGTTCACAGGGACTCAAATCCAGATCCAGAGTTTAAGAAATCTGAATGGGAAGTAAGCCAGATCCAAAGAAACATAGGCCCCATGGTTTCCCTTATTTGTAATAACTAGTATACGTCTGAGATAAGCAGAAAAGGTCAGATATGTTGATGTTAGGTGAAATGAACCCCAAGATAAGTATTCAAATGTTTTTTTTCTTTCATGAAATTGTTTCTAACACATTTATAAGATGATTTCTTTGTTGCTTTGTATGTCCCTCCCCCTGCTTTCACTGTATTTGATGTTGGTATAATTTGTGGAGGGGAAGGGAAAATACAAATCGTTTAAATAGGGATACAGGTGGACCCATTGCAACAATGAAATGTACAAGTCATTATGTTGAAAAATGAACTTTATGAACTTTACAACTTTGGGGGGGGGGGAGGCTCACACCTGTAATCCTAGCTGCTCAGAAGGCTGAGATCTGAGGATCGAAGCCAGCCTGGGCAGGAAAGTTCATGAGACTCTTATGTCCCATTAACCAGCAAAAAAGCTAGAAGTGGAGCTGTGGCTTAACTGGGCACCAAAAAAGAAAAAGAAAAGGAAAAAGAAAAAGCATGAATGTATGTATGTTCCTCGGAAAAGACCAAACCGATATTTCTTACCCTTGGACACAACTGCTTGTTTAAAGAATGATATTTTAGAAAGAAATTAGTTTCCAGAAAAAAATTTAAGATGATTCTAGTGAAAATATTTGCAATCTTTTCATATGCGTGGAAAATTAGCAACTCAATCTGGCCATTAAAGCATAATCTTTATTTGACCAAAGCATGGTACAAAAATGGAATGCACTATAATTTCTCTTAGCTGACAGCTAATTACCTGGAAGTCTGATTAAAGGGAAAACTAAATTTACTTAATTAGTGTTTTCGTGTTTAGTCTGTGTACATATAAATATGCCTATCTGTTCTTCTACATGAACATTGCTAGAAATAAATTACCATTTTCATCTGGTCCTGTTCTCACACTGCCAAACTGAGGACATTGTTAGAAGACTGCGTGTTTGAATGACAATGATAACAGGTGTTTGTGGAGTTTGAGCAGATAAAAGGGAAGCGTGTTAATGCAAGAATAGGGTGTTTATGACCAACTAGTTTTCTTTTTTTCCCCCCAATGGCTCCTTCTCAAATTCTCAGCCAACTTGTGGAGGAAGCCAGGCCTGTCAATAAACGTTGGCATCGTTGTAGAGAATCTGCATATAATTAAGCCCCTTGAAGCAAATGGACTTGGATAGACGTGTTTGTTGCATTGAAAGCCTGGGAATTGCTTGTTTGTTAAAAAGGGTGTCTGATGAGTCTGCTTTGTGGTTTGAGAAGTCTGTGGCAGAGGTGATCTTTGAGGCTGTTTCAACGGGCACACACTTTCTCCCAGAAAGTGAGATTGCAAGGAGGAAGGTAACAACACACCTGCAGTTCTGAAATGAAACCTCTTTCCTTCCCAGGCCTCTGGGATCCAGAAAAACATACATTAATTCTTAGAAACGTGATCTGAAAGTCATAAGTTGCTATTTTTGAAATAGGGATTTTTCTTCCTTAAATGTCAAGCCTATCCATAGCTCAGTAATATACTTATAAATAATTGTAGTGAAATACCAGTTTTAAAAAGCATTGTAGCTTTTAATCAAAACCCACAAAGATATGAAAGTCTTAATTAAATCTGAAACTCTACTTCTCACACCTGAGGTTTGGGATATAATTTTCCCTTCTTACCAGACATCCTCTTTGATTGCAATGGAACATCTGTGATGATTTTGCTAATTAGTTAAAGGACAGTGTCACCAAACCCGAAGCTCGCCGGAGTCACTCAGGAACGAAGGAGACACAAGCCACATTTCCATCTCATAACAGTCTGTGGGTCAGGACCATCTATTTCCTTATTCTCACTTTTCTGAGTGCCAGAATTGTCTGGTATAATTGAAAGTTCTCCAAAATAACTAATTCTGACAGTATTCCTCAGACTCCAGAGACAGGAAATCGCAGCAAAGAATAGCATTCTTAATGACCTGATAACGACAGAGATGGCGCCGTTCTGATAGCATCATCTCCATCTTCTGGCTCTGTGCTTTCTGCCCCCTTCCTAACCATCACCACCCCCATGCTTCTTCTGTCCGTGGACTGAAAGGCTCCAAGGTTATGCCAAGGACTGTGACAATGCCAGTGAATGCTGTCAGAAGCCCTAGGGGACCAGCAACACAGGTTGCCATTCTCCATAGTTCTCCAGGTTTGGAGAAAATGTTATTGTCTGACAGTGGTGCCAAGAGCCTTCATTGTTTCAATCAAGAACTCATTTCAGGGCTAGAAAGGTGGCTCATTGGTAGAGCACTTGCCTTGCATGCCTGAGGCCCTGGGTTCGATTCCCAGCACCACATAAGCAAAAAGAAAAAAGCCGGAAGTGGCATTGTGGCTCAAGTGGTAGAGCACTATCCTTGAGCTGAAAAGCTGAGGGACAGCGCCCAGGCCCAGAGTACAGGCCCCATGACCGGATCCAAAAAAAAAAAAAAAAAAGAACTCAGTTCAATGTAAGAGCAAATAGGCTTCACCATATTCCAAGTGGGCACAATGGGGCACAAGGGTTCAGGGCAGTCATGGCGCCATCCTGGCAAACATCTGTCATGAGACCAGAAAGGGCAGGAAGACTCCTGGGTTTGCATGGGGCTACTTATTTCCCTCCCTCCCTTCCTCCCTTCCTCCTCCTTCCCCTTCCTTCCTCCCTCCCTCCTTCCCTTCCTTCCGAGTGAAATAGTTTTGGAAATTTCAACTAAATACACAAACACTTGTCTGGCAGACACAGTTGCCTTAATAGGGGCTTGGTATGCCAGAGGAGTTGGGCCTGTGGATTGTTTCTTGGAGATTGTGAAGGAAGATAAGGCTTTGGAAAATAATAAATTCACGATGTGTCTAGCATGTAGGACTCACAGCTGTGTTGGCTAGAGCCAGAGCAGCGTGCTCATCTGCACGGGGCCTTATATGGATTGAGCACCACAGTGGGCCTCACACAGCCTCCTCCTCCTTGCCAGCACCAGTGCTGCAGAGACTGTCCATTCGGAGAGGTCAGAGTGGAGATTTCCTCCATTTATTCCAGAAGTCAAGGAGAAAGCACGTTAAGACTCATGGATGTGTTTTTCTCATGGATCATTTTTGAGTAGGAAAGCTGGCTTGAGTTGTATTTGGTGCTACTTGGCAAATGGGTGCTGAGTCCTCTCCTAAATGAACTCTTCCTCCGAGGTGCCAGGTGAACACGACCTCTCTCCTGCCCTCCCTGCTCTCCCAGTGGGTGAGCATGAACTCAAGTGTGTGGAGACCAGACAGTTGAGGCCCCAGGTCCGCACTCTAGGAGCTCCACATGTCACATCAGGCCTCTCATCCCAAGAGGCACGGTGGAAGGCGGAGAAGGGAGCTTGTGACCTGGCCTGGGCACACCATCAGCCATCTGTAAGGGTGCAGACGTGTGGGATTTTGCAGAGAAAACAAAGAATAATTATTCAATAGTCCTGCTCCAGGTGTGTGTCCAGCTGATTAGCATTTCAGTCCTGGTTTGGGGAGGGCTCCTGGGAAGGCATTGTGGGAGAGTGAGTTACTGTCGGCCAGCAGGTGGTCTATGCAGAGGAGGCCCTGTGGTTCCTTAGGGGGAGCTTCAGTCCCTTGTCATAAAGATGCTGTCGATCAGGCCTGCCCTTTCTAGAACCCAGGGGGACTGCCAAGTGACTGTGGTGAGAGAGGCTCAGGGCAGAGACATGGACACAGTGGCGGCAGAGATGCCAGGCTTTCCTTCTGGCTTTGGTTAAGTTGTGGCCATGCAAAACCAGCTTTTCAGTGTCTCTTGTAGAGTGAGTCAACTTGATGTGTCCTGTGACCACAGCCACCAAGGGCTGTGGGGACAAGACGAGACCCTGGAGACATTTCCCCAAAGAGCAGAGGCAGGATTCTCCGTGGTCCTTCTCCAAGGTGCTTCTCCAAGGATCTGGCAGTTTTGACAGTGGGATCTTCCAAGGGAGAGAAAAAGAAAAGAACCAGAGTGAAGTCAGGAGTTGAAGATAGTGGAATTCTCTGTGAGAGCCATGGTTTGGAGAGAAGAGTGGGAGGGTCAGGTGCTTACGTAGTCTGTGTGTGCATCAGCTGCGCCTGGTGGGGGGCTCCGTCCTGGCCTAGCATACACCCAGCCTCCTGGGCCTTGTGCTGTGCATGGACTTCAACCACTGTGGGATGAAATGTCAACTGAGTATCGCAGAGATGCGGAGCCGGAGATGCCATGGTCCAGAACAGCACCACTCACTGCAGACTGGCTGCAGGGCCTGACCCATGCAAACGAGCTGTGTGATTCAGAGTGGTGGGGCCCCTGCTCTGCAGCCCAGGGGTTCACCCTAAGCAGGTTACACCCTGTAATGCATTTGGCGGCTTGGAGAGAATTCTTACTAATGTATGCCTCCAAGTAAGTGGGTTCTTTCTTGCCCTTGTTTGTGAAACCAAGAGCAAAAGCAAGAGCTGGCGATGCAGGGAAGGACAGTGCATTCTGTGTCCAGAGCAAGGAGAAGCTGAAGGAGCAGCTCAGAGATCAGTGTCCCATCCAGATGAAGGTGAGAAATACAAAAGTAAAAAATGGAGAATATTTGGGAGGGTTTTAGTGGATGAGTGAGAAGATTGATGACTTTTTCCAAGGAGGAGATTGGACCTAGCCCAAAGATGATGGCCTGACTCCTTTTAGTCCTTACATGGGAGTTTCAGACTGGGTGAGACACGGACAGGGCCAGGATGGTGTCTAGGCAGGGGGTCTATCAGAGCAGTGTGCCACTCTGAGGGCCCAAGAGTCTGGGTGGAGCGCGGGCCTGTGTGACAGCCTTTCCGGCTAAGTCCAGTTTTACCTGGTCCCATCCTGCCTTGGGCAGTCGAAGCCCTTGCTGTCTGCACAGGTAGGCTGGTATCACCTGGAGCTCTGGGCTCCGGCCGGGCAGAAGGATGACAGCGGCCGGGCATCTGCCGTGTCCGCCCAGCCTCACTCCCCCCTCCCGTCCCCCCCACCCCCCAGTCCCCCCGATTCCCCCCACCCTCCAGCCCCCCCGATTCGCCCCCCCACCCTACCCCCGATTCGTCCCCCCCCTCCCCCGCCAGCCCCATTTGTGTTCACAGACCAGCACAGAGTTCAGTCACAGCGGTGCTTCGGCCTGTTGGACTCCCTCTTCTGCACACATTTCTGTGGTGGAAGCGGAAGCTGTAAAGGTGCAGTGATGGCAGGGAGGAGAGAGGGACTCCCAGGGTGCACTGCGGCCCGGCCTGGCCAACCTCACTTCCCAGGATGCCCTGCGTCCCGGCCCTGCCCACTTTCCTTCCCAGCGTGCCCTGCGCCTTGCCCTGCCCACTTTCATTCCCAGGGAGCCCTGCGTCTGGCCTGCCCACTTCACTTCCCAGCCCACCTCACCTCCCAGGGTGCCCTGCGCCCGGCCCTGCCCACCTCACTTCCCAGGGTGCTCTGCGCCCGGCCCTGCCCACCTCACCTCCCAGGGTGCCCTGCGCCCGGCCCTGCCCACCTCACCTCCCAGGGTGCCCTGCGCCCGGCCCTGCCCACCTCACCTCCCAGGGTGCCCTGCGCCCGGCCCTGCCCACCTCACCTCCCAGGGTGCCCTGCGCCCGGCCCTGCCCACCTCACCTCCCAGGGTGCCCTGCGCCCGGCCCTGCCCACCTCACCTCCCAGGGTGCTCTGCGCCCGGCCCTGCCCACCTCACCTCCCAGGGTGCCCTGCGCCCGGCCCACCGCGCTGCCGTGGCCGGAGCTTTGGCGCGCTCCACCTCTGGGCCAAGGCGATGGCGGGCTGTTCAAGGAAGCAGGACTGGAGGCTTGCCCGGCCGTCTGTGGGGTAAGACTGTGAGGGACGTCCTTGGGCTGCGCTTGGGATCGGCTTCCTGCCTTTGTTTTCTCGTCACGAGGCTGAGACTCAGGAGTTCGCCTGTTGGGAGTTCTGGGTTGGAGCCCGAGGACAGGGCAGCGCGCCCCAGTGGCGTGCGCGTGCGCGTGCGCGGAGGGCCCGGCTGCCCGGCCTCGCCTCCGGCCCACCTGTGTCTCCCTGGCCGCGGGGTGAGGGGAGGAGGGAGCTGGCCTGGTTTCCAGTACGTTCCTCCGGTCAAGCGGACAGGACTCGGAGGAGCCCCAGGTGCAGTGACAGGAGTCCGCCGTGTCAAACAGAACCATGTGCCAGGCCCGAAGCCTGCTACAGCCCCGCTCTGCCGGAGAAGAGCGGGTTTCGGGCCGGGAAGCCCGGAGCAGCCCGCCGCCGGGCAGCGGGCCTTCTCTGAGATGGACGGGCTGTCCGTGGCTCACGCGCCCCTGTGCTGTCACGTCGCCTCCGGGCCGTGGCAGGGAAATGCGCTTCCTAGAGCCTGGATTCGACGTCAGGTCCTCTTCCCGTTCTGCTCTGTGCTTTGGCATCCGCTGGAAATGGGTGTAAGTCCACCGGGGTGAGTGCCCAGCTCGTGTCTGGCCCTCGGGCCGTCTCAGCCATCGGTCCAGCCCCGTGCCAGGCACAGCGGCTCACGGGTACCGAGTGTGCCGACGTCTCCAGAGGGAGCGGTCCGTGGGCCTGGGTGCTGCGGACCGGGTGGCGGCCTCCTGTTCCGGCAGAGGGGTAGCCGGGTTCGAGGTGGCGTTCGTCTGAGTTAGAATCTGTTCCCATGGCTGTTGGCCATTTTACATCTCTCTCTTCTTCAGCCACGAAGCTGTGTTCGGAGGGTTTTCTGTGTGTTGGGTTTTGCTTGTGGTCCTGGGCTGCCTCCCCGTCCCGGACACAGGCTGGCCTAGGAAAGTTCACTGTGCGTTCTCCAGGTGAGGCCTTGGGCAGAGTCTGTTGGTGAAAGGAGATTTGAAATACTGATAGGGTCTCACTTGTTAGGTTTTTGTGTGGCATTTTCTTTTTGTTATTCCATAATGAACTATTCGTTCAAGGTCATGAAATGTTTATTCGGAGTCAGGCATGAATACATTTTCCTTGATTATTTTCTCAAGGATTTGTTCTTTTACATCAAGGGTTCAGGTATAAGGTGGGTCTGGAATGTGTTTTTGAACATGGTGTGAGCTTGGGGTTGCGGTTTATTTATTTTCATATGGTATTGGATTGCCTTATCCCATCTTGGTGACAGCCCAGCCACCCCCCTCTCCCTTGGGGCTGTGGTGCCTCTCTGAGAAGTCAGGTGACAAGTGGTTCACCTGCTCCTTGGACACAGAATTCATCCTGTCTCAATGACTGTGCTTCCATTTTAACAGGTTGTTTCCATACTTCAAATGCACACACACACACACACACACCAGCAGTAAGTCCTGTCTCGGGAAGATATAATTGCATTATGTGTCATTGACATAACATAAAACTTAAAAATGAGAAGATAAAAATTGGTAAGGGTTTTCATTTTTACAACAGAAAAAAATGTTGTCTGTACGCGTACCATGTACTCTTCCTTTGTCTGTGTCTATGATTTCTTTTCCCACTGCACAATTCCCTAGGGAGAAGTCCTGTGCATCTGCTGGAAGGTTGATGCCTGGGTTTTGGGGAGTTGCTGATGCTAATTGAAATGTTCTTATTCTTTGATTTTCATTTTTGTTTTTGAAGATTTTATTCCTGTTCTGTTCCATTTCTATTTGTTTATATTAGAGAAGCAGAGATACACTGAGCACTAATTTCATTATTGGCTTCACATTTTCTTGGTCTTTATTTGAAACTGATTTTAATTTGGTTTTGTAAGGTGTTTTTTCACTACGGTAATAGTACAATCTGGATATTTCCCCTTTTCTCCTGGTACTCAGCCCTGGGTGTACCTAACATGTGTCAGTCACTTATTGGGTGGTCGACGGATGTTCTGTGTATGGAGCTTTGGTTTTTGTAAGGTTACTTTAACATATCTTATTGAACCAATTCTGCCACAGGATTTAAATCCTCTCTGAAATACTGTAGGAAGGGAGCTGACTTCCTCTCTTGCGGGGCCTGGTCCTGCACTTACCTGTGTGTTCTCTACCCCCTCTCATCACACTGAGGGTGATGGAACGCATGCAGAATTCAGGGCTCCTAAAATAAATGGTATAAAGAATAAAATAGGCACATAAAGAGATGTTCATCATCCTTAGTCACAAAAGGAATGCAGTCAAAACTACACAAAGGTTTCATCTCTCCCTAGTGAGAATGGCAGCCATCAAGAAAACCCATAAATGCTGTCAGGGTGTAGGGAAGGAGAAAGCCACACACAGTGTTAGGGGAGTATAAACCAGCACATCCCCGGGAAAGCAGGGTGGCAGCTCTCAGGATACCAGAAACACAGCCATCTTAGGATTCCATCACACCGCTCATGGGCATAGATGTAAAAGCCCGTAAGCCAATGAAACAGAAAGGTACACGCACATCTGCGTTTACTGCATCTCTGTTCGCAATAACTAAAAGTGGGGAGGCAGCCAAGGTCCCCAGCAGCTGGTGATGATTGGTTTGTTTGCTTCATGGAATATGGCTTGGCCATACAAAAATGTAATTATGTTACAAATGGGAAAACGTATAGACATATAGTTGGGCATAGAGAACATCATGGTAAACAAGGTAATCCAAACTCAGAAAGGCCAAATGTCATATGTTTTATTTGTGGAACCTAGGCTTAAGATGGTGATGGTGATGGTGATGGTGATGATGATGACGACAACAGGACATGAAAAGAAAGGGAGATCAGCAGGAGATAGGAAGAGAAGGAAAGGATAAAGAATACTGAGTGGTGAGAAGATTCAAAATTTACCATATATACTATATAAGTGCCATATACCATATAAATTATGTATGAATTGGTTAAGGAAATGTATGTATATAACATAATATAATACTATATACTATATAAAATTATATATGTACTATATAAAATTATATATGTCAAGCAGGTTGAGGTTTCACCTCCAAGGCAACAGTACATTGTATTTTAGTTCAAAAAGTAAAAGATCATGTCAGGCACAGACGGCTTACACCTACCTATAATCCTTGCTGCTCAGGAGGCTGACATCTGAGGATTGAGATTCAAAGCAAGCTGGAGGCAGGAAAATCTGTGAGACTCCTATCCCCCATTAACTACCAAAATGTCAGAAGTAGAGCTATGGCTTAAGTGGTAGAGTACTAACACTAGCCTTGAGTGAAAAAGCCCAAGCCCTGAGTTCAAGCCCTAGTGCCAGCACAAAAAGAACAAAAGGAAAGGAATAAAGAAGCTTTACTGGCTACAAGTTTTCCTCATACCCATCATTTAATAGAGAAGGGATTGCTAAGTGAAGAAATGATGTCACTGTTTCGTTTCAAATGAACAGGTTAGAAAGGCATTCATCTAAAATTAAAAATTTCAAAACCCACATTTTGATCTTAAACCAAACGTAGATGGTACCTCGTTCATTAATGCATTATCTTTAGAAAGTCGTGTGGGTTTGTCAAAATTGAAATAAGATTCATTTAATCAGCTACTGTAGTTCATCTGTTAAATTACGGCACTTTGCTCTCCATTTGTAAAATAATCTTCAAACTAATGAAGTAAGGTCAATTGCATGCAGTTTTATTCTAGCCAAATTGCTGTTAATTGCATCAAAGGCTTTGGTAAGGTCAATAAATGTTGGCTTTTTATATCCTCTCCTCAGAGTGTCAGGAAATAAGTGCCTTTTCTCTCTAATGCGTCTGTGCCTGGGGCAGCATGTAGCCGTGGACCATTAGATAACTGTTCATTAACAAATCAGAAAGTGTCTCTGAAGGATTGCGGGAGGGACTGGAGCTTCCAGGGAAGTTTTGGACAGCACTTCTTTCCCTACCTTATTCTGTGCTCAGGACTGGCAACGGTGTCTTCCAACAGAGAGCGACCAGCATCTTTCCAACAGCTCAGTGCAGACCCTGTCTTTATTTGCATGATCCCCAGACTGGAGCAAGCGGCCACTTTCCGCCACTTTATTCCCCTTCCTCCAAACAGGACGTGTTGACGAGTAAATACAGTATTCTTCGTAGCATGAGACACACTAACTGTGCACCCTTTAGGCCGAGTAATGGAGGGACAAGGCTCTGGACCCTTGCTTCAGGCCTTTGCTCTGCAACCACTAATGACCCCCTAGGACCTAATTAAATCTTCACTCATTTTACCCTTTGGGTCCACTTGAGTTTGCACACTACAAGTCCTGTGTGTGTTTGTGTATGTGTTGGAACCATAGAGATACAGGTTATGTGTATATGTATGCATGTAGATACAGGTTACCTGTGTGTGTTTGTAGATATAGGTTATGTGTGTATTTGCACGTGTGTATATAAATTACATGTATGTTTGTGTAGATATAGTTTATGTGTATATGTGTAGCTATAGGTTATGTGTGTGTAGATGTAGGTTGCACGTGTTTGTGTGTGTTTGATATAGGTTATGTTCTCTATTGCAAGAATGTCAGGAAACAGCAAGGAAAAGCAGAGATGGGCAGGAAGAAGAGCGTGAGAGGGACAGGCTGCCCCCAGATGGTGGGGGTAGTGACCAACCCTTCCACATGTTCTTTTTGCATGCACATATGATCACATTTCCACGTGAATATGATTGATCTACTGAAGGGTGATGTTGACTAAGTTTAAGAGACATTACTTATTTTTAACACAAAACTCAGTAGCTAGACCTTTAGTGACTGTCGAATCTTTGAAGCAGGATGAGACTTCCAATAGCCAAAATAGAAAAAAAACAAAACAAAAAAACTAGAGATCTCAAAAAGAAAATGATGCTCTTGAAACAAGCTCTGTGGTCTGGGTGATCCTGAGTGTGTCTGTGTACAGGAGGAGTACTGTGAGGCCCTGAACAAGGCCACTGTTCAGTTAGCATTTCCTGTCTGCTGTCACCTGTTGGCCCTGGGCTGAGAACTGAGGAGAAGTCACTTGTGTGGGGTGGGTGTGAGTGCTGTAAGCTGGCAAGAATGCCAAGCAAGGGAAACCCTTCCGCTCTCCATGCCCCTGCCCAAATACTGCATCTCTTATCCTTTTTTGGGAAGAGTAAGTACTGGGGTTTGAACTTAGGGTTTAGCACTTGCTGGGCAGCTACTCTACCATTGATCCATGTATCCAGCACTTGTGTAACTTGTCAAGAATCCTCTCATCCCTGCTTGCCTCACTGTGTTCCCCCTCCTCTTCCTCTCCTCTTCCCCCTCCTCCTCCTCCTCCTCTTCCCTCTCCTCCTCCTCCTCCTGTTCCTCCTCCTCCTCCTGCTCCTCCTCCTCCTCCTCTGACTTAGGTTGAAGTCCTTGTCCATTGCCTGCCTCCCCCACTAATAAGCAAGCTTGAGATGAGGGCATTTTGCTCTGTGTGCTTGTTACCGTTGAGGTAAGTCATGCCTTGAAGAGTACCAGTGAGGTGTCCTCACAAGTCTTGGTTGAGGGAATGAGGTGGTTGAGGGATGAATGAAGTGGTTGAGGGAATGCAAGAAATCACGTGCAGGTGGTGTAGGAGTGGGCAGTAAGGGTGGACTCTGGAATAAAGTCTGGAAAGCAGTTTCCCGAATGCAGGGTTGTTGAGGTCTAGGGTGGGGTATATTAAAAAAATAAATCTTACAACCCAGTGCCAATGGCTCTTGCCTATAATCCTAGCTACTCAAGAGACTGAGATCTGAGTATGGTGGCTCAAGTCCATGAGACTCTTATGTCCAATTGGCTGAGTGCTCAACTTCGTAGAGAACACAAATGCTCAGTGACAGGTCCCAGGCCCCGAGTTCAAGCCCAAGGGCTGGAAAATAAAAAACAATCTTAGAAGCCAGGCATCGGTAATCCTAGCTACTCAGGACGCTGAGATCTGAGGATCACGGTTCAAAGCCAGCCCAGGCAAAGTCCATGAGACTCTTATCTCCAACAAACCACTCAGAAAACTGGAAGTGGCACTGTGATTCAAATGGTAGAGCACTCACTTTGAGCTGAAGAGCTGAGGGATAACACACAGGACCAGAGTTCAAGCCCCACAACTGACAAAAACAAAAAACTTAGAAAAATGGTGAAGCTGCAGATCTGCTGATACTCTCCGAATGTCATTAGTGTTTATCCTGTATGCATAAAGCACACAGAATATCTAAAGTCCACCAGCATAGTTATAGAGCTCTCCTCCCATGGTTTTTCTAATCATAATAACATAACATTTGAGATGTAATTGTTTTAAGGAACTCACTTATGGAAGTGTAAACCTAGAGATATTAAATACAATGAACAGTATGGGGCAAAGCCTAAACCTGAACCCAGGAATCCCAGCTCCACAGCCGGCCCCAACCCAGACACTCACAAAACATGCTCAGATAAGTGCCCAGGCCTCAGTGGGCTGGCCAGGATGCCTTCCTGACGATTGCAAACTTTCTGCTTTGGGCCTGGGAGTCCAGGATGCAGGGGTAGACTTGGAGGGCAGGGCACTTTCCTAGGAGCAAGTAGGAGTGAGAGGCAGCTGGTCGCACATGGGCGACGTGGCCTTAGAGATGCAAGAGTTTCAGGTTAAACCCTCCCTGGCTGTGGTGAGGGCTTCTGTGTCTTGAAGAAGGGAGCCGGCATGCCTTCTCTTGAAAGCTGCCAGTGTGCAGCATTGACTCTCCTCCCATGCTTGGGGTAAACTACATGTTGTTACCAAGGGTCCATTGCTAGACTCCCATTCCCCAGTCTTTCCACTTTGGTACAAACCCTGAAGTGCCTTCCCTTAGTTTCTTCTTGTCATATAATGCCAATTGCAGGTATACTGTATCTGCCAAACTTTGGGACTACAAAGTGAGCACTGGAAAATGAGATCTTCAGAATGATCTAGAATGGGCACAAACAGAATGGCAGTGCAACCAGAGGCAGATGCCTCTGAAACCCCTCAATTGGGGGCTTTTCTCAGGCGTCTTGATAGAATGGGGTATGCATCCGGCTCTGTCCCACGGTGGGAATGATGGGCCTGTAAATTAGCGAGGCAGAGCCATGAACCATCTTCTAAATGACCAGCATGTGTGATTTATGAGCATGGCCCAGAGAAACTCAATTATATGACGTAAGCAAGGAGACAGCTGGGCTGGGCTGGAACATAACAGGAAATGCTCATCCTCCGCTCCAGCCTGGAATCCATCCTCAGGCTCTGCCCTGGGTCTGCCAGCACGGTGTGTGGGATTTGTGTGGAGCTTGGCGAGTGTGCATATTGTGAGAACTCAACTCCCTGGGCTCGGGCATGCACGGTGCCACTGCAGATTCCAGAATTTACTTGCAGGAATAGTGACACAGCCAGTGCAGTCGCATGACCACAGTGTCTGCCTCAGGACACTGAACGTTGGGTTTCTGTGTCTCATGTTCCTGGAATGGCTCTACCTGCTAGCCAGGGTGCATTTACAACAGCAACAACAGCAATAACAGCTTCTGAAGTTTCTCTGTCAGTGTCTGAGGTTATGTGGTCTGTTTTAGCCATAACATAGGCCTATGGGAAGCTTTTACTTTTTCTGGGGAGCAGGATGGGCAGGGCTGTTGTCAGGCTGTCAGATCAACACAGGTGGGTGGCCGTCGTCCCCCCTCCCTGTCCCTTCCCCCCCCCTTCTGATGGGATAATCTGATGAGATAGACACTGGGCAGCTCCTGAGTGGGAGGGAAATGGCATTGCACTCTGCTCTTTCACAGCACGTGTCCACTAAAACTTGCATTTTCTAAATTTGTGCTATTTTTTATCCCATATTTCTTTGGGAGGATGTTAATTCAGAAACATTGGCCAATAAATTACATTGGGTGATGGCACACACACACAAATGTTTGGACTTTCTTAATGTGACTTATTTAGAAGTATTCTAGTTCTTTAGAGAAATAGTAGGCATAAATTCTTTCAAATACCCTAACTCAGAATCAGATAAGATCCTTGCTTATATTTTCTGACCATGTTTTAACTGCACTGTGCTGGAAGGTGTTCTTTAGGAAATGGATGCAGAAATTCGATTACCTAAGGACAACTAATTTCTTACCGTACCCAACAGAGAAATCTTTCAAAGCCATGAATGAACGGCTTCGGTTGCTTTCCTGTGCAGGCATCCAGACCGGCTCCCTACAGTGTAGAATTCTCCACTTGTTTGACCCAAAGCTTGCCATGTTTGGGGCAGGTTTCAGCTGCCTGTCAAAAGAATTTCCTTTTCCACTTCCAATCAGAAGTCAGGATGAACAGAAGGCTTCCGGCTGTTTTTGAGACATTTTCCCAGGAGTCCTTTCTCCTGAGAGGTCCTGAGGAGGGGTGTTTGATTGATGGTCCTGAGAGGGAAGCAACTTTGTGAGCTGGCCTTGAGCCAAGGAGAGGCACAGGGACCGGCCTGTCAGGTACAGGACGGCATGAAGACGGATTCCTTCTGGGTCTCCAAGACAGACCTGGGCTTAGAGCCAGTGCTCAGGCCCCATCGGGAGCAGTGGAGGAGCAAGAGGGAGAAACTGCTAGACACATGCGTGTGTTGATGATACCTCTGCGCTGATACCACTGTGCCAATAACTCTGTGCCAATATTTCTGCCAACACTGCTGTGCCATTATCTCTGAGCTGGTACTGCTGTGTCAATAATTCGGTGTGGATACCTCTGTGCAGATACCTTCTATGCTGATACCTCTGCCACAGGATTCATGGGGGACAGAAAAGTATGTCTGCCATGCTCTAAACAAAGGACCCAGAACCCAATCTGCACAAACCATGCTCCCCCTCCCCCTGCCACCAGTTGCCAGGACGCTGAAGGTTTTCTACCCATGCCATGGGTTTGGCGGGGAGGCCCACATGACCTCCAGGTTGTGTGTGGGCTTGGATGAGCTTCTCTTTCCCGGATGCAGGCTTTAATTGGACAGGGTGTAGGTGTCAAGGCGAGAATGACGAACACACCCCAGAGTGAGCAGGTGCTTTTGCCAAGCTGAGAAGGTGGGATGAGGGTAAGCCAAAAGCAAACCTGCTGACTAGAGAGGCGCTTGCTCCCCCAAGCCGGAGGCTGTGGCCGGCTGGCATTCGGGTTGTCAGATTGTCCTCCCAGGCAGAAATGGTTTTCCAGTGCCTTGCCCTTTGAAGGCTGGTGTCTGAGAGCAGAGCGAGTACCTCACGGCTGGGGACATCTACCTCGGTGTATTTGGAGGGGGCCTAAGCTGGTCTTCCTGCAGTCAGAAGGTTGCAGAGCATCCATTTTCTCACCACATGGTGGATGCTGGGGTCTGACCTCAGCACACGGTGGATGCTGGGGTCTGACCTCAGTGTATAGTGGAGACAGAGGCCTGACCTCAGTGCATTCATCTCCACAGGCGATTGGCCGGCACCTAGAGTGTGTTGATCTTGTTGATTTATCTATTGAGATTTGGAACCAAGACGGTGGGTGTCCAGGGATGCTTTTATGAAGAGTTATTTCTGGGGGAGCAGAAAGGGATTTCCATGATTGCATTCGTTGATGTGATCAAAATTTACTTTGCAAACCGAAGCTGGAGGAGGTGGCGTCTTCCGCAGGGCAGTGGTTCCCCCAGGAGGCGAAAGCTGTAGATGCGGTGATGCTTCAGGGCGCGGGCTCCAGCCAGGGTACATCTAGATGCCTGGGCTCAGCCCATCATGCTGGGTGCGCACCACTCAGAGCTGCCATTACTTCCAGACTGCCCGCCCTGCCCTGTGGTGGAATGCCTTCCACAGAGCCCAGCTGCCTAGGCGGGGACTGGCCGTGGAGGGCGCTCACCTCTCCTTCACCCTGCACACCATCTTGGTTGTCTTTGTATTATCTTTAATGCTCCCAGTGCAGTGACTTCTTCTACTTTCTTCCCGCTGTCCATCTACTTCTTTTGTGCCAGGACTGGGGCTTGAACTCAGGGACTGGCCCCTGTCCATTAGCTTTTTCACTCAAGGCTGGCACTCTGCCACTTGAGCCACACTTGCAGTTTTTGCTGATGGAGAGGAGAGTCTCCCAGACTTCTCTGTCCAGGCTGGCTTCCAACCTTGACCCACAGTTTGTGGCCTTTTTAGTAGCTAGGGTTACAGGCCCAAGTCGCTCCCTCCAGCCTCTACTTCCTGGTTTCTTTCTCTCATCCTTCCACCCTTTCTCTTCTCAACAAGAGCAGGAAAATGGTTTCCATGGGATGAACAAGCTTTGCTCCGAGGTTAGCTGTGGAATGGGAAAGAGCCAGGAAACCTCCAGACCTTGGCACCTCCTTCTGACCCATCCCCCCTTTTCTTAAGAGCCAGTCATGTGCCTTCAGTCCCTCGTTTGTATCTTATTGATGATTGCTAGTGCAGATCCACCTCGAATATGGGAAGAAGCAGCTGTTGGCTTGAGGACAGAAGCCCCCCTCCCTCCCACTCCCCAGGGCGCATGCAGGGCCTCACCTGGCCCTAGGTAACAACACCTCACACAGGGGTCCTCTCCTGTCTCTGCCATTTGCCATTACAAACGGATCCGATTTCTATTCAAACCAGCCCATAAGGAATTCTCAGGGAGACCCCCCCCCACACACAACTATTTCTACATGTGTTCACATAAATTACTGTGGTGAAGTATGCAGAATGTAAAGTTCACTCTGTTAAGCTGGGCACCTGTGGCTCATGCCAGCAATCCTAGCTACTCAGAAGGCAGAGATACGGAGATAATAGTTCAAAGCCAGCCAGGACAGGAAAGTCCTGTGAGACTTTTATCTACAATTAACTACCAAAAAACTAGAAATGGAGCTGGCTCAGGGGTAGAGTGCCAGACTCACGTAAAGAAGCTAAAGAGCAGTGTCCAGACCCTGGGTCCAAGCCCTATTAAATTCAGCATCTTAATCATCTGGAGTGCACAGTCCAGGGCACAGAGCACACGTGTCTGCCGTGCATTCATGCCCAGAACCTTCCACTGCCCTGGCCCGGAGCCCTGTCCCCACTGCACACTAGGCCCATTGCCCGCCCCTGCCAGCCTCCAGCATTGCCATCGCGTCTGCCTCTTCCGATGCCTGTCCTTTGTGTCTGGCTAACTTCACACAGCATCACGCCCTCCCGATTCCTGTGACAAACCTTAGCCTTTCTCCCTCCCAGGCGGGATGTGCTGATGTCTAACAGATGGTTTACACACAAACATTCCAGAAGCCCACCTCTTTTCACACGGGGCGGGAGGAGTCTCCATGCTTCCAGAAATAGGTCTAACGCTGCTGTGTGCTTTTAGTGGGACACACTCAGTGGGACGCACGCAGACCTCCCTGGCTTTGCATCAGACAGGCGGCCTGGCATACGGGCGCAGGACTACCAGCTGATGACCCTGGAAAGCTCCCCAGCTGCTTTTATTTCATGCTTATAAAGTTCACTTCTTACCCAGTGGATACCTACAGCACTGCCTGCTCTGTGTACCAGAGAATTGAGCTGGCAAGTAAGGGAGATTACCTTGCTGAGTGCCGGCCAGCACGCCATTGTCCAGGAGCCATCTTAGGTCTTTCCCATATTGACGCTGTAATAATCCTTCATGACCATCCCAGGGGCCCATGCGAAGGCAGGCAGGCAGGCACAGGAGAAATATTATTATAAGGTTTTCTAGAGGGGCCATTTCTCGCAGGAGAGGGAGCACATGGTGTATCTCCCTATCCAAGTGGCAAGTTGGGACTGGGAGAAGAGAGAGGTTAGGTGTGTGCGCAGGTGAGTCTGAGCGGGGAGAGGCAGTGGCCAGCTGTAGGGTGGGAACTCTAGGACAGGGAGGAGCTGAGGTCCCGGTGGAGCTGAGGGCCAGAGGTGGGGATAATGCTAACAGACGCCATCTGAGGGTAGTGACAGGTGATTAAGACAGCCCTCCACTCCCCAGTACCCGCGCCTTGCCCTGCTCCCCTCTCAACTCCCTGCTCTGCATAGCCCTGGTGAGCCCTCTTATCTTTCCCATTCCCGCTCTGAGAGATGCAGCCAGCTCCATGGGTTGAATTGATTCTCTCTACAAGTATTTATTAAGACTTAGCACACATTGTTTGAAGGCACCGTGGAACCCCAAGGATGTGGGCCGGAGCAGGTGTGGGAGTGGGCATACCTGAGAGCCATCTTCAGACACTGGAGGCGTCTCTGGAGCCTGCCTGATGGGAGCCATGGGAGGGGCATGTTTGTGGGTGGCTAAGAACTCCTTGTCTGAGGGGTGACTTTGATCAGGTGTTGCGTGGAATGGGAGGGGTACTTAGGAAGGGTGCTTAGGAATTTGACATCAGAAGGATGGATTCCAGCCCCTGTAGGTGGTGATGAGCCTGCCACATCCCTAGGGCAGGAAGCAGATGACTGGGCTACGTGGTGTGAACAGAGCAAAGCAGAAGGCACAAGCTAGGCAGAACACAGGAACCGTGGAGGCGGTAGGCTCCCATCAGCTGCCTTCCTTCCCTGTACTTGTGTGAGCCTTGTGCATGGTCAGATGTTTGTGGCCTGACCCCAGTGTGGCAGGGTGGAGAGTGGATCCTTTGGGGGCATGTTCAGCATCAGGTCGGGGCCCTGTAATCTGATGGGTGCCCTAGGAAAAGATAAGGAGAGGCTGCAGCTGTGTGTCTCTTCCCAGCATAAGTCTGTGTTGATACAGTGTCCGTCCACAGCCCGAGAGAGAGCCCTCATTGCAAAACAAGCCCTTCCTGCTGACCGGTGGTTGCTGGGACTGAGGAAGGGCCAGAGGCTTCCTGGTGCCTGGCAGACATGCCCTGCCCGCCCTCCCTTTCAGGTCCCAGGAGAAGATGGGTCCAGTCCACATGCCCTGCACCGGAGTGGCCTGACCCACCATCCTTCCCCAGAACCCACACACATCAAATCAGGCCAGGGCAGATCTTTAGCTCCCTGCTATTTTCGAATCTGCCAGTGTTGGGTAATTTGCAGGACATGAAGAGGTGGTGCTGCAAGGTCAGAGGGCACCGGGCTGTGAGGCTGAGCCCATGGCGGTCACCATCACGTGATCTAGCCTAACTGTCCTTCAGGGCTGAAGTCACTGCTGCTCACTCTGCATTCCAGCCAGACTCAGTCAGCACTTGCCACAGGAAGACGGCAACCCACAGAGCTGCACTAGGAAACTCAGTGCCACGCCACCAACCCTCCACATTCACAGCCACCTCTGGTATTTAGAAATAGGCAGCCTCTCGTTAGCTTGTGGGTAATTGTGAGGGATTATTTTTCTCAGAGGATGGAGACTAAGCCTGTAGGGATTTAAAGGTCCACTGTTCTGCAAAAATCACAGATAGCAATGCTTGTGCAAACATGAAGCCCATGAGAAATACCTCCTTACGTGTCCTTAGAAGAAACGTGAATCTGGCTCTTTACGTTACCTGCTGACCTCACTTGGTTAATTGACTTGGAATTGGAGGTTTCCTGTGTCTGCACAGCAGCCCTTCCTGGAGCGGCTCTGTCTACTCACTGGCCTGGAAAGCTAATCTCTCCAGTTAATAGCTTGTAGCCTGGGTCTCATTAAGTCAAAGAACTCTGTCCATACAATTGGCTGTAATCCTCTGTATTTCTGGGCTGTAATTCTGTTCCTAACTGGGGATTTTTCCCCCTCTTGTGTGGTAGAGTGGAAACCACCTAGCTTCCTATCTTTTGTTTTAGGAAAATATCAGTGATTGTATGTGATTCTGTACCTCAAGTGGGATTTCTTAGATATTTTAGGGATTTCTACCACATGCTTTCAGTAACAAGCAAATTAATAATATGGTGGATAAATAAGCAACTAATAGTTGAGGGCTCTGTATTTTATGCTAGCTAACAAAGAAACATTCTAAGCAATTCTTAGATTATGAGTTTTCAAATCAGTGTTGAGGTCAGAAGTGTTTTGGTTTAGGATTTTTATTAGCATATATTAAAGTTCATAGGATCAAGGGTTTCAATTATGATACTTCCACACATGAGAATAAGATACTTTTGTCTACTACTCTTTCTTTCTTTTTTTTTTTGTCAGTCGTGGAGCTTGAACTCTGGGCTGGGCGCTGTCCCTGTGCTCTTCAGCTCAAGGCGAGCGCTCTACTGCTTGAGCTACAGCGCCAACTTCCGGTTTTCTGGTGGTTTATTGGAGATAAGAGTCTCACAGTCTCTCCTGCCCGGGCTGGCTTTGAACTGCCATCCTCAGATCTCAGCCTCCTGAGTAGCTAGGATTACAGGCGTGAGCCACCAGCGCCCGGCTTGTCTACTACTCTTTCTTATCCTCTCTTCCTTCCCCCTTTCCTATCCCCTCTCATGTGATAAGAAAATACCCTTTTATTTTCATTATTTTGGAATAGTTTTCTCTTGGCTTCCCCAAATGAGAAAAACAAATGTCATACTTGTCTTTGTTGAACTGGATTATTTCATGTAACATGATGATCTTCAGTTCTAGCAAACGACACAATGTTATCCTTCATAGCTAATACTCCCTTATGTGGGTGTGCTGCATTTCCCTTGCTATTCACTCATGGTTGGCACATAGACTGCCCCCACAATTTGGCTATTATGCATTATGCATGGCTCTATGATAAACAGGGTCATCTCCACGGTAAGCCGACCTGGCTATACATACAGAAGTGGTATGTCTGAGTCACTGGGTGCATTTGCTATGTTTTAAGAAACCTCCATGCTGTTTTCTGTAGTAGCTACCCTACTTTAAATTCCTACCAGCAAGAAATAAGAGTCTCCCCTTCCCCGTGTCCTCTCCAGCATTTGTGTGTGTGTGGGGGGGGGGGCGGGGGGCGGGGTATTTGTGTGTTTGTGTTTGTATGTATTTTGTCAGTTGTGAGGCTTGAACTCGGCCTGGACCTGTCCCTGAACTCTTTTTCTCAAGGCTAGTGCTCAACCACTTTAAATCTCACTGCCCTACTTCCAGTTTTCTGGTGGTTAATTAGGCTTTTCTGCCCAGGCTGGCTTTGAACCGCAATCCTCAGATCTCAGCCTCCCAAGTAACTAGGATTACAGGTATGAGCCACCAGCGCCAGCTTGTTACTTGGTTTTGATGTGGGCAAGTAGAATCTCATTGTGGTTTTGATATGCATTTCCTCTATGGCCAATGATGTTGAACTTTTTTCTTCATGTATTTTTCATTGGGAAGTGGCTTTTTGCTGTTTATTTTTTGAGTTCTTTATATATTGCAGGTATTAATTGCCTGTAAGGTGAGAAGTTGACAACAGTGCTCCATTCTGTAGGCTGCCTCTTGTCTCCTGTGCTGGTCTTTGTAATTTCATACAGCCCAACTTGTCAGTTCTTTCTCTTTATTTCCTGAGCTACTCTGGGAGTTCTGTTCAGAAAATAATTGCCTAGGAATTCTTATCCATATTTCCCATACAAAGAAACTGAGTCTGTGATTAGTAACTGCCCTGAGATAAAACTCCAAACAGATAGGTTTAGAGCCTGTTGGGCTCCAGGGTAACCTGTAAACTTGTGATGTCATTGTGCCCTGGCCACATGGTCCAGGTAGACTCTGCTTGGGATTCGGGTCAGCCAGTCCCTTCAAGAGCATGCCCACAGAGGGCCCATCTAGCTCCTTCCATCTGCACTCTTCAATGGATTAGCCTTCTGTTGAAGTCAAAGTCCTCAGGACACAACAGCGGCAAGAGCTCCTCTCCTGGCAGCTGAGCCTTCAGTGCCCGAACCTTCAGGGCACGCTTCTAGATTCAAACCATAGCTGTTCTGATCCTGGTTCTAATCCTGTTACTGAGACGCCACCTTCCCAGTGACCTTGCCACTCCCCCAGCTCCCCAGGATGCCTGCACAAATTACCCTTGGGATGATAGAATTCCAGAGCATGGTCTTGAGGAGCTGCTCAGTTCCTAACACAGGCAGGGATACAAGCATCTGAGTCTGGGAAACACCCTGGACAGAAGTCATAGAAACTCTGAAGAGACCCTGAGGACAACAAGCTGTCTGACAGGCCGCCTGCGTTTTGCTTCATAATCTTGCTTGGTGAGTTTCCCCATGGTGAACACAGAAGGCATGAGGACAGGGAGAATGCTCTGGGATCGATAGGCATAGGTGGAGAGATGGTAGAGTTAGAAAGCTATGGTTTTGTGATTTCTTCTTCCATAACTGTCCCAAGCAGAAGTTAACGGTGAGCATCACAAGTCATTAAGCAAAAGGTTGTTTGGAAAAGAGTAGCCACCAAATCTAATGGTCACTCCACATATTCATGATAATTGAAAACAGAAATAGGTACCTCTTGGATGGGGTTCCTGGTGGCTGTGACATCACTAGACATTCAGGCTCAGCCCCTGTTGTGGGGAGAAACATGGCCTTTCTGACATGAGGCTGCAGCGTTCTGCTCATACTGTTGCCAGAAAACAAAGCTAGTCATGAAAAGGCTGTAAGAGTAATACAGATGGCAGACCCTTTCCCAGACGGCTGGCCTAGATTCTTAGAAACAAAACAGAGCAAAACACAGTGTCATGCAGGAGGAAACTCACTAAAAACAGCAGGTTTAAGAGGAAAATAATTAAATCAAAATTGATTTAAAAGTAGGTATGATGGCAAATGTAAAACGTTAACCTTGGTTGCTCCTGGATTGAAAAATAGAGGCCAAGAATAGTGGCCTCTATCAGATGTCAGGAAGAGAGATAACAGAGGAGCACCATGCATGCCCACTGATTGAAACTACATCTCAGTCCATATACCAGTGCAGCGAGCATGCCTGCATCCCAGCAAAGTGGGAAGTATAGGAAGAAGATTGAGTTCTAATGTAGATGACAGGCAAATATTAAATCAAAGCAAAGAAGAGCTGTGACACAGCTCAAGCGGTAGAGCCTGCCTCCCAAGCATGAGACCCTGAGTTCACACCCCAGTACTCCAGAAGAGGAAACAAATAGGTGGCGAAGACATGCCTAGATACACTTATCTAAGCATACCTATGTCGGTGTCTAAAAGAAGTGGAAGAATTTGAGTAACGTGTTCTGTCTTAGTACCTGTGTCAGGTGTGGCCATGGCGCAGGTCAGGACACAGGAGAGACACGGGGCGAGGCCCCGCTGAGAAATACAGGCAGAGACTTTTTTTTTGGGGGGGGGAGGGTCCGGTCGTGGGGCCTGAACTCGGGGCCTGGGCTCTGTCCCTCAGCTCTGGCTGAAGACTTTTGAGGCAGTATTACAAATTATCTTCAAAGTTCAACAGAGTGGGGTGTGTGCGTGCATGTGTGTGTGCGTGTATGTGTTCAGAGCCAGGGGGCGGAGGGGAGGGGCAGGGTTCGTGTAAAGTGACGGGACACTTCTTCCAAGCTGAGGATGGCCACGTGCTGCCCATCAGCCTCCTTTGGCTCTGTGATTTGTCCAAAACGGTACGCAGGGCGGGTGGCCACACGCAGGGCGGGAGGCACGCACGCCCGTGTGCCCCAGGTGAGCTGGTGTAAAAGACACAGATCAGGGCCGGGTGCTGGTGTGGATCTTGTGAAAAGCTTGGTTTTCATATCTGACTATTCCCTTCGCCCCTTCCCGTGGGGCCCTGTCACTGGCAAGGGGCCCATGCCCTACTCCTGGGCGTCGGGGCGGCTGGTGGGAATGGCTGTTGTGTGTATAGCTGCTTCTGCCTGTGTTCCTGTGAGATTCGAACCCAAGCCGCTGCTGTGGCCATCTTCTGTGGACTGACTGGCCAGAGAGTCCCCGGGAGGCGCGGCTCCTCAAAGCTTCCTCTCCCAGAAGTCCCAGACCATGTATTAGGCTTCTTGAGGCCCAGCTGGGGAGACCGCTCTCCTCCTCCCGGAAGCAGGAGACTGGGGTCAGGGAGGCCACAGAGGAGGATGCTGAGATACTCAGGACGAATGCTTCTGCTGGGGGTTGCAGCTCAGTGTTGAGCCCGGCACGGCCAGACTCTTGGTCTTACATGGCACCAGGCATTGGTGAGCTCCTGGCTACTGTTGGGGCCCACTGCTGGTCTCTGCCCACCCTTGGGTGAGGCCTAGGAAGTCCCAGCGGTGCTGGGCCTGTGCCTCTGCCCTGTCCTCTCTCAGGGGTCTCTGTGCTGCGTGAACGGAACGGACGGCTTGCACCAACGTGCCGTGACATACCAGCCACGTTTCCAGTGTCTTCCAGGGCTCCTCTTTCTTGTGGGGTCTGTTTCTTGTGCCAGTCATGGCTGAGGACCCAGCAGATTGTGTGCCCTTAGGGTAGCTCATGAGCACCTCACTCAGGGCTGGTGTGAAAATGTTGGTGTCTGGGCAGCCTGGCTGTGGGCCTGCTCTAGGGGGGCAGAGTTCACTGTTCTGATCTTCACCTCCTAAGTAGCTGGGATTACAGACATGAGCCACGATGCCTGATTGACAGCCTAAATTTTAAAATTCCTCCTGAAAAAGCTCAAGCCTGCCAAATGGTCTGGGATGTAGCTCAGTGGCAAAGCACTCCCCTAGCAAGACCAACACCCTGGGTTTGGTCCCCAGTACCAAAAGAGAGAAGGACAGAGGAAATACTGGAAAGAAAGAAAGAAAGAAAGAAAGAAAGAAAGAAAGAAAGAAAGAAAGAAAGAAAGAAAGAAAGAAAGAAAGAAAGAAAGAAAGAAAGGAAGAGAGGAAGAAAGGGAGAGAAAGAAAGCAAACAAGCCCTCAAGAAAGAAAGAAAGAGAGAGAGAGGAAGAAAGAGAGAGAAAGAAAGCAAACAAGCCCTCAAACCTGCGTAATGGTGGATAGGCGAACGAGTAGCTGAGCCAGCTGGGGGCACCAGCACAAACTCGGTGTGGTACCACACAGATCCCAGCCACTATTACCCTGGAACTAATCGTGTCAGGCCCCGGGTAAGGGACCAGAAACAGCCCAGCGGCCGCATCGGGCTGGCGTGGGAAGGGAGGCCCAGGACCCGAGAGCTGGTTTCCTCGGCCTCCAGAGCTCTGAGAGCATCCTGACCCCGGTCGCAGGTGAGCCGGCCACTCTCCACCCTTCTTCACACACGCTGAGGCTGAAGCGCCATTGGTCGCCGAGACGTCTGCCGCTCTCTCTTTGGAGGACGTGTTGATTATTCTTCTGTGCGAAACTAATGACTCTTAGTCAATTTTAATATAAAGAAGTAATGTGCACTGTTAATAATTACATGAGAAAATACAAGGAAGATTTGTTCCGGTGACTGATTTATGACTCAGCAGTATTGAGAGCGTGTTAGTGCCTCATTTGAAATAATGCCGACATCCCTGAGAGTCGTAAGTCTGGGGCCAGAGCTCCTCGCCCCAGGCTGGACCAGGCTGTGGCTCATCCCGGACTCCTCTCCTTGGTGCCCTGCAGTGACTGCGTCCTGGCTCAGCCACAGGTCCCACCCCGGCCTGCCTGGCGTGGGATGGTCCCAGCTCACAGAGCCACAGGGGACCCTCGGGAGGGAGGGAGGGAGGGCTGGAGTCCGGGCTCTGAAAGCAAAGCACCATCCAAGGATGCTGCCGGTCCCTGGACTTCACAAGGCAAGGTGCAGAGCACCAACACGGAAGGAGCTGCAAGGCTTAAGACTTAAGAGCGGACGTGAGTCTCTTGGAGGAGGAGGCCACCGAGAAGGACACCTGCTAGGATGGTGGGGGGCCCCAGCCTGATGGCGGGCCCCAGCCTCCACCTCCAGGCCTTCAGGGATGATGGCGGGCCCCAGCCTCCACCTCCAGGCCTTCAGGGATGATGGCGGGCCCCGACCTCCATCTCCAGGCCTTCAGGGATGATGGCGGGCCCCAGCCTCCATCTCCAGGCCTTCAGGGATGATGGCGGGCCCCGGCCTCCATCTCCAGGCCTTCAGGGATGATGGCGGGCCCCAGCCTCCACCTCCAGGCCTTCAGGGACAATGGTGGGCCCTGGCCTCCACCTCCAGGCCTTCAGGGATGATGGCGGGCCCCAGCCTCCACTGCCAGGCCTTCAGGGATGATGGCGGGCCCTGGCCTCCACCTCCAGGCCTTCAGGGATGATGGTAGGCCTCAGCTTCCCTCAGCCGCCACCACATCAGCTCAGCCATCACCCTGTCTTTGGAAAACACAGTAAGCACTAGATGTGTGAGTTCATTGATTTTTTTTTTCTTTCCTCCACTGGAAAGGGATGGCAGCGTGTGGTTTAGGCTCTGTGTTGTTACGATTTTCTGCTAGAGGCCTGGTGCTGTGCCTTCTGTGTGGAGACTCAGCCCCACTGGGGCTGGCCACCCTGTGAAGGCTGGAGGGTCAGCGTGGACAAGAGGGCCTGTGGTCCAGGGCAGTTCCAGCATTTGCGGGACAGTGAGAACCTGTCCAGTGAGGTGCCCCATGCTGCTTGTACTTGGCTCCTGGGCAGGCCTGGACCGCACACCAGGGAATCAGGAGTGGCACCCCGAGTCCCAGGGGGCACAGATGAGCTTGAGGGGACAGTAGAGTCACTTACCATGTCAGTGAGAATTCACACAGGAGGAAGACACGAAACTCGGCCTGTCTTTACCAGCTGAAGGGTGGAGTCTGCACCAGCCCTGGACCACCGGGAGCTGTGATGAGGTGGAGGGCTGTCATGGAGAGGGCCAGGGGGAGCAGCAAAGCCCCCCTGTCCCTCGGTGGTGGGCTGGCCATCCTCCTGCCATTATACTGGCAGCAGGGGTTTTCTTACAGGGCTCGCACCGCTTGAAGAGATGGCTGGTGACAAGATTCCTTGGTCAGTGTTTGTGGCTTTAAGGAGATGGGTAGGGTTGGCTCTCTGAAGACGGGTTGATCTAATTGGAACCGGAGATGGGGCTCAAGTGGTAGATCACCAACCTTGAGCAGAAAAAGCCACTCACACACGCGCATGCGCACACACAGACACACACAGATGAATGGTACCTCTTCTCTGGCTTCCAAACACGAGAGAAGTCGTCACAGCATTTATGTAGATTCTACAGTGGGTGCTGAGAGCTCCCGTGGACATGTGGGCTCTGGGCGATCACTCAAAACCCTGGTATCCCTCTGCCCTGTGTGACCAGGACTCCGCACAGCACTGCTCTAGTCCTCACCTCTCCCCCGCGGGCCATGCCCCCCCCTCCCCTGGGACACTCACCCAACATCACTGGGCGTCATGGCTGTCATGGAGTAACACTGAGCTCAGCCTTCGAGTAGGTGAGCTGAGGAGCAGCACGGGACTGGCCAGCCACTGCAGCAAAGGACCAGCCATGTTCTTGGACTGAATGCAGGGTAGGTGTTCAGTGGATCGCTCTGTTTGATGAGAAACCATTGTCAAATCAGTGAGAGCAGCAGAGGATCAGAACAGCAGGAGTTGTGCTGCTCTAGCAGCAGGAAGGACCGAGTGGGGCAGCCACCACACAGGTTTAGTGTCTCGAGTCCCTCAGTCATTTCCTCGTGAGCCAGCACAGCTCCTCTGCCAGCCTCACAGAGTCCGATCCCATTCCTCCCAGAAAGCTCTGGCCCTCCCCAGCCCAGCCCCCTGGGACTCCGGCGTGGCACCACTGTGAGCGCTGGGACATTGGGCAGAGTCTTGGATCCTTTACTTGCTTCCTGGACGGAAACCAAAAGAAGCCCACAACCCTGCTGCTCGTTTCATTTGTCTCTGACACGCGTGGTGTGCAACCGGCGTACCAAGGCACCTATGCTACGCTGCTCTCTGAGCCTGGTCCCACCACATTTATGTTCTAAAAGTAGGGCTTCTGAGACTGGAGAGGCATGCATGATTTTCAGACCCAACAATTTCCAAACTTGGATGATCGTCAAACAAAATGACCTAGTCCAGAAGACTTGGCTTTGGGAGACAGAGGTAGGGGAGGGTTCATTCTGACTGGATGATACCCCAGGAAAGAGAGCCACTCCCCACACCTACACCCCACTTTGCAGGTGCAGAGCAGGGTCAGGGCAGAGATGCCTCCCTAGCTCCCAGGTGCCGTCCACAGGGCCAGGCCAGGGCTCCTTCGCTCCTGGCCCGGCCCCGCCACACACCTGGAATGAGGGGGTCATGTCTGTTGCCGTTCTCACTGCAGGCGAGGTTGACGGTCAGCCTGGGACCCGTGCCCCCAGGGGAAGCTCAGGCTTGGGATGTGGGTTGGTGATCACCGATTAGACGAAGAAATCATGTATCTGCTGCCATTTAGGTCAAGTTAAAAACCAGGAAGACTGAGATAATCTAATAGAGTTTTCCATTTGTCAAAGAGTTATGTCTCATTTCTCAGTGATTTATTTCCTCTCAGAATATCCTCTGTGCTGCAGAGGACACAGCAAGAGCCCCTTCCGGCCCCCTGGGCTCTTGAACCCCTTCCAAGTAGTAAACCTGCTGGCGGTTAAGCGGGTTTGGAAAACTGCTGTCCACAGTGATGGATTACGGTCCCCACGGCAGCATGCAGCCTCCACCAAGTTCACGGCCCCTCACCGCCCATATCTAATTTGTGTAGAAATGCCAATCAGTTATTTAGGAGTGCATTCCTGCTGATGTCAGCAACTCCAGAGCAGCTAGGAGATGTGGGAGGACTCCAAAAGTCACCGCAGTGTGGCGTGCTGCCTGGGAAACCCAGCTGCCAGATCAGAGAGCCTGGGCAGCCTCATCCAGAGGACAGGGGTCCTGGGACAGGCCTCAGCTCTAGAAGGATGGGGTCCTGGGGCAGGCCTCATCCAGAAGGACAGCAGTCCTGGGGAAGGCCTCACATTCTAAAAGGGCCATCATCCTACCTTGAAATTTAGATGTTTTCACTTCAGGATGAAATCGTCACTTTGGCGTGTATAAAAGTACAATGATTTCAGAGCTGAACAATGCTCCTGACTCTAGAAAACTTTCCTTTCCGGTCTTTTTCACTTCAGAGAAGATCAGGGTTTTAAGAACTTCCTGAAATAGACCAGAAATGTTTCCTTGTCTCTTGACATTGGAAAATTAACCTTTTGTGTCTCAGAATTAGTGCCAAACAGTAATACATTTGGTAGTGTTTTATGATTCATTCCAATGCCTAAATATCTAGGAAGCTGAGGCCGGAGATTTTATTCTCTAATTTTTGAGCTAAAAGATATCTCAAAGATATATAGCTTAGGAAGCTGTTTTTCCCTTGAATGCAGACATCCCTGAAATGTAATTGTTAAACTTATTCTTAGATAAAAGCTATTTAATCAAAACTCACATGGTAGCTTTCATGTGTTACAATTGAATTCTTTCTAAAAGGATTAACTATCTAAGCTTTGAAGTCAGGAAGGCAATTATTACAGAATCCAGATTAATACAATTTGACCTCATTTCTAGACAATGACATTATAAGTTGCCTCATAAGAATAGCTATTGTGAGTGTGCAAATGTGCAGTGTGTGATTCTGAAATGATCTCATTTTTCTTACTTCATTGCTGAAAGTAGACATTCTAATCCAAGTCCTTCATGAGGGCCTATATTGGTAGTAAAATGATGAGCCTGGAGAAAGAAGTTAGTGTGCTTTCTAAGCAGATGATTCATTCCGCAAATAATGCTTAATCATGGTCACACTTGTTACCCTATCTATTACACACTTAGACCACGTAAGGAAGATGAACACAAACTAAGAAGGAATGTGGAAGGCAGAGACGTGTAGAGAGAAGAGGTGTGATCTTCTTCACAAAGGGAAGCTGGCCGTGGTCTGCCTTAGGGGCCCTGCGGCCCCCGTGGGCTGGAGAACGGCTTTGCCTTCCCCCACATTCTGGGTCTGCTACTCTTCCGTGTCCAGTTCCCAGGGCCTCTTTGAGAGTCATCCCTCCCTGGTGAGCTGATGGCCACCACTGCAGGTCGCCTGCAGGGTTCCCATCACAATAAGGCTGGGAATGGCACCATGACCTTGGACGGCTGGCTGTGTCTGAGCCTGTTACCTGCCTCAGGAGATGGAAAGGGAGGGCTCGCTGTAGCTGTCTCTGCTGTCTCTCTGATGCCCTGTTGCTGCAGCTGCAGTTCTCACTCACAAGCTACCCCCCCCACCCCGTCCCTCCACCCCCCACCTGCTTAGAATTCACTGTGACCCACACTGCTTTGGGCAGGTGGACACTCCATTCTGCATGGTTGTCTGCTGCTCAGATTCCATGGCTGCAGGTATCACTTCTAGGTTAATGCCTGACAAAGGTGTGTCCCTTGTTCTAGCCCCTTCTTGGTGTGTCTGGTTGTTGGCAGACACTTCAATGCTGTCCATCTTCCCAGACTCAGTTCATCTTGACCATGGTTGTCTTAATTCAGAGCAGAGGGCGCTGTGCTTGAGTCCTTGCGGTAGGCCCATCCCTCCCCTAACTCTTCCCTCCCTCCTGCCTGGGCTCCCGCCAGCCTCTGGTACATCTTGACCAGAGCAGATGATCTGCAGACCTGTTGGTTCTTAAGAATGGTGAAGGTTCCATGTGGATGCCAGCGAGTGCAGGAGGGAGATTTGATGTGGTGGGGGTCCTTTGAAGAAAGCAGAATATTTAAAATCCTCGCAGCACAGAGGCCGCCTGGTATGACCAGAGCCTCAGTGACTGGTGCCCCAAGGAAATCCATTAGCTGCCTCGTCTCCTGATGACAGCAGGGCCACTGACACCTGTAGTGAGAGGAGAAAGGAGACAAAGGTGGTGAGAGACCTCTGTACTCTTTGGTAGATGTGTAAAAGTGGGCATGTGGTACAATGGAAGCCTTTTATTAAAGAAGAAAGACAGAAGTGGCATCGGAGCAAGCCTCTGAGCTACTTCCCTCAGAGGGAGTGTGCCCCTCCTTCCCAACCCCATCTCTAGTGGTACCCTGCTTGGTAGGAGGGGTCTTGAGCTTCAGATGGTGGGAGGTGGTTTCCATTCACCAAGGTGGATGTTTTCCATTTGACTTTCCTACGAGTAGAGCTTGGGCCCGTTGCTTCTGGGAGGTTTTTTTCTGAGTTGATGCTAAGCAGTGTTTCTTGTTAGTCCTCGGTTAATTAGAAAATTAAATTAACCACCGGGCTCATTCCCAGAGCATTCTGGTTAATTGATGTTTCACTGTATTTGGATTAGAGGGCCTCCGGAGGCACAGAGTTATAACTGTGTAGAATTAGAGAACCTGGGACACAGGAATTGCAGATAATTTGTGAAGTTCCAGGGTTTTGGACCCTCCCAGAAGTCCCAAGACAAAGGCCGTGGCTGGTGAGGTGTGGGGCCAGTTAGGACCTGAACTGTCAGGAGACCGGAGCTGTGGGTTAAAAGCTCTTCAGCAGAGAAATGAAGAGATCAAAGTGCTGCTTTCCACTCTCCAGCCAAAGAAAATTGATCTAAATTTAAACCCTTGGATGAGAGTGGCTTAATGCTTTTAATTTGCATTTAAAATCTTAAAAGTTTTTCTCCCTCAGTATATCTGCCTTCCCCCCACTATGATTTCTAAAACTAATTTAGAAAAAATGCAGAGTAGAATACAATCCAAACTTGTGAGGGTCCCCAAATCCATAAGGCTAAAGAATTTAATTAGACATAGCCTCACAATGAAACTTCACCCACTCCAAAATAGAAACATAAATTATAATCTCAATGATCCCATCCAAGTTAATGTTAAAAGTGTGCCCATGGAAACTTCTAGACTACGCAGCTGCCATGGAAGACCTAAGTCCAGGAGAGCCAGTATGGGGAGCAACTAGGATACATGACTTTAAAAACAAACGGGCTGGGAAGGTGGCTCAGTGGTAGAGT
Source organism: Dipodomys spectabilis (assembly GCF_019054845.1). Lineage (NCBI taxonomy): Eukaryota > Metazoa > Chordata > Mammalia > Rodentia > Heteromyidae > Dipodomys > Dipodomys spectabilis. The sequence goes on from NW_024870711.1 coordinate 11,195,165, forward strand.
GCTTGCCTTGCATGCATGAGGCCCTGGGTTCTATTCCTCAGCACCACATAAGCAAAAAGAAAAAAACCCCAAAGTGATGCTGTGGCTCAAGTGGTAGAGCACTAGCCTTGAGCTGAAGAGCTGAGGGACAGTGCCCAGGCCCAGAGTTCAGGCCCCATGACCGGACCCAAAAACAAAAAACAAAAAACAAAAAAACAGTACTAAGCAGGACAGTGGAGGCCTGGGTAAAACTATCCTCAAGTCCTGGTCTGCCCTGGACTGAGACTTGAGGGAGGAGACAGGAGGAATATCATGGAATTCACCCCCACACAGGAAGTTGTTCTGTTTGGTTTTCTTCCTTTGAGATCGCAGAAATTGGGACTTCTCATACCTTTTTCTCCCAACATTTTTTTTTACTATGGTAAATTGTACATACTATGAAACTGACCATCATATCCAATTTAAATTGTGGACCTCAGTGGTTTTGACACCCAGAATGCCATGCCACTGTCACCACAGTCCCTTGCTAGGACATTTCCATGCTATGAAACAGAAATACTGACTACTAACCACTTCCTTCCTGTTTTCTGTCTCTGTGATTCTGACTGCTCTAAGTACCTTCTACTTATAAGTAGAAACCTATAGTGTTTATCTTTGGGGGCTAGGTTGTTTTCTCTTGGCACAATGTCTTCAAGTTACACTTAGGTTGTGGCCTATGCTAGAATTTCCTTCCTTTTTTGCATCTGGGCAATATTCCCTTGTGTGCGTGTGTACTTTCCTTACCCATTCATCTCTTGATGAGTGATTTAGAGACATGTTTTAGTTATTGTGAGTGGTGCTTTTCTGGATATGGTATATAAATATCTCTTTAAGACCCTGCACTCAGTTCTTGTGAGAACTTGTGAGAGCACATGAATGCTAACTTTAGATTTGGGTTTTTAAGAGCCTCCTCACTGCCTTCCACATGGCTATTCATTCCTTACTCTCACCAGTTGCGAACAAAGGATTGATTTTCTCTGTGTCCTTCCCAACACTTGCCATCACTCTTTTATTTTGCTCCCGCAAGAGTTAGCGATGTCCAGCTTCTTCTGTGTGCTTATTGGACATTTGTATATCTTCTTTGGAGAAATGTCTGTTCAAGGCTCTAGCTTGTTTTTGAACTGGATTGTCTATTTTTCTGCTGTTGTTGTTTAGGAGTTCTCTGTATATTCTGGAGACGAATCCCTTTCTATCTGATTTGCAAATGTTTCTGCGTTTCACTAACTGCAGTTTGTTTTCAGTTATCTCTGACTTTCGTATCCACGTCATAATTGCCTAATTAAATGCTGTAAATTCCTTCTTGGGTTTTTCTTCTACGAGTTTTATAGTTCTGAATCTTACATCTAGCTCTTTGATAAACTTCAGGCTATTTTTTTGTACATTGTATAAGGCCAGAGCCCCACTTCCTTCTTCTCTCTATGGAAACTCGGTTTCCCCAGCACTGATCAAAGACCTTCCTTTCTCCATAGAAAAAATCAGAGCCTTTCGTAAAACTCACTAGAGTAGACCACCCAAGCGAGGATTCATTTCTAGGCCCTCTGTGCTAGCCATTGTTCTAAATGCCTGTTGTAGCTCATATTGAAGTGTTTTGCTACTGTCGCTCATAGGAATGGAGAGGGAAGGAGAGACTTCTACAGAATTGTTTTGTATATTCAGGGCCTCTTGAAGTGTACATGAATGTGAGGACAAGATGTCTGTTTCTACAAAAAGGTACCCTTGGGATTTTGCTAGGGATAATAATTGAACCTGTGGATCATTCTGGGTAGCCCTTTAATCCATTCAGGCTGTTGTAACCAAGTGCCACGGGAAATTTATTTCTCAAAGTTCTGCAGGTTGGAGGCCCACAACCCCACCACTGTAGGGCGCAGTGTTTGGTGGTGATCCACTGGTGTTGATGGGCCTTTCCTCCATGTTTGGTGGTGATCCACTCGTGCTGCTGGGCCTTTCCTCCGAGTTTGGTGGTGATCCACTCGTGCTGCTGGGCCTTTCCTCCGTGTTTGGTGGTGATCCACTCGTGCTGGTGGGCCTTTCCTCCATGTTTGGTGGTGATCCACTCGTGTTGATGGGCCTATCCTCCATGCCAGGGACGCCAGCCTTGCCATCGTTGACCTTACCGAAGAGGGTCCTCACGTGACCCCACTGCCCCCAAATCCCCTCCTCTCGGCGCCTTCATATTCTGGGTTCTTCAACACCTGAGTTTTCTAGTTTTCATTGTGTACATCTTTCCCCTTCTTGGTTAAATAATTATGTCATTGTTTTTTTCATGTCCTTCTAAATGTTTTGTTCTTGCACTGTCCTTTTGATTGCTAACGTACACAAATGTAGCTGATTCGTATGAACTGACTTTGCATCTTGCCAGTTCCCTGAGATTGTATTTATTTGTTCTAAGAGGAATTTTGTGATTTTTTTTTCCTATATTTAAGACTAGATCATGGGTGGACAGAGACGATTATACGTCTTCCTTTCAACTTGGATGACTTATTCGGAGCAAGAACTGCATGTTTACTTACTGTCTCTGTGTAGGACTTCTATAATGTATGAACACAAAGTAGCAGCAGAACATTCCACCTGGCTCCCGATTTTAGAGGAAATGAATGTGATGTGCATTGTAGGGTTTTCACATACGGTTTTTATTCTGTTGGGGTAGTCCCCTTCCAATCCTAGTTCTTTGAGTGCTTATGTTGTGAAGGGTGTTGAATTGTGTCACATGTGTGTTCTATCCTTTGAGGCCATCACATTGATTGCTTTTTTAAAACCTTCCCATAATTTTGTTGGAGTGCCCGGTTATGACCCCAGTCGCTGACATCAGAACCCTGATAAAGAGGATGACTGGAAGGAGTGTTCATAGCCTGCACCGTGGCCTGCTGAGCCTCATATCTGCCAGGTCCTAGTTCCCGTCATCCCACCGATGAGGACAAGGCTCAGAAATGCTCAGTCATGTGCTCAGAGCCTGGAACTGGCAGACAGCACACTGGGTTTCATACTCCATCCAAGGGTCACAAGAGCCTGGCTCTGGGACCGCAAGGCTCCTGTGGAAGGGACCCTTATCCTGACCCCGTGGTGAGGTGAAGACGGAAGGAGGCTGGAGTGGAAACGAAGGGCTCACCTAGCCTGCAACTTCAGAGACAGTGACGACCACCCACCACCTTCCTGGAGCTCATATTGAAGTGAGGATCAACATTCTATCCACGAGAGACATGGAGAGATGAAAGGCCCGTGTGCCCTCGGTTCCTTTGACGCTCCTTGTCACCACGTTGCCATTCACTATCAGGGCACACACAAAAGATGTTCTCTTTTGTAGAGGCGGGGTGGTTATTACAAATGGCTAAATATATTTGAAATGGGAAGGAAATGTGGCCTGCGGTTAGAATCATCTAATTATTTTAGATCAAAATGAAGCCGTTTCTGATGGCTTTTTTCCCTGACCTTCTCGCAGTGAGCAGCAACTGAATAATAGCATAGACAGAAAAAATTGTCATGATGTTGGTTTTTGTCGGAATCTTACGAAAATTGTCATGGAAAGGGACAGGCTGACTGAAGAAGGAAAAGAGAGTTACATGTTCATTAGAAAAGGAGAGAACATTCCAGAGTCATCACTTTGGTGGAGATTGTTCTACCCTCCCCCTTCCAAATATTGTCTTTGTTAGGAAGAAACCCTGCATTATTGAATAAAGTACTGCCCATGTAGTGCGTGATGTGGCTTCAGTGGAAGAAATTGTAAGCGAATGCCCAGTCATAAATCAGATGCCATTGCTATATAGGCTGTTAACATGAAGATTAATTCTCTTCTAGTGAAGGAGATACTCAAACTTGACAGAGTTGTTCAGGGTGCCACACCTTTGATGAGTTCTGACATGTCTGTTTACTTTTAGACACTTGGGAGATGCAGATGAAGCAGCTGATCAGCAGGTATGAGGTTGATTGGTCAGCCTGGAGCTGCCTGTGGGGTGTGCTAGGGAGTAGCTGGGCCTCTACCTGGAGAAACTGTAGCTGCTGCCTCTTCCTCCCGCTCTTCTTCCTCCCCCACCCTCCTCCTCTTTCTTTCTTTTTTTTTGGGGGGGGGTCCAGTCGTGGGCCCTGAACTCTGGGCTTGGGCGCTGTCCCTCAGCTTTTCAGCTCAAGGCTAGCGCTCTACCACTTGAGCCACAGCACCACTTCCGGCTTTTTTCTTTTTGCTTATGTAGTGCTGAGGAATTGAACCCAGGGCCTCGAGCATGTAAGGCAAGCGCTCTACCACTGAGCCACCTTCCCAGCCCTCCTCCTCCTCTTTCAGTTTCTCCTCCTCCTCCTTTTCCTTTTCCTCCTCTTCTTCCTCCTGTTTTTCTTCCTCCTCCTCTTTCTCTTGGTCTCCACACAGTTCCAGGCATGGGTGCCTTTGGACTTTGGCAGCCAGTCTTTTAAATAGAGAAGTTTTCAGAGGTATACTTAACTTCAACATAATTTTTCCTTCCATATGCCTTTTTAGTTTATACACAATTGTGATGTTCTAAGATATGAGGTAATTCTTGGCATAGTAAAGCAGTTAGTGATAATGAGATCGTGAATGTGGACATATGTCCCCTGCCACCTGCCAGGGTGTGACGTGAAGGGTGGAAATGGCAATGGGTCAGTGACAATGATGATGATGATGCGAGGTTGAAGACATTCACGTACGTGAGCGTGATGGGCTTCACAGTGCCCCAGGAAGAGCTCCTTTCCACTCCCACCCCCAGGGCTGTGGAACAAGGGGTCAGGGGAAGGAGGCCGTTCGGTAAGAGCTCCTTACTAATGAACACCAGAGCTGTATTTATCCCAAGGTGAATTTCTTCCTCACACTTGGCACACATCACCCTTGGGCTGGGCAGTGTACCCTGAGTGTGTCTGAGATGCTATCCCTGAGATGCAGGGATAGCATCTCATTTTCATTTGCACTTCAAAGACTTCACAGCTAACCTCAAGGCCCAGGTACTTAAGCATCAAAGTGATGGTAGGAAGAAAGAAACATGGTGATCTCTTATCTTATTTTTTCCTTCCTGTTTTTAATCACAGTCCCCTCCCTTTCATGCAAATGAGCAGCCTTCATTTCTCTCCTTTGCTCTCCTGGCAAGGCTGATTGCACTTTGCAAAGTAAAATGTCTACCAACAGGAAACACTGTGTGTAAGGTGAGTCTCAGGTCACACAACAGCCAGAGGGGCACTTCCTGCTGTCTCATTCTTCTGGGGGGAGGGGGTCACATTATATAGACCTTGTCAATTTATCATTTCTGTCATAGAGAATCTCATTTCAAAACCAGCAACAAAGCCACATGCCAGTGGCTCACACCTGTAATTTTAGCTACTCAGGAGGCTGAGATCTGAGAGTCAGAGCAGCCCAAGCCTGGAAAGTCCATGGGGATCTCATTTCCAATAAATAATAATAATAATAAAACAACTGTAAGTGGCACTATGGCTCAAGGGCTAGAGTGCTAACCTTGAGCAAAAGAAGCTCAGGGCCAGCACCTGGGACCTGAGTTCCAGTCCCAGTACAGCATACACAATCAAAGAAGCTGCAACATTCTAGCATACTGTGGGTCATTTCTAAAAGCTTATTTCTGATTGCTTATGAAAACAGATTGGGAAAGCGCTCTCTTGAGAAGGAAAGACATTGCTTGGTGGGGTGAATGACCTCAGCCTCTGATCCTCAAGAGGGCTTGACTCCCCAAAGCCCACCTCTATCAGAGCTGTTATCAAAGGGCTTTCATCCTTCAGTGATAGCTGTTTCAATAGCTATTAGGATGGAGTAAAGTAGAAAACAAGATAAATTCAATGGAATATCTAAAGCATCAATCCAGCGTTGATCCTTTCCATCCTGTATTGGTTAGTAAGAGAACATGGAGTGTGGAGAATGAGCCTTTAGATTCAGTCTGGGGAAAAGCTGTGTTATTCTTGTCACCCCCTTTCTGTTACAAAGGAGGAGATAGGATCTTTTCTCTGGAGAAGCACCTGCTTCCCAGTCGCCAGGCTCCCTGGAACTGGGTGCTGCAGGCTTGGTTTAGTCATGGTGTTTAATATTCCAACACAACCGTGTGGTCACATGGCTTTCATGGTTGGGACATCTGGTTTGATCTGTATGTGTCTCTAATTTTTGTAGTTGCATTGACTATTTTGTGTAATTTCTGGTCTCCACTGTTGTCCCAAGATGAACACTGGCACATATTTCTTTAACTTCACAGGAAGATACAGGAAAAAACATACATGAAAGTCACATTTCAGTTATGGTAGCAAATCTGTATTTTGCACCTCTGTGCCCAGTCTTGTGCCTGTGTGTGCACATGTATGTGCATCTGCATCCATACAGAATGCACACCCCTACTCTAATGTATGTGATCCAAATGCTCTAACGTCTGAAACCATTTCAGCACCAATACAATGTCACACATGGGCGATTCCACACTCAACCTCGTGCGTCAGGGTGGATTGCAGAATGCTTGGTAGGAATTACCTTTGGTCTGTATGTATCAGGAATCTGTGAAACCTAATGCCCACTGTGTGCATACTTGGGCCCCATTCCCAAGGCAGCTATGCAAATATTCCAAACTCTAACAACATCCCAAATCCATCGCAAGCATTTCAGGTAAGGGCCAGTCCACTATCCCTATTCATGTGTAATGCACCTGTCCCCCTCACTTTCAGACCAGCCCGATGAAGTGTGCCCTGCTCTGACTACCATGAAAATGCTGTGAACTGGCGCTCCTAGTTTGTTTCTACCTAAGTATTGTGGACACTAGGTGAAGACATTCACTTCTAAACGACGCTGCATGTGGGGCGTGTGCTAGCACTTCACCTGTTCTTCCTTGGAGCTACAAATGAGATGAAGACATTCATTTTGTCAATAGGAAAGTGTTCCATATTCCTTTAGGACGTGCTGCCCCTTTGCTTGTCAGCTCTTATAAGAAGAAAGGGAAGACATGAAAATGAAAGTGGCAGTGTGAGCAAGCTGAAGCCAGGAGGGCCACCCCACTCAGCTCCTTGTGCTCGATGACGCTCGGGTGCCTGCTGGGTCGGTGTGCATTAGAGGAGAGGAGAATCTGCTGGAGAAAGGCTCTGGGGAGGACAGACAGGGGGAGGCAGAGGCTCCACAGGGTGTTGGGGTCGGGGGCACCAGGTCGGGGGCACTGGTGGGGTGGAGCTGTGCCCGTAGCGAACTTGAGATTATTGGAATCACAGTGGGGAGGTTCGTTCCCAGTGTGAGGAGCCACATTCATGGGCTCAGAGGGACTCGGTGGTCTAAGGAAGCCCATGGTGAATAGTGAGAATTATTTGAAGGATGACACGTAAGGAACTTTGGGCTAGCTGAAGCTTATTCGAATTCCAGTACATTGTGTTTTCAGACTGTGGATACCAAGGTATCTTACAATGGCTTTAGCTAAATGCGACCAGCCATCTACTAGCTTCACACGGCCGAGCCCCTCGGACATGCTGCTACTAAAGTAACACATGGTTAATCTAGCTGATCTCACTACTCTAAACAGGAGAGGCTGAGTACGGCAGCTCATGATTATAATCCCAACTACTCAGTAGTTGAGGGCCAGTCCAGGCAAAAACAAAAGCATGAGAGCCTATCTAAAAACAAAATGTAAAGCTAGCAGGTGTACCAGTGGCTGCAGCCTATAATCCTAGACACCCAGGAGGGTTGAGATCTGAGGATCTTGATTCTAAGCCAGCCTAGGCAAGAAAGTCTGTGAGACTCTTATCTCCAATTAACCACCAAAAAATGCTAGAAGTAGAGCTGTGGATCAAGTGGTAGAGTGCTGGCATTGAGCAAAAAGAAAGGAGAGAGAGAGAGAGAGAGAGAAAACACGCACACGTGCACATGCTCAGGTACAGCATCCAGGCCGAGTTCAAGCCCCAAGACAGCACAGAAAAAATTCTAAAACAAAAAAATAGGTCGATTATTAGAGCTACATCCTAGCAAGCTTGAGGCTCTGAGTCCAAACCCCAGTACTGCCAAAAAGAAACAATCATGTCTTTTATTCAATATACTATATAACATGATTGTGGTTTATGGGCCAAGGTTTCCTTACAATATTTCACAGCTTAATCCATCTATTAAACTAATGTTTAGGGTTTTCAGGAATGGGCAGTGACATCGTGAACACACCTACATACATGCATGCAAGCACACACGCACATGCATGCACATGCACACACAGACACATCAACCTGGCATGGAATGCTGACAGTTCGCCTGCAGTGGCCCATAAGGATCTGGGCTGTGCAGTAGCCTCCGGGCCACCAGTGTCAGATGTGTGGTCTTCAGATCAGCCCCTTCCACCCGAGTGGGAACTTGCTTGAAGGCCACCACCATGGGCCCAGACAGACTTGAGTCAGAAACCTGCTCAGTCATCACTCCTTAGTATTTCCAGCACAGTTCTGCTTTGACTCCTGGAAAGTGAAGAAGTTTGGGGGCTGGGTTAAAGCTGGGGACATGGGGCACCTGCTCTGGCCTCAGTCTTGTTGGCTGCAAGAAGGGACCATGGTCAACACCCCTCCTCAGTGCCTCCAAGTCAGTCCCCACCCCCCACTCCCCCCACCCCCAGCTCCACCAAGGTACAAACCAGCACATACCAGCGCTGTGGGCCTGGGCTCTCTTGGTAAGGATTGCAGATCCTGAGCCTGTGTTTAGCATCAGGGCCTCACTACCATAGCCTCTGTGTCACACCTGGCTCTGTCAGGTGATTTCTGCCAAGTCTGCCCTTTCCTGAGGATCTTCTAACTCTTCCTGAATGCCTCAGTCATGGATCCGCCCAGCTCATTGCTCAAAAGCCACTTTGTGTGTGTTACACCTTGACTTCCTCTGCTTTCCAAAAGAGACCTGGAAGAATCAGCTGTCAGGTTGTTTGCTTCTGAGCAGTAAAGTAGGCAAACAGTGGTGTGTCCCACCCAGTGTCTCCCTTATCACCTTCCCACGGTCCCTCAGTTAAAACTAGGAGACCGGTGTTGCTGTAACGCTATTAATTATTTGGATTTCACCACCTTTCCTGTCAATGTCTTCTTGGTGGGCCAGACCTAATCCTAGGTGCCCTCATGTAGATGGCTGTCCCCTCTTCCCAGTATCCTCTGGCCTGTGGCAGTTCCTCAGCCATGCTTCTGACCTTGAATCAGATAGATAGATAGATAGATAGATAGATAGATAGATAGATAGATAGATAGATAGATAGATGTTAGATAGGTGTTAGGTAGATGATAGTAGATAGATAGGTAGATGATAGGTAAATGAGATAGTTAAATGTTAGATAGGTGTTAGGTAGCCGATAGTAGATAGATAGGTAGATGATAGGTAAATGATAGATGGTAGATAAATAGATAGATAGATAGATAGATAGATAGATAGATAGATAGATAGCAGTTATGGGCTCCCCAGCTTAATTCATATGTTGAAGTCCCAAGATCTCTGAATGAGACTGGTGATATCTTTAGGTCCTGGAGACTATAGGCCTTCATCTCATGGAGCATTGTCTTTGTGACAGAAAGGACACAGACAACAGAGAGAGGAGCCCATAGGAAGCCACTGCCCCAGAGAAGCCAGTTCTGCCTGATGGTGGACATCTGGTGTGCAGAACTGTGAGGAGAGGCTCTTGTTCTGCGGGCGCAGCCTGGTCTGTGGGGTTCCCACGGCAGCCTAGGAAGCTAAATGCCCACAATCGAATGTGGACAATGTGTTACACTTCGCCCCACAATCCTGTTCTGTGGGTTTGCAGTGACCCCGACATGCTTCCCGTGGCACGGCTCTGTTCAGGTTGGCTCTATACCTCTTGCTCATGGCTCCACACTCCTGATTTCTGAGCACTTCTTTGCTGCAAAATGGCACAGGCTCCGTTTGTATTTCCTGTGATGTGGTTCTAACCAGCCATTTCCCCAAAGGGTGCTGGTCCCTTTCATGAAGAATGGCATTTAGAAACCAAGACCCTTGCCACTAGGTTTTCATTTTCCACCTGCAGTAGCCCCGTAACACTCCTGGCTCTGTGGCAGCACCCCATGGCTTGTGGCAAAGCCCACCAAGGCTGGGCTCCTAAAAATCTAAACTCTAGGGTTGGAAGCCAGGTTGCTGTCCAAGGTTCTGATGGTGAGCAGCTGTCTTTCCTTGGGCTACACGAGAGAAAATTAACAAGGAAGAAGATCCCATCTCAACACAGTCATTCTCTGCTCTGTTCACAGCCCTTATGCTGATCAAGGAAGGCAGGTATATGCTTGGGCTAAAGAAACTCTGAACTCTTAGTCATTAATGCATAGTGCTTGCCTGTTTTCCAGTCTGCCCCCTAAGGAGAGTCTGTGGTAAGGCGCTGTCTAAATGTCATGCACAAACAGAGATCACAAGATTCCAGATCTGATGATAGCTAAAGAGAAAGTATACCAAAGCTGATATTTGCAAGGTTTTGTTTAGTTTGAGTGCATTTCCTGACAGCTACCAATAGATGATTATGGACAAGCCATTAGAGGTGCCTAGAATTACCTTTTCACTCTGACAGTAAATAAGTGAAAACCAGCCTGCAGGTGTTTGGGGTTGAGATGTCTCTCCAGGAAGCAGAGGCAGCACTGGGATTGGTTCACTCCTGCGTGCAACTGTTGGATGGGGTGTGTCATTGTCTAACCAATGTTGTGCTCAGCTGTCCCTCTCACCTACCAGTTCTGTGTGTGTGTGTGTGTGTGTGTGTGTGTGTGTGTGCGCACGCGCACGCACACACATGCGTGCATGCATGCTCACATGGGCTGGTATGGGTGCTTGAACCTGAGTGCTGTCCCTGAGCCACAGCTCTACTTCCGGTTTTCTGGTAGTTAATTGGAGATAAGAGTCTCAGACTTTCCTGCCCAGGCTGGCTATGAACCAAGATCCTCAGATCTCAGCCTCCTGAGTAGTTAGGATGACAGGCATGACTGCTGGCACCCCACCTTACGTGGTTCTTACATACTGTGTGGTGACAGAGAGACCATGCTGATTATAATCAAATAACCAACATTTATTTCCACTTAAGGACCTTTAGTCAACAGACATTAAGAGGAAAAAATGGATTCTGCATTATAGCTGCAGTAGATTTTTAATTTTACTGCTAATAGACATTACAGTCCCTTCGTGAACAATATTTTGTTTCTTTCCTTTTAAAGACTTAAGTTGGATGCTTTCCCTCAGAGCCTGGTTCATTTGTGAGATTAAAAGTCATTTAGAGTCATGTTTCCACACAGGGGAAAACATACTGATACTAGCGGGTCTTTTTTTTTTTTTGAAGAAACAAGAACATGAAAGAACACAACAATTTGAAGTTGACTCTTAAGGTGAAGATGCCTACGAGGCTGGCTGCTGGGGTTTGCTCTGGGAATATCCACTGCCCAACCTTGTGCATCAAGTCGGACACTGTAGGACTGGACATGGTTGAGGGCATGTAGGGGAGAAGGTCTTTGTGTGGATGTAGTGCCATTTAAAGGTGTAGTTCTTGTGTGGCATAGTTCTGTGTGTGGGCATAGTTCCATGTGGGGGTGTGGTTTCTGTGTGTGTGTGTAGTCCTGTGTGTGTTTAGTCCTATGTGGGGGTATAGTTTGTGTGTGCATGTAGTCCTGTGTGTGTTTAGTCCTATGTGGGGGTATAGTTTGTGTGTGCATGTAGTCCTGTGTGTGTTTAGTCCTATGTGGGGGTATAGTTTGTGTGTGCATGTAGTCCTGTGTGTGTTTAGTCCTATGTGGGGGTATAGTTTGTGTGTGCATGTAGTCCTGTGGGTGTTTAGTCCTATGTGGGGGTATAGTTTGTGTGTGCATGTTGTCCTGTGTGTGGGCGTAGTTTTGTGTTTATGTTTAGTCCTGTGCATGGGTTAAATTCCTGTGTGTGTGAAGTCCTGTATGTGTGCAGTCCTGTGTGTATGTGTGTGCAGTCCTATGTGTGGGTATAGTTCCCATGTCTGGGTGTTGTTCTGTGTACGGGTAAAATTCCTGTGTGTGCATATAGTCCTGTGGGGGGGGGGGGCCTGTGTGTGGCTGTAGTTCTGTGTGTGCATGGAGTTTTATGTTTGGGTATAGTCTTGTGGGGGAGTATAGTTCCTGTGTCAAGGTGTTGTTCTGTGTGCAGGTGAAGTTCCTTTGTGGGGGTACAGTCCTATGTGTGGGTGCAGTCCTGTGTGTGCTATGTGTACATGTAGTCCTGCATGAGGGCATAGTTTTCTGCTTGGGCATAGTCCTATGTGTGGGTAAAGTTCCTATATGGGGGTGTAGTCCTGTGTGTGGGTATAGTTCCCGTGTCTGGGTGTAGTCCTGTGTGTGGCTGTAGTTGTGTGTGTGCATGTAGTCCTGTGGGGGGTACTAGTTTTGTGTGTTTGAATGTAGTCCTATGTGTGGGTGTAGTCCTCTGAGTGGATATAGTCCTGTATGTGTGTGTAGTTCTGTGTGTGGCTGTAGTTCTGTGTGTGGGTGTAGTCTTGTGGGGAGTACAGTTTTGTATTTGAGTGTAGTCCTGTGTATGGGTATGGTCCTGTGGGGGAGGGGGTAATAGTACCTGTGTCTGGGTGTTGTTCTGTGTATGGGTGAAGTTCCTTTTTGTGGGTGAAATTCCTTTGTGGGGATGCAGTTCTGTGTGTGGGTGCAGTCCTGTAGGGGGTATAGTTTTTGTTGTTTTGGTTTTTTGGGGGGCAGGGGTCAGTCCTGGGGCTTGAACTCTGGGCCTAGGCACTGTCCCTCAGCTCCTCAGCTCAAGACTAGTGCCCTACCACTTGAGCCACGGCATCACTTTCGATTTTCTGGTGGTTTATTGGAGATGAGAGTCTCAGCCTTTCCTGCCCAGGCTAACTTTGAACCGCAATCCTCAGGTCTCAGCCTCCTAAGTAGCTAGGATTACAGGTGTGAGCTACCGGCGCCTGGTGGGGGGTATGGTTTTGTGTTTAGGTAGAGTCCTATGTGTGGGTGAAGTTCCTATATGGGGGTGTAGTCCTGTGGGTCATTTTTTCACAGTGTTCCTCCCATCCACATTCCTCCTCCTCCTCCTCCTCCTCTTCTTCATGGACACACTGAACACCTCGTTGCCTCTTCCCTCCAGCGCAGTCACTGCACTGCTCTGCCTGAGAGCTTTGAAGGCATTGATGGCGTTGGCCGCCCCAGCTGAAATCCTGCCTGTGAACTCACTTTTGCCAACAGTGAACTCCGCAAACACACCCACAGCCACCTCTGGGGAAATGTCCCAGGGATGAAAGTGACAGACATCTCAGCTGCTGTCTTCAGATGTTCCCTCACCCAGAAGCTGCCTCCCCTCCAGCACCTCCTGCTAGAACCTGATAAACCCCACAGAACGCCTTCCACGGCAGCGCCCTGCCCCGGTCGCAGACCGCCCCTCCTCGCCCGCACGCTACCTGGCAGTCTCCGTTCCTTTGGTGTTGCTCATATAAGTTCTTTTTAGAAGACTGAAAATTTACTGCGACAAAGCCTGTGCTGTATTCGTCTTTGTATCTCGTAAGTCACTTGGCACAGGAAATTGTTTACTATAGATGTTTAATAAATCCTCAGTCTACTTATGAACTGAGTGATGGGGCTTTTTAGACTCTTTTCTTGAGAGTAGATCTTGTAAAGGAGGAACGGGAAAAATCAAAGGACACCACAAAAGGACATAACAGAAGGGGAGAAGAAGACCAGCATGGCACTGTCAGATATACCCCAGATTTGCCTGGGAACCCTGGAGCAAATGCAACATGAATAGCAACAAACAGTTCCTCTCCCTGCCCCCACCACTGCCTTAACACCAGGCCATGTCTCCCCTGCCCCCTGTGGGAAATGTTGCCTTTGTTGTGAATTTTATGTAATCTGTAATTACTGTGATAGCTGGAAGACAATTTCCATGGAAACATGAGTTTGAAAGACAAGTGTCTCTGCCATTGAGTTCTTAGAGTTGGATTCATGGATCCTTCTAGAAAATGGAGAGAGTGCTCATGTTTGAAGCCAGGATGTTTACATGAGAAAGAAGGTGTTGCGTCTCAGACCCTGTAGGCCTCCTGGGCCAGAATTATGTTCTGTGTTGTGGATTAGTGAACAGGGTATCAGTATTTAATGTCAGTGACTAACATTTGTCAAGCATTAGCAAGGCGGCGTCAGTGGCTGCGGGGAATGGAATAGCAGAATTAAAGTCCAAAGAATTAATAATAATCTTCATTAAAGCCCTGGCCTCACCAGGCAAGGCAGGGGTGGGGCATGGTCACTGTCTTCTTTGTACGTGTCTGCACTTGTGTAGATCAGGAAACTGAAAGATGACTTTGGAAAAGGCCAGCTCACCCCTGTGTGAGAATGTTCATAGCCGGTAGCAAATGCTTTTCAGACACAGTAGATGTGTCTTCTCTACAGGCTGGTTATCCTCCTGGAGCTCAGTCCAGCTAGATGAACTGCTTGGGAGGAAGCTGGCCTCTGGGCAGAGCAAATCCTAGGAAGGCACATCCTCCTTGCTCTCAGATTGCGTTTGGGGACTGAGCTGGGCATGGGAGGCAATGAGGAGCTTCCCTGGTGACCTGCCACAGCCCCGGCTTTGCCGTGGCCTAGACTTCCCTCCCCTTTCCTGCTCTTGGAATTCGCACTTTGGACAAATGTTAGCCATTGGACAGATATTAAAAATTGAGACATAACCCAATTTTCAGCATAGTCATGGAAGTTGTGGCTTATAGTAAAGAACTCTGGGATCTGTATCTGCTCCTCTGGGGCCACTCTTCTAGCTCTGGCCCTTGTAAGTTACGTGTAACTTACAGTCTTCTCTCTCTTTCATAATCCTTCCTTCCTTCTTCCTTTCCTTTCCCTCCCTCCCTTTCTTCCTTCCATACTATAGATGGAATCCAGAGCTTCATGCTTGCTAGGAAATCTACCACTTGAACCACACTCCTAACCCTTTTATTTGTATTTTGTGTTTGTGAGACAAGTTCTTACCCAGGCTGGCCTTGAACTCCAGTTTTTTCTTATCCATGATCAGCTAGGATTACAGGTATGAAACTTCATATCCAGATTAAGCTGATCTCCAACAAATAATTTCACACTTTGGATTTCAGTTTGCATGCCTCCAAACAGAGGGAAAGCGACTCAACTGCCTTTCTGGGAAAATCCTGAAGATTTCGCTGCATGTAGTTGTCGGCACAGCCAAGACAGGTGACTAAACACAGATCAGGAAGGACTGTGTGGGACGGAATGGGCGGGTAGCAGAGTCCAGGCGAGAACAGCAGGAAGCGGCTACTACCCGGTGTTGTGCGGAGCACTTACTGCAACCAGAAACGTACTTCAGCAGCAGAGGAAGAGATGTTCTGGAGTGCATGGCCCTCGGCTAGTTAGCCTTCGTTCAGGTCTTCAGGGCTCGATTTGAGGCCTAGTTCACAAGACCTCAAAGCAGCCTGACTAGAATACAAACATTGTTGCTCATTATTGTAAAGCATTGTGCTCTCTCTGAGTAGCCTAAACAGGAAATGTAGAGAAAATGAACACAACAAATTGTTTTGCCTAAGAACATCTTTATTGGCAAAAGGCCTGTCTATGATGATTAATGGATTGGAAAATTGTATGAGGCCCTCCCTTAGTCATTTTTTATAAATTAATTAATTATGTGTTGCAGTGGGGATGGATTTTTGATTACATTGTTTGAAGCCATCTTTGGAAAGGAGCTGTTGAGGGTGTGTCTTTTTCCTCTCAAAAACCCAGGAAACAATTTAGCCAGGTTACTCAAAGGTGCTGGCAGCATTGTCTAACCTACTTACAAACATCCCTGTGTTGGAGAAGACATAAGAGCTGAAGCCAGAAACCAGATGAGGAAGCAGGATGGGCTCCTCTACAGCCACACACTCTTCGTAGGAATTGTGGCCTTCGTCTCCATAGACAAAGGTCCTCCTCACCCTTGTGGAGACACATAGACAGACAGACAGACATATAATTATGTATCTATGAATAGATGCAAATACATACACTGGATAAACCTTACCTCCCCACAAAGGGACTGTAAAAATAACACCTTTCCTCAGCAGAGCCATCCTGAGATGGGAAGGAGAGATGCAGGTTGGTCATCCCCCGTGGTCTGCAATGGAGCCCTGGCCTCAGGCCTTACACATACGTGGAGGCCAGGATGGAACAAGCCAGGATGGCGTCAGGGCTGAGCACTGCTCTTGCCTTGAGGATTCAAAACCGATTGGGGCGGACTATCATTCATTGTATAGCTTGAGTTCCTTCCAGGAACTTCACAACACGGCACAGAAATTAGCCGCCGTTGCGGTGGATGCCAGGCCTACAGGATGGCCATGCTGGGCCACACGGGCATGCAGGCAGCTGGCTCAGCCCTGGGCAGTTCTCCCCGCTGAGCTCGGCTGCTGTAAACTCAGGCTAGGTGTGTGCTCTGTGCCCACCTCCCATGTGCCGGAAGCAGGGCTTGGCCCCCACGTGGGCTTGCCCACTCATGACTGCGTGGTCCCGGGGCATTTTAAAGTATTTTAAGCTTATCAGCAATAAGCTTGAATATTATTACAGAGCCGAACGATCTGATTTTACCTGGAAAAACTTAGCTATTTGAGGATTAGATTGCTCCCTGTTCCTGGAAGAAAGCTTTTCTCCTGTTTCTGTAGCTATGACGGTTGGAGAACATTGGCCTTCAGACACCAAGCATCTGAAGAGGATGGCTACATTTTTAAGGCCAACTTCCGTTGCCTTGCCAAGATCAAACCAGCAGATTATTTCCTAAAGCAGAACTTGGGCCTGAGTGGTACTGAAGGTCTGAGTCAGTTCGGTACTGAAATCATTAGCATTTTGAACTTCAAATTAATACTGTAGCCAAGTAACTTCATTTGCCAGAGAAGATAAATTGATGGTCCAAATGAGACAAGACAGACCTAGGAAAAGAGGCGCAGTGAGAAATCCAGCATCTGTGGTGTCGGGAGACTGGCTGAACATTAGGAGACAGAAATTCTGCATGGAATCCCAACACATACCCCGTTGATATTTATAGAGAACCGTCGAGAAGTCAGAATCCTTTGAAACCATTGACCTGGAGAGTTGGAAAAGTCAGCCTGCATTATTAGGCATTCTCAGAGTGCTCCATTTGGCAGAGTCCTGAACACAAGTGAGCTCTCACTCACACAGGGTAGGGAAGTGCTCAGAAGCAGGAAGACGCTGGCAGGGATGTCTGCTTCTGCAGGCAGTGCTTGCACTGAGGACTGTTTGCTTTAGGACCCCAAACATGACCTTGTATCCTGTTTACTGGAGTGGTCCTGGACAAATCTGTCAGCCTGGAAAATCAGGATATGTCAGCACCTCTTTGTCTTGCTCACAGGAAATGAATCTTGGGGAAACCACTGGGCTGGTCAGTGAGCCCAAGTGTGAGTGGTCCACTGGGCTGGTCAGTGAGTCCGGGTGTGGGGTGTCCACTGGGCTGGTCAGTGAGCCTAAGTGTGAATCGTCCACTGTGCTGGTTGATGAGCCCAAGTGTGAATGGTCCACTGGGCTGGTCAGTGAGTCCAGGTGTGGGATGTCCACCGGGCTGGTTGGTGAGGAGTCTACGTGTGGGCAGAGTGAGGCCTGCAGCGTTCTGCCCGCCGTCCGTGCATCCAGGGCCTCTGACCCTGCTTCTCATCCTGAGGAACACATGACATCTTCTCCAGCCACCTTCCTTGTGGTTCAGTTAGCTTCTCTTTGTATCCTAGAGTCTGCAGCTGTTTTGTCTTGTGTCCAGTACTCCTTGTTTTCTCTGAAGGCTTTAACTACATTGTGTTGTGGCCCATTTTTTCTTCAGATAAATACACACTGGTTACCTGGCTGTTCCCTCACAGGTCTGCTCTCTAACAATAAACAATCAGTTCTCCTTCCTTTAAGTTCCTACAAGTCCTTTACATGGGTTACACGGTGTCTAAAATCAGAGATTTCTGTTTTTCTTTTCCTGCTACAACTAGGTGGCTCAAGTGCAGTTTCCGGTCTAGTCAGCATGTCCTGACTTGTGGGGGTTTATTCAGTCTCTTTTATCCACAGAAAAGTAACAGTATCTTTAAGTTTTTAGAAGCTGCAGTAAATACACTTGGTCCAAAAAGGAGGGACCCAGACTGACAGAATGCTAAAAGAACATAAGGCTGTGTAGAAGAGTCACCATCGCAGTTGAGATTAAGAAACAAGTGTTACCCAGCTGGGTTCAGGCCTGAGCAGCTTGCACAGAGTTCAGATTTTCTTGTTTGAAGTTCAGAGCATTCTTAGCACTGCAGGTGGAAAGCGTTTGAAGATGTCACCTGAATGGCTGCCCTGAAAAGGAAGGAAGGAGGGCGCCCAGGTGGACAGGCACAATCCTGCATGGACAGGGAGATGCGGCGCGGCTCCTTCCATCTTCAGTCCTGCAAACGGTCTGCCCGTCTGAGGTTTCCTTCCATGTTCTTTAAGTTCTGCCTCCCATTGTCTTCATTTTTCTTCCTTTGGTCTTCATCTGCCTGCCTGTGCCCTGGTGGGGTGGAACAGGCTGTTAGGGACCATCTGAATTTTCTGGGAAAAGTCCCCCAAACTCCAGAGGGACCCATTCTGTAAATGGCAGACCTACTTACTGCCCTCCGGGTGCTTGAGTCTTTCTAACATCTCTGACTGGCACTGCTCCACGGGGGAGGGAATCTGATTTAGATCATTGGTTCCTGGGTGATAATGGTGTGTGTGTATTTATGTGTGTTTGTGTGTGTGTGTGTGTTGTGTTTAAGGGAAGAGGGAGGTAGAGAGTTGGCAGCAAGAGGAGAAGGGAGAGAGAAGGGAGGATGGATGGAGTGTAAGGTCACTTTGTCCCATGACACAGAGACTCACTAAGACCGTGAGCGTCAGTGAATCCGTGACCGGGCTATGCCGGTCAGACCCTTGTCTGCCATTCTCAGCCCCTCCTCCCTACTCTGTGCAACCCATTGAGATCACAGAGTGAGCACAGTCCCTAGTCTACCCTCCTTCCTCAGGCTGTTATCTTTATTGTGTTTGTAGCCCAGTGTAAGAAGCACCAATAATGGAGATGAAGCAAAGGAGCCAAGACAGAGGTGGGGAAGTGCGTGCCGCAGGTCCCTGGGCTGACTTTGATGGACACGTGTCTGCTGATGAGTGCCATTTACACCTCGTTCCCGGTGTCTTGCAGCCGTTTGTTGTCCTCCTGACTATGGAAACAGTGATTAGAAGCCTATTTCGCCACCCTGAGATAGATGCGCCATTGATTTTGTAATTTGTTGCTACCTTCTACTTAGAGTAAATGGTCCGTGGTACATAAAAGAAATTTATGTCAGAGCTTTTCACAGAGAATAAATATTAGGAAGAAAATACATTTAGACAATAGAGCGCGGCCGTGTCATGGGAGATCCCGTGGTCATGTTCGTGTCATTTATTTTCAACGAGTAATTTTTACTGGTGCTGTGTGAACACTTTGCATTTTAAGGCATTTGGTTCCATGTTGGCCTGGTGCTTCACACATTTGAAAGCTCAGTGAGAGATATCCTGGTCTTTTTCTGCACACTTTTCTGATGTGAATGAACCAAGTAGAAAATTGGTGGACAGAATTCCCCCCTGGCTTTCCAGTGCATTTTGGATGCAACAAGACAAGCAACGATGTCTGCATGGATGGTTTTTGGCTGAGGCTCTACTCAGTCTCCACAGAGAGGTGACTTCATACCCCCGAGACAGCGGTCTTTCCAATGAAAGTTCTATACAACATTAGAAAGTTAGCTATCTCAAAATTATGAAGCAAACAACTATGCTTTTCCGCCTGGCTTCCCTGGGCAGGCTGCTCAGAACGCGCCCTCAGAAAACACGAATGCCGTGTCGGTAACCGAGCCAGGACTCGGCGCTGGGACCTGGCCTCTGCATTTGTAGTGTGGTCAGATCCCTATGAAATCCACCCATCCAGCTCAAACAAGATGGGATGGAAAATACTGCAGACGCAGCAGGAGTGTGTAATTCAATCCAAAGGGGGGAAAATTCATCCACGAAGAAGGGAAGAAAAATGGAGAAACAAGAGCCCTCGTTCTGTCTGCTTCTTGTCCATGTTTCTCAGCCTCTGCTTCCTCCCTGCCATCCTGTCATCTTGCAGTTCACGAGAGCAGCTGACAGTAAACTGGATTGCTTTAATGCCACATCTAAAACCCTCAGCGTTTTAGGAGTCTAGGGTTGAGGAGGAAAGTGGAGTCCCAGAAGCGTGGCTTCCCGGGCCCCGGGTGCAGAAGACGGTGGTTCAGGCAGGACAGTTGAATCTTTTCCTTTGTTTTGGTGTGTATGGAGAGGGGACTGAAGCTGCTCCACAGGGTAGAGTGAGCATGCAAGTCCTCTGGTAAAAATGCACTCAAATGATGGCAGTCACTGCCCGTCGCTTGCCGTGGCTCTCATCTTTGAGCCTGTTGACTGTCTCTGGGAACTTGGGACATTGGGCAGCGACACGTGGAACCTGTCCCCTCAAAACACCCAGCGTAGAAATCTCTTCTGCAAGTGGCCTGAGGGTCTCCGGGCGTCTTCCCATCTGCCCTCAGCTCCACTGCCCCCATCTTGCTGCGGCCTCTCTTCCGGACATCGTGGGGTGTGAGGTTTCTTCTGAGAAGATCTGCTCCTGGTGCTGCTGGCACTTTGGACGATGTATGAAAAGAACCGGAAATTCTGAACACATTCTATCCAAACACTGGCAAGTTATCTGAGCTCTGATGGTAAGAAAAAGATGGCCGCAGGGAGAGGTAGTGGAGGAGGTGTTCTCAGAGTGTGAGCCTTGTGGTTTGGGGGAGGAGAGCGAGGTGCAGGTGACCGTGTGGCCCATGGGCTGGGAAATGTGGATTTCTGTCCTTTGTTGTTTGTCTTGTTTCTTTATTTTTGTGGTTTATTTTTGTTTGTTTTGCTTTTTTTCCCTGTCCTGTTATTCAGAGGGTGATGAGTCATAATCAGAGGCTGGTCCTGCATACTTGGGCCAGACAATGAAAATTAATTTTAATGTATAGTCTTCGGGGAGGTGGATTTGTGCCCTCACCCCTTCCTGCCACAGCATCAGTCTGCCAAAAGGAGCTGCTGAGCCCGCCCTGCTCGGGATCTCGAGGCCACATCCTCACACTTAGAGCAGCCAGAGCACCCCCCAAGGGCCGACAAGGGCCTGAGTGGCCGTCCTGGGAGCAGAGTTCTCTCATGCACAATCCGAAGGACGCTTTATTGCAGGAGTCAGGCTCGGGCCTTTCCCGGGGCCAGCCGTGTCTCCTCTTGCAGCTGTGAGCCCAGCCAGCTGCTGAGGAGCCAGTGTGCTCTGAGATGTCTTCAACCAGCAGTGGCCTAAACTTAGATCCCTTTTCTGATTAGGGAACCAGAGTGTCTCATGGTCCTCACATGCTTCTAAAAGCCGACTGATGGGTGTGTGAGAGACAGATTACTGTGAGAAATGGAGCAAATGCATGCCCTCCTTCCCCGCTGAATGGGCCATCTGGTCGAGCCCCTGCCTTCAGCTTCAGGAAATACAGTGTGGGGCCACCCACTGGCCCGTGGTGGTTGGTAAGGCCCTGCCTGTGCCCAAACTGTCCTCCTGCTGTGCTCATGACACTCGGCCCTCATGCGTGGGCACCGCTGCCTACGCCGTGGTCCTCTACTCAGCCGTGAGAGACAGTCTCCCCGCTCACCCCTGCCAGGGTCGGACGTCCGTCCTGTTGTCTCTGTCATCACGGCAGGCCACATGGAGCAAGCAGGACACATACATGGACCTGAGGCCACGGCCAGGCCCCGGGCCCCTGTCCTGCTCTCCTGCTGCGGCCACTCAGCTTGGTCTCCTTGCTCTCACCACCCTGGCTGCGGGCTCCTCGCTGGAGCACTTCACAGATGGCCCCCCCCCATCCTCATCCTTGTTCTTGTTCTCCCCCTCCCCCCTCCTCCTCATTGCTCTCCTCCTCCCCCATCCTCCTTGTCCTCCCCTCCTCCCCATCTTCCCCCTTGTCCTCCCCTTCCTCCTCTCCCTCCACCTCCTCCTCTTCCACTCCTCTTCTACTTCTCTTCCCCATCCTCTTCCTACTCTTTCCTATCTTTGTTTTCCTCCTTCTCTTCCTCCTCTTCTACTTTCTCCTCTTCTTCTCTCCTCTCCCCTCTTCTCCTCTTCCTCCTCCTCTTCTTCCTCTCCTCTTCTGTCTCTTCCTCCTCCTTCCCCTTCTTCTCCCCGCCTCTTCTTCCTCCCTTTTCTCCTCTGTCCTTCTTCCCCTTCCTCTCCTGCTCTGCCTCTTCCTCCTCCCCTTTCTTCCTGTTCTTCTTCCTCTTCCTCCTCCTCTTTCTCCTTCTCCTTTCCCTTCCTTTTCTCTTCTGGCTCTCGTCTCTGTTCTCCAGCTCCTGCTCCTTCTCTCTCCGTATCCTCCTTACTCCCCCCACCCCATTGTCTGCCCTGTGTGATTCTTTCTGCTCCGTTCTGTTCAAAGGTCATTTCACTAGGGGCTTTCTTTGCCCTCCTTATGGTCAAACAGCTCACAACTCTGACCTCAGCTTGCTTTTATCTTTCTCTGCTTATGGGCTTATCTCATTATTTGTACCTGCAAGAAATAATACAGAAAAGATGAAAGCCCTCCATCTAAGTTAATAAATGCCATTATCCGTTTTATTCACTACTGTATATGGCATGGATGGGTGGTGGGTGGATTGGCAGATTGGTGGAGGGTAGGTGGGTAGGTGGATGGATGGATGGATAGATGAGTATATGAATGGATGGATGAGAGGCTGCGCATATGGATGGATAGAAGATGTACAAACATTTACCTGTAGCCTAACTTTTAAAATAACGTATCTGTGCTGTCAAAAATGAGTGTTCATATGGACTAGGACTATAAAGGAAAGGGTGAAGATTTTTAATTTCCTAGATGAGTGTGATTATAATTTTTTCCTCTTCAATTCACTTCTTACTATCATTATTATTACAAATAATAATGTGATGAAAGAAAATTACCTTTGCTTTGAAGATTAAACTTGGCAAATGAAAATGCAACTTAGTAAAGAATATCATTATTCCTGTGTAAAGTTACCCAGGATGATCTCAGAGGGCATGGAACCTGTCTATACTCAGGAAATGGGGTTGGGACTAGGACCCGGCTTGCAGCACCCTGGTAGGAAGATAGCAATGCTTGCTTCTATCCAGCCCTGTTCATTCTTTCGGACAATGCCTGGGAAGCTGGCTGTGGAGGAAGCGGAGTCCCTGCCCCCTTCAGGGGGTGTCCATTGCTTCACCCTCAGTAGCAGCATCCACACTGTGCACCTTTCTTCTCCACTCTCTGTGCAGGTTGTGGGCTGTGTCAGCAATCACAGCCATCTGCGTCTGCCTCCCGCCCTGAAGGACGGGCGGACGGGCTTCAGGTCCCATCAGATCCCGGGCTCTTCTACCTGGTGAAGCAGTCCACTCTGAGCTCCCACAATGGTCCAGTGTTTCACAGATCTGACATTCTCTGAAATTCCCTTCTGTCTAGAAGTCTGCTTTCCCAGGCTGCACTGAATATGTCTTCTTCCTCTTCCATAAGACATGCCTGTGTGGGGCGGGGCGGTGGGGGCTCACTACGGCCTTGGAATCCACACACTCTGCAGACATCCTCCTCTTCCTGTCCCTCTCTCCAGACACACCCCATACATCATGTCTGTGTTGTCTACCCTGCAACATGCATCAGGCTGGGACAAAGGAGGGCTGGTGATTAGTGAACATTGTCTCTACTTTGATTTGTAACAATTTGATACCTTCCAAATGAACTTTACATCATGGATGAAAACACATGTAGGCATTCATTATGTACTTGAGAGCCACGGCTATTCTCCTGCTTTGTGGCTGGGGTAACATAAGTGTGGTAACGAGCGAATGAGGGAAAACAGTCTCAGATCCACCTAGGCAGAATTATCCATTCACATTGCAACCGTATGTACTTATATGCATATAGAGTTATCATACTCATTACTTGGGATTAATTACTGGTGTTGCTCCCATTGTCTCTCAGAAGAGTCCAGTTGGGACTATAAATTATATGAACACTAATTTAAGGGGAATTTAAAATTTGGTCTCAGCAGCTCATACACCTGATTAAGTTCCTAGATTTGTTCACCTCTAGAATCCTTTAGCACTGTCTCCAAATTCCCCCTCCCACCCCTGCCACACACAGTGGTTCAACAGCAGGGCCTGGGGCTTCCCTTGATGGTACAGGGTACCTGAGCCGGCCAATGGAAATAGACCTGGGGAATCTTGAAACTTTGCATCAAGAACTGGTGTAAACTGGTGGCTCATGCCTAAAATCGCAGCTACTCAGGAGGCTGATACCTGAGGATAACAGTAAAAAGCCAGCAGGGAGGAGCTGGGAAGGTAGCTCAGTGGTAGAGCACTTGCCTTGCATGCATGAGGCCCTGGGTTCGATTCCTCAGCACCACATAAGAAAAAAGAAAAAAGCCGGAAGTAGCACTGTGGCTCAAGTGGTAGAGCGCTAGCCTTGAGCTGAAGAGTTGAGGGACAGTGCCCAGACCCAGAGTTCAGGCCCCAGGACTGGACTCCCCCCCCCAAAAAAAAAAAGCCAGCAGAGCAGGAAAGGAGACTCTTATCTCCAATAAACCACTAAAAAGCTGCAAGTGGGACTGTGGCTCAAAATAGTAAAGAGCTAGCATTGAGCAAAAAAGCTCAGGGACAGCACCTAAGCCCCACAACCAAAAAAAAAAAAAAAAAAACTAGAGAAAGAACTGGAGGTGTGGATCTCATGGTACTTGTCTAAGTAGTCCCGTGCTAAAAACCTAGTGCCTATTTCCTGGCATTTGTTTTGCTAAAAATCTAGTGCCTATTTCCTGATGTTTTGTTTGTTCAGTCTGTCTGAAGAATGACATTGTGTGTCTCCTACCCTGAATCTACCATATTTCAGTTAATACATTTGTAAGCACTCACACACCACTGCAACTGTTTAATATTTATAAACTAATTCTAGCTTCCACATGTGAGAGAAAACATCCAACCTTTGTGTCTCTGGGCCTGACTTAGTTCACTTAATATAATTTTTTCCAGGTCTTTCCATTTCTTTGCAAATGATGCCATATCATTCTTTCTAATGAAGAGGCAAAATTCCATTATATATGTAGATCTAGATCTACATGTAGATCGTATTTTCTTGATCCATTTGTCCACTGAGGGGATCTGGGCTGATTCTTTCCTTGGCTAAGGTCCATAGTGCTGTGCTGTGATGCACCTGGCTGCGCTGCTGTGACTGTATTCTGGTTTGTGATCTTTTGGGTAAAGGCCCAGGAATGGAATTACTGGGTCATAGCATAGTTGTTTTGTTTTGATTTTATCGTGAAGGTGATATACAGAGGGGTTACAGTTACATAAGTAAGGTAATGAGTACATTTATGTTTAAACCGTGTTACCTTCTCCCTCATTTTCTACTGTTCCCCCCGATCCCCTCCCCCAAGTTCATTTCCAACATAGTGTCCAGTGTGTATTACTGTTGCATTGGTTTACCCTTTGTGTGTAGTTCTGTCTTTGGTTTTGGAGGGACCTACACACTGCTTTCCAGAAAGGTTGAACAAGTCTTCTTTCTCACCAACAATATATTAGGGGCCCTTTTGCCCACATTGGTGCCACCATCTGATATGAAGGGGAGAGGAACAGACAATAAAGAGGAGAAGAGGGGGGAATGCAGTCCAAAATTCAATGCATACCCTATAAAATTAAAAGTTTAGGAAGGGTGGGTTGGGAGGGATGGGCAAGAGAGTTGAAAGGGGTGACATTGATCGAGATATATTCATAAGCTGCCCCGTTAGATGTCAACTCCTTTGTACAGCTACTTAAAGATACTTTTAAAGCATAAAAATTAGAAGTGGATTTAAGTTGCACATATTTTTTGGTAGTGAGAAATAGAAGATGATAGTGTGGACACCAAGAAATGAAAAGATGAGAAAAGACTTGGGCTGCAGTGTTTTATGCTTGGCTTTGAGTCCATCAGCTGATGAAGAGAAAATCCCAGGATGGCTGTGTACTGGTGTCTGGTGTGTGCGTGTGTGCATGTGTGTGTGCGTGCGTGCGTGCGTGCGTGTGTGTGTGCGTGCGTGCGCCTGTGAACGCAGTATGCTGCCGGGTTCTTTTCTTTGTTGACACCAAGTCTTACCCCATCACAAAGGGGATGGTCTTTGAGCACTGCCACAGGAAGAGCACAGAGGGTGCTGGGCAGATTCCAGAACCAGCAGTCACCCCTTCAAGGGCTCTGGGTCTCGGCGCTTGCTTTGAATGGCAGATGCTCATTTGCTTTCCTGTTTGCTTATGAGCTTCTTTCCACGTGTATTTCAGGAGCTGGTGGGGAGCAACCCTCCACAGAGAAACTGGAAAGGAATCGCGATCGCCCTGCTGGTCATTCTGGTCATCTGTTCCCTGATCGTCACCTCGGTCATCCTGCTGACACCAGGTACCTGAGCTCGGCCAAACAAACAAGCTTTACCTTGGAATGTTTGCTACATGACTGCCAGTCACATGCTTTATTCTTGGCAGGGTCTCATAGGATTGAATAATGGGATATATTTTCAATGAAAACCCCTCTTTTATATGCTGTGGATTGGTTTACATGGCCGTTGACTAGGGGCAAAGACTTGGCATGTTAAAAGTAACAGTAGTGTATTCATGTCAGATGAACTTACAAACCATGTGGGAGGTAGCACAGGAGAGCCTGTGTTAACCATCTGCACTGGTTTTAGACACTATCCTGAGCACACGGGTATCTGTGTATGGTGGACACAGCACAATTCAGCCCTCTAGAAACAGACTGTTCAGGCAGAAGTCTCTGAGGCAGAAAGAAAAGTAGCCATTACCATGTGAAAAAAAATAGCACAGAAACACACACACAAAATAAGTACAACAAATGCTTTCGTTTGGTGATACTATGAAGAAAAAATGCTATAGACTAATGTCTCTATGAAAATAGATGCATAAATTCTCAAAAAAATATTAAACTGAATTTAGCAACACATATAAAAGACTGTATGCTGTGAATAAATGAGATTTATCCCAGGAAAAAGAAATTGGCTTAACATATAAAAATCAATCCATGTAATTTACCCTTATGAGAAAAAGGACAAAATCTGATCGATCATTTCAACAGACGCAGAATAAGCATATCACAAAAACCTAAAACCTTTTTCATGATCAAATGTTCAGCAGCTGAAAATAGAAAGAAATGTCTTCTACCTGATAAACAGAGTCTATTAATACACAGATGTACACGCACACATACACAAAGCTAGGAACCTATTTAATGGTAAAATAAGAAATTGTTGCCCCTCAGCCAAGAACAGGACAAGGCTGTTCATCCTTACCATTTTGAGTTAGCATTGCACCGAAGGTCCCAGGCAACATTGTAAGTTGAGGGTCGGGGGGTCGGGGGTAGGATGGTACCCAGTTGGGAAAGGAAGATGTAAGACTATATTTGTAGAAGACATGTACGTGTATGTAGAGAATCACAAACAGTAAAACTTATTATAATAAATCTAGTTTATTATACTAAATAAGGCAGAGCATCAGTGGTTTACACTATAATCCTAGCTACTTAGGAGGCTGAGATTCGAAGATTGTAGGTCAAAGCCATCCTAGGCAGGAAAGTGCATCAGACTCTTAACTCTAGTTAACCATCAAAAAGCTGGAAGTGGAGCTGTGGCTCAAGTGATAGAGAGCTAGCTTTGAGCAAAAAAAAAAAAACCAAAAAACAAAAACAAAAAACCAAAAAAAAAAACCTCAGGGATAGTGCCCAGTCCCTGAGTTCAATCTCTAGGACTAGTACACACAAAAAAAAGGAGGGAGGGAGGGAGGGAAGGAAGGAAGGAAGGAAGGAAGGAAGGAAGGAAGGAAGGAAGGAAGGAAGGAAGGAAGGAAGGAAGGAAGGAAGGAAGGGGCTGAGAATGTGTCTAAGTGGTTGAGTGCTTGCCTAGCATGCTCATGCATTGCCCTGGGTTCAATTCCTCAGTACCACAT
This sequence comes from Dipodomys spectabilis, assembly GCF_019054845.1. NCBI lineage: Eukaryota > Metazoa > Chordata > Mammalia > Rodentia > Heteromyidae > Dipodomys > Dipodomys spectabilis. Next base: position 11,223,084 of record NW_024870711.1, read on the forward strand.
ACACAGAAAAAGCCAGAAGTGGCGCTGTGGCTCAAGTGGTAGAGTGCTAGTCTTGAGCAAAAGAGGCTCAGGAGACAGTGCCTAAGTTTAAGCCCCAGGACTGGCAAAAAGAAAAAGACAACTGGAATTTCTCGTCTATAAGATTTGTGGAACCAGGTGCTAGTGGCTCATGCCTGTAATCCTATTTACTCAGGAGGCTGAGATTTGAGGATTTCAGTTCAAAGCCAGCCCCAGCAAGGAAAGTCTATAAGACTCTTATCTCCAATTACCCACATGAAAAACAGAGGTGGTGCTGTGGCTCAGGTGGTAGGGCTTTTGCCTGGAGCTCAGGGACAGTGCCCAGGCCCAAAGTTCAAGACCCACAACCAACAACAACAACAACAAAAAGATTTGTGGACTAAAACTGACATCTTAGTTGCAACATTTCAATTTTTAAAACCATAATGTGACTAATTTTGATGCTATGCTATTAGTTTGTTTTAATACTTAACACATATTGGTTCTATAAGAGGAGATCTCCTTCTGACATGATTGTAATACATTTAATGGATCCCACCATACTTACTCCCCTGCTTCCTCCCTGCTTCTCAACATGGGTTCTACAGGTGTCAGAATTCTCCTCTCACACATGCACACACACAAAGTGCTTTGACCGTGTTCCCCTGCTCACCTCTCCCTTGGCCCCCTCAGTCACAGGACCCCCACCCCAGCAGAGCCTGCGCCAGGCTCCGAGTTTTTATGAATGGATTTTAGTGATCTGAACTTACAAAGGAAAGAAAGCTTTCCAGATTTAAAATTCTCTTTGGCACTTTTTTATAAACTTGGGCTATAACCATAAATAATATACTTCACTAATAATACCAAGACTTCATTACAGAAAAGTAAGGAAAAATAAAAAACAAGGGTTACATTGTAGAAACAATTGTTTTCATCATTTAAAAGAAAGTGATTGATGATTTACCTTGTGCCAGGCCCTAAGTCACAATTCCGATCTTTTTTAGAAAAGTATTTTTACTGTGTTTGAGTAGTTGTCCAAAGGAGTTGCCACTCAACCCAGCATTTATGAATACAGTGTGTCTTGATCAACGTCCCCTCTTTCATCGTTCTCACCCCCCCCCCCCACCCTTTGCCTCATGATTCCTATCTTTAAAAAGAAAACAATTGTGTGAGTGTAGAAGAGCATCTTGAGGCATGTGACAAGTTTCGTGAGGACAGAACTGAAGCCATGGTCAACTCTGTACAAACAGAAAATGTCCCACAGAGGTACTGGCAGTATAACCTGTCACTGTCACCCAGCAAACTGATTTGACAGGATTCTCATCCCAACCCGTTACCTCATTTCCTACGTTCTGAGTCAGACAGTTCCAGAGAGACTTCTCTAGAAAAATAAATGTGGCTGTGTTTTGGAGTGATACTCAGGCTCGAGAATAGAACAAGCACTTCCCACACACGTGGCTTCCTCCATTCCTGCCTCTGGGGGTTTCGTCTGTGTCTGAAATCCTGCTTCGGGCTCAGAACTAAGCGATCCCAGTGGACGGGCTACTGCAGCTGGACAGCTTAACTCTGAATCAGGTCGAGAAGTCCCCAGGGCTCACACCAGGATCTGCAGAGATGTCACCTGGGTCTCACATTTCATGGCTGCTGATCTGTTGAAAATGTGGCGTGTCATAAGTGTATTCTCTCATTATGATTCTTATCGTAATCTGTCAAGGAAATCGCAGTAGGGCCTGCAGCAGGGATTGCTGACTGCACTTCTGTTCAAATAAAATGAGAAGTTGGAGGCACTGGCTCCTGCACTCCACAGGGCCAGACACAGACGCCCCGCCCAGGCACTCGGGCAGAGCCGCAGGAGGCCACCTGGCTGGTCCCGAGCCACGTCCTGCCAGACCCATGGTTCGTGGAAGAGGATGCTGCTGCTGAGACTGCAGAAGGACTCCTCGCTGAGGCGCAGGCAGCGCAGGCATGCCCGTGGTACTGTGGAGTGTGCATAAGGAGCAGATGAACAGCAGCTTTCCTAGAAAGAACATAAAACGTATTCTACCACGTTAACCTCCACAGGGACAATAATGCAGTTGGTATCGGTACAGGCTTAGCGACGCGTTGTCCTCAACGGAAACGTACTGTTTTTCTGAACTCTTGTTTTTGTATCAATACAAGCTACCTTTTGCTTCCTGTTGATTTTCAACTAAAGATTGTATATTTGCTTAAAAATATTCTAAGGCAGAAGAGGAGCACTTTACAGTGAGCCCCAGTGTGGCGGGAGGAGGGGAACGTCTCCTCCAGGAAGCTGTTTTCCCTAGCCCTCCATCGTTTTTTGTCTCCCTTGAGCTTTGAAAGCTATGAGCACTTGACATCTGCATCTGACTGCCCACCTGGCTTTGGGCTGCCGTTTTAACCTCGGCCCCTCCCGCTTCCTTCTTTGACGGCTCTGCCCGGTGTCCTCGTGCTATGCGGTGAAGGCACACACATTGAACAACGTGTGGCATCCACCAATGCCAGCTCTTCATTTGCCAGCTGAGTTGGAGCCTTATGCGTGGTCTCTGATCTGTGTGGGCAGAATTGACATATGCACATATGCACGTGTGCACGCATATGCATATGTGCATGTGTGTGCACGCACACGCGCGCACACACACGCCAGCCTTCCTCTGCCCTACTGACAGAGGGACCACACTGAGTGGCCACACTGCACAGCGTCGCAGCTAGAGGATGAGACTTCTGTCTAGTTGTAAAGTCTCTAGAGATATTCCCAAGTGTTCTCTAAAGATGTTATTGTTTAACGATGTAACTTCGACAAGTCCTTCTGGGAAAAAAGGGAACGGAAGCACTGTAGGTGGGAAAGGATGTGGCTGCTAGGGAGGATGGAAGGGATGACTCTGATGGAGATGCGCTCCACATGTGAATGGACGTGTAAATTATGCACCATCCCCTCCCCCCGCCCCCCCCCCCCCCCGCCAAGTCTTCAAAACTGACTCAATACCAACTCCACAAATCTCTCCTGGCTGAGGAGACTTGCACGAGAGAAATTTCCAGCCATGCCCCACCCCAGAAGCCATGTCTGATAGATCAGAATACCTTGCTCACACATGCACACATGCGCGCGTGCATGCGCACGCGCACACACACATGCACGCACATGCGTGCATATATACACACAACAGTAGGGGAGAAAATAAATTCAATAGGAAAACATACATTTACATTTTAAATTGTTATGAGAAACTATAAAGCTAGGGTAGATGGTCTTGAAAAATAGCTAGTTAGGAATTTGAAGAAGAAATATATAATTATTTTAAATTTAAAGTCTTAGCAGCTAGTAAAAAAGATAGGCTAAAAAAGAAATATGAAAAAAAATTAGTGATTTGGAAGATGAACTAAAGAATCAGGCAATTTCCTCCCAAAGACATAAAGGTTAAAAGTGAAGAAAGGCAAGGCTATAGAATTGACCTTGGAGGCTGTGGAGTTGACCTTGGAAGCTGTGGAGTTGACCTTGGAAGCTGTGGAGTTGACCCTGGGGTCTGTGGAGTTGACCTTGGGGACCGTGGAGTTGACCTTGAGGCTATGTAGTTGACCTTGGGGTTGTGGAGTTGACCTTTGGGCTGTAGAGTTGACCTTGGGGCTGTGGAGTTGACCCTGGGGGCTGTAGAGTTGACCTTAGAGGCTATGTAGTTGACCTTGGGGTTGTGGAGTTGACCTTTGGGCTGTAGAGTTGACCTTGGAGGCTGTGGAGTTGACCTTGGGAGCTGTGGAGTTGACCTTGGAAGCTGTGGAGTTGACCTTGGGGGCTATGTAGTTGACCTTGGGGTTGTGGAGTTGACCTTGGAGGCTGTAGAGTTGACCCTGGGGTCTGTGGAGTTGACCTTTGGGCTGTAGTGTTGACCTTGGGGCTGTGGAGTTGACATAGTGGCCCTGCACAGCCCAGTTGGAAATCTGGAAGGAGCAAAGACAAGGATAGAGGGGCAAGGTTGAATTAATTATTGGTAATTTTCTTGATATAATTCTTAGATGGAAAATGCGACTGACTTTAACACTGTTAGGGAAATGGAGGAGAAAGGAAGGAAACAGGACTCCATCTTCCACAGGTGAGGACTGTTTATTAAGGTAGAGCAGTGAGGGACACAGCCTTCCCTCAGGCTTGGAGACCAAAAGTTGGGACAGGAGCTGGGTTTTATGATGTCTGAGGATGGAGGCAGAGGTTAATGGAAAAGCCACTAGCTCAGAGGAAATGGGGGCTTTTTGGTTGTGCCCACGATGGAATGGTTAGCCAGTCTTAGGTAGATCGCCCTGTTGGAGTCAGGCAGTCTGCACTTACCTTTGGCTGGTTGCCCGGTATCTGTATGCACTTGGGAAAACAGGGAGGGGTCCGTCCTTCACAGTCCATCTCTGGGTGCATAGAAGGAATGGGCTCACAAAAGCCATGTACATATGACCATATAAGATGATGTTAAGCAAAATGAACCCCAAGATAGGGATACAAATATCTTTTTTCTTTCTTGCTATTGTTTCTAACGTATTTATAATGTACCATGTACATGGTATAATCCCTGTTTTCACTGTATTTGATGTCAGTGCCCTGCATCTTGTATATACACTTCCCTAATTCGGGGAGGGGAAGGGAAAAAAACAAAATGCTTAAATAAGGCTACAGGTTGACCCATTGCAACAATGAGATGTACAGAACACTATGTTGAAAACAAACTTTACAACTTCGACGAGTTGTGTCGGGGCGGGTAGTTGTGCAGGTGGAAGGGAAGGGATGGTAGGGAGAAAACAAAGGAGGAGGCAACAATGCTCAATAGGAAATTACTCATTACCTTGCTCATGTAACTGTAACCCCTCTGTATAGCATTTTTACAATAAAAAATGTACAAAAACAAAGGAAGAAAGAAAAGGAAGGAAGGAAAAGAAAAGAAAGAAAGAACGGACCCAGAGGCAAGGCCTTCAAACACAGGCCTGGAAAAGGAAATCCTCAAGTGAGCATCTTCCTGTCACATTTCAGAATGTCAGGTATCAGGAGGAAATCCGCCTTCATCTCTCAAGACTTCCTGCCGGTGCTGCTGTCTGCCCAATACCAGCACTATTTCCTGAAAATACCTCATCCTGACAGCTTCACACGTCGCAGGCCTTTCCAGCTCGGATGTTCTTTTCTCCCCTTTATCTTGGCTAAATGTTCTTTCCTAGAGCAAGTCTTCCCAGAGCTCCTCCCACGTTCCCATTCCCTAGTCCCCTTAAATGTGAGAACAGCTTGGCAGCCCCTGCTGTTCTTGGCACTGGTGCAACTGTTTGCCCAGCTCTGTGGGTTTTTTCCTGATCTTGAATTTCCCCCAGCTCTGTGGCCTTCTTAGCTTTGGCTCTCAGGACTTCTAGTCTGGCTCAGCATGAATCGTCCGATGTAGCGGTCACACATACCCACCATTGCCTTGAATGATTTGGGAAGTGAGTCAAATGGTAAGCCGAGGAACCTGTTAGATAGTTGTTGTTGAGCCATCATGGTCCAGTGGGACCAGCAGCGACTTCCTTGGGAGGTACGAGTGCTCACTGACAAAGCCCAATTTTCTGTGCTGAACAAACACTTAAAGTAGATTTTATATGGCCAGACACCTGTGCCTTGTGCTTATCATCCTGGCTACTTGGGAAGCTGACAGCAGGATTGTAACTCAAGACCAACTAGATGGAAAAGCTTGCAGGAAGCCTTCTCGTCCCCTAGCTGGGCATGGTGTGCGTGCCTGTCATCCTAAGCTGTGTTGGGAGGCTTGTGTTTCCATGACAGCTATGGCAGAACAGGCCTCTCTCACCCTGCAGTGGCAGGGGCCTGTCACCTCAGCTACCACAAGAAGCCTTTAATAGGCAGAGCAGAGTTCAGGCATTCCCCTGAGCCTGAAGTAAGGCCTTATTCCAAACATAGCCAATGGAACAAGGTCTGAAGAGATGGAATCAGTACCTTCCTAACAAGCACAGGGGCCTGAGTTCAAGCCCCAGTACTGACAGAAGAAAAAAGAAAAGAAAAACCATCACTACATACGCATGTGTGATACTTCACCCATTATCCCTTATAAATACAAAAGATTTCATATTTTAAAAAATAACCTTAAAAGTAAAGTAGCATGTTTTTTTTTATTTTATTTATATACATATAATGTTGTACAGAGGAGTTACTGTTACATGAGTAGGAGTAATGAGAACATTTTGTAGAGAGCATTGTCACCTCCTCCTTTGTTTTCCCTCTACCATCATTTCCCTCACCACCCCCAACTCCTCCTGCCCCCCCACCCTGACGTTGTAAAGTTCGTTTTCAACATAGTGTCCTGTACATCTCATCGTCATCACAGTGGGTCAGCCTGCATCCCCATTTAAGCGTTCCCCAATATCCCTTCCCCTCCCCAAATTACAAAAATGTATATACAAGATGCAGGACACCGGCATCAAATCCAGTGAAAACAGCGGTTATACTGAGGGGGAAGAACATATAAAAGAAACAAAGGAATCACATAGTGCATTGTAAGTACATTAAAAACAATACCAAGAAAGAAAAACCACTTGTGTCCCTGTCCTGGGGTACATTTTGCTTAACATTATCTCATGTGGTCATATGTACATAACCTTTGACCTTCTCTACGTCCTAGCCATGTACTAGTCACTGCTAACAAGGGAAACCATGGGACCTATGTTTCTTTGGGCCTGGCTTACTTCACCTAATATAATTTTTTTTTGGGTCCAGTTGTGGAGCCTGAACTCTGAGCCTGGGCACTGTCCCTCAGCTCTTCAGCTCAAGGCTAACACTCTACCACTTGAGCCACAGCGCCACTTCTGGCTTTTTTCTTTTTTTGCTTATGTGGTGCTGAGGAATCGAACCCAGGGTCTCATGCATGCAAGGCAAGTGCTATACTACTGAGCCACCTTCCCAGCCCAACTTAATATAATTTTCCAAGTCTTTCCATTTCCTAACAAATGAGGCAATGTCATTCTTTCTGACGGAGGCATAAAATTCCATTGTGTATATATATATACCACATTTTCTTGATCCATTCAGCTACTGAGGGGCATCTGGGTTAATTCCATATCTTAGCTATGGTAAATAATGCTGTGGCAAACATGGTTGTGCTATTAGCTTTGGTATGATCTTGTTTGTGATCGTTTGGGTAAATGCCCAAAAGTAGGATTGCTGGGTCATAAGGGAACTCTGTAGAGTCTTTTGAGGAACCTCCATACTGCTCTCCAAAGTGGTTGAACAAGTTTACACTCCCACCAACAATGCAGTAGGGTTCCCTTTTGGCCACATCCCTCCAGCATCTGTTGTTACTAGATTTATTAATTATAGCCATTCTAACTGAGGTGAGGTAGAATCTCAACATTGTCTTGATTTGCATTTCTTTTTTATCAGTAAGTTTTTTTTATTGTGAAAATACCATACAGAGGGGTTACAATTACATGAGCAAGTTAATGAGTACATTTCTTATCAAGCATTGTTGCCTCCTCCTTTGTTTCCCCTTACCATCCCTGCCCTCCCATCTCCTCCCCCTCCCCCCCCGCCCCGCATTTCTTTTATGGCTAAAGAAGTTGAGCATTTCTTCATGTGTCTATTGGCCATTCTTATTTCCTCTTCAGAGAAATCTCTCTTTAAATCTTTAGCCCATTTATTATGGGAGTTGTTTCTTGAGGATTTATTGTTGGGGGACTTAGTTTTTTGAGTTCTAAGTATATTTTGGATGTAAGAAAAGATGCAAACATAAAGGGAATCCAAATAGGGAAAGATGAAGTAAAACTCTCCCTCTTTGCAGATGACATAATCTTGTATTTAGAGAACCCCATGGACTCCACTCCCAAGTTACTTGAGCTGATCGGAAACTTTGGCAAAGTAGCAGGGTATAAAATTAACCCTCAGAAATCAATGGCTTTCCTGTATGCCAATAATGAGAAGAGTGCAGCTGAAATTAGGAATGTAACCCTCTTTGTAATAGCCCCACAAAAAAATAAAATACTTAGGAGTTAACTTAACAAAAGAGATTAAAGACCTCTATGATGAAAACTTTAAAATCCTGAAAAAGGAAATTAAAGCAGAACTAAGCGAGTGGAAAAACCTCCCATGCTTCTGGATTGGGAGGATTAACATCATGAAAATGGCAATACTCCCACAGGCTATCTACAAATTCAGTGTGATACCTATCAATATCCCAACCTCATTCTTCAAGGAAATAGAAGAAGCAATCCAAAAATTCATATGGAACAATAAAAGACCCCAAATAGCGAAAACAATCCTTAGTAGAAAGAACAGTGCTGGAGGAATATCAATTCCAAGTTTCAAACTCTACTACAAATGCATAGTAATCAAAACAGCTTGGTACTGGCACAAGAACAGCCCTGAGGACCAGTGGAATAGGAATGAAGACCCAGAAATGAACCCACAGACCTATAGCCACCAAATCTTTGACAAGGGAGCTAAAGAAATAGAATGGAAGAAAGATAGATTCTTCAGTAAATGGTGCTGGCAAAATTGGTTAAACACTTGTAGAAAACTAAAGCTAGATCCGTATATATCACCCTGTACCAGAACCAACTCTGAATGGATCAAAGACCTCGAAATAAAAGCAGACTCCATGAAAGTATTACAGGAAGGAATAGGAGAAACCCTAGGGCTCCTAGTCACAGGCTGAAATTTTCTTAATAGAGACCCAGAAGCACAACAAATCAAAGAAAGGTTGGACAAATGGGATGGCATGAAACTGCAGAGCTTCTGCAAGGCAAAGACGTAGCTAGTAAGATCAACAGAAAGCCCACAGACTGGGAGAAGATCTGCACTAGCCATACAAGAAGCATGTTTTTAATGGAACACATTTAGAAATTGAAAACAATAGCATAAAACTGACTTCATACCTTTTATTTCCAGAGCTTGTCTAAATGGTAGTTTTGCATTGTTTTTCTTATTAGACATATTATTGCCTGAAAATGTGAGCTAGAATTATCTTTGAATAATGGAGTTTAAACAGACAAAACTTAAATGTCATCTACCTCACATTAGAACTTCATTAGCTCTAAAGAGCACTACTTAGTGATCTTTTCTGAATATTTTTATTATCTTTAAGTAGTTGTACAAAGGAGTTGTCATTCAACAAAGTAGTTTATGAACATAATGCATCTTGATCAATGCACCCCATTCAACCTCCTCACCCACCCCAGCCCACCCCTTCCCTAAAAGAAAAAAACATTCAGTCATCTTTAAATTTCCCATTTGGCATCTGCTTTCTATGTGGAAATACCTCACGGTTTAAACCGTGCCATTTCCCAACCTGGCTTCGGTGCCGGCCTCCGTGGCAGTTAGGAAGAAGAGCTTGGCCTTGGTTAAGCATATTGTAGTTGTATAAACTAAACCTCGGAGAGCGAGCTGCCTAAAATCACATCTCACAACGAGGCTGCCTCAACTCGAGATTTCATGCACAATAACTCCATTTGAGCAGCAAGAAATCGACCAATGCACAAATTCTGATGTTCCTGAGAAACGGTCAAGTTGAGGTAGAGTCTCCAGAGTGACAGAAATCGACCAATGCACAAATTCTGATGTTCCTGAGAAACGGTCAAGTTGAGGTAGAGTCTCCAGAGTGACAGAAGAGTTTTGCTAGCTGGTGCCCAGTGTGCACGTCTCACGTCGGCTTTCTGGGCAGCCCTGGGTCTTTTCAAAGCAGACAGGTGGGTTTTGTGGCTCTGATGGAGATGACCTGTTCTGACTGCGATCTGAAACGCCAGCCTCTGACCTCTAGAAGTAGGATAAGAGCTTCTGCACTTTAAAGTTTTGCCCACGGAGCCATTATCTGAGCATCCTGGGGATGGAGACTGCCTCAGTGCCTTTGCAGTCCTGGGAGCGATGCCTCCCCTTAGACACGCATGTGGAGATGAGGCAGGGCAGCCCTGTAAGCCGAGGGTATGGACATTGGGATGTCACCCTGTGTGAACAAGACACAACCCAGAGATAGCCAGGAACAGATGATGCTTATGGAGAATAAACACCTACAATGGATGTGTCTTTGAGCTCCCAGCCACCACTGTGCCACCCATAGTTGGTGGCACTGAATAAATGTCTGATGAAGGACTGCTTCCACAGGTTCCATTTTGGATACTGTGTGTGTGTGTGTGTATGTGTCTGTGTGTGCACGCACGCGTGCATGTGCCCCAACCATGCCCACTTTATTCATAAATCAGCCAGGATTTAATTAATGAGTAGCCTCCCTAGCTAAGCAGGGTGGCCTGTGGGTGGACATGGGGAGGGAACTGAGGCCATGGCCTCCTCATTGCAAGTTCTGATCATTTTTTTCAGAAAGCAAGACCAGCTTCCGCTTACCCTTCATCCCTAGAAACGACGTTCAACCCTAGGCGCTACTGCTGAGTGGCAACCAGCCTGCCTTTCGCAAGCTTCCTCTGCTGATGAAGCAAAACATTCAACTATGTTTTATTTTTTTTTTCCTAGCGGAAGATAATAGTCTGTCTCAAAAGAAGAAGGTCACCGTGGAAGATCTTTGCAGTGATGATTTTAAAATCCACGACCCGGAGGCAAAGTGGATAAGTGGTAAGTTCAGACAGCCTCCGTGCCTCCCCCTTCCCCAGACCCCTCCCTCCTCGCTATGGCCCCATGGCCATCCCCAGGTCATGGCTTCTTTGGTGGTTTGTTCTCAGGGCTTCCACGGGCCAGGAGACTGTAGGGACGCTCAGAGCTCTTGCTGTGATATTATCCTGTGTGGTTCTCATCGTAGAACCTGGTCTTAAAGGCTTCTTGTTCTATGTGCTGCCACCCAAGCCTGGGGAGGCATCAGCTGCCTGAGAAATGGGTTCTGCCCAGGCCACCTCCTCCTGTGTCTCCTCCAGGAGCCATTATTTCCCACACAGACAGGAGCACGTTGCTAGGCAACAGCACCCCTGGCTCCCCCAGCCGCTGTGCCTTCTCCAGGGTTCTGAAGGCTTCTCTGACAGCGCTGCTTCTCTGACAGTGGCACAGGAGCCCGCAGGGCCCCCCCTCCTCTAGGGCACTGCTGAACACAGATGCTCAGACAGTCACCTCACTCTGGGGCACATCTAATGTCGCTGGTTCGGGGATTTTTTTTTGTCTTAAATAGCAAAGCTAAATAGAATTAGAGGCCGGGAGAGGCAGTGTGCTCACCTCTTCTCATCCCCAGCGTGACGGCCCTCCCTCCCATCTGCCCCCCCTCGGCCCTGAGGCGTTTGGGGAAGGAAGATGCTGGCGCTGGCCGCCCTCCCCCTCCGCCAGTGCGGCCCTCATTATCTCTGCAGCTGTTGTTTACGGTCTGTCTTGGCATCCGTGGGATGCGCTTGAAGATGAGTCCTCGGGTCAGGAACGCTTCCAGTATGATGCTTGAAGTCCAGTTCCAGCCCTGGCTTTTACAGCAAGTGCGGGGACAGGTGGCTCTTCTGAGGTTGTGAAGCCAGTTAGCAGTGCGGTGGGGGTGGGGCTGGCTGCCTCTGGACTTCCACCACCACGTCCTTGCACGTCCATGCCCTCGCATGACCGCATCCTTGCCTGGACACTGTTCTGTGGGGTGACAGGAGAGCTTGAGATTTTGTTGTTGTTGTTGTCAAACTGCCTCTGAAATGTTTTTCATGCTTCACAGACTCAAAAATCAATTAACAATGACTTTGCCTTTGGTCTCTTACTTAGAACAGCAGCTTCTCTTTTGTCCTCTACTGTGTCTCTGATATTTATTTCTGACCTTGGGTCATCTTATTTACAAATGAAAGCAGTAGATGAATCTTGGAGCAATGCATTTTCATACAACCTGGAGTTAGGGCTGGGAAGGTGGCTCAGTGGTAGAGTGCTTGCCTAGCATGCATGAAGTCCTGGGTTCCATTTCTCAGTACCACATAAGCAGAAAAAGCTGGAAATGGCGCTGTGGCTCAAATGGGCTAGCCTTGAGCAAAAGAAGCTCACGGACAGTGCCCAGGCCCTGAGTTCAAGACCCAGGACTGGTAAGAAAAGCCCCACACTGGAGGTATATCCCCCATTTTCCTCCATAATTTCATTTGTCTGGGTCACATCCCTTCTTTGAGTCACATTTGCTAAGGGTTTATAACTTTTGTCTTTGAAAGGGTCAATGTGTTTTTTCCTTGTTTCTTTCTATAGATGTTTAGTTTCGATGGTATTGATTTTTGCCCTAATCTATAGTATTTCTTTCTGTCTGCTCTTTTTGGCTTTGTCTTGTTTCATTTTTCTAGAAGCTTGAGGCACATTATTAGGGTATTATTTTGAGGTCTCTCAGTTATATTGATATGGATACTCACACGAATAAACTTTTCTCTTAGAACTGCCTTTGCTGTATCCAGTGGTTCTGGAAGGTTGTGTTCATTTTCATTGGTTTCGGGGAACTTTTACATCCCCCCTCTAATCCCTTCAGTGACTCACTCATAATTCAGCAGCATGTGTTTGGTCTCCTTGGGCTGGAATCTACCCTGTCATTTCCTTTGCTGTATGGAGCTTCCCTGAAAAATTAAAAATAGATGTGTCCCACCACCCAGTGATATTATTCAAGCAGGGATCCAAAAGAACGTAAGTCAGGATATAATGGAGGTTCACGTATGCTCATGTCCACTGCAGTCTATTCACAAAGCCGAGCTCTGGGAAGAGTCTAGATGCCCTGAGAGATGAATGGATCGAGAGCTGTGGTATATATACTGGAGTATCACTCAGTCATAAGAGAAATGAGATTATCTTACTTGCAGAGAGATGGATGGATCTGGAGACCATCATATTCTATATAAAGTAAGCCAAGTTCAGAAGAACAAAGTTTCATCTTTCCTCTCATGTGTGGATGCTAGACTTAAAATATAAACGTATCAGGAACGCATATGGGAGTGCGTTTGTGTGACTAAGCTGACTTGGGTGGTGGTGTGTGCGTGTCTGAGGTACTGCCACCAGCCTCTTTTGAGTAATTAACATGCGCTTCGACAAAGTGAGCCATAAGAAGTCAAAGCCTGTTTTGCCTGTGGAATAGGCCCCTAGCTGCTCCAATGTCTCTCAAATATCACCAATTTAACCTGACCGTTTCCAAATCTGCATCCTCATTCCCTCCCCCACCGAACCACCGAACATGAAAACTCCTCCCCAGCTCCGCACACCAGCCCTGAGCAGCCCACCCCTTTTCCTCATGCTAACACCCCGAACTAGTAAATGTAGAAACCACGTCTTGTGATCACCGGTGTGAGCTGTAATGGGGAGGTTCATTCTAGAGAGGGTGGAAGGCACTTCATAGAGCCTGCCTTCCTCTACCTATACAGAGCCCTCTCTTCGGTCCACGGTGAGCCACGCGTGGCCCACAGCCCCTGGGGATCATCCACCTCACAGCCCAGCTCTGGATGCTGAGACCTCTGAACCTGGCAAGGGTCCCACACACCACCGCTCTCCACAGACGGCTTTGCTTTTGTAGAATCGCCTTTTGCAAAACAGGCTGAATGGAACCAAGATTCGCTTCATGCCCTAGGCTTGGAGCAAGCCGAGGCCTCTCCCATCCTTCTGAGGACACACATGCACGCACACACACATACACACACACACACACACACACACACGCGCACACACACACACGCATGCACACACACACACACACACACACACATGCATGCACACACACACACGTCTCCTCCCCATATCTCTTGGATGCAGGCCTGCCAAGGGCTGACAGGCACAGTGATTCGCTTGCCCGCTGGCCGCGGGCAGCTCCCCCTGGGCTCGCTCCCTGGTCTCCTCTCTGAAGGTGACTCAAGTCTGGACGCAGCCACGTTCATCTGGCCGGCATGGCGCTCTCGGCGCTCTCCCGCTGTGTGTGCACTCATTTTCATGAGTCCCACGCTTGTGAGCGGAGAGCCCTCTGCGTCTCAGGACGCAAGGCTGGAGAGACTGTAAAATTGGAGGAAATCACTTCCTCTGAATATAGGAAAATGTCACTGGCGGGTTGATAGTGGAAAAGTATGTGTTTGAGGAGGTGAAATTGGAGTTGGAGCACAAGGCTGAAAGCATCTTGATTTCTTGAAGGTACTTCATGTGCTTTCATCATTATGAATAAAAAACAGATTCGTTTTAGAAGTGAAGCCCGTGGAGCTCTGCCCAGGGGGAACTCAGGTTCCAAGCGGCTCACGTTTTTCCACTGGTTTGTGGAGATCACAGTTTGCATTCAGAATCATGAAGCCCTGGAAGGCAAGTGAGCAGTGATGACCCCCGATGTCCTGGCGCCGCACCCCCGGGCCCCAGTGTCCCCCCGACATCCTGGCATCCCCTTGATCACTCCTGGCTATAGAGTGACACCAGCAGTGACACTGGGAAATGCCCAGGAGTTGCTGGCCAGAAGGGAGTCTCCACGACTCGGGGAGGGGACAGAGGCCGTGGGAGTGTCATTTCCAAACATGATGCAGAGCACACGTGGAAAGCACACCCTTGTGACTATCAGTGCTTCTAAGGAACACACAAAATCGGCTTGTGCACAGCTCTGATTTATTTTCTGTCTTAAGGGGGGAGAATGTAGTCACAAAATTCAGTGCATATCCTACAAAATTAAAAAAGTTGAGGCAAAGGGCAGATTAGGAGGAATGGGGGAGAATGATGGAGAACATGACCAAGGTGCATGGTATTCATAAACTGCTTCATTGAGTGCCACTCCACTGTACAGCTACTGAAACATAATTGTTCATTGAAAGCTTTAATTATTATAGAGGTGGTATACAGAGGAGTTACCATTTCATATGTCAGGTAATGAGTACATTTCTCTTTGGACAATGTTACCCCTTCCTTTGCTCTTTCCTAGTTTTCCCCCATCCCCCATTTTTTTTCATCTAACTTTTTTCAGGAAAAACAAAGGTAGTCCTGGCGTAAGGAGCCAGTTGAATGCAATTAACCCTGTCCACCCCGTCTCTCCCCAGCACACACCTGATGTAGCCTCCAGCATTCCAGCACCCGAGCGAGAGCTACAACTGTCATCTACTATGCTCCCCAAGGTTTCTATTGGAGGATCTTTTCATTCTGACAGGAAAAATGCAAAGGACAGCTGCATTTGGACCACTGGTCATAATAGCAACCAGCAGCCAGTATTAGGAGTAATGTGGGTAGCTACATAAACACTTCAGTGTGCCTGCATCCGTCTTCTCACTGAAAGTCAGAGGCATCTTCAGCTGCTCTTTAAAAGGAGTAAGCTATGAACGGAAGAAAAGAGGCCACCTTTGCAAAGAGATCTGGAAGGTGGTAGAAACCCAGGGCAGCCCTGCCTCAGGGTCCCTCCGTGGCTTCTTTCCCTCCCCACCTCCGACCCCCCGCTTCCCCTGTGAACCGTTACCTCCACCATGACCTCCACACCTGTCCAGATAGGCCCTGTGGAACTCTACTGCCTCTATCTCTTCTCCTTTATAAAAGTGCTGTTACTCAATTTTTCTCTGCTTCAGAAATCTTCATTATTTTCGCTTGATCTAAATAAATATATTCTCTCGATTTCTAGGGTAGAATTAACTACCAGCCCTCCAGGCTGCAGGAAATCCCTCCAACGGTTCAGCCAAGGTCCAGGCACCAGTGGCTCACATTGATCATCTTAGGTACTTGGGAGGCTGAAATCAGGAGGACCATGGTTGGAGGTTGGAGGCTAATCAAGACAGAAAAGTCAGTGAGACTCCATCTCAATGAAAAGCCAGGTGTGGTGTGGTATGCCTGCCATCCTAGCTGTGACACGAAGTGGAAAACCGGAATTGAGCACCCAGGCAGGAAGGTCAACCCTATGTTAAACATAGACTGGGCAAACAACTCCGCCAGAGGTGTGGCACCATGGTAGAATGTCTATATAGCAAATTCAACATCCTGAATTCAAACCTAAGTACCAAACAAATTTACAAAACATGCACACACAATCAGCTTGAGCAGAGCCTGGGATCTAGGTTCAGTCAGCCAAACCAGCGTCCCTCACTCCTGTGACTGCTGGAGCCACTGTTCAGCCCAGCGACTGCCATTTGAATTCTTGGTGCCACTGCCTTTCCTCCCTTTGGAGGACAGCCTGAGGGGCTGTACCCCAAATTAGAGCCTGGCGCTGAGCCCTGCTGCTAAGATTATTTAATTTGGCATCTGGGGACCTGAGTCTCTGTAGCAAGAGAGGAGCCAAAACTCTCCCAGCAAAGAGAGACACATGCTAATCTTTTTGATTATTTTTACCTTTGACCAGTGTTGCTTCAGTGGGAAGGTATCTTTTCTTTTGGTGTATGTAGGGGGGGAGGCAGGGTGAGCGTACTGGAGTTTGAACTGAGGGCTTTACACTTGCTAGGCGGGTGCTATACCACTTGAACCATGACTCCAGCCCTTTGTGCACTGGTTATTTCTGAAATAGGGTTATCACTTTTTGCCCAGGCTGGCCTAGACCTCGATCCTATTACACTTCTGCTGCAGCTGGGGTGGCGAAGTCATGTCAGCATGCTCGGCCGTTCTGCTGAGATGGGGTCTCGTGGACATAGCGTTGAGTCATGATCCTCCCAGACTCCTTGTCCCAGACCCGAGCCACCCAATGCTGAGCTGCCCTGGCCAGGATGGAGTCTGGTGGACATTTTGTGCCCATGCTGGCCTCCAACGGTGACTTCCTGCTCGCCACCTCCAAGTAATTTAGCTGTGGGCTCGAGGGCCCACAGCTCGAGTGACCACAGCTGGAGTGTTCACAGCTGGCGCTTCCAAGGAGCTTTCTCCGAGGGCTGCACAGGGATTTCTCTGGGCATCCTCATCTGCTGCCCGGCGCGGATGTGCGGGGCAGCCTGCAGTCGTGCCCGCAGGCCCAGTGCCGCTTCAGGGAGGACGGTGGACAGGTCAGGTGGCCTTCCTCCCGGCCAGGCTGCCGTCTAACCACAGCTGAGCTCCAAGATTCCCAGCTCCCTTTGATTTTAGTTACACCGAGGGGGGCGTGGGCACCCGGTGAGCGTGTGCAGCAGTGCCTGGCCGCGGGTGAGTTTCTCCGTGGCGATGCTGAGGGCCTGCTGAGCCGTCTACGGCAGTGCCTGGCCGCGGGTGAGTTTCTCCGTGGCGCCCGCTGAGGGCCTGCTGAGCCGTCTACGGCAGTGCCTGGCCGCGGGTGAGTTTCTCCGTGGCGCCCGCTGAGGGCCTGCTGAGCCGTCTACGGCAGTGCCTGGCCGCGGGTGAGTTTCTCCGTGGCGATGCTGAGGGCCTGCTGAGCCGTCTACGGCACTGCCTGGCCGCGGGTGAGTTTCTCCGTGGCGATGCTGAGGGCCTGCTGAGCCGTCTACGGCAGTGCCTGGCCGCGGGTGAGTTTCTCCGTGGCGCCCGCTGAGGGCCTGCTGCGGGCAAAGCCCACAGGAAGGCCCATTAATTAGACGCTGCGTCCTGCACCGCAGTGACCCACACGCCACACTTCCATTATCATTTATTGCCTCAATTAAATTATCCCTCGTAGTTCTTAACCCGGCAACCTACTGGAGCCTCATTAATTACCATTGATATCCTCTCAAACACGGATCACCCTCTTAATTAATAAGAAAGAATCACCCCACATCCCCACAACGGAGTGCTAGCCCCTGTGGCCCACCGTCCTTCTGCTGACTCCGCCCACCGTCCTGCTGACCCCGCCCACCGTCCTTCTGCTGACTCCGCCCACCATCCTGCTGACTCCGCCCACCATCCTGCTGGCTCCGCCCACCGTCCTGCTGACCCCGCCCACCGTCCTTCTGCTGACTCCGCCCACCATCCTGCTGACTCCGCCCACCATCCTGCTGACTCCGCCCGCCGTCCTGCTGACTCCGCCCACCGTCCTTCTGCTGACTCCGCCCACCGTCTCGGTGCGTGTCTGTCTGCACCCCCTTCTCGCCCTGGACCAGGAGGCCAGAAGTGCATATTGCCCTCACAGGACGGAAGCTGCCACGTAACAAAGCCTCCGTGTACCATAGTTGATCGGATTGCGTGTCTAGCTTGGGGGCGAATGGAAGCTCCCGTTGGTGGCAGGCTGACGGGTTCTCTTCGTCACTGTGACTCTGGGTGCTTGAGGAAGCTTACGCACCTTTAGAGACTGGCCCAGTGGCTCCTGCTTATAACCCCCCTGCCGGGAGGCTGAGAAAGGCAGCTCATGGTGCAAGGCCAGCCTGAGCAAAAATGTTTGCAAGACTCCATCTTGACCAAAAGCTGCAACGTATGCCTGTCCACCTAGCTTCATGGAGGTGCACATAAGGGGATTACAATCTAGGCAGGAAGTAAGAGTCTGTCTCAGAGAGATACAGTGCACAGAATACCAGCTGTGTGGCTCAGCAGTGGCGTGTCTGCCCAGCAAGTTCAAAGCTCCCAGCTCAAGCCCTGTGATCACACACCAAGCAATAGTGACAAAGATGCGTCTGACTCTATTTTCTTATTTGCACTGTTTTGACCTCACATGTGCACAGCCTCATTCGGCCCCAACCCTGTTTTGTCTCTCTGCTCATTGTCTTCTCTTCCCTGCCAGGCTCTGTTCTGAATAGTCAGGGTTTCTCCAACATCTCTTTCCTACATATCAGGGACCAAGCCCAGATTGCAGCCTCTCATGAGGTCCTGCTCAACCCTTCTCACCCAGGAGCTGCCCCACAGTAGCGCACAGTGCATGCCAGCTCTGCCCTCGCCAGGCACGGAGGGGAGCCCATTAGCCTTCTTGACCTCTCCGCTGCTTTCTTAGACAGTGCTGTCAAGGAAGTGGGGCTGGGAGAGAGAAGCCACCTCTGAGGCTGAGAGGAGCCGAGTCTCCTGTGAGCACGCATACTCTAGATGAGGGTCCTGGGGTAGGGAGGTTAAGGCACTGTCCCTGGCTCCCAGGCTGGTATGCAGAGCTTGTCAGCCATGTTTTGGTTAACTGTCCCCTAAAATGCTAGCACTTGGTCTTCAGCCGTTGGTGCTATCCAGGTGGGAGCGAGTCAGTGGAGGTTATAGCCGAGGAGAATAATCAGACTCTGTCTATGAAGTGGTCAGTTTTGTTCTCTCCTGATGGGCTATGCCCCACGCTGCCCCTCCATACCAGACTCCAAACAGCCACGGGGCCAATCAGTGAGTCCTGAAACGGGAACCAGAATGAGCCTGTCTGTGAGCTGATTGTCTCATGTGTTTCTGGTGTTGCAGAGCTACCTGACACGTGGCTCTGTTCAGCCTCCGTTCTGACTTACTCTGAAAACACCTCCTCCCCCGCCCAGGCCTAAAGACTCGCCAAAGCCCAGGGAGAGCTTGGCTACGAAGCACGAAGACACAGACAAGTCATGGTGGGGCTGGACGTGGCAGGCACAGTCAGTGGGAGCACAAGGGAGCACAAGGCAGTGCTCCCCAGGGGTTCTGTCCCCCTTCTTGACTCTCAGGACCGCCAGCCTCTTACTGTCACCCAGGGCCTCATCCAAGGTACCCGGCCAACTCGTGTTGCATGTGGCCGTGGTCCTTCCCAGGCCTGTCCTGCGGGTGCTGGCGGCAGTGTTGGGTGAGGATTGCCTCCGCCCCAGCCCTCCACGGCTTCCTGAGGCCCAAGTGGGCAGCCACAGCGGCCGTGAGCTTTGCTTTTCCACAGGTGCTATTTGCTCATTTCTGCTATTTGGTTCATTTTTATGTTCGCTCCTGAGCCAAATCCAAATACCACTGAGCACCGACTACTGCCCTCTGTGCAGCTGCGATGTGCAGATGGACACACACACCTGCATGAACACTGCTGCCTGTAACTTCTTGGGGGACTTCAAAGGGTTTGGTAGTAGATTTCCTGTGACTCTTTCCTTGCTTAGCAGTGATGAGTTCGTTGTCAGCTGGGAATTGTGAGCCAAGTCTGTGGGCCTCCCCATTGGCCTCCTAACACTGGGCACTGGGGACGCAGCCCATGCAGGGAGAGCTGGAGATCTGAATGACCTGCCACACCTCATTTCTGCACGTGTGCCTGTGTTCACAGTGGTCTGGCTGCCCCTGTAGATCTCTGAGGTATGTCTGTCGATGGTGCCCAGGAGAGGGCTGTGCCCAGCTGGCGAGAACAAGCTTTGGGGGCTGAGATCCGAGGGGCGAATGGCCATGTAACACAGAGCCAGTCATTCATGGGATGTCCACTTTCCTAACTTCCTTCCCGCCGGTGACTTCACACTTCAAAATAGCATTTCATTGAACATAAAGTACCAGTGTGTGTGCTCCAACAAAATTGTTGGCTTTCAAGACTTAATGCGGGGTTGAGATCACTCAATGAGTGAGGTCAAACGCAGAACAAGTGGACGGAAAACAAAATTAGAGCCTACTAATTGACACGGACGGGCCTGAGGGCTCGCCGCCACAATCTTGCTCCCTGGGGCCCAATTTTGATGCTGTTAAAAGCTCTGCTTCCTGATTGCTCAGATCCCTAGACAGGTCTCCAAGAAGCTGTCAAGTGCCTGAGGAAAGATGGTGCGTGGTTGGGGGCTGAAGGGGTGTCCGTCCCCTCTCGGTTCTCCAGGGAGGCGTCACGCTTCTGCTGCCATCGCCTTCCTTCTCCGCCGGGGCCACCACTGCTCCACAATTGTCACCTCTCCCTGTTGTCCCCCGCTGGCCTCTGCCTGGTGTGTGTGCCTGACGGATGGAGCACAGGGCCGGGCACAGAGGCACGGCCCTTGCCTGACTTCTCAGATCAGTTGCATTTTAAGCAGCACCTGGGGGTGAGGCACGCCCGGGGGAAGGCGGGGGATGCATGTTTGGGACCCCCAGAAAGAAGTTGCTAACTTCCTCATGAGCACAAGCCGTCAGCCTTGAGTGTGTCGAGTTCCACGGCTCCCCTCAGACAGGAACTCGATCCACGCGAGGACGCCAACCCCAGGGACCCAAGGCCCCGTCACCACAACCTGAGACGCGATCCTCTTCAGACCCAGCCGTGTGAAGCTGCGCAAGCAGGGAGCGTGATGTGCTCAGAGCCTCTCCCATCGACTTGGGCAGTGTTACTAAGGACCTCCCAGAGCCTCAGAACTACGATCTGTTAGATGACTTGTGATCTCGAAGACACAGCCCCATCTGAGTAGACAACACAAGGCATATTCTAAATGTTCAGTCAAAAAGCACCATAACTAGAGTGGTAGACCTCAGGCCCAAACGCCATGAGTTCCAGGAGTTCCAGCCACTTGTCTCCCGCCTCTGCTCCCCCCTCTCCCTCCCACCCCCAGCCATGCTAAACAGAGACAGAGGCAGAATGATCACAGAGTGTGAGCCTCCCGAGGGAAGACAGCACTTCAGAACATCTTTGGAATACAGACAGAGACCTTGGGACGGGGCAGTGATAACCCACAGCGGTCACACAGCCTCACTCCGGTGTGGCCTGCTTGACTATCATCTCCACCCTGTCTCTGGAGGCGCTCCGCAGGAGGTGGTACAGCTTCCTCCTTGGAGCAAAACAGGTGTAAGTCTCGCACCGTCGGCTGGGCACTGTCCTGTGCTGTTGGCCATTCTCTTCCTTTGTGGCAGTATCTCCTCTCCACGGGGTAAGAAGGACACTTCACCTGTCTGAGTGGGAGGTCTGCCTCTAGTCACAGGATGCTTGCTGAGATCCTGTCATTCACTGGAGCCCAACAGGAACAGCATAGTGACCGCAGAGATGACGGCTATGCTGAACAGACGCAGGGGGAATGGCCCGGATGCACGGGCAGATGGGAAAGTGGGGGCTGGTGCACAAAGAGAGGCCTCGAAGGAGATTTTATTTATATTGATTTGAATAATTGAGGCTTAATGGTCCGTAATTTCACTTAAAGATGTGGACAGCAGAAATAAAATGTTTGGGTTTGCTTTGCTCTGAAATGGAATTGTATTTTTGCCTAACTTGTGAACATATAGAGAGATAGAATAGGGGCTGTATGGTGACTGTCCCCTTCCGTGCAGGAAAATGTGAGGTGGACATGCTCTCTAGAGCTCACTCACGCCGAGCTGCTTGCTGTTTGGCTTTCTTAAAGTGTGTGATGAATTCTAACTTTAGAAAGAGTTCAGGCAGAACGTGCATCTCTGGAATTGCAAACAGGCCTTGCTGTGAATCCCAAACCTCTGTGTATAGGTGCAAGCAGGAGTGGTGCTTTGGGGGTTTTTGTTGTTGTTGTTGTTGTTTTGCTTTCTTTTGTTGTTGTACCAAGATTGAAGAGACCAGGATTGTGTGGCTGGTAGGGAAGTCTGGAGAGTGAACCTTGGGTCTTGCGAATGCTTGGCAAGTGCACTGATCTCTGAAACACACCCCGGCCTTCCTGTTTCTATTTTCTTTTTGGAGTAGTCTCATAGCTCTCTTTACCCAATTTGTCCTCGGATTTGTGCTGCCCCTCCTCTTTCTGCAGAGTACGTGGGGTTCTAGCCATGCAGCACCATGCCCGACTTGCTTTTGTTTATATGTGAGAGCAAGTCAATTGTGGCCCTGCAAAACCTAGGGCCATTTTGTAGATGGTTTCCAAGACAATGGCTTGTCCAGAGAATTCTAGAATATGGGATAGCTGGGATCATGGGGATCATCTGACAGCCAGTGTCCCTGTGTTGCTCTGGTGGGAAGAACGCGAGGGCCGGGGGATGCTGGCTCTAGTTCGTCCTTGATAAAAGACACGCATCATCTGCAGGCTTCCGCATTTCCCTCTGAGCGGCAAAGCTCACTCAGGCATGTTACACGAATGGTGGGGCCCACCAGGGACTCACACCCAGGAAGGGCTCCCTGAGTCAGAGAGGTGATCAAAATTCCTTTCTTCTTACATTTCAGGTATGACTTCAGATGCATACACTTCATGATAAATTTCCCCAGAAAATCAGAGAATATTTGCTTATTCCAAATTCCAGATTACTGACTTTCTGGATGCCATATGAACCAGCCCTTCTGATGCGGGAAGTTTCACGGTCTCTCCCTGATGGCCAGGGGGTTTGTTCTCCCCTTGGCCTTGCCTACCCCGATCCGTCCATTCTCCACTTATTCAGTAGATAGAAAAACAGTACTGAGATGATAAGACAGCATCCTTGCCCTTTGACCCTTGCAGCCTGGGGAGTGATTCCAGTGGACCTTGAGTGATGCGGTGAAGCATGCATGCACCCGGGACACAGTGGAGGGAGAGCACGGGGAAGGGCAGCCCGTCTGCACCCTGGACCTCAGGGAGCCCGTGGAGGTGGCACCTGGGTCACAGTGACATCAGGATGCAGCCAGGACTTTGCCAAGCAGAAATGGCAGCCTAGGAGGCAGGAAGAGATTCTTTGTCTTTGTCTTTTGTTGTTGTTGTGTTAATAGTGGAAGCACACAGGACAGGTAAAGAAACTGCTTAGCATTTGGACTGGCTGACAAGTAGAATATTCGGGAGAATGGAGGGGAAGAGGCCTGAGTGTGGCTGGGTCAGACCCAAGGCCCCTTCTCAGCACACTCTTCCTCTGCGGGGCTGAAAGCTGCCCTCTCTTTTCTTGTGTGATGAGGGTAGAAGGCAGTTAAGGGCTGGATAGGGACACGTGTGTGTGTGTGTGTGTGTGTGTGTGTGTGTGTGTGTGTGTCCTTCACATGGTAGAGGTCTCAGAGAACACAATGGAAGAATAGAACGGTGTGTGCCGGGCTCCGTCTTCTGGTATGCTGGTGGTCCAGTGAGAGACAGAATCTACACGCAAACAACCACACCCTGCCTGGCAGGACCGTCAGGAGGGAAGAGCCACCAAGTGTGCACACAGCAGGGCAGAGTGCAAGGTGAATAGCGGTGTGGAAGCACCCCTCTACTCCATCAGAACCCGCACGAGACGCCCAAGCAAGAACACAGTGTAGTCGTGACTTACAGGCACACGAGCATCTCCCGGGAACGGATGATTTTACAAATCCAGTATATCTTATGCTTTAGTGAGATTCCCACGATCTTCTCTGGATATGTTTCTTTGCCCTCTCAACTAAACACTGGTGAACACAACCTATTTCACAGTGATAAATATAATCCTTTTTCTCAGAATCTGAGCCTGCAGATCTTTGGATCTACCAGGGACCTAATTCATCTTTGAAAAACAGAATGAAGATGTTAGGAGATTAAAGCAGTGAGGATTCATTTAACTATAAGTAACTTGACCCAAAAGAAGGCCACAGGAGCCCAGAGATTTAAGGGGTTTGCTGTAGGAAAATGTCACATGACCAAGGATCATGAATTTGTCGCACAACTCCCAGCATTCCCTGCAGGGGGCGCTGTTCAGTGGTGGCCATCCCCTGGGTGGAGAGGATGGAATGGACATGGGCTGGCATCATACCCTCTCCCCTGTTTCAACTTCCTTTTTTTTTGAGACAGGGTCTCAGTATGTAGCCTGAACTTGCTGTGTGGCCCTGTAACCCTGATTAGCCACTCAGGGCCAGGATTGCGGCATGCACCACACCATTCCCAGACTTTTTAATATTTTTATAGAAATGAATTTTTTTCGAGAAATAAGAGACTAGCTGAGCAAATTCCTGGGAACTGCGCACGAGCTACAATTTGCAGTCTGTCCTTGCTCCCTGTTTGTAATGGAACCTCCCCTACCCAATGATTTTGAACACACATACACACACACACACACACACACACACACACACACACACACACACACACACACACACACACACACACACACACACACGGGTCATTTAATCTTCAGTGCGTGTGAGGCTGGAGCCCGGAGCCCGGAGCCCACCCAGGGCTGGTGATTTGCTGGAAGGATTCACAGGATTAGGCCTTCCCTGCAGTCAAGTTTTGAGCAAAATTATGAAAGGAGAAAGACACGCAGGGCAGGGAGTCATGGGGAGAGCCAGGAAATCCACGACAGGCCCCCACAGCCCTCCCTCCCCTCTCCTGGCGGAGCCATGAGAGACCCACTTGGGTCACCCAGCGAGCTGTAGAGCTCAGTGACATAATGACCCAAAGCTAAACCACCAGGGACCCGATGGCACAGAATTTTCCATGGCTGGTCCCTGGCAGGCATCCTGTGCCCTGGAGGAGCCAGTGTGCCACCCACAGAGAGGGAAACAGCTGGGCGGCATTAGCCGTGCCATGCAGATAGTTCAGGCACAGAGAGCTGCGCACATCCAATGGGATGAACTTGTCCTGGAATTGGTGTGGTATTTGCACAGCTGGGTGAACATGCGAAAAGTGACCATCGTGTCTGCTGTCAATGGCTATAACAGTGGCTTTTGTTATGCGAATTTTATCTAAAAAGTACAGCTTACCCAGAAGCATTTCTATACAGAAGAATTATGATGTGGGGAGGTAGGTCAGCAAACAGATGGACAGATAGGTAGATAGATGGACGGACAGACAGCTATTTGGATGGACAGATGGACAGATAGATACCACCTGTGAGCTGATTGAGGGGGATTGTGTTATATCGAATGCCAGGTCTTACAGAGACCGTGTTCTCTCCCGTAGTGCATAGGAAGGCGGCCTGGGGCAGCCTTACAAGGGAAAGCTGAACTTCCTGCAGTTGCTGTCCACAGCAGAGTAGGAGCCACTGGGAGCAAAGGAACGGAGCACAGTGAGCCACAGGCCCTGGAGCACTCTTAGCAGATGGTTGAACTCTGAGAGTCACAAAACTTCTTGTCCGTATTCAGGAAACGTGCGCTTGTCTGCTCAGGCCTCTGTGGTCCGCAGCAGGTGGCCACCGGGATAGATGGCCGTGGGAGGGACTTCAAGAGTCCTGCTTCCTCTGCATCCTTGAGCAGGGGGCTCATGGAGAGTCCAGTCCTGAAGGAAGGCCTCTCGGCAGCCCCGGTCATAGAATGGGAAGCTCTCAGCCAGGAAAGCACATTTGAGGCACGTCTTGGTGCACATTTGTCCTCATCTTTTTTTAATCCATCTACTCAGCAAATACACATTGGCATCTTCTACCTGGCAGCCAGGTGACTCCTTCCAAAACAGAAAGGGCACCCACTGTGAAGTCAGTCAGCAGGTGAGGCCCGCCTCTGGGCTCTGACTTGACTGCCTGAGGCAGGCAGATCTTTAAGATGATAAAATTATCTCTGCTTTCTAAAATGATCAGCTCATGCTCACTAATTTTTTTTATTAGCTTTAAGTAGTTGTACAAAAGAGTTGCCACTTAACAAAGCAGTTCATGAATAGAACATCCCGATCGATGTCACCCCTTTCAACATGATCATGCATCCCTCCCTCCCCACCCCTCTCCCTCATTCTTCTTAATTTTGTAGGACATACACTGGAATCTTGTCTGTGTTTCCCCCTCTTCTCTTTGTTTGACTGCCCTTCCCCTTTGATCCAGTCCCATACCTTTCACATACCCTTGCCTCCTGTTTATTTTTTTGAACTTTGACTTTGCCTTCTAAAGCATTTACACTGTCTGAGTTCTCCCTTGAAAGGACCATATTTCAGTGGATACATTTGTACACACCTGCATATCACCCAACATATTTACTTACAAGTTTGTAAGCTAGATCTAGCTTCCACAGACAAGGGAGGACACACATCCTTTGTCTCTCTGTGCTTGACCTATTCACTTAACATGAAGTTTTCCAAGTCTTTCCATTTCTTCACAAATAGCACAATGTCATCCTTTATGAGCATGAGTAGAATTCCATTGTGTATATGTACCACATTTTCCTGATCCATTCATCCATCCACTGAGGGGCATCTGGGCTGATTCCATATCTTGGCTATGGTGAATAATGCTGCAGTGAACATGGTTGTGCTGGTAGCTTTACTGGTTTGTGATCATGTGGATAAATGCCCAGAAGTGGAATTGCTGGGTCATAGGGGAGCTCTTTGTTTAATGTTTTGATCAACCTCCACACTGCTTTCCAGAGTGGGAGTTTACACTCCCACCACAATGCAGTAGCATAGCATACCCTTTTGGCCACAATCTTGCTAGCATCTGTTATTGATGGTTTTCTCAATAATGGCCATTCTAACGGGGGTGAGGTGGAATCTCAATGTGGTTTAGATTTATGTCACTTTTATGGCCAGAGATGTTGATCATGTGAATGGTTGTTCTTTCCTTCCCTCTTTCCCCTCTTCCTCCTCCTCCTCCTCTTTCTTCTCCTCCTCCTCTTCCTCCTTCTTTTTTCTTCATTCTACTTCTTGCATTAATTGGGTTGCTGGTTTTTTGAGGGTTTAATTTTTTGAGTTCTGAATATTCTGGCTTCTCAGCATCTTCTGTCAGGCTAGAGCATTTGATGAAACAGTGCCTTCTGGTGGCAGAGAATGTGCGCAACAATTACAGCAGCCATGCTATCTGTAGCTTGTATAGAGAATTGATTGTGAGGCCTGCATTTAAAGAGACACATAATTTTTCCCAAATCTTTCCATTTCCTAACAAATGGGGCAATGTCATTCTTTCTGATGGAGTAAGCCAGGAAACATAGGTCCCATGGTTTCCTTATTTGCAACAACTAGTATATGTCTGAGTCAAGCAGAAAAAGTCAGATAAGTTGATGTTAGGGAAATGAACCCTAAGATATGTACTCAAATGTTTTTTTCTTTCATGCGATTGTTTCTAACATATTTATAAGATTATTTCTTTGTTGCTTTGTATGTCCCTCCCCCACGGTATAACCCCTGCTCTCACTGTATATGATGTTGGTATAATTTGTGAAGTGGAAGAGAAAAAACAAATTGTTAAAACAGGGATACATTGCAACAATGAGATGTACAAGTCGTTATGTTGAAAACAAACTTTACAACTTTGGTGGGGGGGAGGATTCGGTGGGAGGTGGTGGGGGGGGGAAGGGAGGATGGGAAGGGATGGGAAGGGGAAACAAAGGAGGAGGCTACAATGCTTGATAAGAAAGGTACTCATTATCTTGCCCATGTAATTGTAACCCCTCTGTACGGTATTTTCACAATAAAAAAAAAGAGACATAACTTTTCTGAGGATGTATGTGTCGTATCAATGTAGCAAACAAGCATGAGGACAGATACAATCCACCTTGTTAATTGGGCTTAAGATTTCTGTACCACTGACCTATTAGTTCATTTATTAATACATAATGTTACCCTGGATGTAAATTTATCTACCTGTCATTTCTAATGACTTTAGCAATGTGGTGTTGTTATTTGAACAAGAGCACTGCTTTGTAACAAAGCCAAGAGCCTCAATGATTATTTTTACTCATGGTCTGCAGAGACGTGAGCACAGAGCCTGGCAAGACAGGATCAATGTACAGGACCTCGTTTTCACAAACAGTGACACCTGCCCCATCCTTGTAATGGATCGTTACAAGCCAGAAGCTCATACCTATGTGTCTCAGAGCATGAGTTTAAAAACTGCCTCTGTGTACACTTTTTCTTAACTAAAAACATCCAAGATTGTCTTAAAATTTTAGGTTACTTTTAGTGAAAAAGAGTGCCTGGAAAATATACACTACCATTGGTATGTTCCTTCTGTTGTGAAGCTCTGTCCAAATGAGGTGCTTCAGAAACTTGTGGTTTGTGCACCAAGCCCTCAGTCTCCCCCCACCTAGCACACGCATGTCCAGCACTCCTATCACCTAGCACACGCATGTCCAGCACTAAGCCATCAGTCTCCTATTACCTAGTACACACATGTCCAGCACTAAGCCATCAGTCTCCTATCACCTAGCACACACATGCCCAGCATTAAGTCCTCAGTCTCTGATCACCTAGCACACGCATGTCCAGCACTAAGCCATCAGTCTCCTATTACCTAGTACACACATGTCCAGCACTAAGCCATCAGTCTCCTATCACCTAGCACACACATGCCCAGCATTAAGTCCTCAGTCTCTGATCACCTAGTACACACATGTCCAGCACTAAGCCATCAGTCTCCTATCACCTAGCACACACATGTCCAGCACCAAGCCCTCAGTCTCCCCCCACCTAGCACATGCAGGTCTAGCACTGAGCCCTCAGTATCCTATCACCTAGCACACGCATGTCCAGCACCAAGCCCTCAGTCTCTGATCACCTAGCACATGCATGTCCAGCACTAAGCCTTCAGTCTTCTATCACCTAGCACACGCATGTCCAGCACTAAGCCTTCAATCTCCTATCACCTAGCACATGCATATCCAGCACTAAGCCTTCAGTCTTCTATCACCTAGCACATGCATGTCCAGCACCAAGCCCTCAGTCTCCTATCACCTAGCACACACAAGTCCAGCACTGAGCCCTCAGTCTCCCCCCCAGTACATACATGTCTGGGCCTTGCAGTGGACGTTGAAATGGAGTTTATAGATTGGGAGAATGTTTGGAGTTTTCACTGAGAATGAGCAGTCTGGGTTGTAACTGGAGAGCTGGGTGATGTCCTCTTGGCTGGTGTGGTCTGTTCTTGTCACCCTGTCCTGGGTGGTGATATTTCAAGAGGCTGAACACGGTATCATCATGAGGGATGGCAACTCTGACATGGACCTATGGCTGGGCAGCTGCGTGGGCACTAGCAGGCCCTGAAGGTCCTTTGCCGGAATCGATTCTGGACGTTATTTTTAAGAAAGCTTTAGTTTAGAATCAATTTATTGTATTATTTATTGTATTCTACAGTTGTAAGGTGCAGTGAGTGCTGGAATGCCTGTACTCAGCAGCTCTGTTGTTACGGCCTTACATTCACATGATACCTTTGTCACAACAGATGAACCAGTAGTTTGGCTGGTGCCCACCGCCACACCGGACTCCATCCAGAAGGGCCGGCTGCTGGTATCATAGTCCACATAAGCTCCTCTTGCAGTGAGCACTTCTCAGCCATTTCAGTCAGGGTAATGTGTTACATGAATTGCTTGCCTATGTCCGGCCAACCTTGCATTATACTTTCCTGTGTGTATAATTAACATACTAAGGTAGTTTTTACAGCCTTGTTCAGAGATTTTGGTCTGGGCGTTTTTGTTTTTGTTTTTTTAATGTGTTTGTCTTTAGCCAGACACTAGCAGCTCACTCCTGTAATCTTAGCTATGCAGGAGACATATCTGAGGATCACGGTTCGAAGCCATCTGAGGCAGAAACTCTGTGAGACTCTTATTTCAAAAAATAAAAAATTTAAACTGGAAGTGGAGCTGTGGCTTAAGTGGTAGATCACTATCCTTGAGCAAGAAGAAAAAAAATAACAAACTCAGGTATAACACCCAGATCCTGAGTTCAAGTTCCAGGACCAGCACAGAAATCATCAAGATTCTGCTATTGTGGTGCACCAGAGAATATTCCTCTTTGTCTTGGATGCCTTGGTGAAGGTCCATGAAAATTCTTTAATTCACACCAACTACATTTAGTAAGAGTAACTTGGTAATGCTATGTTGGCAGTTTGTTTGGTAGAGTTTGGAAGAGAAGCCAGCTGGCCCAGGCTTTCCTAGAGGGCGAGGTTTATGTACTAATTCTGTTGTTTTACTTGTTAGAGGGACCTCAGATTTCCTATTTCTTTTTGCGTCAATCTCAATAGTTTGAGACTTCTCGTACTTTTCTGTTTCACTTAGATGATTGGATGTGTGGACATAAAGCTTTTCATGTCCTCCCTGGCAGGCCGTTCTTATGCTTGTATACTAAGGAGGAATACCACATTCTTCATTTCTAAATTTACTGATTTGCATCTTTTTTCCTATAGGTTTAGCTAGAAGTTTGAGAATTTGATCTTTTCTGAGAACTTTTTTTATTTTATTGAGTTTTCCCCCATTGTTTTCTTGTTCTTTATCCATTTTCATCTTCATCTTTAGTATGCCCTTCCTTCTCCTCCTCAAGTTTTGTTTGTTCTTATTTTGCTATTGGAAATTTAAAGTTAATGATTTGAGGTTTTTCTTCTTCAATATTAATATTAGTATCTGGGCCATTAATTTCCCCCACAGTTTACTTTAGTTACAACTTAATATGTTTTTTTGTTTTGTTTTTTTTTTTTGCCGGTCATGGGGCCTGAACTCTGGGTCTGGGCGCTGTCCCTCAGCTCTTCAGCTCAAGGCTAGCACTCTACCACTGGAGCCACAGCACCACTTTCGGCTTTTTCTGTTTATGTGGTGCTGAGGAATCGAACCCAGGGCCTCATGCTTGCAAGGCATGCACTCTACTGCTGAGCTACCTTCCCAGCCCCACAACTTATATGTTTTATTCCACCCATTTCAAAATATTCCCTAATTTCACTTGTGATTTCCACTTTGACCCCTTTGTCACAACCAACAAGGCATTTAATTTTCAACAGTCTGTGTTTCCCTTGTTCCTGTGTAATTGATTTCCATTGTTATTGCAGTGGAACATACTTGACCTGAGAGTGTCCTTTTTGAGTTTACTGAGCCTGTTACATGGCCTAGAATATCCTCTACCCTTGAGGATGTTCTGTGTACATTTGAAAAGAATGTGTATTTCTCCAGTTTTGTATGGAATGGTCTAAAGACTTATTTGTCCACTTGTTTTGCGGTGTTGCTTATATCCTTCATTTCCATCCATTGTCCATCCCTTAGCGTTCTATTAAGTAATGCAAGCCAAGTCAACATCTCTAATGAACATACTTAGATTGGTGTTGTTTTCTCCCTCTACGTCTGGGGACACTCTTGTTTAGTGCATATGTGATTGCACATCTTGACACACTGAACCCCTAATTTCATGTCAAATGTCTCACTTTACCTCTAATACTTTTGGCTTAAATGTTAGTTCACCTGGTATATTATTTTAGCCAGCCTAGCTCTATTTCAGTTACTATTTGCATTTGTAACTGTTATTTGAAGTGTGTTACGTGTAGACAGTGTATAACTGTATGACATGTTTGTTTTCCAACATCAATTTATAGCTAATGAGATTATCAACAGCGGTATGTCTACCATTTTGCTATTGGCTTTTTATATTTCTAATGTGCTTTTGCCCTCCTATTTTTCCATTCTACTCTAAATGATTTCCATCTCTTCATTGATGATATTCTCTATATGGGTGAGACCTGGTTCTCATGCATTTCAATACTCCTAGATATTGATTCCCTAATTTTTTCTAATATATTTATAACAGCTAATACCCTTGATGACAGTTAAGGGAAATAATTTTTAAAAATAAGAGCTGGGGCACGCCATGACCCAACGTGTGGGCAATGGAGGTGCCAGGGAGAGAGAATGGTAGAGGGACAGAAAAAAAGTACTCGACAAATCATGGCTAGAAATGGAATGAAAAATACCCCTCGGTAGACAACAGTTGCTCTGAGAGCATCAGACAGAAGGAGCACAAAGGCGCCCCATTTAAAGCGCATCACATTCGAGACAGTCGAAAACCAGAGGTGGACTGGCAAAGGGAAAGACAGAGAGGTGCCTGCGAGAAGCCCTCCTGCGGGAAGAGCCATGCTCGGACCACGCGGCTCCTCCAGGCACGCAGCAGACAGAGAGGGTGGGACCCACACTCAGAATGCGAACAGGAAAAGCAGGAAACACAGCCCGAAAATAGAATCAATCCTTCATGAGTAAGAATTGAATCAGGACGTTTCAGTAAGACAGAGAATCCCAAACGCCTTGCCAGCCCGGATCCTGGCAAACTTCCTCTGGCAGTAAGAGAAGGGTCATCCGTGGAGACCAAGACCCCCATACCACTCAGGGCGCGTCAGAAATGGGGGCTGAGCAGGGGCCTCAGGCGTCTTGCTTTCTGACATTTTCACCTTAGCTTCCCACTGCAGACAGTCTCGCTGGCGTTGTCTCGTGCACGCCGGCCCAGCAGCGTGGTGTGGGAAGGGACCGGGCATGTGCAGATTCCTCTAGTTCATGACAAGGGGTGCATTATTAACTTTGCCTACAAGGAAAAGTTAGGCATCTTAGAGCCCCTAGGAAAACCACTAAAAACAAATGCTAGGAGGGTTTTTAATTTGATACCAGCCTGGTATTTGTCTGTTTTTCCCCCCCTGGGATTTTCCTGTTTTCAGGATCTTACTCCAGAAAAAAACCCATTCAAACCATGTTGTAGAATTTCCTGCCACTTCCTCTAGTGGTCATGCAGTTTCCCATTGTGTCTTCAAGTCTTTCATCTATTTTGGGCCACTATATGGTGTGAGGTAAGGCCTTCAGAATGCTAACAGAGAAGACAGGAAACCATGCCCAGCAAAGTCCAGGCCCAGACACCAACATCTGATACTGTTTTCTTCACATCATTCATTGAAGAGGCGATGCTGTCCTTGTTGGGTGTTCCTGGCACCACAAACGTGGGTTTGTTTCTAGGATTCCTAGTTCTTTTAACCACTATCATAATAATACCATGCTGTTTTGGTTATAATCATTTTATAGCATGTTCTGAAATCAGAGGCATGTGACTCCTTTGTACCTGAGAGTGTCGTGTATAAATTCAAGAGCAAGGGCTGCGGTATTCTCTGAGAACAGCACAGAGCTGTCTGCAGGCAAAATGGAGGCTGGCTCTGTAGGGCATGAAGGTAGGCACCATGCATTGGGTCATCTGTAGGCTCCCTCCAGTCTCAAATGGAGGGGACTGTTCCTTAGTACAGCTCCTCTCAGCCCGTGGTGTCAGCCTCCTTCTGTCCTGTGTGTCCACGCTGCGTGTCCTTCCCCAGAAAGTCTCCCACATCCCAAAGTTTCTACGTGTGCACCTTCTGGGCACCCTGCCCCTGGGGAGCAGGAGAGGCCCAGAGACAAGCTTCGTAGGACATGACATTAATCCGCACTGGATGCATTCACCACGTTTAAAGGACTCTTTGATGAAAAAGCTCTGTGTCCTTTTTTCAGCATGAGTTGATTCATTTCATACAAGTGTCCATCAGAAACAGATGACTCATGTTTCTTTTTATTTCCTCTTTTGTAGATAAAGAATTCATCTACAGAGAACGGACGGGAACTGTGATACTGAGGAACGTTGAAACAAATAACTCTACAGTGCTAATAGAAGGCAAAAGAATCGTAAGTACTCTGTCTAACCAGGATAATTTCAGGCTTGACTCCTGCAAGTCAATAAAGCAGAAAATGACGTCAGGTTTCAACTTGTAGTATAGCCAAGGAGAAGCAATACGCTGGGCTCCACAGGCTGAGAACTGAGGGTGGATAGTGTGCGATTGAAATCACGCTAATTCAATAAGATGAACGCTCGCTTTGTGCCGCCGTCCCAGAACTCTCTGCAGGTGTCGGGAACAAGTGTTGCATGTCATTATAATTGAAAGATAAAGTCTTAAGGCATTACACCATTAGCGAACAATTACAATAATGCCTGCATAGTACTTGAAAGAACTCTTGCTCAGTCACTCTTGAAATAAACACAGGCAATATCATCATAGGTGCTGTGACTCTACTAATGATATGAAGTGATGTTTGTGCTTCAGAATAAGTCCCTGAGTCGATCTGAGTGCTACAGGCTTATCCTCGGGGAAAACATGTTTTCTCTGAGACTTAAGTGACATTATGATTTGGGCTTTGTGTATAACAATATTAAAAATATCTGAAGACTGGAGTTATGTACCAAAACCCAATTAAAGAGGAATTAACTTTGTTTCTTTGCTTACAGTCTAGCCATACCTGGTGGTAAGAGAAATAAATCTCAAGCTCTAAGATGTTGATCACTTTCTTGTCTGATACATCAGGGAATTCACGGGAAGAGAACAAAGCTCCATCTAAATAAAAGGCAAGAACTGAAAACAGTCAGGGATGTTGAGTGAGAATAACTCATAACACAGGAATGAGGCGCAGAGTAGACACGGAGTCGTGGGATCAGGATTAGAGGAGACTGGGGAAGCATTAGTCAGCCCCTCGTGTTACAGATGAGGGCTGGTGAGTGAATTTCGTGGGGTTCCACATTCCTCCCGCTGGGACTGGGTCTCTGTACCACCCCTTCCAGCACCCACAGAAAGCCTACTGAACTCGCCATTCATGTGTTGTGATTTCTTTTTACTATAAATATACCTATTCTTTCTTTCTTTTTTATTGTGAGTGCCAATATTGAGGCCCGGGCCTGGGCCTGGGCACTGTTCTTTAGCTTTCTCACTCAAGCCTGGTACTCTGCGACGTGAGCCATGGCTCCTCTCCTCTCTTTTTGCTGCTTAATGGGCAATAAGAGTTTCATGGACTTCCCTGCCTGGACCAGCTTTGAGCTGCGGTCCTCAACTCTCAGCCTTCTGACTCACTAGAATTAGAGGCATGAGTCATTAGTGCCTGAATAAGATACCGTTAAAAAAAAAAGTTTCACTCACATTCATCATCACGCGGAGCCTCTCCTTCATGAGGCCTCTGAGGATGAGGCCTGCGTGGCCGGGCGAGGGTGCCATTCCCTGAATGAATTTGTACTCTGCAAAAGAAGACCCAGGCAGGACTGGGAAGGTGGCTCAGTGGTAGAGTGCTTGCCTAGCATGCATGAAGCCCTGGGTTCG
Source organism: Dipodomys spectabilis (assembly GCF_019054845.1). Taxonomy (NCBI): domain Eukaryota; kingdom Metazoa; phylum Chordata; class Mammalia; order Rodentia; family Heteromyidae; genus Dipodomys; species Dipodomys spectabilis. The sequence goes on from NW_024870711.1 coordinate 11,258,260, forward strand.
ATTCTTCAGCACCACATACACAGAAAAAGCCGGAAGTGGCGCTGTGGCTCACGGGGTAGAGCCCTAGCCTTGAGCTGAAGAGCTGAGGGACAGTGCCCAGGCCCAGAGTTCAGGCCCCATGACCAACAAAAATGAAAAAGAAAAGAAGGAAACAATAACGATGCAGGACAAGATGTCCTGCCTGTGGGTGAGGGGCCGCCATGATTCCTGGAGTGTGCAGTGCGGTGCTGGGTGCTGAGGCCCCAGGACGGGCGCCACCTCCAGTTCCTAGGTCAGTAGCTTGTGATGGTGGATGTTAACTGAAGTTGTTTAGTGGACTCCTAAGGCCCCTCCCAGCCGGCTGCAGGTAAGGAAAGCCCTGATGGCTGTGGACTAGCTGGCTTGTGCTGCATGCTGCAGTCTCTTTCACCTTAAAATGTCACTCCTGCCCGCACATTACAACCGTTATTAGGTAAATGATGCACACAGCCCCATCAACTCACAATTCTTCCCTCAGAGCTACATTTAAATGCTCCCGAATGAGACTTCAACAAAAGAAATGAATGACGGGGAGAGAGTGAGGGCTGGCATTGTCCAAAGAGAAAACGCACTCATTACCTAGCGAATGGAACTGTAGCTCACTATGTACTTCACCTTACAACAACAATGGAGAAAATAAAACTAAAGAAGGCAGTTGGAGGCCTGCAGCGTGTCTCAGAGTGCAGGGCTCCACGTTTAAATTCCTCTGCGCCAGAGTCCTCATGCACGACGCTTCTGTCCTTCCTGCCCTGGTGCAAGCTCATCGCCCCGGCGGCACACGCTGTTGGTGCCCTGGGGGGCATCTGGCTGGTGTGAGCGGATTGAGCGAGTGGTGAGGTGAGGGGGGGGAGAAGGGGGGCTCGCAGCATCAGAGTTCGTTTGGGTGGTGTCAGCCTGCAGCGTGGCAGTTTCTGGAGTTTGTGCCCTGCGTGTTGCTTCCTAGAGTGGGAGGTTTGCAGCGTGCTGAGCATTGTGTTTGGTGGCAGGCTCCAGGGACATTGCCCTTCCCCTATGAAAGTTCAGGGTTCGAGTCAGTGGTAATGAACTGGCAAAAGGCACACGCGTGTGAGGGAAAACGTGGCTGTTTCTGCATGGTGCTCACATTCCGAGTCTGCACACAACAGGAAGCCCGGGGCTTCTGTGCCCCGCCCAGGGCAAGGTGGGGAGACATGTGAAGTGTGTTTTGCAGTGTTTGTGTAACAGGAGTGGGCCCAGGACAGCACCCCGGGACAGTGCCCTACCCCCTAGGATGCTGTGAGACATTCCGCCTCCCTCAGGACGAGTGTAACTCACACAGTTAACTCCACCCAGCCTTCCTCTGTCCCAGGGACTTGTCTGGGGCCCAATGTAGCCTGTTTGGGGCTCTCCACGCCTGAGCCCCAACAATATTGTACCGAGTGTCCTCTGTCATTATTAATTCATAAGAAGCAATCTAAAATGTCTTGTTGAACACGATTCTTGTGGAAATTTTGAAGAGCTCATTCAGATTTCCATGGGACGTGAATTCAACCACGCATACTGCCCAGGGTCCAGGAGGTCCTCATGGAAGAACATCCAGCCAGCTCTGCTGCTGCTTCTTGTCCCCCACCTGGGAGGTGTTCCACTGTGGGTGGGTAGCAGAGGAGGAGGGGACCAGTAGCACCAGGGTCCTGACCTTGAATGTCAGTCCCTAGCTAGAGCTCTGCACTGCTCAGCCACAGGTGCTGCCTGGAAAGACAATGAGGGGATTGTGTTCTGCCTAGAGGACAGCAAGCCCCAGCAGGGCAGGCTCAAAGTGTGGGGCTGGGCCTGCAGGGCGCTGAGCAGGAAGCGAGGCCAGAGGAGGCCACGTGAGCATGGGAATGAAGCACACCATGCTGCAGGGAGAACCTCGTCATCCAGGCAGCCGAGGCCGAGCGCCCACCCTGGGCAACCCCCAAGTCCAGACAGGAGTGGCAAAAGCCCAGATCTTACCCCTCACAAGGCTTGATCACAACTGTTTTCCAGTCTGAGGCACGCTCAGACTTCTCACATTCAATAAAAAATCAGCCCAGTACGAGCTCATGCCTGCCATCCTAGCTGCTCAACAGGCTGAGATCTGAGAATCACGATTCAAAGCCAGCCTGGGCAGGAAAGTCTGTGAGACTCTTATCTCTGATTAACCACCAAAAAGCCAGACACAGAGGTGTGGCTCAAGTGGTAGAGTGCTATCCTTGAGCAAAAACGCTCAGAGACATTGCCCTCCCCCTCCATCCCAGAGAAAGTTCCCTGCCTTTCTAGTAGAAGTGCACTTAAAGTGGATTTCATCCAGTTTGGTCAATTTAACTGAGTAGATTCCGTGGGTCCTGGAATTCCTGCAAACTCATTCCAAAACACACTTGTCAGGAGACCAGGCCTTTCTTCAGCCTTTGTGTGAAACTGAGATGTATAAACCTGAGAGAGACTGTGCGGTGTGTGTTTGTTTCTTAGACGAGGAAACCACTAATGCTTGCCAAGGGAATGGTGACGTCAGTGCCACTTACATGGGGTGGGCTCTGTGGCTCCACCACTTATGGGGTGGGCTCCATGGCTCTATCGCTTATGTGGGGTGGGCTCCGTCGCTCCATCCCTCCCATGGGGTAGGCTCTATCACTCCATCCCTTGTGTGGGGTGGGCTCCATCACTCCATCCCTCATGTGGGGTGGGCTCCATCACTCCATCCCTCATGTGGGGTGGGCTCCGTCGCTCCATCCCTCATGTGGGGTGGGCTCCGTCGCTCCATCCCTCATGTGGGGTGGGCTCCGTTGCTCCATCCCTCGCATGGGGTGGGCTCCGTCGCTCCATCCCTCATGTGGGGTGGGCTCCGTCGCTCCATCCCTCGTGTGGGGTGGGCTCTATCACTCCATCCCTCGTGTGGGGTGGGCTCCATCGCTCCATCCCTCATGTGGGGTGGGCTCCGTCGCTCCATCCCTCATGTGGGGTGGGCTCCGTCGCTCCATCCCTCATGTGGGGTGGGCTCTATCACTCCATCCCTCGTGTGGGGTGGGCTCCATCGCTCCATCCCTCATGTAGGGTGGGCTCCGCCGCTCCATCCCTCATGTGGGGTGGGCTCCATCGCTCCATCCCTCGCATGGGGTGGGCTCCGTCGCTCCATCCCTCATGTGGGGTGGGCTCCGTCGCTCCATCCCTCGCGTGGGGTGGGCTCCGTCGCTCCATCCCTCATGTGGGGGTGGGGTCCGTCGCTCCATCCCTCTTGTGGGGTGGGCTCCGTCGCTCCATCCCTCACATGGGGTAGGCTCTATCACTCCATCCCTCGTGTGGGGTGGGCTCCGTCGCTCCATCCCTCGCGTGGGGTGGGCTCCGTCGCTCCATCCCTCATGTGGGGTGGGCTCCGTCGCCCCATCCCTCGCATGGGGTGGGCTCCGTCGCTCCATCGCTTGCCTTGCTCCTGCTCTAGCGAGGCTATTCCACAGTAACTCGCTGGATTGAGATGGATCTCACACCTTGCACATCCTTTTCTATTGACAAAGAAGAGATCGATGTATCTCCCGTTTCATTCAAGTTGTGCCTCGTGTTGAGGAAGCTGCTTGGCAATGCATTTCAAGAGTAATGAAAATATTTACCCATTTTTTAGTCACCCGGGGGAATTCTTTTCACAAGTTAAAAAAAAACAACATATAAAAGGCACAGTGCTGATGCATTGTTCATGATAGCAGAAATACCTAAAACAAGACAAGTAAGAAAATGGGAAAACTGAAGTATAACATAGCCATTAAAATAACAGCTATGAGGCTTCAGTTGCTTGAAAGATATTTATGTTTTTATATTAAATGAAGATTGAATACAGAGTCATACTTATACTTCTGTCGACAGCTGTAAGCCTCACCTGTGAATGCTGGAAAATCCAAGAAAGGAGCATTCAGCTAATAGCGTGTCCTCTTGGGCGTTGGAATTTTATGTGTTATTTTTCCAACATAGTGATTTCCATAATTGCTATTTCAATGCCGTTTACTCAGTAGTGTTAATCTTCCCTCTCAGGGTTCAGAGATTAGACTTGTTCCAGTCATGAGGACTTGAAGGCTGTAGAGGTCTCCTGGAGTTACGTGGAAGGCAGAATAACTGCTGTGCTGCGGTGCTCACTTCTGTGCACCTTGTGCCTCTGCTGGTGTAACTGCGGACCGTGCCGATCACTTCATTTAATCAGTAAATTAACATTCAAGGAAAAAGCACTTTTGTTTCCCTCATTGATACCCACTTTGATTTTTATAATCAGTAGACAAATAATTTGATTTTTTTTTGCCAGTCCTGGGGCTCAAACTCTGGGCCTAGGCCCTGTCCCTGAACTCCATTTTGCTCCAGGCTAGTACTCTACCACTTGAGCTACTTTCAGCTTTTTCTGTGATTAATAAACTACAGGGTCTTTGTAAGGATTTGAAGTTTTTTATGGTAAAATGTAAGTCTTAGATAAGAAGACAATATTAGAGGCCAGGCGCCAGTGGCTCACGCCTGTAATCCTACCTACTCAGTAGGCTGAGATCTGAGGATCATGGTTCAAAGCCAGCCCAGGCAAGGAAAGTCCAGGAGACTCTTATCTCCAATTAACTACCAAAAAACCAGAAGTGGCACTGTGGCTCAAGTGGTAGAGCACTAGCCTTGAGCTGAAGAGCTGAGGGACAGCGTCCAGGCCCAGAGTTCAAACCCCATAACTGACAAAAAAAAAAAAGACAATATTAGAGATGTTCTCTGAAAATTAATATCAAATTTTAATATAATCCTAATTAGAACTCCTCTAAAAAGTCTATAGCATTGAATATTTGATGAAATGATCTTGTCATATATAAGAATAGACACCTGCCAGGTGCTGGTGACTCACACCTGCAATCCCAGCTACTCAGAGGGTTGAAATCTGAGAATCTCTGTTTGAAGCCAGCCCAAGCTTACAAGTCTGAGAGACTCTTATATCGAACTAGCCAGCAAAAAGCCGGAAGTTGAGGTATGTCTCAAGTGGCAAAGAAAAAGCCAAGCATGACCACAGGGCCCTAAGTTCACGGGAATAAAACCTAATTATAACAAAATGAAGTTCTCTTTGTATTAAAGGCTTCAGTATTTTTTTAAACTGTCATTTCCTTTAGCACAAAAAAGTGATCAAAATAAGAAATGCAAAAAATACAAAAACAACTAAATTTAACTTACAATAAAAAGTGTAAGATTTTAAACATAAAAGGTGGCTCAGTGGTAGAGCACTTGCCTTGCATGCTTGAGGCCCTGGGTTTGATTCCTCAACACCACATAAGCAAAAAGAAAAAAGCTGGAAGTGGCGCTGTGGCTCAAGTGGTAGAGTGCTAGCCTTGAGCTGAAGAGCTGAGGGACAGCGCCCAGGCCCAGAGTTCAGGCCCCATGACCGGACCCAAAAAAAAAAAAAGGAAAAGTCGGTACACATTCCAGTGGACAATATTTGCAATGCAGGTAACCAATCACCGAGTGGCTCTGGCCCAGTGATGGGCTGAACTCCCACCAGGGAGTTTAGGAAAGAGGAGAACAATCTCAGTATAGAAAAAACCCTGAAGCGGTGAGCCAATGGCTCACGCCTGTAATCCTAACTACTCAGGAGGGTGAGATCTAGAGGATTGTAATTCAGAGCCAGCCTGGGCAGAAAAGCCTTAGACACTCCATCTCAAAAATAACCAGGAAAAAGCTGGAGTGGAGGCTTTGTTCAATTGTTAGAGCACCAGCTGAGCAAGCAAGGCCTGGCAATAATATAATAATAACAATATTGATAATATTAGTAATAATATAAATATTCTTAAGGGGACACAGCTGGACAGTTCTAAAGATAAAATCTACATCAACTACACCATGGGAAGTAAGATTAAATGTCCCTGTGAGCCAGGCACCAGTGGCTCACGCCTGTCATCCTTGCTACTCAAGAGACTGAGATCTGAGGATTGAGGGTCAAAACCAGCCCAGGCAGGAAAGTCCATGAGGCTCTTACCATCAATAAACTACCAGAAAACTGGAAGTGGCACTGTGCTCAAGTGGCAGAGCGTTCACCTTGAGCTGAAGAGCTGACGGACAGCACTCGCCCAGAGTTCAAAAAAGTCCCTGTGAGCATGAATTTAGGAGCGGGCTGTTGCTGATTCCTCAGCAAGATGTGGGAATGGCGTCTGGTAGGCAGAAAGTGGACCATTCCATGCGGGTATAGACAAAGTTTAATGGAGCACCCCATGCTTATATACAGCATGCAGGCACCGAAAGTAAATCCTCAGTCACAGGAACTGGCTCACACACCCGCGGGGGGTTGTAGACCCTGGATGGTCAGGTTGGAGCCGGCATCCTCATGAGAGACTGTTGGCCCACACATCCCTGATACTGTCACCAGCTGTTCCTCCACAGCCAGGGGCTGAATGTTGGTCAACATCCACACCCTGGTTGTCAGCCATCGGGTTTCCTAATTCTGAGTCTGAACTCTGTGCCACAATGGCCGGGGACTGTCAGAAATGTGGCAGAAAAGTGATAGAGCCCTCTGTGACTGGCCTGGAGGGAAGGGGCTGATGGCTGGCGGGAGAAGCAAGCTGCAAAGGGATGTGTAAGATGGGCTCCTGCTCTCGAGACAGCCCTTCCAGTAGGGAGGGAGACCACATGTGGTCCCAGACTTAGGGAAAACGTTCGTCTTTCATTCCCATTTCTACTGAGGTGTCTCAGCAGATGCCACTGGGACTGTCTTGTTTGAAAAAAGGATCAACTGGCCAAATGATGTTTAGCTCTAAAGAAAGGACATAGCCACAGAATAAACGTCAAAAATTGGCTGGTTACTAAACTTGTGGTGGTTTGAGTACTGGGCTCTGGATTGTGGTACACCATGCATTAACATTCTCTGTTTCCTTTTCTTCTTCCCTTCAGCAATCCTTAAAAGCCATCAGATACGAAATCTCTCCAGACAGGGAATATGCTCTCTTCTCCTATAACGTGGAACCGGTGAGTATGGCCCTTTGCTGTTTCTCTGTCCTGAGCTTATCTAAATTTATCTCCCTGAGCCATCTTCCTTGGTGAGCTGTGAGTCCTCGCATGCTCTGAGCCTGGGACAATCTCTCCCCCATGCCCTACTGCCACCTAGCAGCGAGGAGAAGAATGGATGCTTCATGGCAGGGGTAATTGAAAGAGAAAAGGTCACTCCTGCAGGAGTTAGTTCCTGGGACTTTCTTGGGGAGGATGCGTTGATGGATATTTATATTGCCCTTTTGTGCACTTTTGTCCCTCTTCTAAATAAAAGAATAATCACTTTCATCTTACCTGTAAAATGCAGCTATAAATGTTCTCCCAAACCAAACTAACGGGTTGGTTCTCTGCCCATCTTGCTGTTGTGGTGCAAGCTGGAGTTTGCTTTCATTTTGTAAATTCCTGGCTTGGGCATTATATGCGTGACACTTTGCCAGCATGTTCTGTCAAAAGCTCACTGTGTGGTGAGGACGGGGAGAGTCCATGTGGTTATGGTGCTGTGTGAAGTGGCAGGTGACCCCCGCCCCCAGCAACTGGCACACTGAGAAAAGGAAGATGCCACGAGTCCTAACCAGACATCTGGTGGAGGGGAGGGTGGGTGGAGAGAGTAACCGAGAGGACCGGAGAGTGAACAAGAGGAAGTGTGTACACATGAAGCTTCTTTGGGAAGGGGAGGAGGAGGAGGATGGATGGATGGAGAGGTGAATCCGATCAAGGTGTGTTGTTTGCATATACAGAACTTGTCTAAATCAAACCCCTTCGCACAACAGATTGGTGCTAATAAAAGTGCTAAAAAAAATAAAGTAAGAAATTAAAAGCACCCTGGGGTTGAGTAGGAGACACAAAGATCTCCAGCCTGACTACATCTTTCTTTCTCCTGTCTTCTCTCTCTCTTCTCTACCTCGTTGAGAAGGCATTTTTTAAATACTTTTTTAGAATATTGAATGTTTTTAAGTATTTCTGTGTAGCAGGTGGATTGTTAGTTGAGATTTCAACTTTTTTTTCTCCCAGTGTAAACTTGAAGTTCTGTGTTTGAGTCCCCACTGCCTCTGCTTCACTTTCTCTGTGGGGAGGTGCTCTGGAACAAAGAGCACCTGTGCTTACTGGATGGTGTGGCTTTGGTGGCCTCAGGCATCCGTCCTTCCTGGGGGAACCGGAAGTGACACTGGTCCTCAGTCTCCAGTGTGTAACATATTTCCTAGGCCGGCTGTTCGCCAAGCCACGGGCATTCTCTTATCTATTTCTCTCCAAGTAGAAAGGCAGGTACTGCTGTCAAGAAGTTGAGGACCCACCCTTGTTCACCATCCTCTGTCTCGGGAGAGAGGTGGGGGGTGTACGGACACCTTCCTCCATTCAGGGGGGCTGGAGGAGGGCCCTGTGAACCCCGACTCCATGGGGAAAGGATGTTCCAGCCCTTGGCTGCCTGGTTTCCCCACACAGATTCATCCTGCTCCTGCCTCTGAAAAGAGGATTGGGTCCTGATCTCTGCACTGTGGGAATTGGAAGCCATTTTTGCACTTGAGGAATTTGTGGTCCTGTCCTGCCTTTGCCTGGGCTCCTACCGCCAGCTAGGTGAAGCATGATGAGCACCCCGACGTGGAGGGGCACGGGCAGGCACATTTGTGATGGGAGTCTGTGAGTTCCACCGTCTCCCCTGCCCCTCTCTGCTGTCTGCAAAGAGCTTGGCACCGGTGGCTCACACCTGTAATCCTAGCTTCTGGGGAGGCTGAGAGCTGAGGATCACGGTTCAAAGCCAGTCCAGGCATGAAAGTCTGTGGGACTCTTCTCTCCAATAAACCACTCAGAAAACCAGAAGTGGCTCTATGGCTCAAGTGGTAGAGCGCTCGCCTTGAGCTGAAGAGCTAAGGGACAGCGCCCAGGCCCAGAGTTCAAAACCCACGACTGACCAAAAAAAAAAAAAACCAATTTGAGATATTACAAACATAGAATCAGGGATAGATCTCAGTTCTTTACCCAGGCTTCTACACTGAATTGCAGCCTCCTTGCAATTCAGTTTGTTTGCTTCTGAGTACACACATTCCTGAAAATAGGCGCTCCTGAATGGATGCATTGCATGCCGGCTGCCCTGCAGTGAACGCGGCTCTTCCTACACACGTGTGGTTCTCGTGTGCAAGGATGGATGTAGTCTTTCCCCAGGAGTGTGTCCTTGATGCTGGTGCTGTAGGACTAGGTCCCGGCAGCCCGCACAGCCCTTCCCAGGCTGACCTCGGGCAAGCAGCAGGTGGACGTGGTCTCTGCAGAGACACCTGCCTGCACACTCCCAGCTCTGAGGACCGGCAGCAGACTGCCGGGCGTTCCCTCCCTCCTCCCCTCCTCTCTGGCCATCATAACCTCAGAGGAAACTGCGGGCCTGCGTCTTTGTCAGTCCACGGCCGGCACGGCCAGTCCTGTTTTTCCAGCAGCTTCCACCGTGGTAGGACTGAAGACTGGCATTCCGTGTATCTTGGGGGAAGACGAATGGCCCACAGGGCTAGCCATGCTCAGTCCTGTCTGGACAGGCACCCCACACCCCACTGGCTTCTCTCCAGTGCCAGATGTCTGTGTCTCAGCCCCAGCCGGCTCACTTCAGCAGCCAGACTGTCCGACTCTGCCCAGACTGCTCTGTGAGCCCCCCATGCGGTGCCCTATCGCTCTTTAAGCCTACCCTCACCGTGACGTTCGCTTGAAGGTACCGAGGGTCGTCAAAAGAGCTTTAAATGTGTGTTCCCTGCATGGCTGCAGGCCTCCAGGCCCGGCTCTTTGGGAACTACTAAGCCGTGAAGCTGACTAAGGAACACAAGGTGGTGCTTGGCTCATCGCCCGCCCTGGACCCCCGTGTCTCGCTCTGTAAGCGGGAGGGGGTTCTGTGCCTCTGCTGTGTATTTTTGAAGTTGCAGATAGTCGAAGTTTGGTGGTATTGTTCATGGTGTCATTGTTTTTAACACACACTGCTTCAAAGCTGAAACATGGAGACGTCTCTTCTTTTGTTGTTGAACTTTATGAGTGTTTCTATTCAGGTTTTGGAGTGAAATTGACAAACAGAAAAAAATGTAACCCAAACAAAAGTTGTTCTGTCAGTCGTGTCAGACATTAAGATAAGCGTGTGTGTGTCTGCTGCTTTGACTAGAAGGGAAGCGGATGTTGTATTTGTCTAAACAGCGCCTGGGTTGGAGAGGCTGAAGGTGATGGGTGAGTGTGGCTCCAGCAGGTCCCTGAGGGGTGTGTTTGCACCACTGACCACAGTAAGCAGGGTAGTGCAGTGCACACACACACAGGTGCACACGCACACAGGCGTAACACACATGAGTGCACATGCACACAGGCACATACAGTGCACACACATGCAAGTACACGCATGCAGTGCAACACATGTGGGTGCACACGCACACACGCACAGGGACACATACAGTGCACATGCACATAAGCACATGTGCAGGTACAACGCACACAGTTGCACACGCACCGGCACACGTGCACAGATGCATGCAGGCACACATATTCGGTGCACACGTACACAGGCACACAGAGGTGCATATGCACAGGTACATATACACCTAGGTGCACAGGCACACACACGCAGGTGCACGCACACAGGTACATATACATGCGGGCACAGGGGCACACGCACAAGTGCATTTGCACCAGACACACAGGTGCACACGCACAAACAGGTGCACATGCACAGGTACTATGCATGTAGGCACACACGCACAGGTGCATAAGCATGCAAGCACACAGGTGCACACAGGCATGCACACAGGTGTACAGATGCAGATATACATGCACACAGGTGCACACCCAGGCAGGCCCACATACACAGGCACACCCACACGCAGGCATGCACACACACAGCATGGCTGGCCCTCATCTGGGATTTGTGCGCTATCATATGCCCACACTGCCCTCCACATGGCAGGCCTTGCCTCACACCCCCAGGACCTCAGCTGTGCTCTGCACCCATCCTCACACCATGGCTGAGTCAGCCTTCTAATGCCAGCCTGGGGTTGCATGGCTGTGCTTCACAGAATGGCAGGATGCAGCGAGCACCTCTTAGGCTCTGCCTCATGAAGCCAAGTGCTCCCCACCTCAGGGCCTTTGCACATGCACAGACCCTCTAGAACATTCAGAGGACAAGGAAGTGGTAGCAGATGAGGAAAGGGGAGATGCAGGCTAGTGGGCTGGAAGGGGGCTCAGGTCTTGGGGCCCACACACAGAGGAGGAGGCTGGGATCTCAGAACTCAGGGTTCAGCCGGACTCAGGGTTCACACTCAGGAGGCTGGGGTCTCAGGACTCGGAGTTCACACAGAGGAGAAGGTTGGTGTCTCAGGACTCAGGGTTCACACAGAGAGGAGGAGGAAGAGGGCTCAGGACTTGGGGTTCACATACAGAGGGGGAAGAGGGCTCAGGACTTGGGGTTCACACACTGAGGAGGAGGCTGGGATCTCAGGACTCGGGGTTCACACACTGAGGAGGAGGAAGGCCCTCTGTGCCATCTTTCAGCCCTTCAAGACATGGGAGTTGAGACTAGAAAGAGCCACCCCTCGAGGGGACCCAGTGTACCTCCTGAGGGTCAGGCTTTGGGTGTGGGGGGCCGGACGGGGACAGCACTATGGAAGAAGGTGGAGAGCTCAGAGCTGCTCACCTGGGGCTGAAGACAGCGTGGCAGCGATCATGTTAATACCACTGGCCACGGAGGCACCCTGAGCAAGGTAAACAACGCAGTAAGGTTTGTGTCACAGGTGGGTGAGGAGACCGGGAATGGAAGCGCTGGGCTTGCAGAGGGACGTTACCTAAGAGCACTTGGTGGCTCTCGCCACGAACCACCGAGGTTGGAATTGAGGGAGGGGACCCTGCCCCAGATCTTCACAGAGGGATCTGGCCTGGAATTCCCACTTAGCCGTCCACAGTCCTGGGTGAGCATGTCTGTGGCCATGCTAGGAAGGACTTGGAGGGGACTAGCATGGGACCAAGCAACTGAGGCCTTCAGAGCAAAGTCAAGCGCAGAGACTTTGCTGGGGACCCTGATTTCTCTTTGTGGCTGGGCACTGTTAAACCACAGGGTCATCGCAGGGGGCCACACGAGCTCCTCTGTGACCCCCCCCCCACCTCCTCCTATTCCTTCAAGGACACCATGTGACAAGATGGGGAATTGAGATGTCTTCTAGAACATTTGCAGTGATTTCACCTGCGCCATCAACTTAGCCTGGAACTTCTGGGCAACTGGAAGGGCTGTTTTTCTTTTTTCTTTTTTTCATTGTGAAAGTTCTGTACAGAGGGGTTACAATTACATGGGCAATATAATGAGTACATTTCTTATCAAGCATTGTAGCCTCCTCCTTTGTTTCCCCTTCCCATCCTATCCTCCTCCCCCCACCTAATCCCCCCTCCTCCCCCTCCGCACCAAAGTTGTAAAGTTCGTTTTCGACATAATGACTTGTACATTTCATTGTTGCAATGAGTCCACCTGTATCCCTATTTAAATGATTTGTTTTGATTTGTTTTTTCCCTTCCACTCCACAAATTATACTAACATCAAATACAATGAAAGCAGGGGTTATACCATGGGGGAAGGACATACAAATCAACAAAGAAATAAGCTTATAAATGTGTTGGAAACAATGGCATGAAAGAAAAAAACATTTGAATACATATCTTAGGGTTCATTTCCCTAACATCAACTTATCTGACCTTTTCTGCTTGACTCAGATATACACTAGTTATTGCAAATAAGGGAAACCATGGGACCTATGTTTCTTTGGGCCTGGCTTACTTCACTTAATATAATTTTTGCCAAGTCTTTCCATTTCCTAACAAATGGAGCAATGTCATTCTTTCTGATGGAGGCATAGAATTCCATTGTGTATATATACCACATTTTCTTGATCCATTCATCTACTGAGGGGCATCTGGGTTGGTTCCATATCTTAGTTAAGGTAAATAAGGCTGCAGTAAACATAGTCGTGCTGGTAGCTTTTGTGTGGTCTTGTTTGTAAACATTTGGGTAGATGCCCAAAAATGGGATTGCTGGGTCATAGGGGAGCCCTATGTGGAGTCTTTTGAGGAACCTCCATACTACTTTCCAAAGTGGTTGAACAAGTTTACCCTCTCAACAACAATGCAGTAAGGTTCCCTTCTGTCCACATCCCCTCCAGCATCTGTTGTTATTAGAGTTCTTGATTATACCCATTCTAACTGGGGTGAGGTGGTATCTCAATGTTGTTTTGATTTGCATTTTTTTATGGCTAGAGAGGTTGAGCATTTCTTCATGTGTCTATTGGCCATCCTTCTCTCCTCTTCAGAGAAGTTTATCTTTAAGTCTTTAGCCCACTCATTTATTAGGCAATTGTTTCTTTGAAGATTTGTTGTTGGGGGATTTAATTTTTTGAGTTCCAAGTATATTTTAGATATGAGACCCTTGTCTGTTGTATGGCTAGTGAAGATCTTCTCCCAATCCGTGGGCTTTCTATTTATCTTGCGAGCTATGTCCTTTGCCATGCAGAAGCTCTGCAATTTCATGCAATCCCATTTGTCCAAGCTTTCCTTGATTTGTTGTGTTTCTGGGTCTCTATTAAGAAAATTTGGGCCTGTGCCAAGGAGACCTAGGGTTTCTCCTATTCCATCCTGTAATGTTTTCAGAGTGTCTGCTTTGACTTCGAGGTCTTTGATCCATTTGGAGTTGATTCTGGTGCAGAGTGATATATAAGGATCTAGCTTTAGTTTTCTACAAGTAGTTAACCAATTTTGCCAGCACCATTTACTGAAGAGGCTGTCTTTCTTCCATTCTATTTTTTTTAGCTCCCTTATTGAAGATTAGATGGCTATAGGTCCTTAGGTTCATTTCTAGGTTTTCAATTCTATTCCATTGGTCCTGAGGTCTGTTCTTGTGCCAGTACCAAGCTATTTTGATTACTATGGCTTTATAGTAGAGTTTGAAATTTGGTATTGATATTCCTCCAGCATTGTTCTTTCTGTTGAGGATCGTTTTTGCTATTTGGGGTCTTTTATTGCTCCATATGAATTTTTGGATTGCCTCTTCTATTTTCTTGAAGAATGAGGATGGAATACTGATAGGTATCGCATTAAATTTGTAGATAGCCTTGGGCAGTATTGCCATTTTCACGATGTTGATCTTTCCAATCCAGGAGCATGGGAGTTTTTGCCACTTTCTAAGTTCTGTTTTGATTTCCTTTTTTAGGTTTTTAAAGTTTTCATCATAGAGGTCCTTCACTTCTTTGGTTAATTCCTAGGTATTTTATTTTTTGTGGAACTAATTTCAGCCACACTTTTCTCGTTGGAATACAGAAAAGCTATTGATGTTTGAGGGTTAATTTTATACCCTGCTACTTTGCCAAAGTTTTGAATCAGCTTGAGTAATTTGGGAGTGGAGTCTATGGGATTCTTTAAATACAAGATCATGTCATCTGCAAAGAGGGAGAGTTTTACTACTTCTTTCCCTATTTGGATCCCTTTTATATTTTATATTTGCATCTTGTCTTATTGCTGTAGCTAGGCATTCTAATACTAGATTGAAGAGAAGTGGAGAGAGTGAACATCCTTGTCTTGTTCCTGAGTTAAGAGGAAATGACTTTAGTTTTTCATCATTAAGTATAATGCTGGCTGTAGGTTTGTCATATACAGCCTTTATTGTATTGAGGAAGGTTCCATGGATTCCTAATTTTTCCAGAACCTTCATCATAAAGGGGTGTTTGATCTTGTCAAATGCTTTTTCTGCGTCTATTGAGATAGCCATGTGGTTCTTATCCTTGCTTCTGTTGATGTGATGAATTATATTAATTGATTTGCGTATATTGAACCAGCTTTGCATCCCTGAAATGAATCCTGTTTGATCGTAGTGTATGATTTTTTTGGATGAATTGTTGAAGTCGATTGGCCAAAATTTTGTTGAGAAGTTTTGCATCAATGTTCATCAAAGAAATGCGTCTATAGTTCTCTTTCTTTGATGAGTCCCTGCCTGGTTTTGGGATGAGGGTTTTAATGGCTTCATAGAATGTGTTCGGTAGTGAACTTTCTCTTTCAGTTTCATTGAAGTGTTGAAAGCCTTGTAGAATTCTGCTATAAAACCATCTGGTCCTGGGCTTTTCTTAGATGGGAGGTCTCTTATTGCTGTTTCTATTTCAGTGCTTGGTATGGGCCTGTTAAGATGATTTAACTCATCTTGGTTTAGTTTCAGCATGTCAATATTTGCTAGGAAAAGGTCCATTTTTGCCAGGTTCTCAAACTTATTAGCATAAAGTTTTGAGAAGTATTCCCTTATAATG
This sequence comes from Dipodomys spectabilis, assembly GCF_019054845.1. NCBI lineage: Eukaryota > Metazoa > Chordata > Mammalia > Rodentia > Heteromyidae > Dipodomys > Dipodomys spectabilis. The sequence continues at coordinate 11,273,511 of NW_024870711.1, forward strand.
TTCTGAATCTTGGTTGTTTCTGTGGTGATGTTTCCGTTCTCATCTCTGAGTTTATTATTTGGCTGTGTTCTCTTCTTTTTCTGATAAGATTTGCTAAGGGTCTGTTAATTTTTTCAAAGAACCAACTCTTTGTTTTGTTGATTCTTTTTATGGTTTTTTTGGATTCTAATTCATTTAATTCTGATTTAATTTTAATTCTTTCTTTCTGTCTACTGGATTGGTGTTTATCTTCCTTTTTTAAGGAAGTCAGATGTCTCATTAAATTGTTGGTTTCAGATCTCTCCAATTTGTTGATGTAGGTACTCAGAGCTATAAACTTGCCCCTGAGTACTGCCTTTGCCGTGTCCCAGAGGAGCTGGTAATTTGTGTGTTCATTTTTGTTGAATATCATGAACATTTGAATTTCGTTTCTAATCTCTTCCATGACCCACTCGTGATTCAGCAGTGTGTTGTTCAGCCTCCATGTGTTACAGGATTTTCTTTGGTGGCTTTTGGTGTTGAGTTCTAATTTTATTCCCTTGTGGTCTGAAAGAATGCAAGGTATAACTTCAATGTTTCTGAATTTGGACAAGTTTGCTTTGTGGCCTAAAATGTGGTCTATTTTGGAAAATGTTCCATGTGCTGCTGAGAAAAATGTGTATTCTGATGCTCCTGGGTGAAATATTCAGTAGATGTCTGTTAAAAGTTGATCTATGTCGTTGTTTAGATCTGCAGTTTCTCTGTTGAGTTTTTGCCGAGTTGATTTATCTTTTGGGTTACGTGGTGTGTTAAAGTCCCCAGCAATTAATGTCTTTGGATCTATGTGGGATTTGAGGGAAAGTAGTGTTTCTTGGATAAATTTGGGTGCTCCATTGTTTGGTGAATAAATATTTAGAATTGTAATATCCTCCTGAAGGAGAGATCCCTAAATTAGTATGTAGTGACCTTCTTTATCTCTTCTCACTAATTTTAATTTGAAGTCTATTTTATCTGATATTAGGATTGCAACTCCCGCCTGATTATGGGGGCCATTTGCTTGATAGATTTTGTTCCAGCCTTTCACATTGAAAATGTGTTTGTTTTTATGGGCAAGATGTGACTCCTGAAGGCAGCAGATAGAAGGATCTTGCTTTTTTTTTTTTTTTTTTTTTTAATTTAATTTAATTTTATTTGTGAACATACTGTACAGAGGAGTTACAGTTACATGGGCAGGATAATGCGTACATTTCTTACCAAGCATTGCAGCCTCCTCCTTTGTTTATCCTTCACATCCCTTCCCAGCCTCCCCCCTCCCCCCCTAATCCCAATCCTTCTCCTTCCCCCCCCCTGCCCCCCCCCCCCCCGCACCAACGTTGTAAAGCTCGTTTTGGACATGACAACTTGTACTTCTCATTGTTGCAACAGGTCCAAGGATCTTGCTTCTTAATCCAACTAGACAGTCTGTGTGCTTAATTGGAGAGTTAAGTCTGTTAATGTTGAGAGATAGGACTGAGAGGTATTTGGGAGTTCCTGCCATTTTATCCACCTTCTTGGGGGCTGCCACAACTGGGTTCTTCCTATGGTTCTTGGATTCTCAGTTTGGGTGGGGTCTCTTGGCCTTTATTGTGGTCTTATTGGTTTTCTATGTGTAGGACATCTTTAAGAATCTTTTGTAGGGCTGGTTTGGTGAAGATACATTGTTTCAATTTTTCTTTGCTATGGAAGGTTATTTAACCTTCAGTTATGAAGGAGAGTTTAGCTGGGTACAGAATTCTTGGTTGATAGTTGTTTGTCTTTAGGGCATGGCATGCATCATTCCAGACTCTTCTTGCTTTGATTGTCTCCGCTGAGAAATCTGAGGTGATTCTAATTGGTTTTCCCTTTATAGTTGATTGATCTTTTCTCCTTGACAGCTTTAACGATCTTTTCCTTGGTCTGAATTGATCCTGTGTGGATTATAATGTGACGGTGGGATGTCCTATTCTGGTCTGGTCTATTTGGAGTTCTAAAAGCTTCTTGTATTTGAACAGGCCTATCTTTTTGCATGTTTGGGAAGTTCTCTGCTAGGATCCTGTTAAACAAATTTCCTAGACCATTAACTTCTGTCTCTAGGTGCTCCTCTACACCCATTATCCTCAGATTAGGCCTTCTAATGGTGTCTTCCAAGTGTTGAATAGATCTATCATATTTCTTGGATTTGTCTTGGATGGTTGTATGGTCTTTCTCTATAATATCTAGGCTGTCTTCAATCCCCAAAATTCAATCTTCTGCATGGTCTAACCTACTATCAAGACTTTCTACTTTGTTTTTTATTTCTTTTCCTTCACTTGGTCAGCTTTGATGGCTTCAAATTCTTTGTTGGAGCTTTATTTTAGATCTTCTATGAACTTCTTTACTTCCTTAATTTGGTGTTCAGTGTTTATTCTCAAATCACTTAGTTGATTGATTATGGTTTCCTTGGACTCCCATTCCTTCTGTTGGGTTCCATTCAGCATTCCCTTTGTGATCTCCCTGACTTCTTTCAGCTCTCTGTTTATGGATTCCATGAATGCCTTTAGTGATCTTTCTGTACTCATCCCGCTCTCTCAATTTCTGTATTACCCTTTGATTAGCATCCTTACGTTCATGCAATTCCTGTAGTTCTCTTTGAGTGTTCTCAGCCTGCTCACGCCATTCCTGACTTTCTCTTTGACTGATCTCAGCCTGCTCATGCCATTCCTTTATTTCTCTTTGAGTATTCTGAAGCTACTCAAACAATTCCTGTATCAATCTTTGAGAAGCTTCCTCACGCTCATGATGTTCCTGTATTGACCTTTGGTTTGCCTCCTCTCTCTCCCTATCACGCTCATAGAGAGTCTTTTGCAGCTTTTCAATCTTTTCATTTACCATGTTTACCAGTAGTGTTTGTAGAACTTTTTGGGAACTCTCCTCTGGATTATTCATAATCTGTTCTGTCCCCTGATTATCATGATTGGGGGAGTTGAGATACCCGGTCTTGCCATTTTTCTTGTGTTTTTTCTGGGTTGCTCTGCCCATTTGGGATGAAAGTAATACCAGTTTTGTGCTAGAACACTATTTTAAGGCAAGCATCAACCAAAGTCTATAGTTGCACAGTCAAAAGTCTAAAGATACAATCTAGTTCAACAGATATATCTATTCAACATCAAACAACTAAGTATTAATGAGTTACGAACTGCAAAGAAGAATTTGGCAAACAGAAATTATTAGGTTTAGGGAGAGATGTAGGTAAAAATAGGAATAGAGGGATGTGGAAAGGCAGAGGGAGAGTTAACTAAGTCCTAATCTCAAAGTGTGAAATAGGTTGAATAGAATGATAGTAGAGAGAGAAAAAAAGAAAAAAGAAAGAAAAAAAGACAAGAAAAAATAGAAAACAGAAGTTAAAAATTAAAAAGTGCAACACTTAAAAATTATGCAAAATGAAAACATAATATTCAGAGAAGAACGTAGATAGAATAAGAGAAGGGGAGGGATAGAAAGGAGATGTGAAAAACTTAAAAATAAAAATGCTTAAAATATTATATAGGTATAAAGAGGTAGTACTGCTATTAAGGAATTTAAGTCTAAGAGGTTTTAAATTGAGTAATAAATTTCTGGATTAAGTGTGTACACAATGGGGGCTAAGGTCTAATAATAACCTATGGGTATATCTGAGGATGAGCAGAACAGCAATTAAGTCACGCAAAGAAGAATGAAAGAGAAGAAAAAGTGAAAAGAATGAGAAGGAAAAAAAGAGAAAAAAGGATCAAACAGTAGAGCTAAACAAAAAAATGTAAAAAAAGGAAAAAAGTACACACACATATACCCCTAAAATAATTATAAGAGGAAGAAAAAAAGTTAATAGAAAACAAAAAAATTAGTTAAAAATTAAAAATTTAAAAAAGTTTTAGAAAAAACATTTTTATAAAAGGTACAAAAAAATGTTCTTTGATTTTTTTGGGGGGGGATGGGAAGATCCTGTATCTCCCTTGTGTCTGTAACCAGTCTCTTGTTGGAGTCTCTGGTCTGTTTGTGGTGTTTGATTTTCCTGTGGCTTGGATGGTTTCTTAAGTCAGTTTGTTTGAGTAGGCAGAAAAATGCTCTGCTTTACCCAGGATTTTGTGATCCTCCTCCCAGGCTAGTTCAATGGGAGGGAGATCTGCATTGAGTATCAATCACAAAAGAGAGAGATGGCTGTTTCCTCTAGTTTGGAGATGCTGTGATGAGGCTAGGTTCTGGGTAGAGTTGAGGCCTTTCAGCAAACAGTAGCTTTTCCCTGCCCGAGCTGGGTGATTTTTCCCTGGGTGGAGCTGAGCCTGGCAGATCAGGTTAGGTTCCTGTGACCTGCTAAATGACTCTTGTTTTCTTCTAAGGCCTGAGTTGGAGCTAGCTGCTCAGCCAGGCCTTTGTCAGTATCAAAGATGGAGATCTCCAGTAGTGGGAGGGTGAGGGGATGGCCTTCCCTCCTCTGCTCCCTGAGAAGGAGTGAGGATGTCAGGCTTCTACTCATGCCAGAGTCTTGGTTCCTGGGTCATCTCTGGTCTGCGAACTGCAGGATGAAGATGTCTGCTCCTTGTCAGTTCTTGCTGGTGTCGAGTAGAATCCACTTGCCCGCTGTGTCTGGCGCCTTTGTCCCAGACTCTCTGTGTTGCAGGTATGGCAGCTACGGCCGCCGCTGCCACAGCAGCCGCAACTTCTGGCAAGTGCTCAGATCTGTCTCCTTGCCTGGATTTTCCCTCTCTGGCCTAACTCTCTGTACTGTGATGGCACACTTGGTGTGATTCTCTGGCTTAGGACTGGTCACTGGAACACTAAAACTGCTTTCTATGCGAGAGCTTGTTTAGCCTCCAGCTTCTCCTCTGCCGTCTTCCTAGAATTTATTTCTATTTTTTTATATATTTCTTTGTTTGTGATCACAGAGGGACTTTGCAGAGTGTAATTTTCGAAAGCCTGCTGCATTCCTGCATGCTTCCCTAGGTGTATGCTGCTTTGTGTGCAGCAAAGGGGAGGGGTTTGGAACGTAGTTGCAGCAAGCACTGGATTTTCGTTCTGTAGCCATCTTGATTCTCGCTGGGCTGCTTTATTTGTGAGAGCTTATTCTAGCAAACAGACTGAAACGAGCGACTGACCCTCTGCATTGTTGGGCTAGTCTGTGTGTGATCTGAATGCAGACACACACACATACACACACACATACACATGCATGCCTTCCTAAGATCAACCACACCCCTTGGATCTCTCCAATGCCACCAAATAAAATGGCTTCCCAGGGCCTCCACAGAAGCCCCCATTCAGAGTTCTCATTACTGAGACCTTTCTTGTCATCTTAAGTAGCCTGCCCCTAACTCATCCAAGGAAGTGCCTGCTCACACTTACAAAGCCAGTCAGCCACATAGGAGAGCTAGCTGTTCTCATGAACCCAAACAACCACGGCTTTTGTGTAATTAATGACTTACACATTCCTAAGTTAAAGCCAAATTTAATTACAACATTAAAATGATCTCACGGCGGGCTGGGAAGGTAGCTCAGTGGTAGAGTGCTTGCCTCGCATGCATGAAGCCCTGGGTTTGATTCCTCAGCACCACATAAGCAGAAAAAGCCAGAAATGGTGCTGTGGCTCAAGTGGTAGAGCACTTGCCTTGGGCTGAAGAGCTGAGGGACAGCACCCAGGTCCAGAGTTGAGGCCCCATGACTGGGGGGAAAGGGGGATGATCTCAGTGTCTCCTCGTGTGGAGCTAGTTGAACCCTCCTGGCATTCGTGCATGGGAATTCTGAGGCACTGCTCCCTGGGAGGGACGCAGATAGAGAGAGCCATGATGGAGGATTCTCTTGAGTTGCTTACCAGTCAAAACAGCACCTCGATGTGGAGAACCACCTGGGCAAGGGAGCCTGGTGCCACGTGCTCTCTGGCCAAGGCCCCGAGGGCTCATCTAGGGTTTGTGGATGGTGGCGAGGCCAGCATTGGTGGGGGATGGAGGGGGGTCAGTAGGATGTTCTGACCAGCTTTGGGGCTTGTGCACACCAGCCCAGCATTTCTCCTATGAGAATTATACATGGTATGTGTTCCAACTAGGTGTCTTCTAAGCATTGTTACCTTCCACAGCAGGAAGATTGTAGCGTATTCTCTGATTCCTAGAAATGGAACTTTGAGACTGAAGGGAACCCGGCAGGGGTCCTGGTCACAGTCCAGCGCAGCCTCTCTGGAAGGGAGCTCTGCCGCCTCTCATCGCCTAGAGCTGGGGCCACGCAGTCCAGCCTCGTCCATGACCCCCTCCTGCGGCTGGGCAGTTCCGACTTCACCAGTTTAAGCCTGCTTTCAGAAGGAGCTTCCCTGGCCTCTCTCATTTCACCGCCTCCTGCTAGAGGCGTTCCCCTGGAATTTTACGAGCAATGGGACGGCCGACATTGCCCAGATGGGAAGGCCACCACCCGTCTGTGACTGTGGGTGCTGGGACCAGAGCTACCGCTTTATTGGGTTGTCGTTGAGGCTGTGTGGTCACATGCTCAGCACAGTCATACAGCTGCTACAGACCAATTCACCATCGCTACCCAGTGACCTTCACAGACCCCAGGACATTCTGCCAGCTCACATCCAAGGCTTGGCTGGATGTGGGTCCCAGAACACATCAACAGAAGCTGGGTCAGCACGGCCTGACCTCAAGCAATGTCTGAACTCGTGGTCTGAGTAACGGGTTTGGTAAATTAGTGAATGACTTGCTGCATTGTCCTTCGACACGTAAATAGCAGCCAACACAACCCTCGGATCTTCCCCTGGGTGCCCAGGGAGGAGAGGGGAGCAGCCACGTTTCCTAAACCCTCCCCGGCCAGACGAGGGTTGCCACAGCCATGATTTGCTCTTGGGTTTCATCGTTTTGTTAAAGTAAGACAATCGAGGCGCAGCTGCTACACCTGAGCTTGTCATGGTCTGTCAGAGTAGCCCATCCCTCTCAGCACAGCACAGATGACCTTCAAACTCCAAGGAAGGGTACGGGTGGAGATGAATAAAACCAACCTAGATCCCCAAACCTATCATCACTGACTGAGCATCAGATCATTATCATTGCTTTGTTTAAAAAAATACGTCTTGCAGAATCTTAGTTCAAACCCAGAGCCTTCAGCCACATCCCCAGTCCTTTGAGTTTGTCTTTCAGACAAGATCCTTCTTGTGCTGAAGACACCTAGGTTAGTCTCAAACTCTGATCCTCCTTCCTCTACCTCCTCAACAGCTGGGACTGTAGGTGTGTGCTACTCTGCTCAGTCTACACCCTTGTCTTTTCTGGAGCTTCTTTTCATGGTGTTAGTTCTCATGTAAGCTTGGACATCACTGTCTAGTGTATCTTCAGAACCTCTCAGTGTCCCGACACTTAAACTTATTCTGAGCAAAAGTAGTTCCCAACTGTGTGTACCTTGGAAATGGAAGAGCTAAGCTCAGGAGGGTCTCTTCCCTCACTTACAAGGCAGGGTCCCTGCTGTTCACCTATGTTTCCGGCTGACCAGTGGGCTGAGGGAAGACGCCCTGGGTGGCCAGTGTCACGCCTTCAGCAGAAGTGCTGGCTGCAGCCCACCACATGTGCACAAGAAGTGTGGACACCGGGTCCTAGGGTTCCACAGGGCAGGGCACACGCTTAGACCAGAGAGCAAAAAGGAAAGCAAAGATGTGACTCTCCTGGCCTTCCTTTGAGCGTCTGTGCGTGCTGTTGGCGGAGGTCATGGACTGGTGATGGGCAGTCCCCCCCACAAGGAGCCCCCAGAGCAGGGCAGAGGCCGGAGCAGGGAGGGGGAGTGTGGCAGAGGCGCCTCCACAGGCCCTGGGCCAGTGTCTTAATCACATTCCTGGCCCAGGAAGGGAGCCAAGTCAAAGCTGAGCTGTATCACAGGAAGAGAGCCGAGTCAAGGCCGGGCCGTATCACGGGAAAGGAGCTGAGTCAAGGCCGGGCCGTATCACGGGTTTAACCCCTACCGTGGTGATCAGTGGCAGTGATGGCGATGATGGTGCTGGTGGTGGTGGTGAGGAAGATGGTGGCCATGAAGACCAAGAAGAAAACAGCCACCAGTGCGGCGACTGCAGTCCTGCTAGTTGTGGTGCGCCACGACAAAGGTCAGGATCATTATGGTGCCAGTAACGATCTTGATCAGACAGACATTGATTGTCATTATTTCTTGGTGGCCTCTCTCAGGGGGAAAAAAAGAATAAGGAGATAATTAGCAGTCTGGAGGGAGACATGGGGACAAAGGGTGAACAGCTCCGTGGACAGCAGCGTGCGCCCTGCTGCATGCTGGGAGTGAAAGTGTCGGATGAAGGGCCTGCTGTCTCAGCAGCATTTCTAAATATACCAGCCCCAGGCCGCGCCAGCGGCCACAGCTGCCAAGCCAAGCCGGCCTCCCACCCTCGGGCCCTGCCTCTTGCCTCGGGCCCTGCCTCCCGCCAAAGGCCCTGGCTGTGGGCCTGAAGACCAAGCCCAGCAGCCCAAGTCAGGGAGCACAGCTCTGCCAGGGAACGCAGGGCATCACTGACGGCTCAGGGCCCCAGGTGAGCCCCCTGGAGCCCAGCTCCCAGCCTGAGCTCACTGCTGGTGCCTCTACCCGCCCCCCCCCCCCAGGGCATGGCAAGATCGCAGTCAGCAGCCACTGCAGGGCACAGACAGGGCTGGACCACTGAAGGGTGGCAGGCTAGTCTGGTCCCCACAGAGGGCTCCAGGCCTCTTCTGTCTCTTGACTTCAGGGAGCCCCAGCCGATAGGGTCACAGTCAGTGTGCTGTCTTTGGACTCAGCATTGGGTTTGTTGATCCAGGAGAGCTCCCCTGGCTGAAAGCACGCCTTGCTGACCTATGGGAAGAGAGAGCAGAGCAGAAGGGAAGGCGGGTTACAGCACTGCATCAAATGGCACACAGTGAAAGCTCCTCCCTCTGGACTCACCCACGCACCCATGTGTACCCTGGGGTGGGGGCGGGGACCCCCGAGTGCTCCCGTGGAGGAGGAGCTGGCCAGAGGCCACAGCGCCCACAGTGAGCCAGCCCCCCTCCTTCCCCAGCCCACCCTCATCCCCTCTGCTCCCAGACTCCCCTACCCATAGCTTCATGCAACAGGAGGGGCCCTCAGTCCATGGTCAGGGGTGGGGTGGGGCAGCGCAGACCCTTGCCAGTCCACACCAGAGAGCTCCGAGTCAGGACCCTGACACCCGCTCAGGTGAGTGATGAAAGCCACCTAGTGAGAGGCTTAGGGCAGGAAGGGCAAGCGAATGCTGCTCATTCCGTTAGCTCTCTCAGGCCCCTAGGGGTAGTGTGGGGACCTGTGGGAAGGGAGGGACACATGGGCGGGTCCTGCCTGATAGGTGTTGGCAATATGTAGATCTATCCACGTTCCTGGCCCAGCACTGTCCTTACATCAGACATGTCCGAGCCTGTCGCCCACTCTTTGGGCCGGCTGGCCAGGTTAGGAGGAGGAGAGCGGAGCACGTGCTCTCCTGAACGGCGATGCATCGCTCATTGTCAGTAATGTAATAGCCAGTGCGTGAAAGCCACCCTTCTGGGACCCTGACTTCTATAATCCTCAAGAAGCCAAATATAAGGATCCTTCCTCCAAGATCAGGTTGTGCTGCTCAAATGGTGTGCTGGTCTCAGCCACTGCTGGTTGTCCTTACACTTAGAAAGCTGTGAGTTCAGAACCTTAAGATACGCACCTTCAAAAACAAATCATAGCCAGGCACCGGTGAGTCACGCCTGTAATCCTAACCACACAGGAACTGAGGATCGCATGCAGTTCAAAGCCAGCCTGGGGAGGAAAGTCCTTGAGATTTTTATCTCCATTTACACACCAAAAACAGCCAGATGTGGAGGTGAAAAGCCAGAAGTGGAGGTGTAGGTCAAGTGGTAGAGCACTAGCCTTCACCAAAACAGCTCAGGGACAGTGCTCAGAGCCTGGGTTCAAGTCCCAGTACCTGCACAAAATAAAAACACCATCATGTGTCCTCCTTGGGCCATGGATGCCACCAGTATCAGTGAGGGGGGATGGGCCCTGGGCCTAGAAGAGCAAGGCTCTGAGCTCCCTCCCCTCATCTCTGGAGGAAGGAAGCGCTGGGCTGCACTGGGAGTCGATCCATGGGAAGCCAGCACCTTCTGCGTGCCAGCCTCTGCATGGCCGCTCTGCATAGGCATGGAAGGGTTGGACAGAGCAGCCATACCCCAGGCACTTAATCCTGGACCCAAGTCCAGGAGCCAGATGGCAAGACGGTGGCGGTCCCAGCTCTGCTGTTCGGCAGATCTGCCTTGTCTCTGAGAGAGCGTTGAGAACAACTTCATGAGCAGTGATATCCGGACTCCGCCGAGCACGTGGTCTGCCATCTGGAAAGAGCCTGAAGGGAGGTGAGGAGCCACAAGAGTCTCAACCAGAGAACGGGCCGGATCCTGCGCCTGCGAGAATCTGCAGTCCCAGCCTTCTGAGGGGGCCCCTCAGCCAGGGACACCCTCATCCAGGGGGGGACCTCATCCAGGAAGCTCACAGACGGTGGCACATGCCTGGAAAGAGCTCCGTGGTGACGGTGGAGGCGTGTGGGTTGCAGGAGCCAGCCGATCTCTCCAAGCCAGGCACAGGCACCGCTTCAAAAGCACGCACCAGGCACAGGGGCAAGGTTGCAGGCGCGCCCTTTGTTGTGCTCAAGCTCTTTGAAGGTGAGGTGTCTCATTCATCTACTGCAGCCTCAGCTTCTCACCCTCAGAGTGGAGAACGGGAACAAAGCGGTCATTCCCTGAGCACCGTCCATTCCGGAATCACCACCACGCACACCTCTCCACAGCCATGGGCCTCATACTTGTGCCACCTCCAGCCTTTCCACTCCTGCTGTTGTAGAGCCTAGTCCCTCTGCTGCCAGGCAGTGGGCAGAGGCCCTCCTGCTTGCCAAGCCAAAGGCTCCCGTCTCCTCTCCCGTGGTCCCTGGACACAGGGCAGGACCTGTGACATTTGCAGAGGAGCCTCGTGCACGTTTCCTTAACAATCAGCCTCATGGGCCCTGACTGCTTTCCAGCAGTCTTCCTTGCCCATAAAAACTCCTTACCTCATGCTTAGAACAGAAGGAGCCTGCGTCGTCCAGGCCCAGGTATTCATTTTGGTCAAGAAGAAGAAAAGGGCATTTGACCCAATTACAGAAACCATTGAATGCCCCTCCCCCTGTCCCTCCTCCTGCCTGCACCTCACTCTTGCAGAGCACAGAGGAGGGAGGGGTGGAGCCCCCAGAACTTTGACATCCAGGCTGCCCACCCCTCCTCAATGCCTCGCTGCCACCACTGCCATCCATCCTGACTAAATTCCATCACACTCAAAGAAACCATACCGGATGTACAGGATACATTCACATCCACCACCTTGAAGTATTTAGGAAACGGAAGTGAAGAGGAGAGACTGGGTTCATGCTGGTTCTGAAGGGAGAAAGTTCTAGAAAGAAAAATAGACTTCTAGGTGGACTTTGAAGTAAGAGAACATCACAGTACAACAAGAGGAAAGGAGAAGCCAGGCTCCAATGGCTCATGACTATAATCCTAGCTACTCAAGAGGCTGAGATCTGAGGATCAGGGCTTGAAAGTCAATGGGCAGGAAAATCCATGAGAATATTATCTCCAATGAGCCACCCAAAAAGCTAAAGGAGGAGCTGTGTTCCAGTGTGGAGCACAACCTTAAATGATAAGGCTCAAGGGCTGCTCCAAGACCCTCCTCTCTCTGCCTCCATCTGTCCTTCCAGCCCTCCGTCTCCAATCTGTCTGGACTCAGGGCCATTCCCTGCTGACCCTTTCTGAAGATGAGTTCATTGCAGCTTCAATACAAGCCCCTTACCCGCTCCCCAGTTGTGGCTGGTACAGGAAAGTGGGCTAGAAAGGGAGAAACCACCACGGTGGCAAAAGTTTTCATCTCCACGTGGTAAGGTGTTGAGTCCCTGATCTCTTTCTTCACCATCGCTTGACCCTGAACAAATCGGTTTGCATCTCAGCCTCTGAGCTTCAGGCTCTTAAGTTAAAGGGGTAAGCCAGGAACATACAAGGATAAGAAAAATTGTGATGCTCATATGAAGGAATGTAGAAACGTGTGTTGTAAGCTGGGTGCTGGTAGCTCTTCTTGTAATCCTAGCAGGAGGCTACAGATATAAAGGGTCCAGGTTCAGAGCTAGATCAAGAAGAAAAGCCCATGAGACTCCATCTTTAGAATAACCAGCAAAAAGCAGGTCTGAAAGCATGGCTTAAGTGGTAGAGTACCTGTTGTGAGCAAAGAACTGAACAACCTTGAGTCCCTAAGTTCAATCCCCAGTATGAAAGAGGGGGGAGGAAGGAAATGAGGGAAGGAGGGAGGGAGAAGAGAAAGAAGAGAAGAGAGAAAGATGTATTATAAATTCTGAAGACTCAGACTGACACATGTAGGGAGGTTTCCTCTGTATCTTGCCTCTGGGTATGGCTGACCCCACAGACAGAGAATACAGACAAGAAAACAAGGAGCCACACAACAAAGAAAGAAATGTGTTTCAGAGAAAGTGAGAAATGAATCCCCAGAATGGCCTGGGAGAACAGGAAAGGAGAACAGCTGAGCGGTGGAAGGGAATTTGCTCAGCGCCCCATGGCCGGCCTGGGGGGGGGCGGAAGGCTGGCCCACCAGCCAGGTCCTCATGGCTCACTGCAGAGGGCCTCTCCTGGATAGACGACTTCGGGTTTCTCCCTTGCAGATATTAGCTGGCTTCACTTGTTTCTAGAAGACTCTGAAACCAGGGCGGCGCTGCTACTGGAACCTCAATGCCCCACCTCGGACGGGAAGAGAAGAGGTTTCCTGTCAGCCATGGTGGGAGTGGGTCTTTGCAAACAGCATTGGAATCACAGCTGCATGTCTCCTCTGAAATAGATGACAGGTATTTAAGGCGCATGCCCTCATGGTCACTTACCACTAACAAGAATATGGGAGAGGGACATGGCGAATGAATGAAAGCGCCTCAGGCCTTGCTTTGAATGAATAGGTCTGTCACAAAAGAATGGGCACTTGCAAAGTTTGTGTTTTTATATTCATACAATATTCATGCGTTGGGACAGGTGTGGCATGGGGGGCAGACAGACAGAAAACATGCATCAATAGATGCACTAAGTGCAGGATACACACTTGCAGAAGCTACAGGTCCAAGAAGAAATAAATCACCAGGCTCTTCAATTTAAGAGGATTTGGGGAGGGCCAATTATTCCCAAAGTCTAAATCCTGAGGATTTGTTCCTTGCCTTTGATTTTGGAGTCTGGTAACGGTGTGTCACTGTATGTCAACCCTTGGCCAGGCTGCGACAACATTGTAAGCCCCTCATCCAGGCGAGAGGAGGGTGTGTGTCTAGGGTTTCAATAGTTCTCTGTTGCTATAACAACGTGTTGAGGCTGAGTCCTGTGTAAAGAGGCTTATTAGATTACTGGGTTATTAGGTTATATTGAGTTATTAGGTTATATTGAGTTATTAGGTTATATTGAGTTATTGGATTATTAGGTTATATTGGGTTATCACATGATTAGCAGGTCCAGGGCCTAGCGGCCCCTGCCAAGCTCTGGTGGAGGTCTCCTACTGTATGGCACTGCAGTGGTGGGAAGTGTGGGAACCAACCAGGGTGGGTGCAAACTCCCTTAATCCTTCAATGACCCGCCTGTCAGTCCCCCACCCTCGGAAGCCACCCTTCCAGCACGTGAGCCTTTGCAAGTACATGAAATCATGTCCAGACCAGAGCCCAGGAAGACACAAAGAGCATGCTGCTCATACTGTGTTTTGGCCACATACTCCTTTTCTGTCTTATGAATTAAGCATGTTGATGTTGTGCCATCTTACCTTTCATCTCCTTATGTGGGATGGATCCTCCAGGAAGTCTTTCCTTGTGGGTCAGGACAAGAGACCTCACTTTATGAAAAGGACACAAAGTGAGTGTGGAGAGTGTGGAGATGGGAGCCCTAGGCTCTAACCTCCTACTTAGAGATGAGGAAGTTTCCTGGGCTGGGCTCATTCATTCACATCACTCAGCTCCAGCACCCTTCTCCACCGAGAGAGGGCAGAATGCAGGCAGGAAAAGAGAAGTGTGTACAGGGTATTGTATCTCTGGGTCAGGGCCCAGTGAAAGCCAGAGCACACGGGAGGGGGAAGAAAGGCTGCTCAGCAGTGCATCTGACTTCAGTTGTGTGTATGGAAGGGGAGGGTGTTGACAGGAAAGTGAGAGGGACAGAGATAATCCTGCCTTAGTTGACCACTCTGACGTGGTACTGACGTGGATGTACTGATGTGGCCCTGACATTGGAGGTACTGACAGGGTACTGACACAGTACTGATGTGGGATTGACATGGAGGTACTGACAGGGAGGTACTGATGTGGTGCTGACATGAGATACTGACATGGGACTGACATGGAGGTGCTGATGTGGAAGTACTGATATAGTACTGACATGAAGGTACTGGCTTGGGACTGACATGGAGGTACTGATGTGGTGCTGATGTAGAGGTACTGCCGTGGTACCGACAGGATACAGATATGGTGCTGATGTGGAGGTACTGACGTGGTGCTGACATGGTACTGACTGGTGCTGATGTGGAGATACTGATATGGAGGTATTGACATGGGACTGACGTGGAGGTACTGACGGTATTGGCATGGTACTGACATGGAGGTACTGACAGGGTACTGGCATGGTACTGACATGGAAGTACTGACAGGGTCCTGGCGTGGTACTGACATGGAGGTACTGACAGGGTGCCGACGTGGAGGTACTGACAGGGTACTTACATGGTACTAACATGGAGGTACTGATGGTACTGGCATGGTACTGATGTGGAGGTACTGATAGGGTACTGGCATGGTATTGGTGTGGAGGTACTGGCATGGTACTGGCGTGGTACTGACATGGAGGTACTGACAGTACTGGCGTGGTACTGACAGAGTGCTGGTGTGGTACTGACATGGAGATACTGACAGTACTGGCGTGGTACTGACGTGGAGGTACTGACAGGGTCCTGGCGTGGTACTGACGTGGAGGTACTGGCATGGTACTGGCATGATACTGACATGGAGGTGCTGACAGAGTACTTGCGTGGTACTGACATGGAGGTACTGACAGAGTACTGCCATGGTACTGACATGGAGGTACTGACAGGGTACTTGCATGGTACTGACATGGAGGTACTGACAGTACTGGCGTGGTACTGGCATGGAGGTACTGACAGTACTGGCGTGGTACTGACATGGAGGTACTGACAGTACTGGCGTGGTACTGACGTGGAGGTACTGACAGTACTGGCGTGGTACTGACGTGGAGGTACTGACAGTACTGGCGTGGTACTGACGTGGAGGTACTGACAGGGTCCTGGCATGGTACTGACGTGGAGGTACTGACAGGGTCCTGGTGTGGTACTGACGTGGAGGTACTGACAGGGTCCTGGCGTGGTACTGACAGAGTGCTGGCGTGGTACTGACGTGGAGGTACTGACAGGGTCCTGGCGTGGTACTGACATGGAGGTACTGACAGGGTCCTGGCGTGGTACTGACGTGGAGGTACTGACAGGGTCCTGGCGTGGTACTGACAGAGTGCTGGCGTGGTACTGACGTGGAGTTACTGACAGGGTCCTGGCGTGGTACTGACGTGGAGGTACTGACAGGGTACTGGCGTGGTACTGACGTGGAGGTACTGACAGGGTCCTGACGTGGTGCTGATGTGGAGGTACTGACAGTACTGGCGTGGTACTGACAGAGTGCTGGTGTGGTACTGACGTGGAGGTACTGACAGGGTCCTGGGGTGGTACTGACGTGGAGGTACTGACAGGGTCCTGGCGTGGTACTGACGTGGAGGTACTGACAGAGTACTGGCGTGGTACTGACGTGGAGGTACTGACAGGGTCCTGGCGTGGTACTGACGTGGAGGTACTGACAGTACTGGCGTGGTACTGACGTGGAGGTACTGACAGTACTGGCGTGGTGCTGATGTGGAGGTACTGACAGTACTGGCATGGTACTGACGTGGAGGTACTGACAGGGTCCTGGCGTGGTACTGACGTGGAGGTACTGACAGGGTCCTGGCGTGGTACTGACGTGGAGGTACTGACAGGGTCCTGGCGTGGTACTGACGTGGAGGTACTGACAGGGTCCTGGCGTGGTACTGACGTGGAGGTACTGACAGGGTCCTGGTGTGGTACTGACGTGGAGGTACTGTGTGGAGCTGACTTGCCATGTCTAGAGTAGCGGTTGCCTTCATAGGGAAGAGGACGCAGTGGGGGTGGAGTCAGGGAGCCCCAGTGGCGTCTGGAGAAGGGGCGAGTGTGAGTCACAGCAGGGGCAGGAAGGGAGCCCTGAGCAGAGGGGAAGCTGGGAGGGCCGGAGCAGCAATAAGATGCCATCCAAACCTTCACCAGTTTTGTTGAATTATTGGAGGCCAGAACTGACGGTTTCTGTGTGGCACATTAGAATTCAGTTTGTTAAAATTCTTTTCTCATATTTAAATGGTGGATTGGGTTGTGAGCTTCCATGTGTTCATTCTCCAAGATCAAAAACAAGAGGAAATCCAGTAACTCACGCAATGAGGTGGCACAAAATGGCCTCCCTCAGGGAAACGGCGGGCAGTGCAGCCGCCCCTCAAGACTCTGCTTTTTCTCATCATGAAATACCAAGCCTGCTCTAAGGAGACACAGGAGAGTGACCATACAACAGGGGCACTGTGGCCCGGGGCCACAATCCTCCAGGACACAGAGCCCTCTCAGCTCTCTGGAGGGGAGGGTACTCAGGTGGGAGCTTTCTAGCTCTTCTGAGTACATTCTTGACACCCTTAGTTCTGTGGTTAGAACCAGCAAGGGGTCAGGGAGGTCTTCGAAAGAGGAGAAGCCCTCTGCCCGGCCTTTGGGTTCTGTTGTAGACATTAGGAAATTTGTTAGTTCGAGCAAAGCTCAGAAAAGGTGGTACCCGCCCAAACTGGAGGCCCGCATTGGAGCGTTGGAAGTTCGAGGGTAAGGGGATTAAAACAGGATATGGCTTGAATCTTCTTAGAAACCCGTTCTGCTCTGCTGTGGGCACCTGGCACTTTCAGTCCTTCTTGTGTTAATGGTTTTGACATTATCAAATTGAACCAAGAAATAGCAAGTGCGGGCTGTTTGCTACACCTGGGTCATCGTGACATGCGTGTGTTTTCCCTGAGCGTCCTTGAAATGAAAGATGGGTTTCAGCAGAACCCTTCAAGACAGCTGCTTTTTCTTCTTGATAAACACTGCTGTGGTCAAAGGAATCCATTTGCCAGATATGTCCCCTGGGGTAACTGTCTCAGCACAGTGATCTAATGGCCCAGACAGCTGGGGCAGAGATGAGGAGAGGGGAGGGGAGGGAGAGGGAAAGAGAAAGAGGCTGCCTTATCCTTGTTGCAGCCGTTCCTGAGCGCTTTTTCTGAAGCGGTCCACTAACGTTCTCATGCCTGCTTCCCGGTCCGTCCCTCTGGCTGTGAGCTGGAGGAAGCAGGAGCCAGTCTCCTCTCTTTGATTTTAATTGCCGCCCCAGCCATCCGTCCTCATTCTCAAGACTTCCCATGGCGTGGGCCCTTTCCTCTGGAAGCTGCGTTCCCCATCTGTCCCTCACTTGATCTGCCTCCACTTCCTCATCATTCAGCTCTTGCCGGAGTCTTTCTAGTTGATGACACCGATTTCCAGATATTTTATGATAGTTCCCGTGCATGTGTGCTTTACTTTTGCCCAACAGTACAGTGGAAAATGGAGAGTTTGTCTACTCACCATGGCCCTCACAGGGCTTGCTGGCTGTCTTTTGGTTCAGGGCATATTTAAGGAGCAATATGAAGGCATGTCTTAGGTGAATAAATGGCCTAGGAAAGTTTAAGTTGTGGTTTTTAGAAAGATTAAAGCAATCAGATTTAAACCAAGATTTCCAACCATGTTTTGAATGGTAATATGTAAAATGTTTTGTATTTCATTCCATCTGATGCTATCCTGGATTTTTTAGTTGACAACAGTCAACTCAGATGTGTAATCTGAGAGCTCTGTGATACACTCTGACTTCCTGCAATTTCTGAGTTCGAGTTTAGAAAGAGACAAACTCAGGGCAACTCCCCACTTGGGCTTGGCTTAAATCCCTTCAGATTCAAAAGTGGAATTACTACATTTCCCTCCTGGAGGCCCAGTGGGTTCATGTTGGTGAAGGCTGGCCCGGGGCCTAGGGTGCAGCTTGTACTGTTGTAAGGTGAATCATCCCAGAAGCCACATTCTGTATGATTAGAGCATTGGAGTCTTTATTATACAGTTAGCTGGCTGTAGGCAACCCGTTGTTACAAAGGCCTGCAGCCCCCAAATACACCTTTTAGGAAAGGCCAGAGAGGAAAGAACAAAAAACCAACAAACCAACTCAGCTCCGATGGAGAGCTGAACGGGGACACCATGATGATCCGAGACGAGCCAGGAGACAGGACACAGGACATGGAGACACGTGGCATGGTGTAATGAGGCCTGTGCTGATCTGTCCTCACTAGGGTCAGCGCAGGGGGCAGGTCCACCGGAAATTCCCAGTCCCAGACACTGGACTGACAGACTCAGTAACCTACCAGCCACGAGCCCGCCCCTGTCTCCAGGGATCCCGGCCCGCCCATCCCCTGGGAGGTGGTGGCGTTTCCCTCCCCCAGCGGGAAGGCAAGATGCCAGACCCTACCATCCACCATGTGGCCAGGATAGCTCCGCCAGACCCGACCTCCTTACTTCAGTACTCCACACATGCCAGCTGCTCTGCTTCCCCTAGCAGCTTCGCCAGAGTGGTCTGAGGGCCATAGTAGGTCCTCTGGCCAGTTCACAACTCCTGTCTGGTGCTCCGGCCTGGCGTGGTCCTGCCTCGGCTTCTTGCTTTGGCCCTGACATGGTCTTGACAAGAAGCGTGCTCATCTGTTGGTCTTAGAAGTTGCTGGCAGCTCCCAGGTAGTGAGCTCACGATCTCGGAAGGGATTTATGCATGTCTTATTTAATAGCACCGGCTTTCTCTGTGTGTGGTCCTCCCACTCAGCATTATTGTACGTGGTCACGGGCTCCAGAGCTCAGGTGGCATGTAGCCAAGGACGCTGGTGCAGGGCCCCCACGAGGCCGCCGTCAGTTGTTGACAAGGCCACAGCCATCAGAAGACGTGACTCCTGTGTCCCTAGGAGGCTGTGGCACACGGCCAGCTGTCCTTGCTGACTGCTGGCCCCTTGCCAAGTGATCCTTCCACGTGTTAACCTCCACGTGCTCCTCTCCGTGTGCTCCCCTCCACGTGTTAACCTCCACGGGCTCCCCTCCGTGTGCTTCCCTCCACACGCTCCCCTCCACGTGTTAACCTCCACGTGCCCCCTCCTCCTACTCCCCTCCACACGCTCCCTCCACGGGTTAACATCCACGTGCCCCCTCCTACTCCCCTCCACACGCTCCCCTCCACGTGTTAACCTCCACGTGCCTCCTCCTACTCCCCTCCATGTGTTAACCTCCACGTGTTAACCTCCACGTGCCCCCTCCTCCTACTCCCCTCCACACGCTCCCCTCCACGTGTTAATCTCCAGGTGCTCCCTCCTCCTACTCCCCTCCACACTCTCCCCTCCACGTGTTAACCTCCACGTGCCCCCTCCTACTCCCCTCCACACGCTCCCCTCCACGTGTTAACCTCCAGGTGCTCCCTCCTCCTACTCCCCTCCACACGCTCCCCTCCACGTGTTAACCTCCACGTGCTCCCTCCTACTCCCCTCCACAGGCTCCCCTCCACGTGTTAATCTCCAGGTGCTCCCTCCTCCTACTCCCCTCCACACGCTCCCCTCCACGTGTTAACCTCCACGTGCTCCCTCCTACTCCCCTCCACACGCTCCCCTCCACGTGTTAACCTCCAGGTGCTCCCTCCTCCTACTCCCCTCCACACGCCCCCCTCCACGTGTTAACCTCCACATGCTCCCTCCTACTCCCCTCCACACGCTCCCCTCCACGTGTTAACCTCCACATGCCCCCTCCTACTCCCCTCCACACGCTCCCCTCCACGTGTTAACCTCCACGTGCTCCTCTCCAAGTGGCAACCTACACATGGTAACCTCCATGTGCTCCCTCTAGGTGCTCTCCTCCACACGCTCTCTCTATGTGCTCTCCTCCATGTGCTCCCTCTATGTGCTCTCCTCCACATGCTCCCTCTATGTGCTCTCCTCCACGTGCTCCCTCTATGTGCTCTCCTCCACACGCTCCCTCTATGTGCTCTCCTCCACGTGCTCCCTCTATGTGTTCTCCTCCACACGCTCCCTCTATGTGCTCTCCTCCATGTGCTCCCTCTATGTGCTCTCCTCCACACGCTCCCTCTGTGTGCTCTCCTCCACACGCTCCCTCTATGTGCTCTCCTCCACGTGCTCCCTCTATGTGCTCTCCTCCACACGCTCCCTCTATGTGCTCTCCTCCACGTGCTCCCTCTATGTGCTCTCCTCCACACGCTCCCTCTATGTGCTCTCCTCCATGTGCTCCCTCTATGTGCTCTCCTCCACACGCTCCCTCTGTGTGCTCTCCTCCACACGCTCCCTCTATGTGCTCTCCTCCAC
Source organism: Dipodomys spectabilis (assembly GCF_019054845.1). Classification (NCBI taxonomy): domain Eukaryota; kingdom Metazoa; phylum Chordata; class Mammalia; order Rodentia; family Heteromyidae; genus Dipodomys; species Dipodomys spectabilis. Next base: position 11,294,015 of record NW_024870711.1, read on the forward strand.
ACGCTCCCTCTATGTGCTCTCCTCCACGTGCTCCCTCTATGTGCTCTCCTCCACGTGCTCCCTCTATGTGCTCCCTCCACGTGCTCCCTCTATGTGCTCTCCTCCACACGCTCCCTCTATGTGCTCTCCTCCACGTGCTCCCTCTATGTGCTCCCTCCACGTGCTCCCTCTATGTGCTCTCCTCCACGTGCTCCCTCTATGTGCTCTCCTCCACACGCTCCCTCTATGTGCTCTACTCCACGTGCTCCCTCTATGTGCTCTCCTCCACACGCTCCCTCTATGTGCTCTCCTCCACGTGCTCCCTCTATGTGCTCTCCTCCACGTGCTCCCTCTATGTGCTCTACTCCACGTGCTCCCTCTATGTGCTCTCCTCCACACGCTCCCTCTATGTGCTCTCCTCCACGTGCTCCCTCTATGTGCTCTCCTCCACGTGCTCCCTCTATGTGTTCTCCTCCACACGCTCCCTCTATGTGCTCTCCTCCACGTGCTCCCTCTATGTGCTCTCCTCCACACGCTCCCTCTATGTGCTCTCCTCCACGTGCTCCCTCTATGTGCTCTCCTCCACACGCTCCCTCTATGTGCTCTCCTCCACGTGCTCCCTCTATGTGCTCTCCTCCACGTGCTCCCTCTATGTGTTCTCCTCCACACGCTCCCTCTATGTGCTCTCCTCCATGTGCTCCCTCTATGTGTTCTCCTCCACACGCTCCCTCTATGTGCTCTCCTCCACACGCTCCCTCTATGTGCTCTCCTCCACACGCTCCCTCTATGTGCTCTCCTCCACGTGCTCCATCTATGTGCTCTCCTCCACACGCTCCCTCTATGTGCTCCCTCCACACGCTCCCTCTATGTGCTCCCTCCACACGCTCCCTCTATGTGCTCTCCTCCACACGCTCCCTCTATGTGCTCTCCTCCACATGCTCCCTCTATGTGCTCTCCTCCACACGCTCCCTCTATGTGCTCTCCTCCACATGCTCCCTCTATGTGCTCTCCTCCACGTGCTCCCTCTATGTGCTCTCCTCCACACGCTCCCTCTATGTGCTCTCCTCCACGTGCTCCCTCTATGTGCTCCCTCCACACGCTCCCTCTATGTGCTCTCCTCCACACGCTCCCTCTATGTGCTCTCCTCCACACGCTCCCTCTATGTGCTCTCCTCCACACGCTCCCTCTATGTGCTCTCCTCCACACGCTCCCTCTATGTGCTCTCCTCCACACGCTCCCTCTATGTGCTCTCCTCCACATGCTCCCTCTATGTGCTCTCCTCCACGTGCTCCCTCTATGTGCTCTCCTCCACACGCTCCCTCTATGTGCTCTCCTCCACGTGCTCCCTCTATGTGCTCCCTCCACACGCTCCCTCTATGTGCTCTCCTCCACACGCTCCCTCTATGTGCTCTCCTCCACACGCTCCCTCTATGTGCTCTCCTCCACGTGCTCCCTCTATGTGCTCTCCTCCACACGCTCCCTCTATGTGCTCTCCTCCACACGCTCCCTCTATGTGCTCTCCTCCACACGCTCCCTCTATGTGCTCTCCTCCACACGCTCCCTCCACGTGCTCCCTCCATGTGCTCCCTCCATGTGCTCCCCTGCATGTGCTCTCCTCAATGTGGTCCCCTTCATGTGCTCCCCTCCACACACTCCCCTGCAGGTGCTACTTTCCAGTGCTCCCCTGCACATGGTCCCCTGCATGAGCTCCCTTCCATGTGCTCCCATGTGCTCCTCTCCACATGTGCTCCCCTCCACATGCTCCCCAGCACATGATCCTCTCCACAGGTCCCCTCTCCACAGGTCACCTGGTGGGCAGACCTCTGTTTTCCTCTCCAGGCTCCTGTCCCAACAAAGAGCCACCATGCATCCCGTGTTCAGCACATGCTGCGTGTTACACGTCTGCCCTCCCCTCATCTGTCATCTTTAGAATGAGTTTTATGTGCCAGTCCCTGGACACCCACGCAGGACACCAGCTCTGAGGAGTCCCCCCAGCAGAGGGAGTGGGGTGAAATAGGGGCTCCCATCCCCCACCCAAGCCCACATGGATGGAGTCCTCTATACAAAAAGCTCTAACATTTCCTGACTGTGGTTCTCCTTCTCTTGGGGTATCCCTAAAATGTTATTAAATTTATGGAACAGGGACCAATCTCCTGCCTCAAGAGGTCAAGAGAGACAGATCTGAGGTTTAGGGGCTCCAGCAGTTGGGAAACACTCCTCTGTTTTGAAGGCCTCCTACTCTGACTCGCCTCTTGGGGCAGAGGTTCAGGACAGACACTCCGCAGCTCCAGTGCTGCCCTCAGATTGTACGGAGAGGATTCCAGAGCCCCACAGGCCTTACTTTGCAGGAACTTGAGCAGAACCAGGGTTGGAGTGATGGACCCCAGTGACTGTGGGTCCTTGTTACTCCATGCTGTATTTAGTTACACTGGAAATCTGTGGTCCTAATTTGATCACAAGCCAGGTAGCTGTGGAGATGACGTCGAGCCTCCAGCTGCGCTGGAAACCACTGCAAATGATGGAAATCATAAAAACAACAAGATACGCAAATTGCCACCCTGAGTCAGTACAGGCCTGGGTGGTCAGGACCACTTTGGGCTCAGTGATTGTTTGTCCAGACTCAGTAATGTGGAAAGACATCCTTGTTGCAGCCTCTGACTATACTTTGCTTTCATTCTGTTTCAGATATATCGACACTCCTATACTGGATTTTATGTCCTGAGCAAAATTCCGCATTGGTAAGATGGTTCTTTCTTTCTTTTAGCTAGCAACCTGCAGAATGGAGAATTGTGACTGGTTGCACAGCCCTGCAGGCAGGAAGCAGGGCAGAGGAGGCCCACATCAGTGGGACCACAGCAGCTCATCCTCACATGACCACCCTGGGTGGGGAGAGGACTTGGAGAACCACTCCATCCATTTCTAATCCGGCTCTCTGGTTCTGGAACCCTCCAGGCTCTGGAGAACAAGGTCCCCATGCCTCCTTGTCCCACCCAGCATCACCAGGCACAGCCCCATCGCAGGCGTGGTGGGCTGACCTCTGGACCCCTCACGTACAATGGAGGCCTCTCTATGAGATAGAGGCCTCTCTATACGATGGAGGCTTCTCTATCCACCACACAGCAAGGGCTGATGGCCATGAGTGACCTACCAGGGGCAGTGTCAGCAGTGCCCTGTAAAAGGCTTAGTGTGGGCTAGTCCCAGGAGCAAGGTCCCAGTGCCCACTTCCATGACTTTAGATTGTATTGCTGAGCTCATCTGCTCCCTCCAAGATGCCCAGTTTGAAGCCCAGGCTTGTACATGGGAAGGAGGGGCGTGGACAAGATCGACCGTCACACTTACCAGTGCATTGTCAGTAGCTGTGTTCTGGGACCACAGGATGCTGAAGGCACTGGTGAAGGTTTACCAAGCTATGGGTTCAAACACCTAGTGAGCAGGTGCCAGACTAGGAAGGTCCAGCGGGGAGAACTTCCCGTTTCATTTTTATTTTTCCTCATTTCTTCCTCCTCCTTCCCATTTGTCTTCAGAGAGGGGCAGAGATGGAAACAAGCCAAGTGTGACTGCTAGACTATTCAGAAGATGAAGTGGTGGGGAGCTAAAGGCACACAACCCTAGTTTCAAAAAATAACAACTGTAAAGAATCTTTCATTAAAAGCATATTAGAACAGAAATGCAAATGTTCTTTAGTAAAGAAGAATAATTCATTTTCAAGCAGATATACATCTTCAGAGGTCATAGCAGAAAAGAATATAATTATGCCTTGACACTTATCTGCCCCTTTGGGAAATAATAGAATTTGTGCTAGATGATGGATATTTCATTCTGTCTCATATAAATCTGTAAAATTCAAATAGTTTATGCTTGGCATATTGTGTTAATAATTTACTGCATCTATTAGAATTTAAAAGAAACAGAGTCTTAGAGCTTGTCATGAAAAAGTGTAGTCAAATAAGCTCACACCTCTAAGGTAGCAAGAGTCCCTGAAAAAGAACTGCTGGCAGGCTCAGACACCTGCGTATCAGCCTTGCAGTAATCCCCTCGAAGCCGGGCACCGGTGGGTGCACCTGCAATCCTGGGTTCAGAAGACTGAGACCAAATGATCGAGGCTCAAAACCAGCACCGCCCAAAACAAAACACAAAAAACAAGTCTGTGAGACACTTATCTCCAATTAAATAGCGAAAGCCAGAAGTGGAGGTATAGCTCCAACAAGAACATATATCTTCTGTACAAATTTGTTTGCATAGAATTAATGCTCATTGTTTTGGACATAAAGCATTTCACTAGTAGGTGTTATGAGTAGAGCCTTTTCCATGCTGGAGATGGTTGCTACCTAATGTTCTCCATGAAAGCTCAACTCTGCATCTCCAGACAGTTTCGTATCTTGGCTTCTCCTCTTGACGTTTTCCTGCCATGACATTTTCTTGAATTAGTTTTGCCTTTGGACAGTCCTTTAAAAAGTGAACCTATGTGTATGCTATCATGTGCAATATCAAATACATTCTATCATGTCATTCGGAAAGTCACCTGGCATAGAGAAAATCAGCTCCTGCCATAACAGGCATGAAATTTAAGAAAATAGTAGGGTCAGACAAAGAAGGAACAGTAACAGAACCAAAGCAAGTATTCCAAGCAGTCTTTGCATTGGGGCCATCCTCTGCAGATGATGCCGTCTGCTCACCTGCTGGTGTATTTCAGGCATGAGCAGCACCATTCCACTCTGGTACTGCTCCCGAACCATGCCAGACTTCCAGTGGTCTCGCTCCCTGTCGATGGAGATGCTGGGCTGGGGGGTAGGTCGGGGCCCACCACAGCACCCTCCTGTTACAGATGGGGACACAAGGGCCCCAGTACTCAGGACACCGCAGTGTGACGCAGGCAGGGAACCTTCCCTCTGCGGCAGGATCCCATCCACCCCTGGCTCTCAGCTGTGTGTCTGGGTTTTATTTCCATACGTCTAAGTGTCCTTTTGAACTAAGGACCTGGACACTGTCCCTGAGCTGCTCTGCTCAAGACTAGTGCTCTACCACTTGAGCCACAGCACCACTTCCGGACTTTTTGGGTAGTTAATTGGAGATAAGAATCTCACAGGCTTTCCTGCCTGGGCTGGCGTTGAACCTCAATCCTCAGATCTCAGCCTCCTGAGTAGCTAGGATTATGGACATGAGCCATTGGTGCCAGCTGTTTTCCATATTTCTAAAAAGATGAGTGTAGCAGTGCCCACCTTCAGAGGCCCCTGGTAAGAACCAAACAGGATTTTATATGCAAAATACATGGCACAGAAGTTTGCTTCTCTGAGAATATTGTTTTGTTCCTATCATTGTAGTATTTACCCACTAGGTGTTTGTAGTCTTTTTATTAAATATTGTCCCTTTGTTTTCTTCCAAGACCAAATCCTTCCTGTTTTAAGTAGATGAATAATGTACAAAAACAAAATCATAATTCTATAATAATATATGATAATATTAAAATAGCCTTCAGTAGTTACATTGTCATCACATATGTAATACTGATTTCCTTTAATAATTTCTCTGAACAGAAGTGAATTTCCTGACACTTGAGCAATAATAAGATCTAATTTCCCATTCAGAGGGGTGTCTTGTATCCTCAACCATTTATAGTTGTTAGTGCTCAACAGAGTGATGTTTTTACCTCGTCGCGTTCTTGTCTCACACTCTGTCAGCAAATATTTATTGCAACAAGCCTTGAGGAGCAGGAGTGCAGTTGCTACTCTTAAGTTCAGAGTGATGCTGAGAAAGGAGACAGACTTGGTGACAGTGGGAAGTGCCGGGCATGCTCTGAAGACGGGGGTGAGCTGTGAGCACCGACACATAGGCCCCCTCGGGAAGGGACTGGACCTGAGCTGAGCTTTCCTGCAGCTGAGCCGAGTGTTTGTGTTGGCTTTTTGGTTTGCTCTAGTAGGTGGAGACAGGAAGAAGATGTTGTAGGCCAGGGGAAGCTCCCAAGGAGCCTAGCTTTGATGGTGAGCCAACCTTCAGCAGGGCAGGGGGGTGGCTTAGTACATGCTTGGGGCTCAGGTGACCTCAACACCAGCCTGGTGTGACTGGTCCTCACAGCCTCATCAGCACAAAGCCACTGGCTTGTGCAGAAGAGAATGTGATGGAATTGGAGATTTAGTGCTTGAATATGGAGAAAGAGGAGGATGACAGACCTGTATTCGGTTTGGCATTGTGTGTGTATGTGTGTGTGTTTATATGTCTACATGTGAGTGTGTGCATGTGTATGGTGTATGTATGTGTATATGTGCAGGTATGCGTATCTGTATGCATGTGTCTGTGTGTGTGCACATGTGTATGTAGTGTGTTTGCCTGCATGCATGTGTCTGAGTGTATTGTACATGTGTATGAGTATAGGGATGTGTAAAATATGTGTGTGCATATGTAAGTGTTGGCATGTAGGGGTGTGCAGACATGTGTGTGCTTATGTGTAGGTGTGTTGTGGTGTTTGTGTGCATTTGTATGCAGGTATGTGTGTGTTGCATGTATATGTGTTGGCATGTGGGGTGTGCAGGAATTGTGTGCATATGTATGTTTTGGCATGTGTGGGGTATGCAGCCATGTGCGTGCGTGAGTGCAAGCATGATTGGGTGTGTGCATTTGTTATGTGTGTTTGAGCATGTGTGCATGTTTTGGCATGTGTGTGCATGCCTTCCCTCCTGTAGGCCCTCCTCCTCCCAAATGCTCTCCTTCTCCTTTTCTAGTTTCTTTTTGTATTATTGGTGTTTTACTGTGAGTCAGATTTGAAAGCCTGTCCTCTAACTGTGCTTGTACATTTTCCTTCCTTGATCCTGTAAACCATTGGAATTGGTGGGAGGGAGCCAGGTGAACATTCTCAATGTAATTCCCCACTCCAAGTAGAAGAGCAGGGCCCTTTCTCTGCTGTCTCCATGTTCTTAAATTAGAATCCTGGCTCTGCCCTTTTGGCTCTGGTACCTTATGTTAGGTTTTTAAAAATAGGTAGCCAAGTAAGAACTGCACCACGCACGTGGTATTCAGGTAAGGGGAAGGTTTATTCATCGTTCCAGCTGGCACCAGGCCATCTTGGTCCTCCACGCGGTGGGGAAAGGCCTGGGAAAGAGAGCTGGGAAAAGAGAGAGAGCTGGGAAAGAGAGGAGAGCTGGGAAAGAGAAGAGAAGGAAGGAGCTAAGAAAGAGCTAGAAAAGAGCAAAGAGAGGTCCTTTTCTAGCTTCTTGTGGGCTTTTATTATAAAGGGATGTTGAGTTTTGTCAAAGGTTTTTTTTCTGCCTTTCAGATGATTTTCCTCCTGATTCTTCTTATGTGCTTATTATGTTTATTATTATGAATTCCTGGTGTAAACTAACTTGTTCTTGGCAGCTCATGTTCTTAATGTGTTGTTGGCTAGATCTTTTTGATAATTCTCTGGATTTCATCAATATTTATTATAATATCCACTTATCTCTAATTTTATTCATTTAGATCTCTTTTCTCCTTTGGTTACTTTGGCTGAGGGTTTGTTAATCTTGTTAATCTTTTCAAAGAACAACTCTTTGTTTCATTGATTCTTAATCACCATTTCATTATTTTCCTCCCTGAGGTTCATTCTTTCATATAATTTTGGTTTGATCTGTTCTCATTTTTCTAGAGATCTCAAAATGCGTCATTAGGTCATTTAGGAGTTCTCGCTGTTTTCTTAAATGCGGGTTGTCCTAACCAGTTATGCAGGTTGCCATAAACTCTCCTCTTGGAACACCTGTATCCCATGTGTTTGTGTGGTTTCTGTTGTTTCTCTTGCCATTGATTTCTAATTTTATTTCATTATGATCTGATAAGATGCAAAAAAGTTCATTTTTTGCATTTGCTAGAACTTGGTTTATGGCACTAAATGTGATCTGTTGTGGAGAAAGTTCCCAAGACTTCTGAAATGAATGCATATTTTGCAGCTGTTCGGATAGAGTATTCTGTAGAAATCTATTAAATCTATTTCATCTGTGTTGCAATTAAGATTCTGATCCTTGCTCATTTTTATGTTTTGGATGTTTTATCTAGTGGTGAAAAATAAGTGTTGAAGTCACCAAGTATTATTGTTTCTGGATCTGTCACTGTATGTCCAAATGTGTTTGTTTTACGAAAGTACCAACATGTAATACTTCTATATTCTAAATATTTACAATAATTAAACTTCTTGATGGATTGTTTCCTTTGCTATTATCTTTTTTTTTCTCTTCCAGTTGAGTGAGGCTTGAATCCACTGGCAGATGGGAGGTTGGCTGCTCCTGCTTGTTTCTATCATTTTTCCATCCTTCCACTTCCAGTCTCTGTGAGTCTTTGCCAGTGAAATGAGTTTCTTGCAGACAAGAGATTTTTTTTTCATCCAGTCAGCCAATCTACATCCTTTCATTGGCCAGTAAATATCATTTAATTTATACATATTTTACTGTACCTTGTATTTTATTTATACTTACTATTGTTTAATTGATGCTTATTTCAAGGTATTTGCTTACACCAGAAACATTGAGGTTTTCCTGGTTGATTTTAAGTCATATTTTCTCTTTTCTTTCTCCCTTATTAACCTTAGGAGTGTGCTAGTTTATTGAGTTGGAAATGCCTGGATCTTTCCTGTTCTCATATGTTCATGTATTCCTTTTGTGAAGTTTTTTTTTCTTCCCTGAGCTTTCTGTGCATGGGGCTCCTTCTTCCTCATCCACATAAATAGTACCTTCTGTGGTGCTGGTTTATGCTTGTCATGGAAGGTTCTTTATTTCTCCATTAATTTTAGAGGTGCTTTTGGCTGAATATAATCATCTTGGTTGCAATTATTTCCTTACAGAGTGTGAAATGTATCATTTCATGCCTTCCTAGCTTTTAAGACTCTGCTGAGATGTAATTCTGATGAATTTGCCTTTGTAAGTTTGTATTTTCCCTCGTAGCTTCCAATAGTTCTTTCTTGGTTCCTTAACTGGGATGTAATGTGGAGGGGTTTCTCTCTGGTCATATCTACGTGGGGTTCTAAAAACACCCTGAAATTGTTCTATAGATCCTGTCCTGTTCCTAGATTGGAGAATTTTTCCTCTATAGTTTCACTGAATAAGTATTCCATGATTTTATTTTATATTTCACCTCCTTCTGTGCCAGGGATTCTTAATTTTAGCCTCTTTAAATCATGTCCTAGAGTTTTTGAAAATGGTTTATTGCTGCTTTTTCCTTATTACTGTCTGAATGTAATATTTCCTTGGCCTTGTCTTTAACCCCTGGCAGCATCTCTTCTTGCTGATCTAGCCTACAGATGCTGCTGCTCCCTGTGTTTGTAAACTGACTTACTTAGCTTTACACGTCCATGTTTGTTTGTGGTTTTGTTTTAGGACCTTGATTTGCATACTGAATTTCTCATCCATGTTACTGAACTTCTCATCTTGGTCTTAAATTGACTTTTTACTTCATCTGTCTATTTGTTTGGATCCTTTCTGTGGTTATTAGCCATTTTTATAAGCATTTTTATAATTCTGTGGTATTTTGGTATCTTTGCATCTGGTTATTTAGAGGAACTTTTCTGTGTGTGTGCGTGTGTGTGTGTGTGTGTGTGTGTGTGTGTGATTTGCACATCGCAATTCAGGTTGCTGTTTTTACCAGCTTCCATCTGTGGTGTGGTTTCAGTTCACACTTCCCAACTGAGTACATTTGTGACCTAGTCACCATCAGTTTCCTAGGTCTGCTCTGATTCATGGAGAGGTCAGTCATTTAGCCAGTGAAGCCTTTAGGATGTGCAGACATAAATATCCAGAGTAGTCAGTGCTCCACAGACAAGAGGTAAGACCTCTCCTTAATGCTTGCGTCAATGGTATCTTGTAACTGCAAAAGACTTCCTCATTCTTCTGTTCAGAAAACCAGCTTCCTCTTCACCTTGCCGCAGTAGATGAACAGCCACCAGCGCAGCAAGCTTCCCTGTTCTGTTGTATTCTCAGACTTCAGTACAGAGCCATTTCTGTAGGGAGGGACCATCATGATGCCAAGCTAGGATGGCACTTGGCAGGTGTCAGCAGTGGCGGGCACTGAGCAGGAAGAACCTACTGCGATTTAGCAGCCATCGATTTCAGGACCACGGACAGGTCCTGAGGCGCTGTAAGACTGAAGTGATGACCCAGTGTGTTTAACTGCTCACTGTGGCGCAAGGAAAGCATTCTACTCTATTCTTGATTGAACTCATTCTAAGACTTGACATCCTGTAGCCTTATCTAATCATTCTTCCCCACAACTGCCCTGTGTAAGTCGGGGGACCCTGCTATCATCCTCAGTGCCATCTGATCCACTGATAATGGTTCCCTGCAGCTCTGAGTTTAAGAGCAGGCTGAAAGGTGCCTGGTGCTGTGGGAGAGGCAGCCGCTGGGGCTCACCCATCCTGCCCGCAGTGCTGCCCAAAACCTACTCTGCTCCACCCCAAGCACAGCTGGAGATAGTCACACACCTGTGTACAACAGAAATATCCAGAGCTCCCTCTTCACCTTGTATCCAAGCCCTTCTGATCCTCCAAGGAGACCCCTGTCTCCTAGTACCCTGCCAGCACCTGAGCTCAGGGTGCAAGCAGTGCGTCATGGTTCACGCCGCCATCTCTCCTTCCATTGAACCTCTGCTCATCTGGTTATAGACATACTTTTCTAAGCGAGTATGTAGGAATGGTCCCACTGTGCCGCTCTCATCTTAAGTTCTCTCCCTCGCGCTGAAGCACAGGCAGAGGGTCCCGTGGCTGAAGGGGCTGGGTGGCCTTTCACACCTAGGGCCGTTGCACGGGGACTCCGTCGCACAAGAACCACCACACGGATGCTGCACCGGTGGGCCTCTCTCTTTCTCCTGAACCAGAGGAAGTTAGGCAGCCCCCTGCAGAGTGAGCTCAGCTCCCCCCTCCTGTCCTGGGAGCCGTTCACTCTCCTCAAGGGCTTCCTCACATGACTGCTGATGAGGTGGAAGGAGGCGCGGTCCTCATGGGCCAGACTTCATGCTCATCTCCCGCTGGCTGTCCCTTCTTGACACGCCGCTGTGGGCTGCAGGAGGAAAGGACACTGCAGCTGAATAAGGGGATTCGTAAGGACACGTGTGGCTGGGTCCACCCCACGCTCGCTGTACCAGGGTCTTGGAGGAGGGCCGGTCACTGAGCGGCCCGGTGGCTGCTGTGTGGTCTGGTGTCACCGGGTGCTCTCATCCGTGCTTGCCACCCGGCTCGCTGACACACAGGGGTAGCTGGAGCCCGAAATAGAGCTCTTGTCTCTGGAAACAAATGATTGCTTCCCTCTAAAGCATTCATTTCTCTGTTCCCTCGCCAGACTCAGAACTAGTGGCAGAGCTCAGGTGAGCAGGGTTCTTGGACATTTGTGCAGAGGTATTCTGAGGCGGTGCCTGGGGTGTTTCCACCCAAGGCTCTGGGACCAAGCGGGGCCTGTCCCCAGCCAGGGCTTCAAGCGCCAGTGAGCATTGTTGTGTCTGGGGCCTGCCCAGACTCGTTTCCCTTGGGCCCCACCTAGTGGAAGGCAGGTGTTACTGGACGATTTGAGAATCTCCTAGGCAGACAAGCCTTGCACAAGTCGCTGCATGTGTAATGACAGTGCTCTTCCTGTCTTCTTGGTTTGTTTTCATTCGAGCTACTGGTTGCTTTCTTGTATTAAGGAATCGCGAGGTCCCGGTTAATTCATGCAAAATTAGAGGCATGCAGAAGAAGCCAGTCACCAGGAAAAAAAAGCAGTGTAAGTCCCCACAGTGTAAACCCCACAGTGCATGGCACAGACATTCCTTCCTAGAGCAGCACCCAGTGCATTAGGCTGATGCCCTCGAGGGCTGAGCTGGTAAGAGTGTACAGCGAGCTGTGTGCTCATTTCTTGCGGCATAGAGTTGAGCACCTGGGGTGTGGCAGGCCAGGGGCGGACGGGGAAAGGCCCCAGCAGCCCCTGCTAACTGCCTCACCTTGCTCTGCTTTTGGTTGCCTTCCTCTCTTCCCTGTGCCTGGACATCTCCCTCACTGGGAGTGGGCCAGTGAGTCCATGCCCGTTACACACAGAAGGGTGACACTGGCTTAAGTGACCTGCAGGCAGCCTGACCAGAGTGAAGGCCAGTCTGCCTGGATGATGGGGCGGGAGGAGAGGAAAGCATGTGGGAGAATACAGGCTTTCAATTACAGCCACGTTGTTTTGCAGTAAGCTCATAATCATATAACTGTTCTAATCATTCAGTTTTGACTAGTAAGATGCCACTACATGAATATCTCCACAACTGAGCTGCCTTTCTCACATGTGTGCAAACAGAGTGATGCAGATGTGTCCTCCTGTGGCTGGCGTGTGTGTGAGCAGTAGTACAGGTGTGTCCTCCTGTGGCTGGCGTGTGTGTGAACAGTAGTACAGGTGTGTCCTCCTGTGGCTGGCGTGTGTGTGAACAGTAGTACAGGTGTGTCCTCCTGAGGCTGGCGTGTGTGAACAGTAGTACAGGTGTGTCCTCCTGTGGCTGGCGTGTGTGTGAGCAGTAGTACAGGTGTGTCCTCCTGAGGCTGGCGTGTGTGTGAGCAGTAGTACAGGTGTGTCCTCCTGTGGCTGGCGTGTGTGTGAACAGTAGTACAGATGTGTCCTCCTGTGGCTGGCGTGTGTGTGAGCAGTAGTACAGGTGTGTCCTCCTGTGGCTGGCGTGTGTGTGAACATTAGTACAGGTGTGTCCTGTGGCTGGCGTGTGTGTGAACAGTAGTACAGGTGTGTCCTCCTGTGGCTGGTGTGTGTGTGAACAGTAGTACAGGTGTATCCTCCTGTGGCTGGCGTGTGTGTGAACAGTAGTACAGGTGTGGCCTCGTGTGACTGGCGTGTGTGTGAACAGTAGTATAGGCGTGGCTTCATGTGGCTTGCGCATATGTGTGAACAGTAGTACAGGTGTGTCCTCGTGTGGCTGGCGTGTGTGTGAACAGTAGTACAGATGTGTCCTCCTGTGGCTGGTGCGTGTGTGAACAGTAGTACAGGTGTGTCCTCCTGTGGCTGGCGTGTGTGTGAACAGTAGTACAGGTGTGTCCTCCTGTGGCTGGCGTGTGTGTGAGCAGTAGTACAGGTGTGGCCTCGTGTGGCTGGCGTGTGTGTGAACAGTAGTACAGATGTGTCCTCCTGTGGCTGGCGTGTGTGTGAACAGTAATACAGGTGTGTCCTCCTGTGGCTGGCGTGTGTGTGAACAGTAGTACAGGCGTGTCCTCGTGTGGCTGGCGTGTGTGTGAACAGTAGTACAGGTGTGGCCTCGTGTGACTGGCGTGTGTGTGAACAGTAGTACAGGTGTGGCTTCATGTGGCTTGTGCATGTGTGTGAACAGTAGTACAGGTGTGGCCTCGTGTGGCTTGTGCGTGTGTGTGAACAGTAGTACAGGTGTGGCCTCGTGTGACTGGCATGTGTGTGAACATTAGTATAGGCGTGGCTTCATGTGGCTTGCGCATGTGTGTGAACAGTAGTACAGGTGTGGCCTCGTGTGACTGGCATGTGTGTGAACAGTAGTACAGATGTGTCCTCCTGTGGCTGGCGTGTGTGTGAACAGTAGTACAGGTGTGTCCTCCTGTGGCTGGCGTGTGTGTGAACAGTAGTACAGATGTGTCCTCCTGTGGCTGGCGTGTGTGTGAGCAGTAGTACAGGTGTGTCCTCCTGAGGCTGGCGTGTGTGTGAGCAGTAGTACAGGTGTGTCCTCCTGTGGCTGGCGTGTGTGTGAACAGTAGTACAGGTGTGTCCTCCTGTGGCTGGCGTGTGTGTGAACAGTAGTACAGGTGTGTCCTCCTGTGGCTGGTGTGTGTGTGAACAGTAGTACAGGTGTGCCTCCTGTGGCTGGCGTGTGTGTGAACAGTAGTACAGGTGTGTCCTCCTGTGGCTGGCTTGTGTGTGAACAGTAGTACAGATGTGTCCTCCTGTGGCTGGCGTGTGTGTGAACAGTAGTACAGATGTGTCCTCCTGTGGCTGGCGTGTGTGTGAGCAGTAGTACAGGTGTGTCCTCCTGTGGCTGGCGTGTGTGTGAACAGTAGTACAGATGTGTCCTCCTGTGGCTGGCGTGTGTGTGAGCAGTAGTACAGGTGTGTCCTCCTGTGGCTGGCGTGTGTGTGAACAGTAGTACAGGTGTTGCTTCATGTGGCTGGCGTGTGTGTGAACAGTAGTACAGATGTGTCCTCCTGTGGCTGGCGTGTGTGTGAGCAGTAGTACAGGTGTGTCCTCCTGTGGCTGGCGTGTGTGTGAACAGTAGTACAGGCGTGGCTTCATGTGGCTTGCGCATGTGTGTGAACAGTAGTACAGGTGTGGCTTCATGTGGCTTGCGCATGTGTGTGAACAGTAGTACAGGTGTGGCCTCGTGTGGCTTGTGCGTGTGTGTGAACAGTAGTATAGGTGTGGCCTCGTGTGGCCCTGTATGGCCGGCTCCTTCCTCCACATAAGTGCTTTAGAGTCCCTCATCCTTGAGATCTCCGGGGCTCACTGGAGTCCCTCCTCCTGGCAGATGCCTGGGGTCCGTCATTTGTCTCCATTCAACATTTGATTGACATTTGGATTGATTGCAGTTTGGGGGTGTTATGCATAATTCTTCTGAGTGTTTGCGATAGAGCTGGCCTTCCTGTCTCTGGGGTCCATGCCTGGGAGCAGAATCGCGGGGCTGTGGAATCAGCGTGTGTGTGATCTGCTGAGACGCTGCCAGGGGTGGTGCTGGGCCCTCCGGATCTCGGAGGTGCCCGTCGGAACCCCACACGCCTAGTTAAACACTTACCCCCAGGGCAAGCACGTTGCACCGTGTCCCACCCGGTCCTCCGCTGGTCGCCGCACGGCCGGCTGAGGTTGCCGTGCACTGACAGCGGCTCTGCCCACCAACTGAGGAAGAAACCTTGGGGTCCCCTGATCAGATCCCCTCTACCACCTGCCCGCATTCTTCCTCTGCCCAGAAACTGAGGCTTCAAAGCTGACAGCATCTGACCTGCAGGAGGCGCCAGCCGTCCCACCCACCACCCTACGATGGATGGGACCCTGGGGAGCACTTTTCTGACACAGGAAAGGTCAGCACTGGGGAAGTCAGCAGCGGGGCCAATAGCAAAGGAGGCTGGAGGTGAAGTGGAAATTCCAGATGCGCTCATTTCTCCCTGGACACCAATGGGAGGGAGGAATAAGACCCTGTCTCAGCTTGCTTGGTGATGGCTCCACTCCTCAGCCAGAGCATTAGGGAGGGATGTCTTTGCAAGGCTTGCCCCTCTCAGTTCCCATGAGGAGGTGCAAAGGACGGACATGCCCAGGAGTGTGTGTGGGCCAGCTGCTCGTCCCAGGCTGGCTCTGCCTGCTGCTTTGAGCCTCATCGCAGGAGGTGCACACAAGCCAGCGGCCTGCAAACCTGACTTTGGACATGGGAGCTCCCAGCAGTGCCAGCCAAAGCTAGGATGCCAAATTTCTTGGGACCCACCAGCTTCCTCAGTCTCCACCCACCATGCCCGCATTGCATCTCAACAGCAACACTGTGAGAAAGGCAGGCAGGCTGTTGGGCCTACCTGGGAGTCAGGCTGGTTGCAGTGAACTCCAGCCATGGTGTCATCTGGCAGGTATCTGGAGCCGCACACCATGGACAGAACTGGGGATGGGACACAGATCAGAAAGGAATTGCACGAAGCCTACGCGCTCACTTGCCTAGGTCACTTAGTGTGGCCCAGCCCATGATTTTTGTCTTGTCTTCATCCAAAAGTGAAGGAGGCCAGAACTCATCAGGGCAGAGGGAGGGACTGGAATGCCCAGGAAGTGTCTGCATCTGTAACAGTTTAGACAGCCCACTTCTGACACTGAGTACCAGTACTATTCTGTGGACCAATATTGTAGCATGCCAGCTTCTGCATCTGCATATACAGCCTAGGTTTCATCTCCCAGACATTGCCTTAAGATATCTTCAGACCCTTAACATGCCTGGAGGCACTCTCGGGACGTGGTTAACAGACTTCCTAGTGTCCATGCTACACCAGGTACCAGTACTCACCAGGTAGCAGTACTGTACTAAGTACTGACAGCACTGGGCATCAGTACTACAATGAGGTCAGTACTGCAGTAGGTACCAGTACTACATTAAATACCAACACTTCACTAGACATCAGTATTGCACCAAGTACCTGTACTATACTAGGTACTAGCACCTCACTGAGTACCAGTACTGTACCATGTACAAGTACTGCATTGGTGACAGTGCCACACTGGACTCCTGTAGATAAACAATACTAGTATGATGGTGTATGCAAGGACTGCACTAGTACTCACTAGATAGCAGTGCTGCACTATGCATAAGTACTTATACTAGGTGCTGTTATGAGTACTGTACCCCTCCTGCGGAGTACTGTGGGTCCAGCTCTCAGAGACTGTCCTGTGTGGCTGGAAGACGCATGGTCGTGGGTTCATTTGACCACTTTTGTCCTCCTCACCAGCGCCAGGCCACATGGTGGCTCCTCCTGACCATGAGGACAGGACACGAAGTCCACAGCCGACCTCAACCAGAGCAGAGCCAGCTGCTGTCACACCGCTGACGTACCGGTGCCAGCGAGTCAGGGAGTGCGCTGCCCACCCTGCGCTGCCTGCCCTGCCCACCCCACGCTGCCCATCCCACGCTGCCCGCCCCACACTGCCCGCCCCACGCTGCCCACCCCGCGCTGCCTGCCCTGCCCTGCCCACCCCACGCTGCCCACCCCACACTGCCCGCCCCACCGACCCCACGCTGCCCACCCCAACGCTGCCTGCCCTGCCCACCCCACGCTGCCCACCCCAACGCTGCCTGCCCTGCCCACCCCACGCTGCCCACCCCGCGCTGCCTGCCCTGCCCTGCCCACCCCATGCTGCCCGCCCCACGCTGCCCGCCCCACGCTGCCCGCCCCACACTGCCCACCCCACACTGCCCGCCCCGCGCTGCCCGCCCCGCGCTGCCCACCCCACACTGCCCACCCCACACTGCCCGCCCCACACTGCCCACCCCACGCTGCCCGCCCCACACTGCCCACCCCACACTGCCCGCCCCGCGCTGCCCACCCCACGCTGCCCGCCCCACGCTGCCCGCCCCACGCTGCCCGCCCCACGCTGCCCACCCCGCGCTGCCCACCCCGCGCTGCCCGCCCCGCGCTGCCCGCCCCGCGCTGCCCACCCCGCGCTGCCCGCCCCGCGCTGCCCGCCCCACGCTGCCCACCCCACGCTGCCCGCCCCGCGCTGCCCGCCCCGCGCTGCCCGCCCCGCACTGCCCACCCCACACTGCCCGCCCCACGCTGCCCGCCCCGTGCTGCCCACCCCACGCTGCCCACCCCGTGCTGCCCACCCCACACTGCCCACCCCACACTGCCCACCCCGTGCTGCCCACCCCACGCTGCCCGCCCTGCGCTGCCCACCCCGCGCTGCCCACCCCATGCTGCCCACCCCGCGCTGCCCGCCCCGCGCTGCCCGCCCCGCGCTGCCCACCCCACGCTGCCCACTCCGCGCTGCCCACCCCACACTGCCCACCCCACGCTGCCTGCCCTGCCCTGCCCACCCTGTGCTGCCCACCCCATGCTGCCCACCCCGCGCTGCCTGCCCCACGCTGCCCGCCCCGCGCTGCCCGCCCTGCGCTGCCCACCCCACGCTGCCTGCCCTGTGCTGCCTGCCCCGCGCTGCCCACCCCACGCTGCCCACCCCATACTGCCTGCCCCGCGCTGCCCGCCCCGCGCTGCCCGCCCCGCGCTGCCCGCCCCGCGCTGCCCGCCCTGCGCTGCCTGCCCTGCGCTACCCGCCCCACACACTGCCTGTCACTCACTGCCTGTCACACACTGCCCACCACATTGCCCACCGCACACTGCCCACCACGGGGCCGTGTGTCAGACACCACCCAAGCCAGCAGGGCTGGCACAGGCCCCAGCTGGGAGGACGGAGCTTGCTCTTCAGGTTGCTCCGGTGTCGGCACCACTCTGCCTCTGCCTCCACCTCTGCAGTTTACAGATGGAAAGGTGAAAGGACAGGACCAGGCTGCAGAAGGGACCAGCTGGTGCCTCACACACATGCGCACATGCGCGTGCGCGTGCCCACACCCACACGGCCATCCCTGCATCCCTCCCAGCTCCTCCGGCCCCTCCCTGGCAGTTCCAGGGCACTGGTGCTGGACAAGGTCCCCAGAACCCTGGGGCCTCTCCTGGACTTCCTCTCGCCTCTGAGCAAGGCCTTCCTTTTGCTGTTCGTAGGTTCCCCGAGTAGATGGCATCCCTAGGAAAGGCCTGGCCCAGTTAGAATGGGCACGAAGGTTGAGGGGAGCCTGTGATTGCAAGTGGAATGCCGTCCTGAGAATTAGGAGAGAACCTTCCGGAAGGAAGGAAGCTGCTCTTCAGGCTGCAGGCACATCAGCCAGCAATTAGGAGCAGGAGCCCGATGGAGAGAGCAGGGGCCGACTCTTCGCCTGGGCCCTGATTCCATAATTAGCTCTGGGATCCAAAGAGGTTCTGCTGGGAAGATGTTTTTCTCTGGTTCGTTCACCACTGCTGCGCTTCCTAATCGACCACTTTCCATCCCGGCCCGGGCTGCGCCGGAGGCCTGTGCGCCTGGCTTCTCCGTCGTTTCTTTAGTCCAGGTCATTATCACCAGGTTTGTGCTTAGGATCAATACTCATAGTTCAGTTGGTTTAGAACAACTCATCCAAGAGCTTCGTTACTGTCCCCAGGTACCAGCTGGTACCCTAGGCTCAGCTCTTGATGCAATACATTGGGGTGCTGGGCACACAGCCCGAGAGCCACCCCAACCCATGTCCACACGCATGCACCTGCCCCCATGTCTTGACACACATGCATGTGCCCCTATACATGCTGACATGCCCCCACATGTGTTGGCACACGTGCACACGCCCCACATGTGTTTACAGCGTGCACGCATGCAGCTTGCAGCCTGTCCATGCATCCTGCCCACCACAGGGAGCAGGCACAGAACCCAGCCCGCCTCACGTGCTGGGCCAGCTCTGTCTGGCGTAGTTTTTATGCCACTTCCATTCCAAACCCACACCTGAGTGAAAGGCCGTTTGCTCTCCCAGCCCCTGGGAGCAGCTCTCCAGCCGGAGCTGATGTCGTGAAGATGGTGGACAGGGAGAGAGAGGAAGGGGTGAAGAGGAAGGGCCCGTGGGAAGGGGCTATGAGGCAGCACCCTGTGTCCCCCGTGGCCACCTCAGCGAGCTGCTCTGTGCCCCACACCGTGGGACACCCCCAGCCTCCTCTAGGTAGCCGCCGTCTCGCTGGTCTCCGGGCAGCCTCCTTCCTGCACTCACAGACTGGGATTGCAGACAGGCTGCCTGTGGCCTCCCCCTGGAGAGGGCCGGTCAGCCTCACCCATGGGAAGAACAGGCATTCCCACTCCAGACGCTTCCTCAGCGAGGAAGGCTGCACTCGAGGCCACCGGAGTGGTGGGCAGAGCAGGTGACGCCAGCCTTGGGTTACAGCCGAGGCCCGCGGCCTGCTGGTGGTGAAGGAGACCACCACCCCTGCCTCCCTCTCTCCTCCCCCTGCTCCTCCTCTTTTCCTTCCCCTCTTCCCCTCCCTGGCTCTTTGGAAATAAGATTTTCATGCCCTCCACTTACCCAGTTAAATGATACCACTCAGTGATTCCTGTGGAGTTGTGCGACCGTTCTCATTCCATTTCCGAACATTTCCTCACCCTGAGAATTGCTTTACTGCTCAAGCCTTCTAGACACACCTCTGCCCTCCCCATCTCTTGGCCTTTTCCCGTGTGTCTCTCTGTCTCTCAGCCTCTCTGTGTCTGCTTTCTGCCTGTTTCTCTGTCTCTCTTGGGTGTCTCTGCATGTGTCTGTCTGTCTTTCTGTCCTGCTTTCTGTCACTTCTTTCCTTAATGGGGTTTATCTTTATTGAGAGCAGGCCCGACAGACACTGTGTAGACTATGGCAAACAGGACAGTCTCCATCCATGTTTGTGTGGCGCACGCCTCACGTCCACCTGCAGTCTGCATGTTCAAGTCTGTGGGCTATGCTGCACCTCAGTGGGACTGGAGAACAAGCCGCCCCAGCCCTTAGGAGCACAGCGCTCAGCCTGGCAAGTGCTCAAGTCCTGTGGGAGGAAAGGCATTCTGGGAGCTGGATCTGACCAGTGGGGTGGCTGCTGGAGGCTGCTGGCCACTCAGGAAGATGTGCCAGCCAGGACTCCTGACCCACAAGCTTAACTCCATCTCTGAAGATGCGCATACAGGGTGACGCAGACCCAAAAGTGCCATGTGGGTTCAGAGTACTGCAGACTAACCAATCAGTAACTGGAGGTGAGACCAGATCCCGTTAGTTAATCATCCACCCATCTATCTATTGTTTATTTAATATTTATTGGGCTTCTCACAGAGGTCCAGCTGGTTGGATGGCTGGCTATCATGAGAGTCACAGTTCAAGGCCAGCCAGGTATAAAAGTTCACAACACCCCATCTCAACCTGTAAAAACTGGGAGCGGTGGTGTGCACCCATGATTCCCATGAAGTGTAAAGAGGAGAATCACAGTCTTGAAGACCCTAGTCAAAAAATAATAAAAGCAAAACTGTCTGGGGCATTGTTCAAATGGCTGTGTGTGTGCGTGCGTGCGTACATGTGTGTGTGTGTTAGCTACAGGGACTCATTCAGTACAGGGAATGTATCTTGCCTTTTTATATCTCCCACTACATGCTAAGCATATAAAAACGCTAAGAAAAACCATAGTATTTGACACTGAAAATGCTATATTTTATGTCTTTAGCCACTAAAACTTAGGAGCCAGGAAACCATTTTTTTAGCTTCTTCCTCTCAGTTGCCACCGTCATTGCGAAGTTTGTCAATATCTCAAAACAGCTTAGGAAGATAAATGAACAAACTTGGCCGTTCACTGATAAAACTCTTCAGAATTCAACATGACGAATGCCCTGTCTTGTTTATTGCTCAAATAAGCAAAATTAGAATGGATTGCATAGTTATTTTGAGATACACTAAGTCCAGATCATTTTCTTCTTCCTTCATCATTTCTTTACCCATCCATCTCCACCCTGGCGATGGCTCATCACACGGCCTTGTGGATGCTTTAGGACAAATGAATAAATAAAAAGGAGGGGACCAGAGGGAGGCACTGGCCAGCCCCTGCATGAATCTCAATCTCTCTCTTTGTACACAGAGAAAGAGGCCCTGAAAGTTCCAAAACAGCCCAGAAGGTAGTGGGTGGGGTCACTGGGTGAGCTGGCCCCTGAGGGCACTGCATAGTCCTCGGCCTGTGCAGAGGGGTCCCTCACGGGACTTGCCTGTGGGTCTGCTCTTCAGGCATCAGTCTTAAGTCACTTGGTGATATGTTTTCCCTCCTTGTATAAGCTCTTCACACGAGAGCTGATTGCCTCTGTGTATGAGCAAAGTGCCTGGGCCTTGCTCCTTCTGCGGGCTGCCACGATTCACCCAGCCGACAAGGACCACATGGGGCCCTTCCTGCTCCTTGTCCTCCCTAGCTCTGGAGGTCACGAGTCCAGTCAGGGTGGAGGTGAGGCCACGCTCTCGTCCAAGCCTCTCCCACTCTGGGCTGGCGGTGGCCGTCCTGGTCTGGGGCCTGCAGACACAGCCGCAGTCCTGGCCTGTCTGCACCGGTGGCTCCTCCCCAGTGCCTGGTCCTCCTCTCTGAATGCCAACACTGTTTGCTGAATCGGGGCCCGTGACTGCACCCACAGAGACCTCGCGCAGAGCCGTGGGGAGCTGGGCTTCAGCGCATTTGTGGGGTACCGTTTGAACTCCCACAGGTGGTCCTGCTGGCCGCTGGGTGAGAGGCCCGAAGCAGAAGTGTAGTGTATATGGCAGCGGTGGGTTAGTTACGGGAGGGAAGCTGGTGGATCATGACTGCACACGTGCAGTGGTGCCTCCTGGGCTGCGTGACGGAGCTGGCTGGCACGTCCACCTCACCGTTTGCCTCTGCTTGCCTGTGGTGCAGCGCTCGGCATCTACTCCTAGCAATGTGAAATCTGCACAGCATGGTCATGAACCATGTCTCCGCACTCTCTAGGAGGTCTTGATGCTTCATCCTCCTGCATCACGGACACAGCTCCCTTCCTCCAACGTGTCCCTGATGCTCCCCTCCCACCTCTGATGACCAGCATCCCACCCTCTGCCGACTGCCACTCAGCCTTGAGAAGGGACAGTCCCTGTGAGCACCATGCTCCTCATACATAATGAAGTCTAATCATTTCGATGTAAAGAAGTAGCAGTACTATAGCCTTGTGCACGCGTGCTGCATGTTGTTTGTGGGTGCATCTTGCTATATGTGTCCCGGACTTGAAGTTGCAGAGTTAAATTTAAGTGCTGAGGTGTCGCCTGTATCTCAGATGGCCATCCCAGTCTGACCCCTACCACACACACACACACACACACCCGTGTGAGAGAGCCTGTGTCCTCACACCTCACCAACCTGTGCATCACAACCTTCTTTGTTTGACCAGTCACCACCTCAGTGAGAGCTGACATTTCTGCTTGTTTGTGCTTCTGTGCTTTTCCATGCCTCTTTCCATGCCTTTTTGTGGATTGCTTGTTCATGTCTTTCATTCTTCCACCATATTTTATGTTTTTTTTAATCTTACTTTTTGTGTGTGTGATTTTCACAACTTGCCCACACACATGTGGTAAATGTTTTTCTTTCTCTCTGTTTCCAAAGTCATTTTCTGTTTGTGATGTTTTTGTCATGGGAAGATTTAGATGTTCCCTGTGGTCAAATGTATTCTGCTTCTTGTGGGTTCTAAGTCATTCTTGGAGAGGCTTTCCCAGGAATCTCCTGTGCTTGTGAAAGCAGCATCCACAGACTAGGGCATGGCTCAAGTGGTGGAGCACCAACCCAACCACATCCAAAACACACCAGGCCTGCTTATTCCCAGTTCAGCTGAGAGGTGCGCTGTCTGGCCCTCTCTTCTGGCTGCCTCCCCAGCCCGCATACCCTTCCCTGCGCCCCACCCCACCCTGCCCTGCCGTCACTTCCTGGGCTTCTCCCAGCCCAGAAGCCTTACCTCCAACTACGCATGGCTCTGATGGCTGTCTCTCCCTGAATCCTTTCCCCCTCTGCCTATGCCAGCTCCTTGCTTTGGTTTGTTGGTTTGCGTTGTTTCTGATACTTCCGATTTTCTAGTTTGAGCCCCTTTATGTCTACCAGCTTCACCTTCCTTCCTCCTGCTTCCTCCCATGTCTAGAAGCTTCTCACATCATTTCTTGCTTTCTCAAGAGACATTTACCTGTTTTCTCCCTAGACAAATGAGTGCGTTCACAGCTCTGATTCAGTGTAAGAAACCCCACATGATACGGGGTTCATTGGCAAAGCAGTCCGCCACTCTTCACGTGGGGTGGTGCCTTCCAAAATAAATATGAGAGTCACTCTTCTACCTGTTGAACATAGCCACTGTTACCAAATACATGGAACATTCCATTGTTGCAATAGTGTTATGAGGTTTTTTGCATGTTTCTTTGAGTATGGGCTTTATTAAGAACTTTGCATAGATAGGATTTTGTTGTCATGGTATCAGTACATTAAGAATGAAAACTACAAGTGATGTCCAGTAGGAGATAAAGATCTTCCCCCTCGATTCTCAGTCTGTGCCTCACCCCTACCCCCTTTCCCTGAAGAGGTGTCTCTATCAGCAGAAACAAAAAGAGGTGATCTCTCCCGAGGCGGCAGGCAACCTAGCATTGTGCTTAGAAAACTATCATCCGCCAGGAAAGCCAAAAATGAAAATATAAGTTGTAGGGATTTACTACCGTGTGGCTGTGCATTTCAATTTTTAATTTTGACTGCCCTGGATATTTTAAAAATTGATGTGTAGACTTCCCTGTATATTTTCTAGTGATGAATATTTACCATGTGGGTTAAGTGGTGATGGACCTATTTCAACTTCATATAAATTATGTATATCGGGGAAGATCTAATGGAGACTGAGTGAGACATTCCGCTCCATAAACAGAGACAGGCTCCTGGAGCTGGAGTGACGGGTGGAGGAAGACACGTGGCTGGAGGGTAAAATGAAAGCATTCTAAATTCTTGGTTCCCAACACTTTGCTTTGTTTCTGTCTGTCTGTCTCCTCAGGGACCCTCAGAGTCTGGACCCACCGGAAGTCAGCAATGCAAAGCTGCAGTATGCAGGGTGGGGCCCCAAGGGACAGCAGCTGGTAAGCAGGCCAAGTTCATATTTGATCTTCATGAGTTTGATGCTGTCTAGGCCGATCATTTCTCCCTGTACTCCTTGTACGTGTGTGTGTGTGTGTGTGTGTGTGTGTGTGTGTGTGTGTACACACGTGCATATGGACACGAACAGGCATCAAGTTTCAGATAAATACACTGGGCTATCTGAATGCGTAAAATGGCCATTTCTCTTTGGACAGAGAATTTTCATGAAATGGGAGGAGCATGCTACATTAACTTTCCGTTGCTGTGATGAAATGCCTGGGAAAACTGCTTCCTGTGGGAGGGTTTGGGTTCATCTTGGCTCCTATGTTCACACTTTAATCCACAGTCAGGCTCCGCTGGCTTTGGCCTGTGGCAAGACAGAGCATGGAGGAGGAATGAACGTGGTACAGCCACAGGGCTGCTGGAAGCAGGGGTGGGGGACATCAAGGCCATTGCCCTGTGACTCACTTCCTTCAAACAAGCACCATCTTCTGACACCCATTCCACTACGGACACATCCGCGGACCAATCCACTGGTGACATTCCCTTCCTCGTGATCTAGTCACCTCTCAGTAGTGTCACATCTGTGTGCCAAGCCCTAGGGACATTTTACCCCCCAACACAGGGGCTCTGGTGCCCAGAGCCCAACCTGTAAAGTAGTGTCCAGCTGTGCCTGGGTTTAGACTCTAGGTTTGCTGTGAATTGTAAGGATGAGGTTGACTCTGCGTCGTTGAACTTGGCTCTTGGGGCTCACCATCCCCCTGTTGAGGGTCTTGTGGAGAAGGCAGGCCTTCTGTCCCCTCCCAGCAGAGAACAGCACATGGGGGTCTCCAAGTGGCCTCCTAGTTCCACATGGAGGCCAGGGGCTTCCCCCCCTCTAACCGGCAAGATGGGCTGTGTGAAGCCCTGCGAACTTTAAGGATGGTGAAGTGAAAAGAGCCCCACACAGGTGGCTGAACAGACAGGACCCCGGTCCCCGTGCTCACCCTCTCACTCCTGGCCGAGGGTCTGCAGGGGTCTGGCCCAGGGACTCTGGGAAGGGTGACATTTACATGCATCCAGTCCCACTTAGCTCTGTGTTGAGAAACGATGCTGTCCACTGGCAGGCAGCTCAGACCAGGTGCTTGAATGTGGCTGCATTGAAGTCACGGTCTATGCAGAGCTGTCTATTCCCTAGCTATCATGGAAAATGGTTGGTTTTTTAAAATTTTGCATAGGGTTTTATTGGCTGGGCTGCCTACTGAATTATGAAAGAAAATAGCCTTTTCCCCTGCAGTACAATTATACTTCACTGGTCGCCGGTTTCTTCCATGGTCTTGAATTGGTTCAGAGGAACAGGAGTATATGAGCCACAAAAGAATTTTAGTGATTACTGAAGTGTCCCTACTGCTAGCAGAGACTTCAAGGGTATATTTAATTGGTCAAAATCTGGGTGAGGTAGGAGGGGGTCATGAAGAACCAGGATTGGAAGAACTAAATATTTGTTGAGATAAGAAACGCATGCATATGGGGAAGGTGGCTCAGTGGTAGAGCGCTTGCCTTGCATGCTCGAGGCCCTGGGTTCGATTCCTCAGCACCACATAAGCAAAAAGAAAAAAGCCGGAAGTGGCGCCGTGGCTCAAGTGGTAGAGCGCTAGCCTTGAGCTGAAGAGCTGAGGGACAGCACCCAGGCCCAGAGTTCAGGCCCACGACCAGACCCCCCCCCCCCCAAAAAAAAAGCATGCATAAATGGATTGCTTAATCAATTAATTTACATAGTCACATGTTCCTAAGCATTAAGCATAAAATGATTGGAGGGAGAGAAATCCACACCGTAGAACAGTGTGCCACACGGACACTAATGCCGAGGAAGGGACTGGGTGTCCAGTGCAATGTTCATTGCTAACCTTGTGGAATTCGGTAGTTTATAAACTTATGTGAAACTTGGGATTCTTATCATGCTTTTTTCCTCTGGGTTTTATTATTTTTAACTGACACGCACTGTACAGTTGGTGGGATACAGTGAGGTGTTTCAGTGCACATGGCCTGGCAGTGATAACCACATCAGATCATCAGCATGTCCACCACCTGACACAACTGCCAGTCGAAATCTGCTGTGGCTTTTGAAGGACACAACACGTTGAGGGTAACTGTCGTAGCCTCGTGCTGTGTAGATCTCAGCGCATTCCTATCTTTTTTTTTTTTTTTTTTTTTTGTCGGTCCTGGGGCTTGAACTCTGGGCTTGGGCGCTGTCCCTGCATTCTTCAGCTCAAAGCAAGCGCTCTACCACTTGAGCCACAGCACCACTTCCGGTTTTCTGGTGGTT
Organism: Dipodomys spectabilis; assembly: GCF_019054845.1. Lineage (NCBI taxonomy): Eukaryota > Metazoa > Chordata > Mammalia > Rodentia > Heteromyidae > Dipodomys > Dipodomys spectabilis. Next base: position 11,320,402 of record NW_024870711.1, read on the forward strand.
TATTGGAGATAAGAGTCTCACGGACTTCCCTGCCCTGGCTGGCTTTGAACCGTGATCCTCAGATCTCAGCCTCCTGAGTAGCTAGGATTACAGGCGTGAGCCACCAGCGCTCGGCTCATTCCTCCTATCTTAAGGGCAACTTTATGTCTGGGAAAAGAAAATGCAGCATAGATCCACAGTGAAATACTTACCATTTCTTAAACAGCTACGATTCTGACATTTTTTATGAAGTAGGAGAAGCTGGAAGAGGTTGTAATAAGTGAAAAGAACAAGCCAGACACTTAGAGACACACGCTGTGTGGTATCGCTTGCATGTAGCAGCCAGCAAGGCTGATGTGACAAGTGGGGGTTAGAGCACTGGCTACCTGAGGCAGAGGACGGGGGGGGGGGGGGGGGGGTGGGAGGGAGGCAGCTTGGTGGATTTTATCTCAAGGTCATTCTCAATGACACGCCTCCTTGTGCTGGCTAGCAGAGGCGACGGACCTCATTGTGAAGAGACTGTCCTGCATGCTGCGCCAGGGGTAAGCACACTTCCTCTGTGGTCTCAGCCACAACCTGCCCCCTGCTGTTGCATGTCTGTGCAGATGTGGACAGTGTAGAAACACTGATTTCCCAGAAAGCCTTTCTGCAAACCTGGGCAGATGGTCTGGCCCTGTCCGAGGTGATCCGTGTCCTCACGGACATCATCAGTGGGAACGGCCTGGCGCTGGGGTCACCCTTCACCTACCCCCATGACAAGAACTCTTGGAGCCCACTCTGTCTGCGTACGAGGAAGTGCGTACTTCAGAGCAGACCTTGCACACATGGGTCCATTAAGTGACAGCAAGCCTCAAATCCCTCATTGCCATTTTATTCTAAAAGGTAAATATTGCTCCCTAAAGTAAATCTGCTCTAATGATAATGAGTCGGATCACAGCAAGTAATTCCCCTTGGGGAGCAGAGCGTGCAGCTGCAGCTCAAGCTCCCAGAGGAGACGGGAGCACCTTGCTGAGCGATTGCAGCCTTCCTGTGGCTCAGGGACCCTAAAAGTCACCGGAAATTGATGCATGGGATGAAGAGCAGTGAAGGGCTCTGTCCTTTGGTGAGCACAGAGTCCAGTGGGCAGTCCTCACCTCCTGGAGAGAGCCGCCTACAACCTTCATCCAGTCAGGGAGGTGAGGGTCACCTGCGTGGCAATGGCCACTTTGGAAGATACAGAGCATGCAACGGCGACTCCCTCCTCCTACAGCCAGGCTCCCCCCAGCAATGCCCATGGCTGCTCGCAGATTCCTCTCAAAAGAGTTGCTTTGGGCCCAGATTGTGACCTTTCTTCTGAGGATAGAAATGAGAAACACATTGGCCGGAAAAAATCAGGTCAGAGGAGAAACGTGTACACAGTGATGACCAGGGCCTCTGCTGCCTTCTGTCCTTCACCAACACCGGGCTTCTCCTACCCTGTCTCCTCCATCAGGAGCAGCCATACCCACCAAGATATGCATCACATGTCATGTTAGCTCTTCGACCTTCCTGCATCTTCCCGTCTGTGTGACTGCTGGCTGGCGGCTCTCCCTGTTTGTGGCCCCCACAAGTCGTCAGCTCTTCCGTGAGGCTGTGTCTGTGGGCTGGAGCTACGAGACACTCAGCGTTTTGGAAATGTCCCTTTGTTTCCATATCTGTCATTCCTAGAAGAGACATTTCGTCAAATGAACGGTTCTCAAGCCACCTCTGTAGGACTGCTCTCCGTGGGCAGAGGATTTGTGATGGGATCTATGTTTTCCCTTTGGAACGAGCCATGGAGGTGTTCTCAGCTATGCCCCACTGCACTAGCCATTAAGAACTCAGGGCTGGGCTTCTTTGAGATACTCAGAGGCTCAGAGACAATGAGAACCCCCTCTCTCTGTCTCTCGCTGTCTCTCTCTGCCTCTGTCTGTCTGTCTGTCTCTCTCTCTCTGTGCCTGGCTTGCTATGATGCTCATGATAAAAGAGCAGCTTCAGAGAGTGGATTCAATACGTCCTCTAGGAAATCTTCCACAGCTTAGGATATGAAGATGAAGAGCATGGAGAGGCGTCACGGGAAGCACCCCCGGAGCAGGTGGGGAGGCAGGCGGCAGGCGGCAGGCGGGCCCGCACAGGCCGCCCACGCTGCTTCCTTGGGTCTGCACCTGTCAGGCCAGCAGGCTCCGCAGCGAGTCCCCAATGGCAGTCTGAGCCCGGCCTTCTGAGCCCTCCTGGCCTCCTAGCTCCTTCCTGGGCCCCCTGTGATCGTGGCTGGCCCTCCACAGCCCACCTGGCATTCTGGCTCTTTCTCCTCCGACCCCTCACCTGGGGAGGAAGGTCCCCCCTCCCGGGTCAGCCGTCCTCCTCTCCAGGCAGCCTAGGGAGCCACCCTGAGGCGGAAGCATCCTTGCCCACCCGCGAGGCCTGTGCTGCTCACTGGGGTCCACAGCCTCCCCCCACTGGGCAGAGAACATTTTATTGAAGTTGACAAATCCAGCGAGGATAGACAGATTGATCTTCCCAACAAGGTTAGAGTATTTAATGAAATGTCATGTACGTGGAGAGGACCAGGCTGAAGTGACATCCCATTAATAACTTATAAAGGCCTCTAATCAGGTTGGGTTAATTTGGTATGCATTGTAAAAACATTTATCATGGTACTGAAGCCCATGACAGAATCCAAGAAATTAATATTATAGGAGTGGAAATCGCCTTATATATCCTCCAGCACTGGATGGAGACTGTTTGGTGAGTGATTTACTGGCCCTACCAAGGCCTCCCTCCAAATTCAACGCGGCATATATTACGAACTGTGGCTGTGCGTACCTAAATCACTTTAGAACTGACTGGTGCTCGAGTACATAGGCTGAATTCTTGGCAATTAGCTGAAACGGGCGGGGAAACGGGCAGGGAAGTGTCAGGACCCCAGATGATCTCAGCAAGGGACTGGAGACATGGTGTGTGATGACAGAAGCTGCTCCTGCACCCACGGACTCGGAAGGCGCGGGGATGTCAGAACACAAAGCACACTCTCAAGTGTGGGATTGTGGAGGCAGGGGGAGAAGAAAGGTAGCTGGTCCTCTCACATCAGCCACGCCCTGTGAATCTAGAGAAAGCACTGAGGACAAAATTCCTTACAACCACAACTTGTTATTGGGGGGAGCTATGTTTTGAGCATGCGGAGATCAAGCAATATTTGACTTCCTGCCCTTGGCTGATCTCATTTAACACGATGAGCTCCAGTTTCTACCACGTTCCTCAAAATGACAGTTTCAGTCTTCCTTATGGCTCAGTGGCACCCCACATTTTACATCTGAATGAGGCACACCGAAATGTTCTGTTTTCTTTCCCCGTCTTTGGTTGTTGGGCCCCTGCGCTGGTTCCATATCTTGGCTATTTCAAATGCTGCCAGGAGTCTCTCTCGCGCATGGTGATACTCATCCTTCCGACATATTTCTAGGAGTGGCATAGCATTGCTTTCAGTTTTCAATGATTCTCTGCCCTGACTTCCAGTGAGGATGAACGAGGTTACCTTCCACCCTGAAGTGTAACGAGGGCTCGTTTAACTACACAGCTTTGCCGGCATTTGTTGTTTGATCTCTTGGTGAATTCCATTCACTAAGGGGTGAGCAACTCTCAGTGGAGTTCTGATGTGCATTTCCTTTGGGGCTAAGCGTGTTGACCTTTTCTTCAGATAGTTCATCTTCTGCCATAGCAGAACTAAGGAAAGGGTGTGTTGGGGTTAGAAACAGAGCCTGGCTTAATTGCTCACAGTGGTCTGGAAGCCTAAACCACCTTTCCTTCCTTCCTGTGGTTTCTTCAAGGCCAGTACAACCCAGTGCACTATTTCTCATGAAGAATCAGCTTTAGACAGAAGCCATGGCAGTGTGACGGTGGAGAGTTTTAGGATCATCTATCAAAGGAGACACAAGCACACCAGAGTACAGTCAGTGATAGAGATTTGGGATCATGTAACAAGGCAGTTCTAAATCGAGGCAGCATTTGGAAGTGTGCGGATGAGGATGCAGCTGTGGCTGGATCTGCAGCCAGGGGTGCTGCAGCTCCTGGGGGTGTGCCCAGGCCCTGGCAGGAGGATGGATGGGATCTCCCTCCATGCTGCCAAGACTCCACTGTGCACAGCGTGGACCTCCGGCCTTATCTGATGGAACACCCCACAGGCAGAGGGAACGCCTCTTCATTTCCCAGCGGGGAAAGCCTCCGTGGGACCGTCCCCTCTCCTCGGCTGTGTATGGGATCCATGACCTTTTCTTCCCCTAACCTGCTGAAAGTATGGTCAGCCCCACCTGTCCTAACAGCAAATCTTCCAACTGTTCATTTTAGTATTCAGCTCTCACTTCCCAATAACTTCACTCCCAGACCAATGGAAGCTACTCAAGGACAAAGAGAGCCTTTCATTATGCTTTTATCTTCCACAGCCCAGTGCTCAGTGTTGAGAATACAGGTTTTTGACAAATATGTGTTAAATGGATGAGATCCTATAGGGAAAGTAAAATTAAATGTCAAATTTATGGATATGAGCTCCAAAATTCGTAGAAATTGAAAAAACTTGGCGTTATAGCCTGAAAAGATTAAAGATTTAACAACTTGTCTGGCGGTTAATTGACTCCACGGCTCTGGCAATGAGCAGCTTCGAGGAGGACGCCACGCTCTGCACCTGGCGTCACGCCGTGCCACCCGAGCTTCTGAGCTCTCGTGATAATCACCACCTCCCAGTGGCCGGTCAGAAAGCCAGCAGCGGTCTTGACCACTACCTTCCTCACCCCCACTGTGTCCTGCCTTTGCACACTCCCGAAGTCTGTCCTCCATTTCCAGCATCACCTCGCACCATGCTCCCGCAGGCATCCAGCTTTGCTTCCCTGCCCTACTCAAGAATGTTCTCCCTTTATTCTGCCCCTGAGAGATCGTCTAAAATGAGAATGCATTCACACTGACTTTCCTATATAAAACCTTCTCATTATCACGACGTGCACCTGGGATAAAGGCTAGATCCCAAAGGCTGCTGCGAGTCCTCCCTCACCCCTACTCCCCAGCTGACCACCCTCCCTGACTGAGGACCAGCTAGGCTAAGCTGGGTGCAGCTCCCTGAGCACTAGACCTTCTGTTGCCTCAGGATCTATGAACTTGCTGCTCCTCCAGGGCAGGTTCTCCATCCCCACTTCAACCCTTCCCTAAAGCTGGGCTCAAGCCATCCTTGCTGGGATTGCCACAGGGCTCCTGGCACTGTTAGGTCTCTTCTGCTTACCTTTCCTCCAGGAGACTTCCACTCCTCAGGACAGCTTCCTGTTTCCTTCTCCTGGGCAGTAATGTGTTCTCGGCTGCTGAGGGCTGACTGCTAGTTACCATGTGAGAATGAGGATTCATAGCCTGAATCCACCATCCCGTCAGTAAAGGCAGTCCTGTTTCCCCAAGGCAGACAGCAACCACCTTTTTTCTGATGTAATCACAACCAAGGCTCATTCATGGTTGTTTATCTGTATTTTCACCTATAGTAGAAGTGTGTTGACCTTTCCTTTCAGTGACAAAATTCCCCCCTACCCCACCCGCGACACACCAACCTTTTGTGCCTCAGGCTCTCAGCCAAATTCCAGTGCCTTCACATGGAGATATTGATATACACAGAGATACATATAATTTACATGTACATGTGTTTATCTAACCGAGCTCATGTTTCTATAGCCCTCAAAATCCATATTTTTAGGCAGCCAAGGGATGTGGCTGTTGAGCAGAACTTGGGTTGTTACACTGTTCTTCGGAGTCACTGTCCCCAAAACCTAATCAGCAGAGGACACAGTCCACAATGGTTCACTTCGTGAACACTTCCTTCTACATTTACTGTGTGGCTCATGTCACAGGATTGGGTGGCTCCGAACTCTCCCTGCCTACAGGTTCAGAATGGTGAAAAGAGTAAGTCAGGAATCAGTGGGAGAGGATGGATGGCTTTCAGGCTGGTAAAGATCACCACGCTGTCACGTGGTGTCAGCCTCCATCCACCTCCATGGTGAATCATGGGAGAAAATAAATCTGTACAGAAACAGAGCCAGCCCTAATAAGCAGCTGCCTAATCTGCCTTCTGCCTCTTGTGACATCCATAACTGAGCCAATATATTTGTCAGTCTCTGATTCAATGGCAGAGTCTGTGAATCCTTTCTTCCAATAACCCTAAAATTTTAGTGGCCCAGGGCTCCATTTGAGAAACAAAGGCTTTTAATGGCAGATGACAGATTAGACTAATGGTTCTTAAACCAGCCTATGCCTTGGGTGTGTGCCCAGAGGTCTGGCGTGGACCAGGGGGAGGTTGGGTCTCCAGACATTGGAAAGTCCTGCAGGTTCTTCTGGTCTCCAGTCACCTTTGACCACAGCAGGGCCAGTCCAGCTGCAGTGTCAGGGAACTCTCCAGGCAAAGCCTGTAGGCCTGAGGATATTACAAAATGACTCTTTTCTTTTTCTTTTTTTTAAAATGATGATCCTGGGGCTTGAACTCAGAGCTTAGGTGCCGTCTCTGAGCTTCTGCTCAAGGTAGATGCTCTACCACAGCACCATTTCCAGTTTTTAGTAGATAAGAACCTCACAGGCTTTCCTGACCAGGCTGGCTTTGAACTTCGATCCTCAGATCTCAGCCTGAGTAACTAGGATTACAGGCGTGAGCCTCTGATGCCTGGCTTCCTACATGAGAAGTTATTGCCATGTTGATAGATGTTTCATGTAATGTTGATTACTGTAGTGTAATTTTTCTCCCAGCAGACCTACAAGCCATAAAGCATATCAGAATGCCAACCTGTTACAGGGGAAAGGCTGAGGTCCAGGTAGTGCTGGGTGAGGTGAGACCAGCCACCTTCTGTCAAAGGGCTCACAGAGTTCCTGTCATCCTTGGCTGGGCATTTTGACTCTTTTAGAGAGTGACTAAACCAGTGAAACTCCATTCAGTAGTGAGATTAAATTCCATTCAGCAGTAAGAAACCAGTTCATAAATAGATTCACCTGAGCAAGGTCATATGGGGGGAGGACTGGGAACAGAAACCCAGAGCCCCAGCTTCTTCTCTAGACCAAGTGAATCAGAGCTGTGTTCCAAACGACACGGCACAAGACCCAACGGGCTGATGTCTATGGAAAGTCTGACAATCTCTTAAATCCCCACAAATTCAAAGGGCTGTTATTCTATATATGATATGATGTGTCTGTTCAAGTCCACTCAGAGGGACCTTCATGGTTTTTCCAATATACAGAATCTAACCATCTCCTGAGATGGCCCTGGTTCACTCCCTCTCTCCATTCTCCTGACTAGAAGAAAAGGAAGCATGGGTCTATGAAATCCCTGCCTGCCGTATTTTCTGGCTCCATACATGAGCTGCTAAGGCCCCAGAGCAGGTCCTGAACCCCAGAGGACAGCTCTCCCAGGAGAGCCAAGCCACTGCTGCTGCTCATGCTGAGCCATGTACAGAGCCCCATTAGAGGGTGATTAAACCAATAAAACTTCACATATCGCCCTGCCCAGGGAGCAACCTAGCCATTTTAATTTTCTTAACCAGACTGTGAAGAATAGTACAGTTCTGTGCGGATGTCTCTGTTCCCAGGACTATTGAAAAGTCTTTTTGTTTTGGTTGCATGTTGTATAATAATGAAATACTTTGTAAATGAGGGTTGATAAAATGAGCACACATATTCCCTCCCGCCGAGCTCAGAGCCTCCCCGTCTGCATTTCCTCCACCACCACCTCAGTCTCCTCTGTGCTTCAGAGTGCTTGCCTAGCATTCGTGAAGCCCTGGGTTCAATTCCTCAGGACCACATAAACAAAAGGCCGGAAGTGGTGCTATGGCTCAAGTGATAGAGTGCTACCTTGAGCAAAAGAAGCTCAGGGATAGTGCCCAGGCTCTGAGTTCAGGACTGGCAAGGAAAAACAAAACAAAAGAAAAGAAAATAGTTTTACTGATGGGTTCCAGTGGCTCACACCTATAATCCTAGTGATTCAGGAGCTTGAGATCTGAGGATTACAGTCTAAAACCAGGAAAGTCAGTGAGACTCTTGCCTCTAATTAACTAACAAAAAAACCTGGAAGTGAAGCTGTAGTTCAAGGGGTAGAGAGCTAGCCTTGAGCACACAAGCTCAGGGATAGTGACCGGGCTCTGAGTTCAATCCCCTAGATTGGCATTTTTTAAAAGTCTTACTTCATATTTATGAAGGTATAAGCAACATCTCATTTACAGTCTTAATTGCATACAGTGGTTGCCATATGGCACACACTCTTGTCACTTCACCTTTGTGTTCATCCTTGTGAGTGATCGCTGCGGATGTAGGTACACATCACCATAGTTGGTCCATCACACAGACCTGTCACCACGCTTGGTTCATCCTGTCCCTGGACATGTGGTCTATTTTGTCTTAAAATCTATTTACAGTGTTGCTGCCTACATGTTTTTCTCCTGTCTCCCAGGGCACAGGTGCCAGTCCCTCAGGGGGGGTGTCATTTGATCCCAGATGAATTTGGACGGATTGTCTCTAGAGCAGTTCCCATTTGTACCACCCCTTCCGCAGAACTCCTGGCCCTGCCTTTCTGTGTATTGTTCTTTTGGGATGGTTCAACATTTTCTCATGTATATAATTTCTCTATACATTTTTCGTGTTCTGTTTTGGACCACTACTGGATCTTCAGTTTGACAACTTATATGTTCCTTAGCTTTGTTCTGCTCAAGTTTGATATTCTGCAACTTGAGCCACAGCTCCACTTCTGGCTTTTGTCTTGTTTTGTTTTGTTTTCTGACTCATTGGAGTTAAGAGTCTCATGGAGGCTGGGAAGGTGGCTTAGTGGTAGAGCGCCTGCCTTGCATGCCTGAGGCCTTGGGTTCGATTCCTCAGCACCACATAAGCAAAAAGAAAAAAGCCAGAAGTGGCGCTGTGGCTCAAGTGGTAGAGCGCTAGCCTTGAGCTGAAATGCTGAGGGACAGCGCCCAGGCCCAGAGTTCAGGTCCCACAACTGGACCCCTCCCCCCCCCAAAAAAAAAAAGAGTCTCATGGATGTTCCTGCCCAGGCCCTTGGAGCTGGGATCCTCCGATCTCGGCCTCTCGAGTAGCTAGGATCATGGGTGTGGGCCACTGGTGCCGGACTCTCTGTACACTTGTTTCTATGGCCTCTCACATTTTACAAGCTTGCCTTTCACCTCCATTGGTTCTACTTTGGTAGTTTAAAGAAAAGTTGATAGGGATGAAATGTTCACTTACGGTTTCTAAAGAAATATGCTACTACTCTGAGGACATAAAGATATTCTCCTGTATTCAAGCCTGACATTTTTGTGATTTCCTCATTTACAATTACGTCTTCAGCTCATCTGAAAACAAGTTTGGGAGAGGAGAATGTATACGTGCCATTCTTTGTGGGGAAGAGAACCATTAGTGGAAAAAGTTTCTTTTCCTTACTGATCTTTGGAGCTGCCTCTGCTGTGTATTACTTCTGTGTGTGGTAAGGTGGGCAGGACAGGGCAGGTCAGGGAGGGGTGGGGTAGGTTGGGGGGAGGTGACCTCTGACCACAGCATGGAATAAGGAAATCTCTTGAACTTTGGCTTATGGCCTACTACCTTCTGATCCCCTGCTTTTAGCCTTGGGCTCACAATCTTGGAGAGAGTTAGTAATCATATTTTGAGTTTTTCCTTAGCTGGGTGTGTATTTTATGTTTAGCCACTGCCAAGAATACTGATGATACCTACAAAAATAATGGTACAAAAATTCCCTCATAAATGAGTGCTGTTGACCGAGACAGGGGACTTGATATACAAACTAAGGTGAAGAATAACACCAGTGACTGACAGAATGCTGCAGTCAATCGGGGAGGAGCCCGTGGTTAGCTTGGCTTTGGGATGAACTCCTAGAATGGAAAAAATCCAGCAGTTAGAAACAAGCTGGGATGGATAGAGGGCCAGCCCTGCCACTTCCTGGGACTGGAGTAGGGTGGACTCAGGTTCCTCGCTTGGAAATAGGGTTTCTGAGGCCTGACAGGGATGGTGCAGAGGCTCAGGTGACCCTGCCCAGCAGAGAATAAGATGCTTTCCTTTTCTGAGCCAAAAATGTTATCTGGACTCTGTGCCAGAGGCTAACCATGTTTGCACAGGTGATGGTAACATTAGAAAATGAAGAAACATGAATTTTGAAGAAAGGGCATTTGTCTTTTTGACCTTGACCCTTCGGAGTCAGTTTCCTCATCCATACAGACAGGGTGATTGAGATGCCTACTCGGTAGGGCTAGTGGGCTGTGGGATGGCTGATGTATGTCCTGAGTGCAGCATCCAGTCCCAGGAAGCACAGAGCAGCAATCGACCCCTCGCAGTTACTGGGCAGCTGCCGTGACTTCTCCACACACAGGATAGCCAGCATTTTCTTTTTAACATGATCGCTTGTGCATAACATATTTTCCAATGTCTGAAGGGATGGCGGTGAACAAACTTTTGGTGTCCAGAAGCAACAAGACGGGAGGGTAGGGTGCTTTTCTAGAGCTTGCAGAATTGGAGTTTCCTGGCTTCAGTCATATCACTCAGGGCTGGCTCTGTAGCCTCAGAAGAGACATCCCCTTAGCTGATTAAAAGTTTGGTTCCTGGAGAGCGTGGGGGACTGCGACTCAAACTCTTCTCTCTCCTTCTCGTTCATCTACCCACAAGTACATGCCACCTTGCTGGGAGTATTGTTAAGGAAAGTGGCCATTTGGCTTAGTTCAAAAGCAATGCGAGTTGTCATCTCTCTGTTGTGTTGCATTTGAAATTGTGAGCTCAGAGGCCATGAAGAAAGCCCCTTCCAGTCAGTTCCAGGAAGCCTCTGGCCTCGGAACGCTGCGTGACATCATGCAGCCCAGGGTCTCCTGGTGGTATGAGGAGTTTGAAATTTGGCCTTATTAATTAACATGTTCATTTTGCTTAAATTTTGGAGGGCACTGATCTTCCAGAAGTGCTAATTACCAAGCTCACCGCAGAGGGCTGGCTGCATATTAAGCGATTTCGTCATGTGCTCCCTGCGGAGCTTGGAGCTGTCCAGCCTCCCCCAGCCTCCTCCAGGATGGCGGGAGCCCGCCTGGTGCGGCTCACAGCCGTGCGGGGCCCTCCTGCTCCCAGAGGAGTTACAGCTGCTTCCGTCCTGAGGCAGAATCTTTTCATCAGCTTGAGCCCCCGGTGTGGGGCCTGAGATATCTGAAGCATCTCCTCGCCACCTTCCTACCCACATGCCCAGCCCAGGGCTCCTAGCGTGTGATCTTCATAGCCATGTGACAGATTATGAGTCTGGAAAGGCCTGGAAGAGCCTCCAAACACTTAAGAGAGACAGCGTGGGTGTCACAGAGAGGCAAGTGGGTATGCACACCATCGCTGCGTCCTCTTGGGCTGCAATCCCAGACAGAGGAGCTTTTGAAGAACAGAGGTTTGTTCCCCACTGTGCTGGAAGCTGGAAGCCCAGGTCAATGCTGACAGACAGATGGACAGACGGGGAAGAATGGGGCTGAGGACCAGATTCCCGCCCCTCCTCAGGGTCCTCGTGTCAGAGAGCTGGCTGGGTCCACTCACAAGGTCACTGACCCTGCTCACAGGGCCCTCAGAACCCCACCACCTCCAGACGCCGCAGCCAGGGACCCCGTCACCTGTGGCCCATCAGACTTGGATGTGTGACGTCCGAGGGGCATATCCAGTCCTAGCACTGCACAGACGGCTCGGGTGCAGGATTCCAGGTTGGCCGGGGGGCCTGGCCCAGGGCACAGCACAGAGCTCAAGCCAGACACCTGCTCTGCCTTTTTGGGTCAGTGACTGAGCCTCTCTCTGCCTGTTTCCCTCTGAGATGGGACTTCTTCGGCATAGTTCATATCGCTGATGCATGTTCTGTGGTCCATGTGGAAGTGTGGGCAGCCAGAATCCTTTTGGCCAGGCACCTGCATAGACAACCAGGAGCTGGCACCCAGGTCGGCTCCAGGCCCCAAATGGCCTGCAGGGCACACTCAGGCAGAAGGGAGCCGTGACCTGGCAGCTTCTAGAACATTCCAGACTCCAGGTTTGAATTACCGACTCCACTGAATCTCTGTGGTGACAATATCACAGTGATTACAGGGCAGGAAGAGAGGAGGTAGAACCGTGGCTTTCCCAGAGGCTGTGAGTGTGCAGGCATCTAGGTTGCCGTATGGATGGGGTCAGGCTTGGGTTCTGGATAACCCCAGATTCTGTGTCAGGTCAGCGGTGAAGCCAGCTGGGCCATGCTGTTCTGTCAGGGGACTGACTTGCTTTTACTCGCCAGAGGCGGGCATTGGGACTTCTCTCCCAACCCCTGTGACATCCCCCTGTCCAAGTGCTCATGGACACCCTCGTGCCTGCCTGAGCCTTGGGCAGGTGGTCTGGATTGAACAGCCACCTCACAGCATGGTGCACACCCAAACACAAGGAACAGAGACACAGCACTGCACACACCAAACACAAGGAGCAGACACACACTGTGCCCACCAAACACAAGGGCAGACACAGCACTCACACCAAACTCAAGGGGCAGACATAGCCCTCACACTAAACACAAGGAGCAGGGACACAGCACTGTGCCCACCAAACACAAGGAGCAGACACACACTGTGCCCACCAAACACAAGGGCAGACACAGCACTCACACCAAACACAAGGGGCAGACATAGCCCTCACACTAAACACAAGGAGCAGAGACACAGCACTGCGCACACCAAACACAAGGAGCAGACACACACTGTGCCCACCAAACACAAGGACAGACACAGCACTCACACCAGACACAAGGACAGGCACAGCACTCCACCAGACACAAGGGGCAGACATAGCCCTCACACCAAACACAAGGAGCAGAGACCCAGCACTGCGCACACCAAACACAAGGAGCAGACATAGCCCTCACACCAAACACAAGGTGTGGAGATACAGCACTGTGCACATCCAAACACAAGGAGCAGAAACAGCACTGTGCACACCCAAACACAAGGAGCAGACCCACAGCACTGCGCACACCAAACACAAGTAGCAGACACACAGCACTGCGCACACCATCACAAGGAGAAGCAACAGCTCTGGCTCCAGTGGTGCCAGCCCCAGCACTGGCCGACAGTCCTGCTGACTGCTTCTCAGCTCCCTCCTGGCCCCCAGGTAGGGAGGGTCCCGAGATGTGTGTAACTAAGATCACGTGTGTTCGTGTGGCAGAGGACACGTGCTTGTAAGGCAGAGGTCACCCATGTTCTTCCAGGGAGGAAGCCTTGTCCCCACTCCAGAATTTTCAATGTGTTCCTGCATCTCTGTGGAATGGAATTTGCCGGCTCTAATACTAATGTTCTGTTGGCCAAGAGACTTGTGAGCCAGGAAACAATGGGAGATAAGCAAGCGTGACCAGACCAGGGCCTTGCCTCTGCAACGGCATCAGGCTGCTAGACTGGACCATGGCACGGGAAGTGTGGTTGGGGCATGGGCGTTTGCCACAGGGCTTTTCCTATCTGTCTGTGGATAGCAGGGGCTCAGGATGGCAGGTCAATCACAGGCCCCCACTACTGGAGATGGGCCCCTGTGTGTATTTAATTGGCTTCTCTCATTTGTTCCTTGTTCCTGCGAATATATTACAAATACCACAAAGCATAAAAAGTGAAACATATATATATTTTTTTACAGGCTAGATTCACTTTATTTTTGTATAAAATTCTATGCTGTAGCCACAGCTGCAGCCTGGGTCCTCTGCATGGAGACTCTGACATGGGCTTTCACAAGATGTCAGGGAATTTCCTGATAAGGAGATTTGGTGAATGCGGTCTCTTTCCAGAGGTCAGGAGTAACTGTAGGTCTTAGAGATGGCATCAAAGGTGGCTTTGGCGAAGTTGTCCAAGGTAGCAGCACAGCCCTGGCTGAGATGGAGCAGTCATGGTTCCAGCCATCAGCAGCAGCTTCTTGGGGACAGGCGCTGACAGGATCCCAGTGCCACCAGTGCAGAACCGCAGCGGCCTGTCACCTTGCACAGGACAGTGTGAGGCTTGCCTATCTTGTTCCCCCAGTAACCTCGCCGCACAGGGACGATGGAGAGCTTGGCCAAGACGATGGCCCCCAGATGGCAGTGGCCACCTCCTTGGCGCACTGAACCCCCAGACCAACGTGGCTGTTGTAGTAGCCAATGGCTACAAATGCCTTGAACCTGGTGCGCTGGCCAGCTCGAGTCTGCTTCTGCCTGGGCATAATCTTCAACCCCTCATCCTGGATGACGCCCCCAGGAAGAAGTCAACAATCTCAGACTCCTTGATGGGCAGGGAAGAAAGATAGGTCTCCTCCAGAGACTTGATCTTCATGTCCTTAACCAGGCGGCCCAGTTTGGCGATGGGGATCCATTCCTTGTCTTCAGCCTTGCCTCCACGAGTCCCATGGCCAGACCCTGGCCTCTACCACAGTCTCAGCCTCGACCCAGAGGCCACTACTGAAGCCTCCACAGAAGCCGCCACGGCCTCTGAAGCCTGGCCACAGGACTTCCGGGCCCTCCTGCTGCATGGTGTCATCCGCCATTTGGTGTTTTCCCAGAGAAGGAGGAGTGAAAAATATTGTGAAAATAGGGAAGAAACACCTTTCATGGTCTCACAGTTTGTAACTGACATGAATATTTTGATTTGCATGAATATTTTGATTTGCTTTCTTAGGTACTTTTTACAGTTGTGGTTGGTTTTATTTTTGGACCTTTTGCCCACTATGATATAATTAACAGTTTACTAATGAAATGATTGTTGCAAACATAATTTTAGTAGCAGTATTTCACTGAATTTTCATTGATTTATGAAAATTTAATTTTTCTGGTGGACAGCTAGGCTTTTTATAATGTTCCACGGCATAACTGATGCTTTAAAACCCTTTGGGGATCAAAATGTGCCTGAGGTGAATTACCAAGTCATCAGCCGTGAACCCTTTTTTTTAAGGCTCTTGATGCCTATTTGCAAATCGTCTTGTGAATGTTTAATCATTGCTCTGATTGCAGCCGCCTGACATCAGGTGAGCATGCATTCATTTGGGGGAGATCTTCCTAATTCTTCTATTTAAAACAACCTCTGCTACCATAATTCTATTAGCTCTCTATCTAAATCAGCATACATTTAGTTATAACTCCTAGTTGATTAAATTTGCATGTGTTTAATAGGAAATTGATTATTTTCTGTAAATTAATACCAGTGACATCTTTCTTGTGACTTGTCTGGTTTAATCTTTACCCCAATTCAGCTCTACTTGACTTAGCTATATGAATAATAGAGAAGGCATCAGGGCCCATGACACAGATGACAAATCTGGGGTTGGGGGGCAGGGACACTGGGCCTGCTATTTTTTCTGTCTGCCCCTTGAGGAGGCATTGACGGGCAGAGACAAACTCAGGATAAGGGAGCCAGAGAAACAGGAATTTCAAGCACTGCACATGAATCCTCTCCACGCAGAGCACTGAGCCCACCCAGGCTCCACAGCATCATCCCAGAGGAGGGAAGGTCCAAGAATGGCCAACTCAGCAACATGGAAGCCAAGGATCTGAACACAAGGAGCAGCTCTGCCGGGCAGTGTCTGGGGCTCCACACACACAACCACCATCGCTACCCAGGTCCCCAAGGCCAACGCCACCATCCCATGCCACAGGTGTGGTGTCTCCAGCAGATAGCCTGGAGAACCTGCACAAGGCTTCTTGTCTTTTTTGGAAGCCCGAAGCCATTCATATCTGGACTATTTGCAAAAAAAAAAAAAAAAAAATACAGAAATGTTCCAAGAAAAAATTGATTTTTCTATCACCACAGATGATAAGTGAGAATTCATTCACTTCTTTGGAGCCAGAGGATGGCTTTTGGCTCCCTGTGCAATTTGAATTTACCTGCAACATCAGGAGATGTGTGAGTGGAGACGATCTCGCTTGTTTTCCCCAGTCATTCAACTTGCCAGGTCTCTCCGTGTTTTTAGTTTTCCATTTTCCCTGTGTTTCCACTCAGGCCTGGCCCAGAGTTCCCAGTGTTCTCATGGCTGCTGGCACTGGTTGTAATTTTTGTTCCTTTTGGCCAGCAGAGGCAGCAAGCCGTCCAGCGTGCTCTGAGATCTCTGGCGGCAGGTGAGTGGACTCTACCAAGTGAGGGTCATACTCCCTTTCTGGGCTGTTGGGACAGTAGAAGGGCCAGAGTTCAGCCTTGAGTGTGCACCAGGGAAGCCCGGGATCCTCTGCTTGCAGGTGCAGTGGCCACATGACGCAGTGTGAATGTGAGAACAATAAGGCATAGTAAGAGCCAGCTTACTGAGACCGAAAGTACATAAAGTACATAAAGCATAGCAAATACCAATGACCCTCTCAGGGCAGGGCCCCGGGGTGCCCTCCAGATGGGGGTTTTCACTTCAGGGCCACTGGCTGGATATGCTCACCAGTCACCAGATGTGAAACAGCAGGCTCTGCTCACATCTGCCACAGCTGCATGCAGAGGCCAGGTCTGCCTGGGGAGGGATCTCAGTCCCAGGGAGGAACCCCAGATCCGCCTGTGGAGGGATCTCAGTCCCATAAGAGAGACCCCAGATCTGCCTGGGGAGGGATCTCAGTCCCACGGGAGGGACCCCAGGTCTGCCTGTGGAGGGATCTCAGTCCCACAAAAGAGATCCCAGATCCGCCTGTGGAGGGATCTCAGTCCCATAAGAGAGACCCCAGATCTGCCTGGGGAGGGATCTCAGTCCCACAGGAGGGACCCCAGGTCTGCCTGTGGAGGGATCTCAGTCCCACAAGAGAGACCCCAGATCCGCCTGGAGAGGGATCTCAGTCCCAGGGAGGGACCCCAGGTCTGCCTGTGGAGGGATCTCAGTCCCACCAGAGAGACCCCAGATCTGCCTGGGGAGGGATCTCAGTCCCAGGGAGGGACCCCAGGTCTGCCTGTGGAGGGATCTCAGTCCCAGGGAGGGACCCCAGATCCGCCTGTGGAGGGATCTCAGTCCCACCAGAGAGACCCCAGATCCGCCTGGGGAAGGATCTCAGTCCCACAAGAGAGACCCCAGATCCACCTGGGGAGGGATCTCAGTCCCACGGGAGGGACCCTGAAGGGAGTCTGTGGTCGGGGAGTTTGGGGTGAGTGCTCCCTCATGGTTTGGAGTACATGGAGAGGCATCATTCTTGGAGGGAGAGCTCAAGACTTACAGGCACAGGGACCACCAGGGAGCAGGCACTAGGCCACCTGAGGCCAGAGGCATGAGAAAGAGTGTTGCATCCCATACGACAATCACATGTGGACAAGCCACGTGTGTTCAGCCTCAGTAGATCCACATGCTCAACAGGAGCACGAATGACCCTGAGGAGGACAAGCTGAGACCCGTCACCACATGCCAGCCAAGACCCGTCACCACACACTGGCCTAGACCCGTCACCATGCACAGTAGCCGGTGCAGGCAGAGCTCAGAGAACAGAAATGCATAGACAGCTCTCATGTTCTCTACCCACCAGCAGCCAGGAGGACAAAACCAGCCGTCGGGGCGGGGGGGAGGGGGGGGCATGGAGCCAGGGTCATTTGGACCTGCTCAGCACTCTGCTGCTGTCTCCTAGGATTCCCTGCCCCCTGCGTGTTTTGTGTCTCAGCTCAGGGGTCACTCTCCACATGGAGGTGCGAACTGCCCTGACAGGATGACTACACTATGACTCAGTGGTAGAGCACATGCCTTGCGCTAAAAGCTCAGGAACAGCATCCAGGCCCATGGTTCAAGCCTCAGGACTCACTCACACACACACACACACACACACACACACACACACACACACACACACACACGTTTTCTGGGTCAAAATGTGAGTTGAGCACTTGAGAAAAATCATGAGAACTCTCTCAGCAGGTGACATGAAATCCACACGCATGAGAATGTCTTTTCTGTGTCACCACAGACTTGAGAGCTCCTGATAAAAGCTGTAATATCAGGTTATCAACAAGCCTTTTTCTCTCTTGGCATTATACTTTGCCCACCAGTACTAAGTCCTGTCTTAATTTGCTGACATGGAAATTTGATATAAGGATTTTTGTAGGAAAGAGCAAAGGGGGAAATGTTCAAATAGGCATGCACCAGCCCTGCCACCACCACTGCATCATGGAGGGAGGTTACAGAGTGACAACCCATGGTGCTAATAATGGCCCCCTTCAACTGCTTCCTAACCTCCAAGGCTGCTTCTGTGACTCACTTCTCTTTACACGTCTGACAGTACCAGGAGGCAAGCACAGCAGGCCTGATTATTGGCACTCATGGATGGAAACTCAAATGGCAGAAAAGTCAAGAGACTCACTATATGCCCTGGATGAGAACCAATGGATGAGAATCAAGTGTTCAGGATTTTAGGCTGATGGATTCATAGGGAAATAGCAATGTTGTGGTTACAGTTATTAAAACATGAAATAAGAAGACACAAAAGGAACAGACTGAATCCTAAGACTTGGTTGATTACTAATTCAGAGAACCATCTCACAACTTGGGTCAGTGTGAAGGACCTGGCATCACCAGCTTTGCTCGCCGCCTAGCCCATGGAAGATGTCCACCGATGTCTGCAGTGTCGACCTGGTGCTGAATGTGGTAAGCGCCACACAAGCCTCGGATGCTGTTGTTCCCACCAACAGCTTTGCCATCCCCTCATCCAGACAGCTTTCCCACACGGTTACCAGCCAGCCTAGAGGAAGGCGGGCCCTTTCCTTGTTTAAATGCCAGCAGAATGGCCCAAATGCAAGACTCCATGTATCATTGTCATTATCAGATTGTATTGTATAAATACTGAAAACTGAGCTCTGAATCCCCTGATAATGACCGCCCCCAGGCCTCTTAGGGCCGTCTCCAGGGGAAAACACGTCTCTGGCTCCCGACCCAGCTTTCTGCAGACCAGCTGGCCGCCCGGGGCCATCACGTGTCATCCCCATCGATGTGTCGTTTGCTGTTTGCTCTGCGATATGGTAGTTACTAGACAGCCATGGCACACGATTATGGGGCACCATGTGATATGTTCTGTGTCTCTCAACCACAAGAGGATCAGGGTCATTAGCAAACCACTCACCTGAAACACCTGTCACTTCCTGGTGCTGGGAATAGTTCAGCTCTTCTCCTCAATCTGCTCTGAAATATACAGTAAATCACTGCTGAGCCCAAGGGTGCCAGCCTTCCCTCCTATCCGACTGTGCTTTTTACCCATTAGTCAACGCTTCCCCGTCCCCCACCCCAACAGGCTTTCCTCACCAGGGGCACAGGGGAAAAGTCTTTCTAGTGTGACCTGCTGGCTGTTTCCTGTGCGTCTGTGCTCACTGAGCATGTTTGGCAGTGGTGCTAGCTTCCATAGCGTTAATGTATCCTCCACCCCCCCCACACACACACACACACCAGGCTATACTGCTGGTCTTCTTCAAACACTGAGCTATTCAGCATGTCTTCTTTTTGGCCTTGATTTTCCAGAACTAAACACTAAATGGCGCCCAATTATAGTAATTATCTCCTCCTGTTCCTGATGTCATTAGATCCCTCTTTAGCTGTGTGCGTCTACTTTTGCTTTACTGCAACCGTCCTCCGAAGAGGCAGCTCATGCCTTTCTTGTAATCTGCAAGTCAGTGATAGAAATAGTTAAGGTATCGATTATCACTTAATATGTGTACAGGTGTGCATGCAAACACACACACACACACACACACACACACCCTTGATTTCTGCTCAGCACTATCCGAAAAAAGAAAGTTGTATTTGCTTTTCAGAGTCCCAGAAAAAGCAAAGCCCCAGTTAGTTAAAAATCCAGCTGACTGTCATGCTGAGTGCTTGAGGAGAGTCTTCCTGGGCATTGATTGCAGAGAAGTGGACCATAGCCAGCAACCTCAGGGAAGGAAGCAGTTCTAGAACTCAGTGCAGTGGCACTCCAGTCCGCCTTCCACCACCACACACCTGCGTTGCTGGGTGGGGAAAATGAGTGTTTTTGTTGATGGCTGGCTGCAGCAACTGTCTACTGCCTACCTCATTCTATGAGTTCATGAATTGAGTAAGTAGAGAAATAGGGGCTACTTCCCAAGTCGGGACCGGAATGAAAGAGTCTCTTCCTTAACTAGAAAGTTTACCAAGGAAATGGATTGGAAGATCCCTTCCTCTAGAGAATTGTCATTGAACTTCCACAGCATTTACTGCAGCCAGGGGTGTGTGCGTTGTATTCAGTCAGAAGTATTCAGACTCACGAAAGTGCGGTGCATGCTGTAAAGACAGAGGCCCGGGGACCCTGGCCCCGTCCACGTGCTTTGTTTCGTGGCCTCTGTTCCATGTTTGGTCTGAATGGGCATTTGGTTTTGGGGCAGCGCTGGACTTTCTAGAAACCTGTGCGGTCCCAGCCTTCTGGTGTAAGGGCAGTGGAGCACTTAAGACCTCGGGAGATGGAGGAAGGAAAACGGCCTCGGCCAAGGAGGAGACAGGCCAGGCAACACGCAGGCAACAGGCCAGACCTGATCTGTGTGTCCACTTACGTCCCTGCGCACGAGGGAAGGGCGTCAACAGGAGACATGGGGTGCAGGAGAGGAAGCAAAGCTAGGTGGTTGGCAAGTGCAGGGACCGCGCAGGGAGGAGGGCCCGGGCTGGCCCGCGGAGGCTCGCCTGCCCACAATCCCACGGGCTCCCGGGGGAGGGGACGGGAGGCGGGGTGACGGGGATCAGAACCCCGAGCCCAGCTCTGCAGACCTGGCCACTCGGAGGTCCACGGGGCTCTCCCGCGCGGGGCGTGATCAGACAGTGGAAGTGTAAAAAGGGTGCCCAGATGACCCCGCCGAGGAAGGGTGCGGGACCAAGGGTGACTGCTGCCACAGCTCCTGGGCGAAGCTCTCCCCAGGAGAGCTCCCCAGGCGCTGCCCTCGAAGGCGGAGACTGGTCTGCGAGCACGAGGCGGGCACGAGGCGGGCAGCGCATGCGCAAATGCGGGTGTGGGCCGGCCATTCGAGGTGAGCGGGGAAGGGAAGGCCGCTCCGCTCCCCCGTGCCGACTCAGCGACCGTGTGCGCGAGGTGAGGCCCGGGGAAGGCCCCGGTGGGCGCTTGTGTCCACAAGACCGCGTGACGGCCACTTCCTGGGGACGCGGCAGGGCCAGACCCTGAGACCTGGGCACACGCATGGTGGATGAAAGGGTGCTGCGCGGCTCTGCGCCCGCGCTTCCGGCCTCCCGGCTCCCAGCTCCCTACCCTGCGCCCGCGCTTCCGGCCTCCCGGCTCCCAGCTCCCTACCCTGCGCCCGTGCTTCCTGTCCCCAGCTCCCTACCCTGCGCCCGCGCTTCCTGTCCCCAGCTCCCTACCCTGCGCCCGCGCTTCCTGTCCCCAGCTCCCTACCCTGCGCCCGCGCTTCCTGTCCAATGGCTCCCTACCCTGCGCCCGCGCTTCCTGTCCCCAGCTCCCTACCCTGCGCCCGCGCTTCCTGTCCCCAGCTCCCTACCCTGCGCCCGCGCTTCCTGTCCCCAGCTCCCTACACTGCGCCCGCGCTTCCTGTCCAACGGCTCCCTACACTGCGCCCGCGCTTCCTGTCCCCAGCTCCCTACACTGCGCCCGCGCTTCCTGTCCCCAGCTCCCTACCCTGCGCCTGCGCTTCCTGTCCAATGGCTCCCTACCCTGCGCCCGCGCTTCCTGTCCAACGGCTCCCTACCCTGCGCCCGCGCTTCCTGTCCCCAGCTCCCTACACTGCGCCCGCGCTTCCTGTCCCCAGCTCCCTACACTGCGCCCGCACTTCCTGTCTCCCGGCTTCCAGCACTGCGCCCTCGCTGTCTCCCGGCTTCCAGCTCAGCGGCCCCACCCTCTGCCCAGACATCCCCATCAGAATGCAGAACGGACCGGGAAACGTGCAGCCGCTCGTTGGGAGCCAGTCTTTCCGCTGGCTTTCATCTTCCTTTCATTGCACATAACACCAGCATGGAAATGGACTTAGGATTGCCCACCACGTGTTTCACTCACAGCTATTAATTGGCTACCACCTGACTTGACTCAAAAATCCCTGGCAGGGTTAGAATATATAAAAGAGGCTAAACTTTAGGAAGACCTCGCATACTTGGGCACACCCATTTTACCAGGCACTGAAATTAAACCAGAATGCATCCTTGTTTGCAGTTTTCCAGCTCCTTTCTAGTGCAGGCAGCCTGAGCAGAAAACTAATCTGCCGTGGTGGTTCCAAAGCCTTCCTTGAAACCTGGGGAAGCGGCCCGTCCTGTTTCCTACGTAAAACATTCCATTTGTGCTTTTTCTTGCATTGCACAAAACACCTTATTACAATAGACGTTTCAATAACACCAGCAGTATTTTTTTCTAGTTCTTTCAAAAAAAAAACAAAAACCACCTGGTCATATTCTCATCTTATAACAATGTCTGTAGATGTGGTGCATTTTGCATTTTGCAAAAATGACCGACAACTCAACAACCCAGCCGCGTGTTCCCAGGAACCTGCAGGGTTG
Organism: Dipodomys spectabilis; assembly: GCF_019054845.1. Lineage (NCBI taxonomy): Eukaryota > Metazoa > Chordata > Mammalia > Rodentia > Heteromyidae > Dipodomys > Dipodomys spectabilis. Next base: position 11,342,803 of record NW_024870711.1, read on the forward strand.
CAGGTGGGGAACTGGGGTGCTCAGGTCACAGCGTTGAGGTGCCTGTAGCTGAGAAAGCACATCCTGCTTAGGCTGATTCTCAGGTGCAGGCTGCAGGGGTGTGGCTGGTCCCTGGACCACTGAGTCTTAACTTTGATTGCACACTAGCACCACCAGAGGTTTTTGTTTTTTTTTTCTTGTTGGTCATGGGGCTTGAACTCTGGGCCTGAACACTGTCCCTCAGCTCTTCAGCTCAAGGTGAGCACTCTACTGCTTGAGCCACAGCGCCACTTCTGGTTTTCTAGTGGTTTATTGGAGATAAGAGTCTCACGGACTTTTCTGCCTGGGCTGGCTTTGAACCGTGATCCTCAGATCTCAGCCTCCTCAGTAGCTAGGATTACAGGTGTGAGCCACCAGCACCCAGCATCCAGAGATTTCTTTTTAAAGACAGGTACTGGGGACCCATCCCTGAGGCTCAGAGTTCCCTCTAGGTCGGGCTGGTAGACAGCAGATCAGGCCATGAATTTTTTACAGCTCTTTGGGTGAGCTGTTCTGCATGAAATCCAAGGGCCTCGAGCATGGAGGCCCCAGACAGGGAGAGCTAGAAGCCCAGTATGTGACCTTACTGCTCAGCCCTGTGGTGGGCTTCCAGTAGAGTGGCCGAGAAACAGCTTCACCCCTTTGCACACATCAGCTCCAGTCTCTGCTTGCTCCTCTGGACATGGGCTTCCCCTAGTGTCCAGCCAGCATCCCTGCCTCCCTGTCCACCCCAGCTGCCTCAGGTGAGGGCAGAAGGCTGCTGCCCCTAGCCATTCACCCGCCAGAGGCCACAGCTGAGCTTCTGGCCCGGTTTCCTGGTCCTCCCACAGGGGTCCCGGGCTGCTGGCACACCTTTCCTGTGTGTGGCTCTGGGCCACTCAGCCTCCGCCCTGCCTTCTCCTCCTGACACGAGGGTGTGCAGGAAGCATGGTCTCCATCCCCACCCCCCAGCATTCTCTCTGCCTTTCCATCAGAGTGAGACCACTTCTTAGCTGTCAGTCACCCCCAGAAAACAGTTTCCCCCAGACGCCTTCTGTAACAGGAGGGACCCTTGAGTGGAATACGTAGTCACAAAATGACAGGTGCTGTGTGTTCCTGCTTACTTCAGATGAAGGACCTCAGTGCGTGGTAGTTCCTGCCTGTAATCGCAGCACTTGAGAACTGGGGCAGGAGGATTACAAGCTCCAGGCCAGCCTGGGCTACCTGGAGAGGCCCTTTCAACATTAAAAAAATCAAACCACCTACAGTGTTCGAAACCCACAGAGACAGGAAGTGGGATGGTGGGGGCGGGGCAGGGGGAGGTAGGGACAGAGTTCCCATCAGGACAATGGAAGGGCTGGGGGTGCTGACAGGGCATGCACTCTGTCCGGTGAGCTGTGCACATGGGCACAGAGAACTGCTTCTCTGAGCCTCTGTGAGGGAGGCCAGAGGAGGCCGTGCTGCCAGGCCCCAGCACCTCCATGCCAGCCACCATCCTGGTCCACATCTGACCTGTTTGCCAGATGGTGTGTGGCGGCCAGCACACAACTGTACCACACCGTGATGAGCCAGCACGGGGTGAACTCAGATTCCCGGGCACAGACCACATTCCTCTGGCCAGATGGATGCTGAAGTGCCTGGAGGAGCGGACACGGGTGTCAAACAGTGGACATTTGGGTGTTAGGCTGCTAAATAGCAGTGGTGTCTGGTGAGCTGTGCGGGACTGGAGCATGGTCAGTCCGAATGGCCGCCGATGGCCCTGCCGGCACCTCTGTGCCAAGGATGGAAATGGGGGGTGAAATGCTGTGAGGGTTGTGGTTTTGGAGCTTCTGTCTGACCCACCACCTTTTCTTCCTTTCCAAATAGATTTTCATCTTCGAGAACAACATCTACTACCGCGCACACGTGGGGAGGCAGGCCATCCGCGTGGTCTCCACAGGGAAGGAGGGTGTGATCTACAACGGCCTCAGCGACTGGCTCTACGAAGGTAGTGGGTGGCCGCGCTGCAGCCAGGAGGGAGCTGCGAGCAGCTGGGCGGGGGATGGGGCGGGGGACTGCACATGGCTGAGGCTCTGTGTCTGTCTGTCTGGGACTTGGTGTGTGGCTGGGCTGGTACATGGCCAGGTGGGTGCGTTGGCTGGGGTTGATGAGTGGCTGGGGTCAGTACATGGCTGAAGTGCGTGGCAGAGGCCCAGTGTGTGGCTGGTATCCACACATGGCTGAATCAGCACGTGGCTGGGGTCCTATGTCGGGCTGCAGATAGGAACAATGAGTGTTCTCAGGGAAGACTGTGTGGTCACAGGGGCCAGAAGAGACCCCGCCCAGCCACAGGGTCTTGGTAACTTCACTCCAAAACTCTGCACCTGCTCTGTAGGTAGGGGAGGCCCGCTGTGCCCTCCATCTATCCACAGATCACCAGAGGGCGAGTGGAATGCATTCAGCAAGTGCACAGCTACATCCACTGTGGTCTGGGGTGGGAAGAGGGTGCTGCTGTGTTCGTTACTTCAAAGTAATAGTTACAGTAGTAGCAATCAGTGTGACCAGAATAGTCACTGTTACTTATTTTTAAGGCCAAGGTCAAGGCCCCCAGGCAGCCCCCAGAGCCATGGGGTAGGAGCCCCTCACTCCATCCCCACCCCGCCCTGCAGGCCACGCAATTCCCAGGGCCATGCAGGCTGAGCTACCACAGGGCCACACCAACAAGAGCCCGAGTCCTGACTCAACTCTCCTTTGCAATCCATAACCAGGAGATTCAAAACATCTTCTTCAGCGTCTTCTTAGTAACACACAGAAGAACATTGCTTTGCCATTCAAAGCATCTTCTGGAGCGTCTTCTTAGTAACACAGAAGAGCATTGCTTTGCCATTCAGGTTAAGCTTTCACTTTAGCAAACCCATTGACAGTGCCCTTTTGTCCTTCTAGGCCTTTGTGAGAAATTATGCAGATGTGGTAAGACAGCAACCGGCCAGCTTAATCTGCTTAGTTGTGTATGCTAGTAGGTTCTCTCTGTTGATGCTTAGACTTCAGAACTTGGGAGCCCTGAAGAAGCTTGCTTCTTTTTTAATATCTGGAAAATATACTTTGAGGGTTGCTTTTGCCTAGTCAGCGACTTAACTTTTATTTCCAGACTGTTCCTTTAAGGGAAGTGGGTATGTAAGGAGCAGCCTGAATGCCTCTGCAGAGAGCCTGAATCTGGGCAGGTTGGTTGGAGCAGCTCAGCTGTATTAAATGGGAAGGAGCCGCCGCAGTCAGACCTTGTGTTTAGTGGTAGCAAAGTGCTCTATTGATCTGTTTTGTTTCCCAAGGAGAGGCACAGACATATTGAACATGGCAGGGTATTGGAGACACGGAGAGAGAAGAGGTAGGGAGCAGGGAGCTCCTACCTCTCTACCACTCCCTGTCCACTAGGGGCAGCCTACAGTGAGGGGAGCGGAGCACCAGGATGGCCCACTCCGCTCCCCTCCCCCCCCCCCCCCCCCCCCCCCCCCCCCCCCCGCCATGGTCTCCAATCCCCAGGATGGCCTGTTCTGGCTGTCAGCTGGGTGGCATCTGTCTTGGCGGCATTCTAGACAGAGACCATGGCCCAGGCCAGGGTGACTGGAGACAAGATTCATCTGCCAAGTACACATCCTCATTCCTCCAAGCAGAGGTTGCATTCTTACACAGAGCTGTGGTTTTAATAGGAGCATGAGGATAGTTTGATGTACCATGCACTGCTTGAAGTTTTGCTAAAGTCGGCTGGCCACAAACTAAAGTCAGGACAAGGGGTGTTTTTGGTTGAGTGTTTGAATGGGTGCTTTTGTGCAAGGCTGACGATTGCATAGACCCTGACCGTGTGCACTTAGGGACAAAGCGTGGTCATCCCTGCACTTTCCAACAGGGTTCTTTGTCACCATGGTTATAGAACAGGTTACATTTTCCAATCGCTCTTGGTTTATCAAGTATCACTAGATTATTTTCATCCTTTTCTTAATCATGAGACTTTCAAGTCAGTCATAGTCCGGTGAAGCTGCCAGCCTCACACCTCGATACTGAAGCTTGCCTGCAGAGGCACGTGCAGAAGATGAGGCATGGCGTGCGAGGCCCACCCTCTGGAAGCCAGCTGGCTTAGGGCATTTCAGGCATCCAGGCACTCAACCCAGCCCAGCTGAAGTGCTGATGGAGGGCCAGGCTTCAGTGAACCTGCAGAGCCGTTTGCTGAGCATGGCATGGGCCATTGGGCTGGCATGGCAGGGAGGATGGAAAAGATGCCCTGCAGGGAATTCGGGGAATTCACTGACAATCTGGTCTGCTATGATGACACCTGGGTTGAATTGAAACCCTGACTGTTCCAGAGCTTCAAAAGCTCTCAGGAGCAGGTATGAAGGAGGTGAGGGGTCACTGTGCACAGGAGCAGGTGTGGAGGAGGTGAGGGGTCACTGTGCACAGGAGCAGGTGTGAAGGAGGTGAGGGGTCACTGTGCACAGGAGCAGGTGTGGAGGAGGTTAGGGGTCACTGTGCACAGGAGCAGGTGTGGAGGAGGTTAGGGGTCACTGTGCACAGGAACAGGTGTAGAGGAGGTGAGGGGTCACTGTGTACAGGAGCAGGTGTGGAGGTGAGGGGTCACTGTGCACAGGAGCAGGTGTGGAGGAGGTGAGGGGTCACTGTGCACAGGAGCATGTGGAGAGGAGGTGAGGGGTCACTGCACAGGAGCAGGTGTAGAGGAGGTGAGGGGTCACTGCACAGGAGCAGATGTGGAGGAGGTGAGGGGTCACTGTGCACAGGAGCAGGTGTGGAGGAGGTGAGGGATCACTGTGCACAGGAGCAGGTGTGGAGGAGGTGAGGGGTCACTGTGCACAGGAGCAGGTGTGGAGGAGGTGAGGGGTCACTGTACAGGAGCAGGTGTGGAAGAGGTGAGGGGTCACTGCACAGGAGCAGATGTGGAGGAGGTGAGGGGTCACTGTGCACAGGAGCAGGTGTGGAGGAGGTGAGGGGTCACTGTGCACAGGAGCAGGTGTAGAGGAGGTGAGGGGTCACTGCACAGGAGCAGGTGTGGAGGAGGTGAGGGATCACTGTGTACAGGAGCAGGTGTGGAGGAGGTGAGGGGTCACTGTACAGGAGCAGGTGTGGAGGAGGTGAGGGGTCACTGTGCACAGGAGCAGGTGTGGAGGAGGTGAGGGGTCACTGTACAGGAGCAGGTGTGGAGGAGGTGAGGGGTCACTGTGCACAGGAGCAGGTGTGGAGGAGGTGAGGGGTCACTGCCACAGGAGCAGGTGTGGAGGAGGTGAGGGGTCACTGCACAGGAGCAGGTGTGGAGGAGGTGAGGGGTCACTGCACAGGAGCAGGTGTGGAGGAGGTGAGGGGTCACTGTGCACAGGAGCAGGTGTGGAGGAGGTGAGGGGTCACTGTGCACAGGAGCAGGTGTGGAGGAGGTGAGGGGTCACTGTACAGGAGCAGGTGTGGAGGAGGTGAGGGGTCACTGTGCACAGGAGCAGGTGTGGAGGAGGTGAGGGGTCACTGCACAGGAGCAGGTGTGGAGGAGGTGAGGGGTCACTGTACAGGAGCAGGTGTGGAGGAGGTGAGGGGTCACTGTGCACAGGAGCAGGTGTGGAGGAGGTGAGGGGTCACTGCACAGGAGCAGGTGTAGAGGAGGTGAAGGGTCACTGTGCACAGGAGCAGGTGTGGAGGAGGTGAGGGGTCACTGTGCACAGGGGCATGTGTGGAGGAGGTGAGGGGTCACTGTGCACAGGAGCAGGTGTGGAGGAGGTGAGGGGTCACTGTACAGGAGCAGGTGTGGAGGAGGTGAGGGGTCACTGTGCACAGGAGCAGGTGTGGAGGAGGTGAGGGGTCACTGCACAGGAGCAGGTGTGGAGGAGGTGAGGGGTCACTGCACAGGAGCAGGTGTGGAGGAGGTGAGGGGTCACTGTGCACAGGAGCAGGTGTGGAGGAGGTGAGGGGTCACTGTGAACAGGAGCAGGTGTGGAGGAGGTGAGGGGTCACTGTACAGGAGCAGGTGTGGAGGAGGTGAGGGGTCACTGTGCACAGGAGCAGGTGTGGAGGAGGTGAGGGGTCACTGCACAGGAGCAGGTGTGGAGGAGGTGAGGGGTCACTGTACAGGAGCAGGTGTGGAGGAGGTGAGGGGTCACTGTGCACAGGAGCAGGTGTGGAGGAGGTGAGGGGTCACTGTGTACAGGAGCAGGTGTGGAGGAGGTGAGGGGTCACTGTGCACAGGAGCAGGTGTGGAGGAGGTGAGGGGTCACTGTGCGCAGGAGCAGGTGTGGAGGAGGTGAGGGGTCACTGTGCACAGGAGCAGGTGTGGAGGAGGTGAGGGGTCACTGTGCACAGGAGCAGGTGTAGAGGAGGTGAAGGGTCACTGTGCACAGGAGCAGGTGTGGAGGAGGTGAGGGGTCACTGTGCACAGGGGCATGTGTGGAGGAGGTGAGGGGTCACTGTGCACAGGAGCAGGTGTGGAGGAGGTGAGGGGTCACTGTACAGGAGCAGGTGTGGAGGAGGTGAGGGGTCACTGTGCACAGGAGCAGGTGTGGAGGAGGTGAGGGGTCACTGCACAGGAGCAGGTGTAGAGGAGGTGAGGGGTCACTGTGTACAGGAGCAGGTGTGGAGGAGGTGAGGGGTCACTGTGCGCAGGAGCAGGTGTGGAGGAGGTGAGGGGTCACTGTGCACAGGGGCATGTGTGGAGGAGGTGAGGGGTCACTGTGCACAGGAGCAGGTGTGGAGGAGGTGAGGGGTCACTGTGTACAGGAGCAGGTGTGGAGGAGGTGAGGGGTCACTGTGCACAGGAGCAGGTGTGGAGGAGGTGAGGGGTCACTGCACAGGAGCAGGTGTGGAGGAGGTGAGGGGTCACTGTGCACAGGAGCAGGTGTGGAGGAGGTGAGGGGTCACTGTGTACAGGAGCAGGTGTGGAGGAGGTGAGGGGTCACTGTGCACAGGAGCAGGTGTGGAGGAGGTGAGGGGTCACTGTGCACAGGAGCAGGTGTGGAGGAGGTGAGGGGTCACTGTGCACAGGAGCAGGTGTGGAGGAGGTGAGGGGTCACTGTGCACAGGAGCAGGTGTGGAGGAGGTGAGGGGTCACTGTGCACAGGAGCAGGTGTAGAGGAGGTGAGGGGTCACTGTGCACAGGAGCAGGTGTGGAGGAGGTTAGGGGTCACTGTGCACAGGAGCAGGTGTGGAGGAGGTGAGGGGTCACTGTGCACAGGAGCAGGTGTGGAGGTGAGGGGTCACTGTGCACAGGAGCAGGTGTGGAGGAGGTGAGGGGTCACTGTGCACAGGAGCAGGTGTGGAGGAGGTGAGGGGTCACTGTACAGGAGCAGGTGTGGAGGAGGTGAGGGGGTCACTGTGCACAGGAGCAGGTGTGGAGGAGGTGAGGGGTCACTGTGCACAGGGGCAGGTGTGGAGGAGGTGAGGGGTCACTGCACAGGAGCAGGTGTAGAGGAGGTGAGGGGTCACTGCACAGGAGCAGGTGTGGAGGTGAGGGGTCACTGCACAGGAGCAGGTGTGGAGGAGGTGAGGGGTCACTGTGTGCAGGAGCAGGTGTGGAGGAGGTGAGGGGTCACTGTGCACAGGAGCAGGTGTGGAGGAGGTGAGGGGTCACTGTGCACAGGAGCAGGTGTGGAGGAGGTGAGGGGTCACTGTGCACAGGAGCAGGTGTGGAGGAGTTGAGTGTGTCGCTGTCCAGCGAGATCATTTTACTGGCAGTGGCAGTTGAGGTTTGGGGCGGCCCTCAGGGTGCATTCAGATGCCAGGGAGGGTGTCCATGGAGTGTGGTCATCAATGGGGCTCATTCTCCTCAGCCACACTCACGTGCTCCCCAGTGAGCACCAGGCCCGGGCCTGCGGTGTCCGTTCCGCCTCATGTGGGGCTGCTGGGCTTCACACCTCTGCCTGGAGGCCATGCAGCAGCTGGAGGGAGGCCCCTTCCGCTGTGCTCTTCTGTTTCTCAAAGCATCTCTGGAAGAGTCCACCCTCGTGACACTGTGCTTTCCTCGTCCTGCAAAGGTGCAGGTGAGCCCTAGTGGATTCATTTGAGTTACTCAATAACTTCTTCAGTGTTGTTGCATGCTTTGTAATTTGAGGATTTTAAAAATGGAAAAAGATGGAAGAAAGCATGCTTTCACAGGGAAACAAAAGAACAGGGGTGTTTGTGGAATTGTTTCTAATAGTCTTTCCTTGCCCATTTGCAGAAAAAGCAAGACATTTACAATCCATGAGGGAAAAACACTCCCTGGGTAGCATCTTACACATAACTCGTGTGCTGGAAATTTAAACTGATGGTGCAGTGAACATTTCTGTTTTGTGCCCTGTGTCGCACACTGGCCTGCGATGTGCTAGCTGTATTTTTTATGTCTGTTATACATAGACCAAAGCCAATCTGCACCATCCTTAACAGTCTCCTATCAAGTAGCAATGACCGTTGAACTCTTAGAGGTCAATGGAGAATGTATGACCCTCCGTCCTTTTGCCAAGGAGTGGGTAATTCATACCTCTTGTGCAGCTTTTCTTAATCCTTGGGAAATACATCTCAAGAACAGTACTGGAATTACTTTTGGAGTGTCGGACCTGCTGGAATATGGATTCTTGGTTGGGTTCATCAACTGCTGGTTCAGGGCCCTCACTCAGTAATGAACCACACAGAAAGATCAATGCAGATTTACATCTGCCCATCCCACAGCTCCCCACTCAGCTGTCATAGTTAAAATATGTTGCGGTAATACACTGGGAACATTATACACTGGGTATAATGTTCAGATATGTGCATGGCTATTGGAGCTGTGGCTTTCGAGTTGCCTCTGTTGTTTCTGTCTCTGATGTGCATGGTGGGAAGTTCAGACACAGCAGTGGCCATCAGGAAACCAAAAAAACAAGCTCTTGGGAAGCTCAGCTCAGAGGGCAGCGCATAGGCATCATTTAGCTTCTCTGTCTCCCTCTCCTTCCCTTTGTCCCTCCCTCCACCATTCCTCCTTTTCCTTTTTCTGTAACATTTGCATTATTTGTCTCGCTTTCTGTGAGGAAGTGTCCTTGCAGAGGTCAGCCGAGGACAGAGCAGCTTCAGCACACCAGAGGCCCTTTGTTGTAGGAACTAGGACTAAAGAGGAGGCAGATTCCAGGCCTGTTTCTTTCTCACTCATCTTTTAACCAATAGTGTTCAGTGTCCTGGAAATGTCACCCTGCTCTCCCAGGTCACCCTGAGTGATGCCACTTGGGGTGGGAAGTTAGACACATGGGCCTGCTGTCACCTCCAACTGTACAAGTTCATGATTCTCAGTACAGTCCTATAGCCCTGGTGACCCTGTTGCAAACTATGGCTAGCATTCCCAGACGGCTGTCCATCCAATGCAAGGTCCAGACAGCTGTCCATCTAATGCAAAGTCCAGACAGCTGTCCATCCACTGCAAAGTACAGACAGATGTCCATTCAACAATGCAAAGTCCAGATGACTATCCATCCAATGCAAAGTACAGACAGATGTCCATCCAATGCAAAGTCCAGATGACTATCCATCCAATGCAAAGTACAGACAGATGTCCATCCAATGCAAAGTCCAGACAGATGTCCATCCAATGCAAAGTCCAGACAGATGTCCATCCAATGCAAAGTCAAGGCAGATGTCCATCCAATGCAAAGTCAAGGCAGATGTCCATCCAATGCAAAGTCCAGACAGATGTCCATCCAATGCAAAGTCAAGGCAGATGTCCATCCAATGCAAAGTCCAGACAGATGTCCATCCAATGCAAAGTCAAGGCAGATGTCCATCCAATGCAAAGTCAAGGCAGATGTCCATCGAATGCAAGGTCAAGGCAGATGTCCATCCAATGCAAAGTCCAGACAGATGTCCATCCAATGCAAAGTACAGACAGATGTCCATCCAATGCAAAGTCCTGACAGATGTCCATTCAATGCAAAGTCTAGACAGATGTCCATCCAATGCAAAACCAAGGCAGATGGTTCGTCTAATGCAAAGTCTAGACAGATGTCCATCCAATGCAAAACCAAGGCAGATGTCCATCCAATGCAAAGTCAAGGCAGATGTCCATCCAATGCAAAGTCTAGACAGATGTCCATCCAATGCAAAACCAAGGCAGATGGTCCGTCTAATGCAAAGTCTAGACAGATGTCCATCCAATGCAAAACCAAGGCAGATGTCCATCCAATGCAAAGTCTAGACAGATGTCCATCCAATTCAAAACCAAGGCAGATGTCCATCCAATGCAAAGTACAGACAGATGTCCATCCAATGCAAAACCAAGGCAGATGTCCATCCAATGCAAAGTCCAGACAGATGTCCATCCAATGCAAAGTCTAGACAGATGTCCATCCAATGCAAAGTCTAGACAGATGTTTACTCAATGAAGAGTCAAGGCAGCTGTCCATCCGATGCAAAGTCAAGGCCCATCTAGGCAGAGACCACCTGTACCTCAGAACTGCCCAAGAAGGAGGAAGTATTTTATCCAGTGCTGTGTTCTTTCTGTCTCTTGACACCCTATTTGTTAAAGGAAATAAAACAAGCAGCTGTGTGAACACCAAGCCTATAGTAGCGATCACCCAAGCATAATTCCCACAGGGCACCCTGGGAGGTATCGCCCCGCAGAGGAGGCCAGGGCTCTCTGTCACCAGGCCTGATGAGCTTTAGATCCACAGCTCTTCTGCTCCCCACCACTCGGTTTTGGTCTGTTCAGACTTTGGGCTGTCACCTCAGCCGGGGTTTCCACTAACAGTGACGTTTCATCCACCGCCACGTGGCCACTCTTGTGTCCCTTGACAGGGAGGAGACATGAGAAACTCTCAGAGCAAACAAGCTGTGTCCCAGGAGGATATCCAGAGCCTGTGCTGGCCCACGCGGTCCCCTGATGTGGGAGTTGTGACTCCAGTCTCTGCCAAGGGCCCTCCTCAGGTTCAGCCCTGTGGACTTGCAGCACGGCACAGCACGAACACTTGATGACGTGAAGGTGGGAGGGAGGAGGGAGGCGGCCGAAGAGAAGACATGGAATGGTGGGAGGTCAAGCCCGCTGGGAAGGAAGCCAGCACGGCCGTCTAAAGCAACTTCTGCCTCTCTCGCTTTGTGTTGTGGGGGCTCTGTTCTCTCCAGAACTCACGCTGTCAGTTCCCTCATGGGACACCAAGACACTGTGACACTTGGCTCCACCTTCAAGAAGCTTTCAAGATGCTATTTGCTTCTTTTGTTTTTGTTTGTCTGTCATGGGGCTTGAACTCTGGGCCTGGGCACTGTCCCTCTGCTGTTCAGCTCTTCAGCTCTACCTCTTGAGCCACAGCACCACTTCCTCAAGATGATATTTGATCACACCCTAATTAGAGGTATAATTTTCTCGCAAAATGAAACATTCTTAACCAAGACTGTAGAAATGAATGCTATAGAAAACTAAACCCATTAATTCAAGAATTATTTTAAAAGGTAAAATTTTGTCCTTTTTTTTTTCCTTTTCTTGTATTGCCAGCACTTATTTCCCAAACTCTTTTTACTTCTGTCTTTATAAAGTTTCAGATCTGCCTAAAGTCCTATGAGGTGTGACTAACAAAAGCTCCTCCTCAGACAGAATCTTCTAGAAGAGCTGGGAGAGGGGAGCTAACGAGAGGGCCTGTGGCTGTCCCCCACATCAGCCACTGTGCCATCCCTGGGAACAGTCGGTCTGCCCTGGTGTGGATGAGCCTCCATCTTCCCACATTGCCCTGGAGTGTGGCACAGTGGTCAGTGCCCCCCAGGGTCTGCCTTGCCCTTCCTAGCTCTGTTCTATGGCTCTGGCCTCAGTTAGCCCCCAAACTGCACAGCTAGGAGATTGGGGACCTCAAGGGCCTCGGGGACTTAGGGACACAAGGCTGACACCAACACTTGATGTCTCTGCCTCCCAAAGACTCAACACAACAGAATCCTCACACCTCGGCCAAACGAAGGTGTCCTTGGCAGCTTCAGGACGTGTCCTTGGATGACCTTGCTCGGACATGATGCTCATTCAGGGGAAACAGAGGAAGAAATAAAGGATGGTGGTTGGAGAGCAGTGAGCCCTGTTGCTGAACTGGCTGAACCCCGGTGGAAGCTGGGTGCTCCCCTCTCAGGCAGCTCCATGACTGCTTCCAGACCTTGCCATCTTGTCTCTGTGCATGGGGATGCCAGCTCCCTGCCAGGGATCTCCATGCCTCCATCTGTTGCACTGAGTCCGCGAAGATACCTGTCTGGAGCCAAAAGTTGAGTCTCTCAACATAATAGGCTTGACTATCTCACTGGAACATCTTGAGGCTGAGTTTACAGAATCCGACCCTCATCCTGCCCTAAGTAAACATCCTGCAGCTACTAAAGACCACCTTTTCACCACGCCCTAAGTCCAAACATATAAATACCCTTGTGTGAAAAATAAAAATTGGCAGCTTGATCAGAATCCTTGTCTTGCTGTCATTCTTCGTGTCTCTTGTCCCTTCATTCCTTCTAACTTAGGTTCACTGCCCTCACTGACGTCCTGCGGGTCGGGACAGATACCTGCTGCTTCTCATCACTGATCATCAGAAGTGAAACTGAGGAGGGAAGCGGAGACAGCTAAGGGACCTTCCAGCAAAGGGCGAAGGGGTTGGAGCCCTGGTGCAGGTGGTAGGGCTCCTGCCAGTGAGCAAAAGCATCAGATACCCCATTTGAGTCCCAGTCTTGGTCCAAACAAAAGAGAAAGGGTGACGGGACTTTTCCAGCTGCTGGACCTGACCTTAGCTAGTGCCAGGCCTTAGCTACTTTGGATTGAGACTGTGCAAGAACAGGAAACAGAAAACAGGAAGAGATGTCCCCGGCAGACAACGCAGCAGGAGGGGGCCATGGATTTCCTTGAACAACATTGGCAGGCCTGCAGGTTCACAGCGCCAGGGTTGCTGTTGCTTTGGGCTCTGATGGAATTTCACATCGCCGTCCCCTGTGGACCAGTGTCAGAGCATGGTCCCCCAGGAGTGCGTCTACCATTCCCAGCACAGCAGGCAGTTCTGCTGCCAGCTCTCCACCAGCCTTTGATTCTCCAGGTGATATCTGACAAGCCACGGACCCCTGGTTCTCAGAAGCCACTCCTGGTACATTCCTCTAGGGTGGGAGAGAGAAGTCTGTCACCACCCCCCACATCCATGTGAGAGAAGGAGGCCAGGAAATTAGAGCTCTCAAGAAGCTCTGCGAGGACAGCCAGGATGGTGACAGCTGAAAATCTGCACACTCGGAGCCAAGCTATGGAAGACCCAACCCAGAGCCCTGGCTTCCTTCCAGAAGGCACAGTGATCAGGGACACTGCCACCTGGTGGCCGGCTGGGCAGGCTCAGGAGCAGACCTCCGGCACAGCTCCCAGGGAGGCGATTTGTGGGACTGTGCGGTGCTCTGTGATGATAATGAGCCTTCCACAGTGTGTGATATGCAAATAATACAGCGCTGATTAGAGAGCCAGTCTGTGAGCCTCGCGAGGTGAAAGCTCCATTCGCCTTCTGGCTTGACGTGCGCTGATTTCTTTTTTAACCCCCCATTAAATTCTGCTTTCGGCACCTCGGATAAAATATTTAGTGGCGGGGAAAAGGTGGCAGATGCCAGCAGGAATAAATAAGATTTCTCTGTATTTAGAATGAGGCCATTTATTTCCGAGTACAGATCTATCGGGCATGTTATTTATGTCCCTCGCAATTTTCTGGAACCCAGTTTTCTCAGGGTGCTTTGACTCATTTTTTTTTCCGCCCTCCAAATACCTCCGCAGTGAAGTAGCCAAGCCAGGCACAGCTACCATCTGAACCCGAGGAGCCGGGTCCTGTGGGATGGCCTGAAGCCCACTGGCTGGAATCCATTTTGATCCATCTCTTGTCTCATTAAAAGGCCTGCAGCACTGACATTACCCAGACTGATTCTCTGTGAGTGACGGCCCGAGTTGCGGGATGGAGTGTGGTGTAGCAGACAGGCCAATGTCTGGTACTCTGGGGTGTGGCAGAGCCAGATCCTGAGTTCATGGGAAGACATGTCATAGACCCTTATATCCCAAAACACACTGTGAAGGTGTGGGAGTCCCCACAGGACCTCCAGCGTCTCCTGCCTGGGTCCCCACATGAGAAAGGCAGGGCGGCCGCGGGTTCAAATGCAGTGCCGATCCCTCAATCCCCAGGGGTGGTGGGTGAGGGGCTTGTTGAGTACCAAGCCCCAACATGCTGCTTTGGAAACCCCACTCCAGGTACCAGGCTGCTCGTCCACACTCCTAGAAATATCCGCCTGGGTTGATTTAAGACCTAGAGTGCTGTAATCCCAGCAGCCAGGATGACTTCCTTTTCTTTGCTTCAGATCACAATTGGCCAAAGAGCCTCAGGAGAAAGCTGACCATAGAATGGTTCCATTGGTGCCCCGCTTAGATTTGGGGGCAAAGGAGAAACCGAGTGAGTGTTGCTTCTCACTGTAAAAACTTAAGTTGAAGTTCTCTGCCAGCTATCTCACAAAACAAACAGAAGATTCTCTGGAGCCACTAGAGAACTATCTGATCCTGCAAAATGCCACCAAATTCCAGCGTCTCGCTTGGAGATGCGCGTCCTGCAGAGACAGGAGACCAGTCCCCAGGAGCCCCTCTGACTCAGACGCAAGTTCCCTTAAGACGGGAGGGACGCCATTCCCCGGAGGGCTTTGCAGGACCTGGAACTGTCTGCACGGTTTCTAGGATAGACCTGAGGAAGTGAGACAAATCCCGCTTTGCAGGGACATCGACGCCTCAGCCGAGTCTCCTCCCCAGCCAGTCTACTCCAGTTTATCTCATCTCAGTTTATTACAGAGACAACTTATAATCAGCGCCTTACCACTTCATTTCTACTTGCCATCTGGAGATCTGAAACCATCAGCTCTTTGGATGGTGTGAACCCCAGGATTGCACTGGCTCCCCATAACTTGGCAGTGAAGCATCCGGTGTGGGTGTGGGAGCAGAAAGGGCGCTGGGTGCAGGCATTGCCACGCAACGGCGGTGGCATTCTACCTCACGGGCACTGTGAGGCCAGGCCAGACACCCACCACCCACCTGCGGGCCCTTGGCTTCTTCATCTGCAGCCTGGGCATGGCAGTGCTGGCCTTGTGGAGCCCATGAACGTCACAGCAGGTGCGGAGCCGGCACTCGCACACCGTGGCTCTGAGTCCTCATGCTGTTCTCGTGGCGGCAGCCCCTCGCCCAGCAGGAGGGGCTGTGATGCATTATCACTTGCTCCCTCATGGCCTTTGCGTTACTTCAGGAGACCGGTCGTAAGAAGTAGAGTACCCGCAACCCCAGGCACGGCTCGTGTCACACAGGGCGGAGGCCGGCGCTTGCTCTCTGCCAGGCTGGGTTGGTTGGTTTGGCTTAGGTGGTGTTGGGGTTATAGACTCAGGGTTTTGTGCTTCCTGGCAGGCCGTACTGCCTCATGCCTTCAGTCATTCCCTTTGCGGTGTTTTAGGGTCTTGTGTGTGTGCTCAGGCCTGCCTGGACACGGTCCTCCTGTTGACAAGCCTGTGTAGTCAGAGGGCAGGTGTGCGCCACCCGCCTCCTCCAGGCTCTTTATTGGCTGAGGTAGCATCTCGCAGACATTTTGCCCAGGCTGTGCTCTGTGGTCCTCTCCTATCTCTGACACCCTCTTGCATACCGCCTCCCCGGGTAGCTACAGTTACAGGCATGAGCCACCACTCCCAGCTCATCAGTCATGTTTAAACAGGATGTGGTATTGGCGTGGTAATTTTCTACAGGAAAGGGGGCTGGACCCTCCCTGTCTGCACCCCACCCCGACTCCCATCCCAGGAGCCAGCCTGGCCCTGTGTCTGTGCTGGCGCACAGCCTCCCCCATGCTGCCTGCAGCTCAGCTCACGCCACACCAGAGAAAGCCTTCCTCCCTCCCTCCACATCCAAGGAGGAGATCGGAGCTGCCTCTCCATCCATAGGACTGAGCAGCCAAGATGGGAAGATTCCCCTGGGGGCACTTGACCCTCATCACCTCCAGTGCAGACCGTTAACTCTTGGATTTGCCCTTGGTGCAGTTTCACACACGTAAATGACTGCGCTGCAAATAATGATGTTGACAAGGGAAGGGAAGCCCCGCCTCCCGGGCTGAGCCGTCATCAACTAGCAAATGCTCCCGCACGTCCCTTCCTTCTGACGCTGCAGTGATCCAGGAGGTGAAGGGGAGTGGACTCCTCCGTGCTCCTGAGCTGTGGTGCTTGTGCAGGAAGGAGAGCTCTGCATTGTGCTCCAAGAAAGAGTACGTGTGATTAATTTAGTTGGTGAAAGAGAGGGGCTCTTTTTGTGTTCCTGTGTGCACATCTCTGCTCTTCAACTCCACTTGGAGCGTGTCGTTTAAACGGCCACCTCATTGGACCAGGAGCCAGCGGACTGCAGAACGGAGCCGCCCATAACAATGCTAGTGTCAGGATCTCTCCCTTTCCCCTTAGCGTCTCACACTTAATTATAAATTCTCCTTAATGAGCAACCCACATCCTGCAAGAATTTTTTAAAAGCACCAAGGAACAGTGTACTAATGGGAGAGTTAAGGAAAATAAACCCAAGCTATCCGGGTTTTACAGCTGGCCTTGTCACATACGACCCATCTCCCCACGGCTGGAACTGAAGGAGACTGATCTCCCTTCCCCCCTCTGTCTCTCCCCCCCCTTCTATCCTCATACACACATGTGCGCGTGCATGCGCTGGACGCTCATCATCCCTGAGCAGAGTAGACTGGTCTGAAATTCTGTTTCAGCATCAGATCTTGTCATCCACAGCAGTGGTTTTTCCTGAACCCAGATTCTCTGAGCAGTGGCAACGCTCTGCTGATGGCTGATGGAATCAAGTGTTCCTGGCCCAGCTCCAGGCCTTCGCGGTTCCCGCAGGCTCCCCGCACACGCGGGCCCTCCTTCACCTGCACTGGTCTAGCCCTGGCAGCCCACTTTCCTTCTAGTCTAAGAGCGGGTCTGGAAATGGGTTGGGAACAGGCAGGCAGAACTGAGCCAGGACCCTCGGCCCCCCTCCAAGTGTGAGGGTGGGGTTGGCGTGTGGGTACCAGGCTGGGGACATGAGTCCTCTCTCTGGTCTCGGGAGAGAAGGAAGGGACCCTTGTTCTCTTCAGGGCTTTCCAGCACCTCTTCCTTTGCAGCCTGAGTTGGGGTTTTCCGGAGTGGGCCCTGGACTCTGGAAGGCGGCAGGTCTCCTGGTTGCCATCAGTGGGACTCGGCTCCTCCCATGGCCCCGTGCCATCTTGCTCTTTCCCAGCCATTTCTCCTGGGCTCTCCCTCCAGCCCAACCCTGCGCACAGCAGAGGGCCTGTTTCCCACCAGCCCGTCTGCTGGCATCTGTTCCTCGCTGTGCCGCGCAAGCGGTGAATGGCACATCGGGTGACACATCTGGCTCACCTCCTTCTAAACTCACACCTGAAAGCCACTCTTCTGGCTGCTAAGGATGGAAAACCACAAGCCCGGGGCCAGGCCTGCTGCGTTCTCCTTGTCTCTTACCTTCCCGGACCGCTCTCTGCGCATGAGCACCCAAAACGCTCCAGGTGGGCACCCGAGACTGTGGTACCGCCTGTGGGAATCAGGGGCCCAATCTCGCAGATGGAACAGGCAGCACAGTGAGGCAGAGCTGGGCCCCACGTCCCATCCTGGCCTGGGGGAGAGGCTGGGCTGTCACGGCTTCCAGAATCCCGAGGCTCCACAGTCCAGTGCTGCATCTCCAGAGGACCCCACTTTGACAGAGGGCCCCACATTGACATAGGCTCTCACAGGTGACAGAACCTCATGGTTACAGGGGACCTCACAGGTGACAGAGGACCTCACAGGTGACAGAGGATCTCACAGGTGACAGAGGACCTCACAGGTGACAGAGGACCTCACAGGTGACAGAGGATCTCACAGGTGACAGAGGACCTCACAGGTGACAGAGGACCTCACAGGTGACAGAGGACCTCACAGGTGACAGAGGGTCTCACAGGTGACAGAGGTCTCACAGGTGACAGAGGACCTCACAGGTGACAGGATCTCACAGGTGACAGAGGGTCTCACAGGTGACAGAGGACCTCACAGGTGACAGAGGGTCTCACAGGTGACAGGGGATCTCACAGGTGACAGAGGATCTCACAGGTGACAGGGGGTCTCACAGGGGACAGGACCTCACAGGTGACAGAGGGTCTCACAGGTGACAGAGGATCTCACAGGTGACAGAGGACCTCACAGGTGACAGGGGACCTCACAGGTGACAGAGGACCTCACAGGTAACAGAGGGTCTCACAGGTGACAGAGGGTCTCACAGGTGACAGAGGACCTCACAGGTGACAGAGGACCTCACAGGTGACAGAGGGTCTCACAGGTGACAGAGGGTCTCACAGGTGACAGAGGTCTCACAGGTGACAGAGGACCTCACAGGTGACAGGGGGTCTCACAGGTGACAGAGGACCTCACAGGTGACAGAGGGTCTCACAGGTGACAGAGGATCTCACAGGTGACAGAGGACCTCACAGGTGACAGAGGATCTCACAGGTGACAGAGGATCTCACAGGTGACAGAGGGTCTCACAGGTGACAGAGGATCTCACAGGTGACAGGGGATCTCACAGGTGACAGAGGATCTCACAGGTGACAGAGGACCTCACAGGTGACAGAGGGTCTCACAGGTGACAGAGGATCTCACAGGTGACAGAGGATCTCACAGGTGACAGAGGGTCTCACAGGTGACAGAGGATCTCACAGGTGACAGAGGATCTCACAGGTTACAGAGGACCTCACAGGTGACAGAGGGTCTCACAGGTGACAGGATCTCACAGGTGACAGAGGACCTCACAGGTGACAGAGGACCTCACAGGTGACAGAGGGTCTCACAGGTGACAGAGGGTCTCACAGGTGACAGAGGACCTCACAGGTTACAGAGGACCTCACAGGTGACAGAGGACCTCACAGGTGACAGGGGATCTCACAGGTGACAGAGGACCTCACAGGTGACAGAGGACCTCACAGGTGACAGAGGGTCTCACAGGTGACAGAGGACCTCACAGGTGACAGAGGACCTCACAGGTGACAGAGCGTCTCACAGGTGACAGGATCTCACAGGTGACAGAGGACCTCACAGGTGACAGAGGACCTCACAGGTGACAGAGGGTCTCACAGGTGACAGAGGACCTCACAGGTGACAGGGGATCTCACAGGTGACAGAGGATCTCACAGGTGACAGAGGGTCTCACAGGTGACAGAGGGTCTCACAGGTGACAGAGGACCTCACAGGTGACAGAGGACCTCACAGGTGATAGGGGACCTCACAGGTGACAGAGGATCTCACAGGTGACAGAGGGTCTCACAGGTGACAGGATCTCACAGGTGACAGAGGACCTCACAGGTGACAGGGGATCTCACAGGTGACAGAGGACCTCACAGGTGACAGGATCTCACAGGTGACAGAGGACCTCACAGGTGACAGAGGGTCTCACAGGTGACAGGATCTCACAGGTGACAGAGGGTCTCACAGGTGACAGAGGACCTCACAGGTGACAGAGGGTCTCACAGGTGACAGAGGGTCTCACAGGTGACAGAGGGTCTCACAGGTGACAGAGGGTCTCACAGGTGACAGAGGGTCTCACAGGTGACAGAGGACCTCACAGGTGATAGGGGACCTCACAGGTGACAGAGGACCTCACAGGTGACAGAGGGTCTCACAGGTGACAGAGGACCTCACAGGTGACAGAGGACCTCACAGGTGACAGGACCTCACAGGTGACAGAGGACCTCACAGGTGACAGAGGGTCTCACAGGTGACAGAGGACCTCACAGGTGACAGGGGGTCTCACAGGTGACAGAGGGTCTCACAGGTGACAGAGGGTCTCACAGGTGACAGAGGACCTCACAGGTGACAGAGGACCTCACAGGTGATAGGGGACCTCACAGGTGACAGAGGATCTCACAGGTGACAGAGGACCTCACAGGTGACAGAGGACCTCACAGGTGACAGGGGACCTCACAGGTGACAGGGGATCTCACAGGTGACAGAGGACCTCACAGGTGACAGGATCTCACAGGTGACAGAGGACCTCACAGGTGACAGAGGGTCTCACAGGTGACAGGATCTCACAGGTGACAGAGGGTCTCACAGGTGACAGAGGACCTCACAGGTGACAGAGGGTCTCACAGGTGACAGAGGGTCTCACAGGTGACAGAGGGTCTCACAGGTGACAGAGGGTCTCACAGGTGACAGAGGACCTCACAGGTGACAGGGGACCTCACAGGTGACAGGGGACCTCACAGGTGACAGAGGGTCTCACAGGTGACAGAGGACCTCACAGGTGACAGAGGACCTCACAGGTGACAGGACCTCACAGGTGACAGAGGACCTCACAGGTGACAGAGGGTCTCACAGGTGACAGAGGGTCTCACAGGTGACAGAGGACCTCACAGGTGACAGAGGACCTCACAGGTGACAGAGGACCTCACAGGTGACAGAGGGTCTCACAGGTGACAGAGGGTCTCACAGGTGACAGAGGACCTCACAGGTGACAGAGGACCTCACAGGTGACAGAGGACCTCACAGGTGACAGAGGGTCTCACAGGTGACAGAGGACCTCACAGGTGACAGGGGGTCTCACAGGTGACAGAGGACCTCACAGGTGACAGAGGACCTCACAGGTGATAGGGGACCTCACAGGTGACAGAGGATCTCACAGGTGACAGAGGGTCTCACAGGTGACAGAGGACCTCACAGGTGACAGGGGACCTCACAGGTGACAGGGGATCTCACAGGTGACAGAGGACCTCACAGGTGACAGGATCTCACAGGTGACAGAGGACCTCACAGGTGACAGAGGGTCTTACAGGTGACAGGATCTCACAGGTGACAGAGGGTCTCACAGGTGACAGAGGACCTCACAGGTGACAGAGGGTCTCACAGGTGACAGAGGGTCTCACAGGTGACAGAGGACCTCACAGGTGACAGAGGACCTCACAGGTGACAGAGGATCTCACAGGTGACAGAGGATCTCACAGGTGACAGGGGTCTTACAGGTAACAGGGAGTCTCACAGGTGACAGGGGGTCTCACAGGTGACAGGATCTCACAGGTAACAGAGGGTCTCACAGGTGACAGAGGACCTCACAGGTGACAGAGGACCTCACAGGTGACAGAGGACCTCACAGGTGACAGAGGGTCTCACAGGTGACAGGATCTCACAGGTGACAGAGGGTCTCACAGGTGACAGAGGGTCTCACAGGTGACAGGATCTCACAGGTAACAGAGGGTCTCACAGGTGACAGAGGGTCTCACAGGTGACAGAGGGTCTCACAGGTGACAGAGGACCTCACAGGTGACAGAGGACCTCACAGGTAACAGAGGGTCTCACAGGTGACAGAGGACCTCACAGGTGACAGAGGGTCTCACAGGTGACAGAGGACCTCACAGGTGACAGGATCTCACAGGTGACAGAGGACCTCACAGGTGACAGAGGGTCTCACAGGTGACAGGATCTCACAGGTGACAGAGGGTCTCACAGGTGACAGGGGATCTCACAGGTGACAGAGGATCTCACAGGTGACAGAGGACCTCACAGGTGACAGAGGGTCTCACAGGTGACAGAGGGTCTCACAGGTGACAGAGGACCTCACAGGTGACAGAGGATCTCACAGGTGACAGAGGATCTCACAGGTGACAGAGGGTCTCACAGGTGACAGGATCTCACAGGTGACAGAGGGTCTCACAGGTGACAGGATCTCACAGGTGACAGAGGGTCTCACAGGTGACAGGATCTCACAGGTGACAGAGGATCTCACAGGTGACAGAGGACCTCACAGGTGACAGAGGGTCTCACAGGTGACAGAGGGTCTCACAGGTGACAGAGGACCTCACAGGTGACAGAGGATCTCACAGGTGACAGAGGATCTCACAGGTGACAGAGGGTCTCACAGGTGACAGGATCTCACAGGTAACAGAGGGTCTCACAGGTGACAGAGGGTCTCACAGGTGACAGAGGGTCTCACAGGTGACAGGGGATCTCACAGGTGACAGAGGATCTCACAGGTGACAGAGGGTCTCACAGGTGACAGAGGGTCTCACAGGTGACAGGATCTCACAGGTAACAGAGGGTCTCACAGGTGACAGAGGGTCTCACAGGTGACAGAGGGTCTCACAGGTGACAGAGGACCTCACAGGTGACAGAGGACCTCACAGGTAACAGAGGGTCTCACAGGTGACAGAGGACCTCACAGGTGACAGAGGGTCTCACAGGTGACAGAGGGTCTCACAGGTGACAGAGGACCTCACAGGTGACAGGATCTCACAGGTGACAGAGGACCTCACAGGTGACAGAGGGTCTCACAGGTGACAGGATCTCACAGGTGACAGAGGGTCTCACAGGTGACAGAGGACCTCACAGGTGACAGAGGGTCTCACAGGTGACAGAGGGTCTCACAGGTGACAGAGGACCTCACAGGTGACAGAGGATCTCACAGGTGACAGAGGATCTCACAGGTGACAGGGGTCTTACAGGTAACAGGGAGTCTCACAGGTGACAGGGGGTCTCACAGGTGACAGGATCTCACAGGTAACAGAGGGTCTCACAGGTGACAGAGGACCTCACAGGTGACAGGGGGTCTCACAGGTGACAGAGGACCTCACAGGTGACAGAGGACCTCACAGGTGACAGAGGACCTCACAGGTGACAGAGGGTCTCACAGGTGACAGGATCTCACAGGTGACAGAGGGTCTCACAGGTGACAGAGGGTCTCACAGGTGACAGGATCTCACAGGTGACAGAGGGTCTCACAGGTGACAGAGGATCTCACAGGTGACAGGGGATCTCACAGGTGACAGAGGACCTCACAGGTGACAGAGGACCTCACAGGTGACAGAGGGTCTCACAGGTGACAGGATCTCACAGGTGACAGAGGGTCTCACAGGTGACAGAGGGTCTCACAGGTGACAGGATCTCACAGGTGACAGAGGGTCTCACAGGTGACAGAGGATCTCACAGGTGACAGGGGATCTCACAGGTGACAGAGGACCTCACAGGTGACAGAGGACCTCACAGGTGACAGAGGATCTCACAGGTGACAGAGGATCTCACAGGTGACAGAGGGTCTCACAGGTGACAGGATCTCACAGGTAACAGAGGGTCTCACAGGTAACAGAGGGTCTCACAGGTGACAGAGGGTCTCACAGGTGACAGAGGGTCTCACAGGTGACAGAGGACCTCACAGGTGACAGAGGGTCTCACAGGTGACAGAGGGTCTCACAGGTGACAGGATCTCACAGGTAACAGAGGGTCTCACAGGTGACAGAGGGTCTCACAGGTGACAGAGGGTCTCACAGGTGACAGAGGGTCTCACAGGTGACAGAGGACCTCACAGGTGACAGAGGACCTCACAGGTAACAGAGGGTCTCACAGGTGACAGAGGACCTCACAGGTGACAGAGGGTCTCACAGGTGACAGAGGATCTCACAGGTGACAGAGGACCTCACAGGTAACAGAGGGTCTCACAGGTGACAGGATCTCACAGGTAACAGAGGGTCTCACAGGTGACAGAGGGTCTCACAGGTGACAGAGGGTCTCACAGGTGACAGAGGACCTCACAGGTGACAGGGGGTCTCACAGGTGACAGAGGACCTCACAGGTGACAGAGGACCTCACAGGTGACAGAGGACCTCACAGGTGATAGGGGACCTCACAGGTGACAGAGGGTCTCACAGGTGACAGAGGATCTCACAGGTGACAGAGGACCTCACAGGTGACAGAGGGTCTCACAGGTGACAGAGGACCTCACAGGTGATAGGGGACCTCACAGGTGACAGAGGGTCTCACAGGTGACAGGATCTCACAGGTGACAGAGGGTCTCACAGGTGACAGAGGGTCTCACAGGTGACAGAGGACCTCACAGGTGACAGAGGGTCTCACAGGTGACAGGATCTCACAGGTGACAGAGGGTCTCACAGGTGACAGAGGGTCTCACAGGTGACAGAGGGTCTCACAGGTGACAGAGGACCTCACAGGTGACAGAGGGTCTCACAGGTGACAGAGGATCTCACAGGTGACAGAGGGTCTCACAGGTGACAGGATCTCACAGGTAACAGAGGGTCTCACAGGTGACAGAGGGTCTCACAGGTGACAGAGGGTCTCACAGGTGACAGGGGATCTCACAGGTGACAGAGGATCTCACAGGTGACAGAGGGTCTCACAGGTGACAGAGGGTCTCACAGGTGACAGGATCTCACAGGTAACAGAGGGTCTCACAGGTGACAGAGGGTCTCACAGGTGACAGAGGGTCTCACAGGTGACAGAGGGTCTCACAGGTGACAGAGGACCTCACAGGTGACAGAGGACCTCACAGGTGACAGAGGGTCTCACAGGTGACAGAGGGTCTCACAGGTGACAGAGGGTCTCACAGGTGACAGGATCTCACAGGTGACAGAGGGTCTCACAGGTGACAGTGGGTATCACAGGTGACAGGGTCTCACAGGTGACGGGGTCTCACAGGTGATGGGGGGCGGTATCTCAGGTGACAGAGGGTCTCACAGGTGACGGGTTCTCACAGGTGACAGGGATTTCACAGGTGACAGAGGGTCTCACAGTTGACAGAGGGTCTCACAGGTGACAGAGGATCTCACAGGTGACAGGATCTCACAGGTGACAGAGGACCTCACAGGTGACAGAGGGTCTCACAGGTGACAGGATCTCACAGGTGACAGAGGGTCTCACAGGTGACAGAGGGTCTCACAGGTGACAGAGGGTCTCACAGGTGACGGGTTCTCACAGGTGACAGGGATTTCACAGGTGACAGAGGGTCTCACAGTTGACAGAGGGTCTCACAGGTGACAGAGGATCTCACAGGTGACAGGATCTCACAGGTGACAGGATCTCACAGGTGACAGGATCTCACAGGTGACAGAGGGTCTCACAGTTGACAGAGGGTCTCACAGGTGTGGGGGCTGCAGGGCTGCTCTGGGACAGCAAGGACACACAGGAGGGTCACATATTCCCGCAGTACCCCAGCTGCCTCCAGACATGGGGAAGGAAGGAAAAGCCACCAGGCCATGTCCAACGGCTCTGCCAGGCCCCGTGTGGCCCCAGCGTCCGCACTAATGAAGCCTGAGCTCTCCGTGGTGAATCCCCCCCCACCTTGGTGATGTCTGCAGCCCCCCAGGACTGGCCCCTGGGGCTTCCTGCTACATCCCTTCCCCTTAATCTCCTCTGGTGGGCCTCCCACCCACCTTCGACCCGCCGACCCTGCCCTGCCTTGAGTCACATGCATGCATTTTATGTCTTTGGTGTCCCCGAAGCCCTCTCAGGGTTTGCTACAACTTCTGTGTGGCAGCTGAGCGGCTGCCTCTGCACGGTTCTCTTGGCTGTTATTTTACAACAGACGTAGAGGGCGTGAGTTTGTGTACCTCGATCCCTGTCGAGGGATCACCCAGGAGGGTGGCTGATTCCCTGTGCCGGCTTGTGTTTATGCCTTGTCAATGACACAGCGGAGGCCAGGCGTGCTGTGCGTCCCTGTAGCCCCGAACTCCGCACTCAGGACGTGAGTGAGAAGGGCCACGAGTTTGAGGCCAGCCTGGGCTCCATAGCCAGCTCAAAACCAAAACCAGAATTTCTCTTTCTGGATTTGACTTCAGACTCTATCAAAACCAATCCGCAGCTGGAAGTCTGAGGGACGGGATGCAAGGCCGCTCGTGGCTGAACAGTGAGGGAGTCGCCTGGCCACCTCTGTTCCCTCCACAATGGGGCCATTTGGCTTTTCTGACCAAAATCCAGCTGCCCTTTAAGGGCGGGGCCTGTATGGGCTTTGAACCTCATCCTTCCTTTGGGTCACCCGGGCCCCGCCCTCTGCCAGGCCGTCTTTCTTGGATTAGGGCTTGCCCAGCAGTCTTAGTGGATGTGTCTGAACCGGTCGTGCCTCGGTGGGAAGCGACTTGCTCAGGGTCCATGTTGAAAGTCATATTGAAATAACAATCTCAAATTGTGTAACAGTAGTCCAACTCACAAGGACTCCTTAGCAGAGAAAGGGCTCTATGCAAATGGGTAAAACACACTCAGGGAGAAAGGAAATCAAAGGAGATAGCTAACGTGCAATGGTCATCGGGAGGGGACATGGATTCCTTGGGCTCCCGGTGCTCAGATTTGTGCGACGTAGAAAACAGCTCCAGACAGCCAGTTCCTGTGGAGTTGAGCGTGGTGCCGCCTGGCCAGGGCTGACGTCTGGCCTCCCATTATTCCAGATCTGTGGAGCAGAGATCTATCTGCCCAGGAGCAAGGAAGATGGCTCTGAGATTGCCGCTGGTTCCCAGACCCCAGCGCTCACTCCCCTCCGGCCCCGCCCCACCCTGCCCTGCCCCACCCCGCCCCGCCCATTGCCTGCTCACACTTCTCTGCTTTGTCTCCCCCCCAGAGGAGATCCTGAAGACCCACATCGCACACTGGTGGTCTCCCGATGGCACACGGCTGGCCTACGCCACCATCAATGACTCCCGCGTGCCTGTCATGGAGCTGCCGACCTACACGGGCTCCCCGTACCCCTCCGTGAAGCCCTACCACTACCCCAAGGTAGGCACGTCATTCTGGGTCCCCAGCTGACTCCCGGTGTGGAGGCAGTCGCCACACGAGTGAGCACGAGCCGTGTGGAGCGCAGAGGAGAGAGGAGCCGTTCCTCACGGCATCGCGCGACGGTCTCTGTTCCGCTGACGTTGCTGCCTGGTTCCGCGTGTTTTCAATAATGGAGAGGGACCGTTGGTTGTGTGTCTGAGTTCCATGAGCACAAACCTAAATACGCCGTCCCCACCCTGTTCCTGCTGCTGCTGCTTAGGTTGTGGCTGTGCTATGGCAGGACTCCCATCCACCCTGGTCCCCTGCCTGGGCAGGGCACTGCCCTGCTGCAGTCTGAATGCCTGTGTCCCCGCCACACCAGCCACGGTGATGGGTGGGAGGGGTCTGGGCACGGTGGGGAGTGGGTGCCGAGAGCACCTCTCCCATCTCTGCTGCACCAGTTCCCTCGAGAAGACCCCCACCCAGGAGGAAGGAGCCCCCTGACGCTGGCTCTGACTGTGGACTTCCAGCCCCCAGACCTGGGAGATGTTCATGCCTGTGGTTTACCAGCCACTGGCTTTGGGCCTTTATTATAGCAACCCAAGCGGACAAAGACTGGTGTGTTCCAACCCAAAGGGCCAGAAGGACAGCCAGGGTCCAGCTTGGATGTCCGGGCAGGGCAACCAAACATGACTTTATCACCAAATCTCAGGGTCAGAGCACCGAGGGAAGCCTGAGGCTTCTAGAAGGTGCTCGCACAGGGCCAGCTGCTGACTGCCGCCTTCACTAGACATCGCCAAGGCCAGCAGCCAGGCAGATGTGTGCCTTGTCTGTGCCCTCCCCCGAGGCA
Organism: Dipodomys spectabilis; assembly: GCF_019054845.1. Lineage (NCBI taxonomy): Eukaryota > Metazoa > Chordata > Mammalia > Rodentia > Heteromyidae > Dipodomys > Dipodomys spectabilis. The sequence continues at coordinate 11,370,128 of NW_024870711.1, forward strand.
GCCTCCGGCCTCTGCCAGGAACAGCTTGGTCCACAGCATCCCCACTGCCAGACCACTCTGCAGGTCTAGAGCGCTGGCCTCGGGTCCACCAGAACCCTGGATCTGAGGCCTAGCTCACACACAGAGACCTCATACCCTGAGTGCAGAAACAGGGTCTGCGGGGGGTCCTGGAGCCACAGTGAGAGGAAAGAAACATCCTGGCATGTCCACCGGCTGCCACAACATAAGTCTGCTCAGACAACAGGAATCTGCTTCCACTCCGGAGGCTGGAGTCCTGGAGCAGGGCTCTGAGTGCACCTGGTCTCTTCCTGGCTTCCAAACTGCCAGGCACATAGTGGGGCCACAGAAAGCCCTGGTCTCTAATTACCACTTCCAAACACCATCATGTTGAAAGCTAGAGTCTCAGCATCTGAACTCGAGGCCATGTTCAGGCCATAAAAGCCGGCATGCAGACTTGTGGTTACTGTCTGTGGGGTCCACAGGGATGAACATGCATTCTCCAGGGACACATGTCTGTCTCCTTTCTGTCCTCCATGATTCACTAGCCATCTGCACACACGTGGATGGGCCCTGGATGGTTCCTGTGTTCCCCAACAGCCGCTCTGCACTGGACATAACTCTGTATTACTTGGGAGTTTAGGGCCGACTGGAAACACAGTAAACGGGACCAAGTCAGATCTTCCTAAACTTCCACTTTCCTCCAACACACATGTATATGTGTGTGCACAGACGTGTGTATATTTCATGCACACACACACACATAAAATACCAGCCTTTGATCTTCCACCACCCAGAGGTGGAATGGTCTCTGGGGACCCCTCCAGGAGAAGTCCCCTGATCTAGAAGTGGTTGGAGGCCCCTCCGTTTGCAGTCAGCTCTGAGATAGGTGCTCTCAACGCTGGATCGCTCAGGACTGCATAGTTTGAACAGGAAAGCAACATATTCTGGCCAACAGACATACTTCCAGTGCATGTGGGGTGCAGAGGAGACCCCTGTCTCCCCCAGAGTGAGAAAATACCTGGTCTCCCGCAGCCCCTTCCCGGCCAGCGCCCGTTCCCCAGAGAAAGGAAGGACAGAGCTGAGTGGCGCCCTGCCCCTGGGTGGAGGACTTGAGTGCGACGGGAGCTGACCAATATTCTCCCCTGCTCCCTCGCCCTCCCGCCTCCTCCTCTCCTAACCGAATCCTTCCATCCCATCATGGCTTCCCAATCCACTGGATTCTCTGTCCTCAACGTAGATTTCACTCCACAGCACTGAGCTCCGGAGTTCCTTAAGACCCACTGCAGAGCGGAGGCCTGCAGAGCAGAGGCCCTCCCTGCAGAGTGGAGGCCTGCAGAGCGGAGGCATGCAGGGAGGAGGCCTGCAGAGCGGAGGCCTGCAGAGCGGAGGCCTGCAGAGAGGAGGCCTGCAGAGTGGAGGCCCTCCCTGCAGAGCGGAGGCCTGCAGAGCAGAGGCCCTCCCTGCAGAGCGGAGGCCTGCAGAGAGGAGGCCTGCAGAGTGGAGGCCTGCAGAGCGGAGGCCTGCAGAGGGGAGGCCTGCAGAGTGGAGGCCTGCAGAGAGGAGGCCTGCAGAGTGGAGGCCCTCCCTGCAGAGCGGAGGCCTGCAGAGGGGAGGCCTGCAGAGTGGAGGCCTGCAGAGGAGGCCTGCAGAGAGGAGGCCCTGCAGAGGAGGTCTGCAGAGTGGAGGCCTGCAGAGAGGAGGCCTACAGAGTGGAGGCCCTCCCTGCAGAGCGGAGGCCTGCAGAGCAGAGGCCTACAGAGGGGAGGCCTGCAGAGCGGAGGCCTGCAGAGAGGAGGCCCTCCCTGCAGAGCGGAGGCCTGCAGAGTGGAGGCCTACAGAGGGGAGGCCTGCAGAGCGGAGGCCTGCAGAGAGGAGGCCTGCAGAGAGGAGGCCTGCAGAGAGGAGGCCCTGCAGAGGGGAGGCCTGCAGAGCAGAGGCCTGCAGAGAGGAGGCCCTGCAGAGTGGAGGCCTGCAGAGGGGAGGCCTGCAGAGAGGAGGCCCTGCAGAGTGGAGGCCTGCAGAGGGGAGGCCTGCAGAGCGGAGGCCCTTTCCACAGGGGAAGCCGCTTGTTCACATCTCTGTCCCTGTCCCCACAGGCTGGCAGTGGAAACCCCAGTATCTCCCTGCACGTGACTGGCCTGAACGGACCTGCCCATGACCTGGAGATGACGCCGCCAGATGACCCCCGCATGAGGTAAGCCCCTCTGCTCGCTCTGAGCAAAACGAAGATAAAAGCATGCTCAAGGGGCCTTGAGGATCTGGTTTCTTAGCATTAACCTTCCAAGCAGTAGATCCACTTTCCGAAAGCGTTCCTTACTCCTTGGTGATGTTCCTGGAGAACAGAAAACCAAAACCCAACCAGCAAGGACTGCCGTTTCCTCTGGGCTCCGCGGGGCTCCGCGGGAGGCCGGGCCCCCCGGGAACATGTCTGCACCCTGTGGGTCTCACCTGGGCCGTGGTGCCCTGGACACGGCAGACGGTGACACGTGTGCATGTGCTGCTGCAGGGTTCCCAAGGAACTCCATGCGCGTGGGCATCCTGTAAACAGTGCCCTGTCTCTAGAGCAGGGCTGAGTGGCCAGGCACTGCGGTGTGCGCTGTGAGGAGACCAGGCCTCCCGGAGGAGCGTCTGTGCTGTGGGGGTAACGTGTGGCAGTGTCGTGGATAATGCAACTGTAGCGCTTGTGCTCACAGGGCGAGCCTGGTGTCGTGGGCATCTGGCTAGCTTTGCCCCAGCAGTCTGGACGCGGATGATGATACCTCTGGAGCCCAGTCACATCATCAAGCTCACTTTTGTGAGAATGCTGGGGGGGCGGGGGGCTTACGGTGGCCTACGGGCCACTCACCCACGGATCCCTGCAATTCTACAACTGAGTTTGTCTGGGCATGCCGTGCCGGAGCCTCGGCAAACACCCAGTCCAAGCACTGCAGCTGGGCTGGCTGCCCGCTCTAGGGCAGGGAGAGAAGCTTGGCCGTGCTCTGGATAATGTTCCCCACGAGGCTTCCTGTGCCGCCCGGCCCAGCCCCGCCGCGTGAGCCGGGGCCATGCGCAGTTCGCTGGAGGTCTTTCCACCTTCCGTCTTCAGTAGTGCCTAATCCAGGGTCCTGCAGGGGCAGACAAAGCACTGAACTCTGGTGCTCTGTGAGGGTTGGCCTCTCCCTTCCTTGCTCTGGACTGGTCCCCCCAACCAGGGAGGCCAAAGTCTCCCCTAAAGGCCAAGGCACTTGGCCCCCAGATGGCTGCCCCTGGACCAGACACAAATGGCCCGTCGTGGGGCAGGCAGCCCGACGCCCGCTGCCTGGGGCTGGGGGCAGGAGGGGGGTCATTGCTTGTGGCTGATATTTTTGCTGATACTTCTCCAGTTAGTGCTGGGCTTTCTCTCCTGAAGCTCTGTCTCCTCTCAGCCTCATCCCTGCCAAGCCTCCTGGGGCCTGGCGCAGCCAACTCACCGAACTAATATGCGAAGTCACCTGGAAAATTCCGGCCATCTGTTTGAGTTAATTGAAGGTCTCGTGTAGTTGATTCGGCGGTGCTGTCTCCGCAGGCAGGGTTAGCTCCAAGGACAGGGAAAGTTAGCTGCCACCAGGGCTTGACGGGGGCTGCGGGGTTTCTCGGGTCTTCTGTCTGCTCTGGGTTCCCAAGCTAAATGCAACTGTGTGCTTCCACACGTTGGCGTGCGATGTGCAGCCTCTCCTAGGGCTCGCTGTTTCCCCCACCCCACCCCATCCTTGAGATTTTCTTAAGGGGAGCACAGATAGCTCAGAGACCAGCATCCAGACACACAGCGCTAGGCTATCATTCAGGTGCACGTCAGGCATCTAGTGGTGAACAAGCACCGGCGCACAGCGAGGGCAGGAGAGGACCCTGAGCACCCGCCGCCAGCCAGTCCGCGATCGCAGCCCCAAGGGAAGGGGACAGCATCCCCGCCAAGGCCAGCTTCCAGCGCGGTTGGCATTCGAATCCTAGGAGTCTTTTCAGTGCACAGGCGCTGCCCGGGGTGCTGTCCAGTGCTGGGCAGCCCCTGCCCTGAGCCCACAACACGCCAGTAGCCCTCGCTCCCCACCCGAGCCTAACTATCAGACTCATCGCCAGCTGTGGCCAAAGCTCCCAGACGCAGAACCCCTGCCTGGGTGAGGCTTCCCTGCTGACTTCCCGGCTCTGAGCCACCGGGCCCCTTCCCCACTGACCTCCCAGCTCCCAGCCCTCAGGCCTCGCTCGCCTGCTTCCATTCTCACTTCTGTGCCCTGGAGATGATGGCAGGAATAAAGGTGGATTTTCTGGAGAGTAATGGAGGTGATGCAGGGAGCACGGGGAGATGATGCAGGGAGCACGGGGAGGTGATGCAGGGAGCACGGGGAGGTGATGCAGGGAGATGATGCAGAGAGCACGGGGAGGTGATGCAGGGAGCACGGGGAGGTGATGCAGGGAGCATGGGGGAGATGATGCAGGGAGCACGGGGAGGTGATGCAGGGAGCACGGGGAGGTGATGCAGGGAGCACGGGGAGGTGATGCACGGGGAGGTGATGCAGGGAGCACGGGGAGGTGATGCACGGGGAGGTGATGCAGGGAGCACGGGGAGGTGATGCAGGGAGATGATGCAGGGAGCACGGGGAGGTGATGCAGGGAGATGATGCAGGGAGCACGGGGAGGTGATGCAGGGAGCACGGGGAGGTGATGCAGGGAGCACGGGGAGATGATGCAGGGAGCACGGGGAGGTGATGCAGGGAGCACGGGGAGGTGATGCAGGGAGCACGGGGAGGTGATGCACGGGGAGGTGATGCAGGGAGCACGGGGAGGTGATGCACGGGGAGGTGATGCAGGGAGCACGGGGAGATGATGCAGGGAGCACGGGGAGGTGATGCAGGGAGCACGGGGAGGTGATGCATGGGGAGGTGATGCAGGGAGCACGGGGAGGTGATGCAGGGAGCACGGGGAGGTGATGCATGGGGAGGTGATGCAGGGAGCACGGGGAGGTGATGCAGGGAGCACGGGGAGATGATGCAGGGAGCACGGGGAGGTGATGCAGGGAGCACGGGGAGGTGATGCAGGGAGCACGGGGAGGTGATGCATGGGGAGGTGATGCAGGGAGCACGGGGAGGTGATGCACGGGGAGGTGATGCAGGGAGCACGGGGAGGTGATGCACGGGGAGGTGATGCAGGGAGCACGGGGAGGTGATGCACGGGGAGGTGATACATGGATGTCTGTGTCATGTGACTCCAGACCCCTGGCGCCACCCTGCCCTGTCTTGGAAGTTCAAGTTCACCTAACACACTGGCCACCCAGCCCTCCACTGGGCATCGCTCAGAGGTCACTGTGGAGGGGCCAAGTAGTGATACTGAACAGGAGCCAGAGGTGCGATTGGCTCTGTTGTGACCAGGCACCAGGGTGGCGGCACGGCCAGTCCCGTGGCGTCCGGCGGGGCGGGTGGACGCCCTCCCATCTCAGACGGAGCATCCTAGAGGCGCACCTGCAAGAAAAGGCAAAAGAAGACCCAGCCTTGGGGGAGGGAGGAGTGATGCATTAAAAAATGCTCCCCAAACCTCGGGAGGGCTAGAAGCCAAGATGCCCAGAAGCCTACAGCTGTCGCCATTCCGCAGCCTGGCACCGAGCAGTCGGGACGAATGGGCCAAGGCGCTGACTGGGCCCGCTCCCTGGCCCCTTCTCTGCCTGTCCACCAGCCCAGGGGCCCTGTGACGGGGTGAGGCTCGTCAGCACCCTAGGACTCCTCCTCTGTGAACCCTCACTCTGTGTGGGGACACTGGGAGAGGAGGGTCAGGCGGCCTCTCATGGGCAGACCCTTGGCCGTGTAGAGCAGAGCAAACCCCACAGGGACAAAGGGCCCCATTGTTGGAGCAAGTGGGGAGTAGACAGGACCACACAGCTGCCATCAGGAAAACTAGGGGTTGTCTCAGAAAACATCCATGTTGGAAAGGACTGAGAACAGCAGCCCCACGCAGCTCAGCTCCACCTTGGCAGGCAAAGGGCACTGTGGGGGTATGGGCACCGACTATGCTGTGGGTGGAGAGGAGCGAGAGGACTCCATTATCCATCCCGTGGCTCTGAGCCTCTCACATACAAGCCCAGCAGCACTGACAGAGCAGACACCGCCAGCTCCGCTGCCTCTTCAGGGCTCAGGTGCCAGGGAGCTGGGTGTTGATGTACGATACAGCAGATGGCCAGCAGCGTTGCTTTGAAGACACATTGCTTTGTGCCGATGTACGTGTTTTCCCAGTCTTATGCATGTCTTTACATGTCCTGTTCAGATGAATGGCGGCCGCCCATCCAGGACTGGTCCTGGTTGCCTGACAACCACAGGTCCCAAAGAGATTGTGGAGCCTGAGAAAAAACTCAGCACCGTGTTCAGGTGCCCCTGGACCAGGCCGCGGGGCCTGTGGCCCTACCACCTGCAGACTTGGCTGACAAAGGCCCTGAGGCCTCTCCCTTCAGTTTCCTTTTACTTCTGCTTCTGTATTTTGATCCCACTGGCCAGGTTTTAGAGCCGCAGAGGGCCTGGTCCAGCGCCCTCGCCGGTCCCCCGGGCCTCTCTTGTTTCATGCTTTGCTCTGTAGCAACCTTGCCCCCTGTAGAATGCACTGGACACTTGTTTTCCCTTCTGCCTTTTGTGAAACATGATGTTCTTTTTGTATGGCATAGCTTCATTTTGCACCGATGGTACAGAGATGGAGATATTCGTGGAGATGTACAGATGTGTGAACTACAGACTCAGGTGCACCTCTGGGTACAGACACCCACACATGTAACAGCTGGAGATGTAAGTTTTCACTTCTTCCCCATTTTCCACCAGAACTACATAGGGACCCTGCACGGCCATGTGTGTGTGTGCTCAGCATGTGGTGCCTAACTACACACAGCACCATGCCACACACGGCACCCACAGATGGCCGCACACGGCACCCACAGATGGCCGCACATGGCACCCAGCTGCACACGGCACCCACAGATGCCGCACACAGCACCCACAGATTGCCGCACATGGCACCTACAGATTGCTGCACACGGCACCCACAGATGGCTGCACACAGCACCCACAGATGGCTGCACACGGCACCCACAGATGGCTGCACATGGCACCCACAGATTCCACAGTTCCTGAGCCTCTCACATTCTCGAGGCCCCTGCCCCCAGGCTGCCCCTCACAGTATCCACTGCACACCCCACACTGGCTCAGCCTTCTTCCTTTCCGATTTACGTGGAACATGGTCTATGACTAGTTCCTCTAAGGTCGTCAGAGCAAGGCAGACAGTACAAAATGGCCGAGTCCTCATGCTTAATGGTCTGAGCTCTACCACCCTTCCACCACCTCATCCCCTCCCTCCACCTACATTCTCCATCGCTACCTCCACCAACCCCACCACTGCCTCCTTCCTCTCCACTTCCTCTGTCTTCACTATCATTACCTCCACCATCTCCACCATCATCACCACTATCACCGTCATCACCACCATCACCACCACCACCATCATCACCACCACCATCACCACCATCACCACCATCATCACCACCATCTCTACCACCATCTCCACCATCACCACTGTCACCGTCATCACCACTATCACCACCATCTCCACCATCATCACCACCACCATCACCACCATCACCACCATCATCACCACCATCTCCACCACCATCACCACCACTATCACCACCATCATCACCACTATCACCACCATCACCACCATCGCCACCACCACCATCACCATCTCCACCATCACCACCATCATCACCATCATCACCACCATCACCACCATCACCATCATCACCACCATCACCACCATCATCACCACCATCACCACCATCATCACCACCATCATCACCGCCATCTCCACCACCATCTCCACCACCACCACCACCATCTCCACCATCTCCACCACCACCACCACCATCACCACCATCATCACCACCATCACCATCATCACCACTATCACCACCATCATCATCACCATCATCACCACCATCTCCACCACCATCATCACCATTTCCACCATCTCCACCACCATCACCACCATCATCACCACCATCACCATCTCCACCACCATCACCACCATCATCACCACTATCACTACCATCATCACCACCATCTCCACCACCATCACCACCATTTCCACCATCTCCACCACCACCACCGCCATCTCCACCACCACCACCACCATCACCACCATCACCACCATCACCATCATCACCATCATCACCACCATCACCACCATCATCACCGCCATCATCACCACCATCTCCACCACCACCACCACCATCTCCACCACCATCTCCACCATCACCACCACCACCACCATCACCATCATCACCATCTCCACCATCATCACCACCATCACCATCTCCACCACCATGTCCACCATCTCCACCACCATCTCCACCATCATCACCACCACTGTCATTACCACTCCAGTGCCACCACCCCCTCCATCCCCTCTCTCTCTGCCATCCCCACCATATTGCCCTCCACCTCTGCCCTCCACGCCCTCACCTCTCCCAGTCTCTGCTACTCCACATCCTGTGCCTGAGGGGCTCTTCACATGAGCAGGCTGTACTGGCTAATGCACAACTGTAATGTTTCCCATGGTGAACAATGACTTGACGGTGGCTGCACGTAGAGCTGCTGGCTACACGTAGAGCTGCTGGTAGAACCAGACCTGGGCGGAGCCGCTGACACGGAAGCCACTGCTCCCATGTGCAGAGCCACCACACCTCCCCTCTGTCCTCTGTGTTGAGATTCCGGGTGGCCTGGCCCGACGGGGAAGCCCGCTGGCAGCGCGTCTCTCCTTGCTGCTCCCCTTCATCAGGGGACAGACACCTGGACATCAGCGGCCCAGGTGTGGCACCACTGAACGGCCCTTCTCCGCCTGGTGGTCTTCACCTGAAATGGAGGGCACTCCACTTTCAGTCTAAAGATGTTCCCCCCCACCCTCACATCTCCAGCTTGCCTCTGTCTCCATCCTAACAACTGTCAGAAGATGTACAGCCTTCCCTGGTGTGAACTGGCCTTCCCTGGTTTGAACTGGAGTTACCTGGTGTGAACTGGCCTGAACTGGGAGCGATCTTGGTGTGAGCTGCGCTGCAGTTGTGTGATGCACTCACACAAGCCGACCTTGGAGGAAACCCATCTCCATCTCTGTGTTAGGGTGACCATCTGGGCACCTCTGTGCTCAGATGAGCTGGCCGTAGGGAGCGCCAGCCCTGGGTGCCGTCCCCGCCACACTCCCCTGCGTTGGCTGTGCTGGACAGGTCATCCTTTCTATTCACCGGGGAGGGGAAGTTCTTGGGGAAGACGTGGGGAGCATAGAAGCACCAGGCAGAGAAAGTGAAGTTCTGTTCTATAGACGTGTTGACCTGGCCCTTAACCCCTAGTATAACCCTACCCTACCCCTCACCCTAACAGCCACAGCCGGTCAGAGGATTCTGAGCTTTCATCCGTACAAGTACCCAGTTCAGGGAGTCTTGAGGCTAGGCTTCTGGATAAATACGTTTCCGTGCTGTCCCTCACCATGGCCCGTGTGAGAGGGGCTATGGAACAGAGACAATGGGCCGTTTGGCAGGTCGGTGACCAGAGAGGGCATCGGAAAAAACAGCACCTGACTGCCTAGCCTGGCCTGGCGGATGAGACGCTGGCTGGCTGTCAGGCACTCAGCCACAATACAACCTTGACATCTGGTTCTGTCAGCAACACACTGGAGCAGGTTTCACCAGGCTGTGTCACAAGGCCGGTAAGCAGGTGACGGCAAGCCCAGAGGATGCAAGTGAGCACACAGGCACATGGATCTGACGGGGTCTGTGGGAGAGTGACACTTGGCAGTGCACGGAGAGCCACGTGTTGAAACGTGTCAGGTGTGCCCTGAGGTGTGCATGAACGAAGTTCACCCCTGGCAGCACTGTGCCTCTGTCCTCCTGGCTTTCCAGTCCTAGGATTCTGCTGTTTTCAGGGTCTTCCCCCTCTGCTTCCCCTACAATTCAACAGGGATGGAAGGGAGGCCCCAGGGAGCAGATGCCCTCACAAAGTCATGCCTCATTCCTACAGAGACAGCTTCCAAGCCCGCGTCTCCTGCTGTGGTGTTCTACTCTGCCCCAGCCTCCCAGGGATCCTCATGGCCAGTAGAGATAGTCTGAGTTCCTGCTCTGTGCCCAGTACTCTGCTCAGTTGGGTCAGTGGGGGACTGAGACGAGGAAGCCACAGAAGTAAGTGCCCACCGTCTTCTCCTTCCTGTAATCTCCTGCCCGTGTGCCCATGGCCAGCCAGTACCCCGTTAATGCATTTGTGCACACTTGCACACCACCTAGCGTGTTTCCTCAGGCGTTTGTACGCTCATTCTGGCTTCCACGGGTAAGGGGAACCACGGCGCCTTTGTTTCTCCAGGTCTGATGTACTTCACTTAAAGTGACGTTTACCCCGCACTACCAATAGTCGACTGCCCATGTCAGAGCTGCTGAAACGAGACATGAGCAGTTCCTGTGAGTCTCAGAATGCTTCGCTTCTCTCTCATCTCAACATGGCGCCGTCCTGCAGAGCTGGCGCTTCAGGCCCGGTTGAGCCCTGATGTCTGCAGCAACAGCTGCCTCACATCCTGCTTCCCACTCTCCCTCCCCTGTTCCCTGAGCACTCCAGCGCCGGCCATCCATTTCCTCCTTGGAAGAACACTGTGAACAGCTCAGTTGGAGACGATGCGGGGGCTTCCTGCTCCCTGCTTTCTCCCCATGACTGGGCCTGGGCTGATCTGGCCACCAAGGCCTCGGATCCCCGATGCCGCCTGCCCGCTCTAGGTGGGGGGGGGGGGGGGGGGGAGCGAGCCCGGAAGACGCAAGCAAGGCAAGGCGAGCTCTGAGATCTGTGCACTTCCTCTAGAGTTTGCCTCTGGCACCCTCAGCCAGTGGGTAGCTGGGCAGTCTTCCTCCTGCAGCACCCACCACTGGAGGCTTGGCTCTCGGGATTCTTCAGCCTGCTGAGGGGCGGGGTCGAGCCTGGAGAGAGGGACGCTCACTCTCCATCTGCCCCTCAGCCAGTGTTCATCGTTGGTGGCACGGCGACTTCGCATGAGTTTTTGGTGCCTCCACAGCCCCGTCAAAGCTGGTCAAAGCGGGCCAGACACCACTGCCTTGTGGCAGCCTCACGCGTGCAGGGTCTCCACGTGCGGGCCGTGCTTGTACCTCTGCGTGCACCCATGACATGCTCCCCGCGCCCCTCAGGAATCCTGGACACGGGCGAGCCTTGGGGACACAGCCACCCCGCTTCTCCGGGCCCCTTGCGGGCTGATGGACGGGCAGAGGGGCGGCAGGCACAAAGGGCATCAAGAATCCCTACTCAGCTGGGGACTTCCAGTGGCAGAGGCCTCCCAAAGCACACCCCTAAGGTCCTAATCATCATTACGAGTTCTTCCTTCCTCTGCCTCACAGTACAAACCAGGGCAGGAAAAATGAGAGACAGAGGCAGAGAGAGAGAGAGGGAGGGTGAGAGGCCTGGTTTATTGGACCAGACCTTTTCGGTGGTGCTCAGGGCCTGCCTTGGGAGCACTGGCTCCTCCAGAGCCTCGTTCTGACGCCGGAAGCCGGGTGGCGTCTACCTCCCAGGCTCTGGGACCAGCAATCTGCTTTGAGAGTAACCATAAGATGGCTGTGTGGGGCGTACAGCACTAGCGATGCTACAGGGCACACCCCACCCCACCCACGGCAGGCCACCCCCGAGGACGCGGCCTGACGCCGCTTCGTGGTCTCCGCTCCCCAGGCATTCCCACGGAGCTTGCTAACCAGGGAGCGCGTCCACGCACAGGGCCCCATCCACTAAGTGAGGAAATAGAAGGGCGAGGGAGGATGCATGTCACTGCCGGCCTCCAGGACAGTGATGTGCGTGGAAGACAATGCATCAGCCCACACAGGGCACGGGGCGGGCGCACCAATAACTGAGCTCACAAACAGGAAAGGGCTCTCCCTCCTCTGTGGGGGACCCTGGATGCAGACGGCCACCCTGGCGTTCCTGCCTTGTCTCCTGGACTTCACGCAGATGCAGGGTGCTGGCGGCATGCACGGGTGGCCACGTGGCTTCGCGTCCATGGCTGGATGTGGGGTCCACCCCCAGAAGCACCCCGGCTCATCACGGGCACGTGCTGGCACCCAGGGTCCTTCAAGCTTCTGATCGCTATCTGCTGTGGACTTGGACATCACCAAAAGTAAAAGGTTTTCCAGGAGAGCAGAGCATGCATTCCCCCCCCCCCGGCCCCGCCCTCTCTCGCTCTACGTTTAAGGACCCGTGCGTTTTTAATGTCCATCTGTACGTAAGGGAACAGAGGGAACAGGTGAACCTCATATTTTAATTCTGCTTCTGGGTTAGAGGCGGCGAGAGACAGGACGGGGGAGGGGGGGCAGTGTTGGGGGGGAGGGGAGTGTCTTTGAGAAAAGGGGTTGAAAGGACACATTGCCTGTGGAGAATGAGGATCCACGGGGCAGGGCCCAGACCCGTGGCCCGCAGGCCATGGTACAGGTGATGGCCACAGGAATGGCCACGATTTGGGCATCTTGCCACTGAGAGGGTTGAAGCTGTGAATGTCGGATTGTGCGTGCTCCTTCCCTCTGCTTACACCTTCTTAGCAAGCTCCCAGGACTTGAGGTGGGCCTGGCCAGTGCACTCCAGCCCCTGCCAGACCACTGATGCCAAGGCTTCTGTAATGTGCCACATGTCCTGGATCGCAATTGAGTTATTGAACACTTTGGTGAGCCGGTCGATTTGAGGAATGGGATTTCCCAACACGCAACAACTTAATTTCCTGGTCTAACTGAGACTTACTTCAAGGCGTTCGGTCCTTTAGTTCTTTCTGCATTGGAAATAATTACTAAATGTCGCAACAATTCCAGCTGGTCTGGTGGATGAGCCACCATGGTAAAAGATCTTGTGACACCACAGAGTGATTGTTCCAAACAGTAGATCTCATTAGAGATGAAGACGGGGGAGGGGACTGAATGAGGTCACCGGCTTTTAGAATGTTCTGGGAATCCACTTGAGGCTATGCATTTCTGGCAATTATTTTTCTGACATTTGTTTCTTCTGAAATGTAAACCATAACCCTGTGGTGGGCGGCTCCGTGTGACAGGGCCAATCAGCAGGAGCACCAGCCAGCACACCTTTTTGCAATTTTGGTTGGCTCCGAGTATAATGTTAAGGTTTGGGTGAACTTCTGGGAGTGATGCTTCAGATACCAAGCCAGGTGCACCGGAAGCCCGGACCTGCACTGCTTTTCCTAATCAGATGAAGTCCCTAATTTGACTTTAAAGAAGAGGGGAAGCACACAGCCTGTGCCTGCCCGACCTTGCTGTGGGTGAGGCTTTCTCCCCACTCCTGCCTTCAGCCCGCCTCCTCGCTGAGTGGGGGGTCCTGGAGTTACGTTGTGTGCTTTCCTTGGACTGTGGTATGGAATCGAAGTCAGGGAACATCATCAGCTGGGACATGCGACCTCCACACCCGGGGGCACCCCACACCCGGGAGCACCCCACACCCGGGAGCACCCCATACCCAGGGGCACCCCACACCTGGGAGCACCCCACACACACCCGGGAACACCCACACACACCCGGGGACACCCCACACCCAGGGGACACCCACACCCGGGAGCACCCCACACCCACCCGGGAGCACCCCACACCCGGGGGCACCCCACACCCAGGGGCACCCCACACCCACCCGGGAGCACCCCATACCCAGGGGCACCCCACACCCGGGAGCACCCCACACACACCCGGGAACACCCACACACACCCAGGAGCACCCCACACCCAGGGGTACCCCACACCCACCCGGGAGCACCCCACACCCGGGAGCACCCCACACCCAGGGGCACCCCACACACACCCGGGACACCCACACACACCCGGATACACCCACACACACCCGGGACACCCCACACACCTGGATACACCCACACACACCCGGGACACCTCACACACATCCGGGACACCTCACACACACCCGGGACACCCACACACACCCGGATACACCTCACACACACCCGGGACACCTCACACACACCCGGGACACCCACACACACCTGGATACACCTCACACACACCCGGATAGACCCCACACACACCCGGGACACCCACACACACCCGGGGACACCCACACACACCCGGATACACCTCACACACACCCGGGACACCTCACACACACCCGGGACACCCACACACACCCGGATACACCCCACACACACCCGGGACACCCCACACCCAGGGGACACCCCACACCCGGGGACACCCCACACCCGGGGGCACCCCACACCCGGGGGCACCCACACCTGGGAGCACCCCACACACCTGGGACACCCACACACACCCGGGGACACCCACACACACCCGGGACACCCACACACACCCGGATACACCACACACACACCCGGGACACCCACACACACCCGGGACACCCCACACACACCCGGGGCACCCACACACACCCGGGACACCCACACACACCCGGATACACCCACACACACCCGGATACACCTCACACACACCCGGATACACCCCACACACACCCGGATACACCCACACACACCCGGGACACCCACACACACCCGGATACACCCACACACACCCGGGACACCCCACACACACCCGGGACACCCACACACACCCGGGGACACCCACACACCCGGGGACACCCCACACACACCCGGGACACCTCACACACCCGGGACACCTCACACACCCGGATACACCCACACACACCCGGGACACCCACACACACCCGGGACACCCCACACACACCCGGATACACCCACACACACCCGGGGACACCCACACACACCCGGATACACCCCACACACACCCGGGACACCCACACACACCCGGATACACCTCACACACCCGGGACATCTCACACACCCGGATACACCTCACACACCCGGGACACCCACACACACCCGGATACACCTCACACACCCGGGACACCCACACACACCCGGATACACCTCACACACCCGGGACACCCACACACACCCAGATACACCCACACACACCCGGGACATCTCACACACCCAGATACACCTCACACACCCGGGACATCTCACACACCCGGATACACCTCACACACCTGGGACACCCACACACCCGGGACACCCCACACCCGGGGGCAGCCCACGTGGGCCCAGTGCTGCAGTGCGGCTGAATATCTGTGGCTCATGTGTAATGTTCCACTGGCCATGGTGCTGCCCATCTGCACACTGTGCGTGAGCCTAGGGAGCCTACTAGTGTCCCCACGGTCCATGCTGACCACGTGTCCCTACTGTCCATGCTGACCACCACTGGCCCTACCGTCCATGCTGACCACCACTGGCCCTGCATCTGGGTGCGGCGTCAGGGCTTGCAGGGTCCAGGCGTGCAGGGTCCAGGCACGTGGGGTCCAGGCACACGGGGTTGGGGCGCGTGGGGTCCGGGTGCGTGGGGTCCAGGCGCGCGGGGTTGGGGCATGTGGGGTCCAGGTGCGTGGGGTCCAGGCTCATGGGGTCCGGGCACGCGGGGTCAGGGCGCGCGGGGTCCGGGCACGCGGGGTCCGGGCACGCGGGGTCTGGGCACGCGGGGCCCGGGCACGCGGGGTCAGGGCACGTGGGGTCCGGGCACGCAGGGTCCGGGCACGCGGGGTCAGGGCACGCGGGGTCCGGGCACACGGGGTCCAGGCACGCGGCCTCCCGCCTCCGCTGCAGTGGGCTCCCATCCACGTGTCCGTGGCCGCCATGTGTTTGCAGGGAGTACTACATCACCATGGTGAAGTGGGCCACCAGCACCAAGGTTGCCGTGACCTGGCTGAACCGGGCGCAGAATGTGTCCATCCTGACCCTCTGCGACGCCACGACCGGGGTCTGCACAAAGGTACGGAGGGGGCGGGGCTGGGGGACTGGGCAGGGGGACAGGGCGGGGGTGGGGACTGGGCAGGGGAACCAGGACTGAGCAGAGGGCTGTGTCAGGAAGCAGCCATGGCAGTGGAAGTTACTTCCATCCCTTCCTGCTGGGGAAATGTTAAAAGACTCTAGCTGCTGCGGCTGTTGCTGTCCAGGTCTCTGGATTCGGTGCCCCCTGGTGGACACATCCCGTACTGTACAAGTACCTGTGCTGCACTTGCAGCCCAGAGCGTGGGTAGAGCAGCTAGCTGATGCTCAGAGGGCCCCCGTGGGCTCTGGCACAGAAACCCGGCCTGACCCAGTTCTACTGCTCCTTCCTCCACCACCAGGGCCAGGCACCTCCCACCCAGGCCCCAGGAGGCCTGCAGTGAGTCAGGGAGGCTCAGCCACAGTGGGGAAAGGGAGTGAATGAAGGGAAGGGCAGGAGAGGTACAGAAAGCTAAAGACAGGCCTGGTAATCTGAGAAAGCAGCAGGTGTCACCCCGGCCTCCCCTCGAGGCCTGGGACTCACCCTCCAAGCCTCTCCATGGGGTAGAGACCTCGCCAGGCCACAGCCCTGAGTTAAAGCAAATCACTGCATTTAGAAGACAATCAGCACCCTCTGGAGGATCTTTCAGAAAGGCTCGTGGACCCTGAAGTTCCGTTCTAGACAGGCAGGGCTGGTACGGGCCAATCCTGTGGGACAGGTGGCCCTGCACGGCTGCTCTGGCCTGCTGCCCAGGGCCAGCTCCCAGACAACCACGGGGGTCCTCACCACCAGCCTACGGGCCTGTCATCTGGAGTGGATTCCAGATATTTGATGTACTTGTCTGAAAAGAAAGAAGATGGGTGGACGCAGAGTTGAGCAGCTATAGCTGCTTCCTGTCCCTATGCCCTCTGGGCACTGGCCTGTAGCCCATGGTTATGGAGCCCCTGCCTCTGGCCCATGGACAGAAGCTCCTCCTCCCTGTGGCTTGTGGTTGGAGGACCCCAGCCATGGTCAGCCCAGCACCAGCCCTGCTGTAGGACCCAATCGTCACTAGGCTGGGCGGCTGGATCCTCATGTTTGGGAACTTCTGTTCGTTCATTTTTGTTCCTGATGTGTCCTTTTGCATGGTTCTGTGAGATCCTCTTTCCTGCCTAGTTTAACCCTCTTAAAAGGCTTTGGTTACCAGGATTATTTCTAAGAGTTGGAACCTGGAATTTTGGCTCCATGACTCCAGGAATATTAGTGTAGTCTTTTGAGGCTTGTGCGCCAGCCGGGCGGACGACAAGGGGCGAATGGCCCCGCCTCCCACCGGGCCTGCCCCACAAGGCGTCTTCCTTGCTACTGGCGATGCTGGCTTTCTCCTGCCTGAAGGCAGGTGTGCTGGCCCGAGACACAGGGGCGGGGATCATCTCAGCCCCGAGCAAGCCACAGCGGCTGCTGGGAGAGCAGGCAGCTGCCCTGCGGGGAAGCCTAAGCGTTCTCTGCACGGCTGGTCAGACCCTGTGCGTGCACAGAACCCTGTCTAATGCTCTTCTTTCATTCCAGAAACACGAGGATGAAAGCGAAGCATGGCTCCACAGACAGGTAACCCCCTGCCTGACACCACACTGCGCCACACAGAGCGCCTGCCCATGGTCAGGGTGGGTGTCTGCCTGTCACACGTCCCCTGTGAGCCCACCTAAGGCTCGCCAGCTAGGTGCCTGTGTGTGTGCCTGGAGCAGGGACAGCAAGCTTCTCAGTTCTCCTCAGGAGCTGCCCCCCCCACCCCCAGCACTCCCAAGAGTAGCATAAACTAAAATAGCTATTCTTCTGGTTGTAAAATGCAAACTTGAAGGCATTTGCTAAGAAAAAAAGGTAACATTTTAAACAAAAAAAAAAAATCTACTTAAGTCGGGTGCCAGTGACTCACACTTGTAATCCTAGCTACTTAAGAGGCTAAGATCTGAGGATCACCATTCAAAGCTAGCCCAGGCAGGAAAGTCCATGACACTCTTATCTCCAATGACCCACCCAAAACTAGAGATGGATCTGTAGCTCAGTGGCAGAGCGCTAGCCTTGAGCAAAAGAGCTAAGGGACAGCATCCTGGCCCAGAGTTCAAGCCTACAACCACCACCACCACCAACAACAACAACAAATCTACCTAAAACATGTAAAGGTGTTGTTTTCTGTTATAGAAACATTTTCCTCTGAGATGCTGCATTGTTCAGTCAGGTCCGGCCAGCAGCCCACAGCCCCCTCCTGGGTCACAGCTTAGGTGTACGCACACACACACACACACACACACAAACACACACGCACATGCACATGCACATACACATGCGCGCACATGCACACAAGTGCATACACATCCACACACGCACTGCCATTCTGAGGAGCCACGATGCGTCTGCCCCCTGCAGAGCAGAACGTGGGACTGTATGGAGTTGGGCTGGGAATGTTGGACAGGATGAACAGGGATGGCCATAGACAGGACTGGCAGAAAAGCTTCCAACAGCACAAGAAGACACTCACCACAAAAACCACTCATCCTCCCACACCGCGAGTGAATGGATTGTAAAACTTCGCCCACCCCGGGGGACAGAAGCTCCCAGCGTCTGTACAGGCTGCACAGAAATCCACTTTGCACGGCTTCTCGCGGCGTTCCTTTCCTCCGGAGGGAGTCCGTGATATCTGCTCTTCGGTGCGCATCTGTCACATGTCTGCGGCCCCGCGTGTGAGGCTGGGCCAGCCCCCCCCCGCCCCCCCACCTCCACACGGCTGACCGTCCCCTGGACACGCAGGCCCTGTGTCAGCAGAGGCCCTCACGGTGCTGAGAGGCACGGCTGCGGCCAGGCTCGCTCCACACGCCCGTCTCCCAAGTGGGACAGAAGGACAAGCCCCGGAGCTCCCAGCCTGGACAGCTGCACCTCGGTCATTACTCATTCCAGCAGGACGGGGTGAGCAACCGCCCAACCGGAGCACTGCTCTTCTGAGTGACCCACACCTCCACCAATCCCAGCCTCATCCCATACTTCTCCTCCCTCCTCCTTCCCTGAGACTCAGTTCGGACCTTCATGGAAAGGAAACCACATGAACTAACGTCCACCAAGTTCAAGGAATATTCTAGAGAACTAGACAGACAGCCCTCTGCTGTCCTCATCCACACTGCCACTGCTGATGCCGAAATCATGGGAAGTTGGTTCTGGTGCTGAGCCCTGAGCCCCTCCCCCACGGTGCCAGCCCTCCCCCCCCCCCCCAGCAGGGGGAGGGGGGCCCCAAAGCCATCATTTTGCTTGAAGCTAGTCCTTGGGACTATTTTCCATCTGTGACCAGATTTTTGGCTTTTGAGTTTTCTGAACTGGGATTGGCAAACTGGACAAGAAGGATGGGATTCACCCTGGGTGACAGGAGCGCATGCAGGCGGAATTTTCATCCCTGTCATCCTCCTGGTGGGAGGATGTACAGCCCAGCATCCAGGCCTCAGACCTCCCAGAGTCCAGAAACGTCCCTAGCCTGGAGCCAGAGGTGGAGCCAGGCTTCAGGTCCAGGCCCCTGGTCAACAGGCCCACCCTGGACACTAAGTATAGAATTGCTAAGTGAGGAGCCAACCCCAATGGAGCCTCCAGGAGCTGCAGGATGCCATCAGAGGCCCGGCCTTCTCCCGTGAACAAGGCTCAGAATTAACGTTAATCCCGTCACATTCTGTCTAAAGGTTAAACGCTTCCTCAGAACAAAGTGGCATTGTGGCTGGTGCACTCTGCTGTGGACACACAGAAGTTCGTCAGCTGAGCAGCTGCTCCAGGGCAGCTGGCGTGACTGCCCCTCCCTTTAAATGCCCGGCCTCCCACTCCACGGAGGAAAGTCAATATCTGCAGAGTAAGGCCTCCTGGAGATTAAATGTCATTTAATCACGTGGCGGTTTATTCCTCCGGGCATATCTTATTTGCGCATGTTCGCTCACAGCTGGGGAGCTGAGGTTCCCGGGGTCCACTGGGTTCGTCCTGTCTTCTTCCCAGATGAGCAGGAGCTCCTTGAGTCAGGAAACAGACTTGGTAGCCAGCTCATTGGTGTTCACCGACGGAAACTTCTAAACCTGAGCCTCAGAAAGTCGATGCTTCGGGAAGGCTGGCGCTGGGCTGCTGCGCTGGGGACCAACCCGGATGACGGCCGCGCTGCACCCCTACGCCCCTAGCTCTGGCCCGGGGAACCCGAGAATGGTGGCTGTGTTTCCAGAGAAGAGTGACCTTTGCTTGGAGCCAGCCGTGTCCCCTCCTGTCTGCCGGACCACACTGCAAGACCAAGGCGCTGGGCCGCCTCTCCCCTCCCTTCCATGCTGTAGAGCCTGGGGACTTCACCCATGTGGCTTTTTTCTTTGCCTCTCATCTTCTTCATGGGCTATTCGGGGTGAGATAAATGCTATTAAAGAAAAGAATGAAGGATGGGACTGAAAGCAGACACAACTGGGTACAGCTGGGTTTGTGATTGTTAATATCTTAGTTGTTCTGGGGTGAAGGATACTGCAGGAGCGGCACAGTTCCTGGAGAACGCCGTGCACACGCACATGCACACACACGTACACGCTGTCTGCACCCTTGGCAAAGCACACGCCCCTGTCTTCCACTGATGTTTCAGGGACTGACAGAGGCTGGGGTCGGCTCTGAGTAGGTCTCGCTCGTCTCTCGATTCCCCACTCCTCCTTTTAGAAAACCAAAGGTGTGAGGGGCTGGGAAGGTGGCTCAGTGGTAGAGCGCTTGCCTTGCATGCTTGAGGCCCTGGGTTCAATTCCTCAGCACCACGTAAGCAGAAAAAAAAAGCCTGAAGAGGCGCTGTGGCTCAAGTAGTAGAGCACTAGCCTTGAGCTGAAGAGCTGAGGGACAGCGCCCAGGCCCAGAGTTCAAGCCCCACGACCGGACCAAAAAAAAAGAAAGAAAGAAAGAAAACCAAAGGTGTGAGCCGTGGCCCCCGGGGAAGCACCACGCGGCACTCCTCCTTAAAGGTGTGCGGATCCTCAGCACCAGGGAGCTACCTGTGCCCCCGGATGCTTTTTCCCGGTCACTCTCCACACTGAAGTGGAAAGGCTGAGCTGCAGCTCACCCACCTGGCATGCACAGGGTCCCCGGCTGAATTGCCACCACTGCGAAATTAGTTCATTAGTTAACCCTCCATTCATTCATTCCTTAGTCAACGAGGGAATTTCACAATGGCTTTGGTCTTGCCTCTGCAGAATGAAGAGCCCGTGTTCTCCAGGGACGGCCGGAAGTTCTTCTTCATCAGAGCCATCCCGCAGGGGGGCCGGGGGAAGTTCTACCACATCACTGTGTCTTCATCCCAGGTAAGGCCGCGGGTTTGGGGCTGGGCCGGGGCTGCTGGTGCTGGCCTCTCGGCCAAGCTTGGCCACTCTTCCAGCGGTCCCAGGAGCCCCTGACACACAGAGCAGGAGAGGGTGGGCAGGTGGCAGGGCGTCACAGAGGGGGCTGGGCTGCGGTTGGGACGCCCCAAAGGAGCAGGTGGAAGGAGAGGTGTGGCCCGAGGAGGCCCAGCACCTTTGGCTGACGCACCGTCGGTATTCCAGCCCAACAGCAGCAATGACAACATCCAGTCCATCACGTCTGGGGACTGGGACGTGACCAGGATCCTCTCCTACGATGAGAAGAGAAACAAGATGTGAGTGCGTCCTGGCCGGGCCCCACTGCCCCCAGGGCCGGTAGCCCCTCGCACCCCACCCCCCACCCCACGGCCTGTTTCTGTTAACGTTGGCTGCTAGGGGTCAAAAGTAGCACAGGCAGCCTCCCTTCCCACCCCAGCTTCACAGCGCACGCCCCGGCTGCTCAGGGCCCCGACAAAGCGAGGCCGGTGCCAGCCTGTGAGGGGACAGATCAGCCAGGTAGGTGCCTGTTTCGTGAGGCTCGGCCAGTCCACGCACTGAGCGGAAGGCTTCCCACACCTGCTCTTGCTTCGTTTGATGGCTGCACAAGGAAGGCTGTGCCACACAGACGTTCAGGAATCGGCTGCGTGTTGTAGAGTTGGCAGCAGGAGCCAGGACTCAGCTCCGTGAGGCCGCATCCAGGCCTCCCGTCCGTCACCCAGGGCGTCAGGCCCCGCATCCAGGCCCCCCCGTCCGTCACCCCGGGCGCCAGGCCCCGCATCCAGGCCCCGCCCCGCCATGTCCATCACCCCGGGCGCCAGGCCCCGCATCCAGGGACGCACTGTCTCCCTCGTCCCTCTTCCCACGGCGGGAGCATCAGCTGGACAATGTAAAGCGCGTCCGGACCCTGCGCTCCAGATGATTTCTAATCTGTACAGAAACTCCCCCTGGTGCTCACACTGGCTGTCCTCACCCTGGCCCCCAGGTCATGGCTCGTTGGCGTCCGGCGTGGCCTGCTGTGGCCGCAGGGAGAGCTGGGCCCGGTCAGCAGCGTGGCCTGCTAGGGGTGGGGGAGGGACCACGGGACGGGCAGGGGGCCCATGTGCCCCGGTGAGGGGGACTAACATCACCTTGTCCCCTTCACCGCCTTTGCAGCTACTTCCTGAGCACGGAGGACCTGCCCCGGAGACGGCAGCTGTACAGGTGAGCGCTCCTCCCCGTCCTCACAGAACTGCGGCTCTGCAGCGGTCAGGACGCAATGACAAGTAGCAGTAAGGCCTGGAGGGAAAAAATGCAGAGTGCCGACCTACAGCTTTGCTCCATCCTTGTGCGTTTGTTGGATGGGGATTCCCCCGTCACAGGCTCGCATAGTCCCCCCTCCTGAGGGCCACTGGGCTGCTTCCCACCTTGGACTTGGGGAGCAAGTCTCCCCTTCATTTCACGCTCGAGAAACCAGGGTCTGGAAGCAGCCACTGCTAGTCCTGCTGGTGTTACACTCCAGCGTTAGGCGCTCAGAGAACGGAGAGATGGTGAAATCCTTCCACCGCCCTCAGATTGCCAGACCGCTCAGAGAATGTCACTGGAATGAAAAGCGTTGAATGACTGTGGCCGTGGCCATGCCCTCTCCCTCCGGGGCCCGCATGGAGCCCCAGTGACACAGCCCACCCGTTAGATGCCATCCAGCAGCCAGAGCACCAAGCCATCTCAAAAGTGGGAGGGCCCTGCGTGCCAGAAGGTTCCCCGGGGCAGGCATGTCAGGGAGCATCGGCCAGCAGGGGTCCAGGCCTGGCTGTGGCTGCCCTGCCCCCCCCCCCCGCACCCTCGCTCATGCCACACCTCCGTCCCTCCAGTGCCGACACGGTGGGCAACTTCAACCGGCAGTGTCTGTCCTGCGACCTTGTGGAGAACTGCACCTACTTCAGCGCCAGCTTCAGCCACAGCATGGACTTCTTCCTGCTCAAGTGCGAAGGTGAGTGGCCGCCACCCTGGGCGTGTCTGCGGCGGGGGCTGGGGCTGAGAGCGGCCTGGCCACGCTTCTCGTAGCCCACAGCACCACAGGCCAGTGGCCTGCAGGGCGGGAGCCGAGCACCTCTTCGCAGGCTGTGCGGGCACACCGGCTGTGCGGGCTCGCGGGCTGTGTGGGCACATCAGCTGTGCGGGCTGTATGGGCACACCGGCTGTGCGGGCTCGCGGGCTGTGCGGGCTCATGGGCTGTGCGGGCTCGTGGGCTGTGCGGGCACACTGGCTGTGCTGGCTTGCGGGCTGTGCGGGCTCGCCGGCTGTGCAGGCTGTGCGGGCTCACCGGCTGTGCGGGCTCGCGGGCTGTGCGGGCTCACCGGCTGTGCGGGGTCGCGGGCTGTGCGGGCTCGTGGGCTGTGCAGGCACTCCAGCTGTGCGGGTTCACGGGCTGTGCGGGCTCGCCGGCTGTGCGGGCTCGCGGGCTGTGTGGGGTCACGGGCTGTGTGGGCACACCAGCTGGGCGGGCTCCCGGGTTGTGTGGGCACGCCGGCTGTGTGGGGTCACGGATTGTGTGGGCACTCCAGCTGTGCGGGCGCACGGGCTGTGCGGGCATTCCGGCTGTGCGGACCGTGCAGGCTGTGTGGGCACTCCGGCTGTGCGGGCTCTCCGGCTGTGCGGACACTCTGGCTGTGCGGACTGTGCGGCTGTGCGGGCTCGCAGGCTGTGCGGGCACGCCGGCTGTGCAGACTGTGCGGCTGTGCGGGCACTCCGGCTGTGCGGGCACTCCGGCTGTGCGGGCTCTCCGGCTGTGCGGGCTCTCCGGCTGTGCGGACCGTGCAGGCTGTGTGGGCACTCCGGCTGTGCGGGCTCTCCGGCTGTGCGGACACTCTGGCTGTGCGGACTGTGCAGCTGTGCGGGCTCGCAGGCTGTGCGGGCTCTCCGGCTGTGCGGACTGTGCGGCTGTGCGGGCTCGCAGGCTGTGTGGGCACGCCGGCTGTGCGGACTGTGCGGCTGTGCGGGCACTCCAGCTGTGCGGGCTCTCCGGCTGTGCGGACCGTGCAGCTGTGCGGGCACTCCGGCCGTGCGGGCACTCCGGCTGTGCGGGCACTCCGGCTGTGTGGGCTCTCCAGCTGTGCGGACCTTGCGGCTGTGCGGGCTCTCCGGCTGTGCGGGCACTCCGGCTGTGTGGGCTCTCCGGCTGTGCAGGCACTCCGGCTGTGCGGGCACTCCGGCTGTGCGGGCACTCCGGCTGTGCGGGCACGCCAGCTGTGCGGGCTCTCCGGCTGTGCGGGCTCTCCGGCTGTGCGGGCACTCCGGCTGTGTGGGCACTCCGGCCGTGCGGCTGTGTGGGCACGTCAGCCCTGGGCTGTCTTCTCAGCGCTCAGCCCGCTCCCTGCCACGTCACCAGCAAGAGTGTGACGATCACGTGAGCTCATGTGATGTCTGAAACACGCTATTCCTGGGCCACCTTTAAAAACTACCAAAACAGTTTTGAAGGTAACTTTTCAAGCAAATTAAAAATGGAAGTAACACAAAAAACAGGAAAGTATGTTCTTAGGACCCAAGTTCATTGATAATTCATCCCAAACATGCAATTGCTTTGTCACACCCAGCAGAATACACAAAGGCTATCCAAATGAACGCCAGGAAATCGAAACAAGTTTTTTTTAATGTGTCATTGTTTTGTTTTTTTTTCTTGATTGTTTGTTTATCTGTCTTTGGGAGGGTAAGAGAGGGCACAGAACTGGAGGGACAAAAGGTAAACGAATGCAGCGGTGGTACTCGCTAGACACTATGTTGAAACTGAACTCTACAACCTGTGGGTGGAGAGGGGAGGGGTGACATTGGCTAAGAAATGTACTCCTTACCTGATTGACGTAACCCCTCCACACGTCACCTTTATAATAACAAAAAAATTAAGAATACATAAAAGAGTGAGCCAGGTCCCGCAGTGGGTACAGAGATGGCCTTTGTAGCTTATTCTCATCTTGGAAGGATTAGATACGAATTCATGAAAGAGTAAGAAATGAAAGTTACGTTCCTAACAAAAGAGGTCTCAAAGAAGACGTTGATCTACCGAGGTAAGGATAAATGCGTGTGGAGGGCTCGGGGCCAAGGGCAGGTCCCTCCTGTGGCTACGGCTGGGACATCCATCCCACCAGCCACAGAGGACGGCGGCTGCTTTTGTTAGAACAGCGATCTGTTTGCACTGCATACTCCTCACACCATCTTGAATCCATGACCGCTGAAGTCCTGAAAAACTGAAGGACTGGAAAACTTCACTGCTCAGTGCCCTGTCCCTGGTGTTCATCCACAAGGAGAGGGGATGGCGGGGAGAAGAATTCCAGAAACCCCCAATGCCCCCAGCTCCCCTTTCATTCTTCCCTGTCCTGGGGGGGGTGGGCGGTCCCAGGAAGACAAGTTCGAATCAACCAAGTGCTCCCAGGAGCACGGTCTTGCAAGAGTCCTCCTCCACTGCTGATTCCATGCTCCCTGCCAGCATCTTGCACACGCAGAGACGACCTTGTAGAACCCGTCCCCTCCCTCTCCGCCCAGGGCCCCTGAGGCCTCCGGGGATGTTCTGCGCTGAGTCACATCCCCTGCCTCCCTTCTAGGCACAAAGGCCCAAAAGCCACCACAGGACCTCTTGTGCCTTATGAAATGGCTGTAACAGAGTAACAGACCCTGGCACGTTTCTAAAACGTAGAAATGAATTTCTCAGCGTTCTAGAGGCTGGGCTGTCCACCCCTCCCTGGTCCTTCGCTCAGGAGTCCCGTGGCATAGAAGAGGCACGGGACTGGAGGCACACCTGTGTCTGTTGTGAGATGCCTGACTTGGCGGAGGCCACTGGTTGCCACTTAGAAGTTGTTGGATTTCAGGGTCTCCCAGTAGTTCAAGAGAAGCGCAGAATCCATATTTTATATGAAAATCTGATTTCTAAATGTTGGTAGCCAATTAAAATACGAAGCTGGGCATGGAGGCTCATGCTCATAATCCTAGCTACTCTGGAAGTCAAAAGTAGGAGGATCATGTTCCAAAGTAGGCCCAGACAATAAGTTCAACAGCTCATCTGAAAGACAACCTCCAGAAAGAAGGCTGAAGCGGCAGCTCCCGTGTTTGTGTGTAGTGTTTTCTAGGAAGCAGAAGACCCTGAGTTCATACCATTCTGTTTAAGTAGTTGTCCCAAGGGGTTTCCACTCAACAAATCAGATTGTGAGTACAGTGCAGCTCAATTCAATGTTGCTTCTTCCGCCATGCTCCCCGGTCTCTCCCCTGTCCACCCAGAACCTCAGCTGTAGTGTTCCTTTTGAGGAAGTGGACACTTGCAGTCGGCTCTGCTCTCCACACAGCATCCACTCAAGGTGACACTCGAGTGTCCACGGCAGGTCAGCCTGCTCTCCTGGGGTATGACACTCCCATGGGGACAGAGGGGTCCGAGCTTCCGGGGAGGGGTACGGAGAGGAGCGGGCATGTGACGCCTCCTCAGAGATCGGGGACCCCTCGTTTCACACGGCTCTCAGTAAATATAGCTAATCAGCGGTGCAGAGTGTCAAAATAGCGCTCCTATTAATGGGTTTCTCCCGCATCGTTCCATAGCAATCATATCCAAAGACCGAAGGACATCTGTCAGTTACTCTACTCATTTTCCCTTTGTATGCCTGATTCTCTGGACCAGTGTCCTGGTGATTTTTCCCACTGGACTGGTATTGGCTGGTTGGTGTTTAATGGACTAGCAGAGCCTTTTAGTGTGTGTTTCTTTCCCCGCTCCACTGGCACTCAATAGCTTTCAGAGAACTTTCATAAGAATGATTGTGAAAGTTGTGCAAGGGAAGGGAGGTGAAAGTCACGAGCCCTGACTCCATGTCAGCCAGCAACAACTAAGCCAAAATGAGGTGGTGGTGGAGGGAGAACAAATCTGGGGAAATGAAGTATGACAAGGCCTAAATCTCTTTTTAGGCCCATGGGTGGCTTTTGTGTCTGGGTCCGTGTGTGTGTGTGTGCGCGTGTGTGTGTGTGTGTGTGTGTGTGTGTGTGTGTGTGTGTGTTTCCATGCATGTGTGTGCACGCACACACGCACGTCACTCAGCCTCACACTCATTTGGCTTTTGTACTCAAGGCTAGCACTCTACCATTTGAGTCACATCTCCACTTCTGGCTTTTTGCTGATTAATCTGAGGTGAGCGTCTCATGGACCTCTCTGCCTAGACCAGCTTCTAACGGAGATCATCAGATCTCAGCCTGCTGAGTAGTCAGTATTACAGGCTTGAGCTAGCACCGAGGGGGAACGGGGAGAGCAGTAATGCTTTCTCCCCTCCCCTCCCCTCATCTCTCCCTCCCTCTCCTCCCCTCCTTGAGCACACCTGGGACTTTCCCCAAACTGCACGTCAGTGACGCAGACCCCTTATCCCTCTGATCTGGCTGAGCTTACTTTCAGCACCATGGCCAGTGGGAGAGGTCCGGAGCTGAGCGCTGGGGTCCCTTCTGTAGAATTTAAGCGGCCTTAGCATTCCTCCAGTGTAAGCCAGTCGGGCAGCTGGGCCCGGGTCATTCTTGGCAACTTACTGCTGACCTTCCAAAGCAGCCTGGGAGCCGCCTCTGTGTTCTGGAAACTCATCTGCTTGACCAACAACACAGCAAGGCAGCATACATTTACCAGTGCTCCTCACGGTTCAGAGCAGCCTCTGTTTTCACTGTGTGCATGTAGTTCCTCAGACAGAGACAGAGACAGACAGAATAAGACAGGAAGGAGGGAAAGAAGGACAGAGGGGGAGGGAGGGAGGGAGGGAGGGAGGGAAGGAAGGAAGGAAGGTAGGAAGGGACGAAAAAGAAGAAAGAAAAGAAAAAAGGAAGGAGGGAAGGAGAGGAAAGGGGAGGGGGAAGGGAAAAGGAGAGAGGGTACACACTGCAGAGCCTGCTGGCTTGAGATACTGACTTTTCCTTGTAACAGTTCAAAAGTATTTACACCTCTCTGTTTTCACAAGATAAGCTCGCAGGACATGACTTATTATGCAGTCTTGCAAAATAGAATGCAATCTGTCTTACTAAAAAGTGACTGGCTGCTGGCTTCCTCTCACCCAGAGCAAGGCCTGGGTCCCACCGCCGCCATCGACTCACTCCTGAGCAGCAGCTATGCCAGGCAAGGAACTGGTGGCTGGAGTCAGAGAATGAAGGGCGGCCCCGCCCCCAGCGGGCATGGGGAGGGGGAGACCTCCTTCCAAGCACTGAGTGTCCCGGGGGGGGGGGCAGGGCATTCTCCCACTGTGTGCCAGGGACTTTTCTGGAGCCAACATGCAATGCACACAGCACGGAGCTGGGGCTCTGGGAGCTGCGGGAACGGCTTGGGCGTGGCGTGCTTCACGCTGCACCTCCCCACAGCGAAGCCCACCCAGTCACGGGTGAAGGTAGCAGACCCACGGCACACATC
This sequence comes from Dipodomys spectabilis, assembly GCF_019054845.1. Taxonomy (NCBI): domain Eukaryota; kingdom Metazoa; phylum Chordata; class Mammalia; order Rodentia; family Heteromyidae; genus Dipodomys; species Dipodomys spectabilis. The sequence continues at coordinate 11,398,728 of NW_024870711.1, forward strand.
CCAGCTGTGTCCGCGCCAGCACTGGCTCTGCGTCGGCCAGGGGCCCCAGGGGCACCACCCCTACTCCCTCCTGAGCCAAGGTGCAGCTAGCGCAGAACGCCTCTGTGAACCCCAGCCCTGGACACCAGAGGGCGCCCTGCCCCTTCACTTGGGCCTGGCAAACTGCCCCGAAGCCTGGCTTGGGGGCTGCTTCCGTGGCACCCACTGGTCTGCAGACACTGCTTGGTGCTGGATCCAGAGGATGAATGAGAGGGGGGAGGAAGGGGCTCTGCCCTCAAGGGGCCCCGGGGGTTGCAGGCGAACTCGGAGTCCCTGAAGATGGGCACGCCTGGCCCTGCCGTCTCCCAAGCCTGCACGCCTGACTCCCATGAACAGCTTGGAAGGGTGGGAGTGGCAGATTTCACAGCCCAGGGCCTGCAGCCGTGGAGAGAAACACACCGACAACAGAGGGCAATAAAAAAAAATCAAGATGTAGCGTGCCACCCGGGACGATTGCTAAATACCGTGGGTGGCCAAGAACTGACAGGCTGGGGGGAGCAGCGGCATCACTGGGGAGAAAGAGGCAGGAGAGAGGGTGTGCTGGCTCATCTGCAAGCGGGAATGAGATCGCCTGCCACGCAGGCTGGGACGTAGAGCCCGTCTGGCAGAGTTGGGGGCTGTTATTTATCCTGCGGCCGGCAGGGAGGAGGGGGGCTGCACTGAGCCCACTGGCCTGTGCCCACGCCAGCCACACGCCCCACTCGCTGCCCTTGTCAGCCTGGCTCGCAAGACCGTGCGCACTCCTGAAAAGAAAAGGCCAACCTGTGAGGAGGTGGTAGACAGCTGGGCCTCGTGGCTCTTCCTGTAATCCCAGCTACTCAGGAGGGTTGAGACAGGGGGATCGCAGTTCTAAGCCCACCTGTGCAGAAAAATCCTCTAACTGATGAGCAAAAAGCCAGAAGTAGAGATGTGGCTCAATTGTAGAGCACCAGAGTAGAGGGGGAAAAAACCTAGCAAGATGTAAGGCCCCATATTCAAGCCCTAGTAGCAGCGCACACACATACACACATACACACACACACACACACACAAAGGAGGACGTGGCAACAGCCGCAGGCTGCAGTGGAGCTTGTACGCAGCCTCTGAGATTGTTTTGCCGCATGCCCAATTTCCTGGGAAAACCACAGTGCCTTTCTGTGTGGAATACAAGTTGCATAAGATACAGGAGCTTCTTACGTTGCACGCTGGCCGAAGGCATACGGCATCAAGATACCATTCAGAATCAAACCAGGGTGCAACTGCTTCGGTCAGAAATCACTTCCAAAATCCTGGACTCTGTGTGGCAGCTTGTGATGCATGCTATTACCACAGGGCAGTAAGGACAAAGCCCGGAGCTTCGAGATTCACCTGGGCAAGCAGGAACACCTCAGCCAGCCAAGGGGTCCCCCCATGATACACACAGGGCCCTCCCCTCGTGCTTTGAATTCTGCCCAACATCTAAAACTTCCTTCCGGTGGATGAGTTTGCTTTGAATCAAAAATTCTGAGACCTGGAAGCTTGTATGAACCGACAGCCCAGAGGTAGGAGCTGAATTTTGAAAGGATGCATTCTTTTTTAACGACTAGGAAGATCGTTTTCCTAAAAATGCCTGTCCAGAACCCTGGGTGCCCTGCAGAATGTCAGCATGGCAGGCTCCCCTACAGAGATGGAGCCACTGAGCCAGGAGAGCAGCCCAGCGCTCCTGCAGCCCCGCTGGGCTGGCTGTGGCAGCCGGCTGCCTGGGAAATAGAACCACTTTCAAGTTTCCCCAGACATAATGTTGGATACACGCCGTGGCGTTGGGGGGCGGGGAGGGCCAATCCCAGGTTTGAAATCAAGGATAACCAGGTTTCACCATGAGACAGCTAGAAAAAAAAGTCTTCAGCGTTGACTGGGAAAGACTGTCTTTGGAACAGACATTCCAGTTATCTGTAGAAGTTCTGGTAGCTGGCTAGCGCTCTGCTTATGAGTATGATAATACCGCCTCGATGTACACTCTTTATAGATCAGGCATCCATAATTCATGAGATTGCAAATAAAGAGATCTGGGACCGGCCGAGCAGGCCCCGGCCAATTATCTCTCCCGAGCCATGCTCCTCGCTGTGTGCAGCTGCCCTTGGAAACCATGTGTGCGAGGGGTTGCCGGGCTGTGGGGGCCCCGTGGTTCAGCTCCCAGACGCTGTCCATCACACAGCGTCCACCAAGAACAGGAGAGGAAGCCAGCGTCTCCACCGTGATGGTCGTGTTTACTCCGATGACTTGTTTCTTCGCAGTTTTCTGTCCCTTCCCATCCATCATTCCAGCTTCATCTGCCAGGGCCACGGGGCAGCTGAGAATGAATGCTGGAAAACAGACACAAAGTAAAGATTTCCTGTTCACCCGTCCGTGGTGTGACTCGCACTTTGTTGTTCTGCAGTCCGGTGCTCACCCTCTGCTGGCGGGGCCTCTCGTGGACAAGGAAAGAGCCATCCGTGTTGACCAGCGGTCCACTGGCTTCCTTGCAGGAGCAATATCAGTCTGGAAGTCAGATGCTCAACTGAGCCAAAACAGCACCTGTCACCAACCACGTGTGTAAAGGGCGAGTGTTTTTGTTGAGGTTCTCGCTTCCTAAGCCTAGGCCAAGCATAACAATATAATTTGTCCTCTGCTGACTACAGTGCTCAGTTCTTACACTGGTGCCGTGTGTGCTCTGAGGGGCACACGTGCCGAGGACTTGAGAGAGTACGAAAACCAGGCCAAGAGAAGCACAGTGCACGGGTTCCTTTACACACACGGGTTCAGAGTGCAAGTTCACATAAGACTGGGAACACGCAAGAAAGAGCATCACATATGGACCACATCTGGAGTACTTGACCTCATCCACAGAGCTACGCATAAGGAAACACAAGTGTCTGCTTCCCAGCTCCCAAGTCTGGATGAAAACAAAAAGTATCCACAGGATGAGCAGGAAGGAGCAGCACCGAGATCCCGTGCCGTCTGCTTACCTCCTCCTCCGTCCCCTCGGGCGAACGGCCCCGGCACACCTCCCTGTGTCCATCAGTCTGTGCATCCATGGCGCTGGACACCACCGACCACAATAGCAATGAGGACGTCCCCAAACCCTTGTCCAGGCACGTAACCGCAAAGTGGTGCCCACTGGGGCTTTGCTGACGCGCCATTGCTCTTACTGCAGACCTCAGCATTCTGCACAAAGAGCTGGCACAGACCTGCAGCTGGCCCCAGCCGCCCAGCACCCTCCTGCCTGTGGGAATGGAAGCATGGCACCCTGAACCCAGGTCCCAGATGACTGAGCCAATCGTGTCCGTGTGTGTGTGTGTGTGTGCGCGCGCGCGCGTGCGCACGCGCGTCTTCCCTGTTAGATTTTTAAACCTCATGTCTGTCTCTCACTGACACCTGCCCCATGGACCTAGCACCGTGCCCTCCATGGGGCAGAACGCCCCATGACTTGAATTGAATTCCACACAAGTGAAGAGAAACCACAGTGTGAGTTGTGTGGATAGCTCTGTTTTTAAAAAAAATACTAATAATTAAGATTCTGCACAATAATGACTATCATTTGTACCAACGACACTATTAAGGAACACAGGAGAAAACATCTGCACAAGGATGACAAAGAGCTAACTTCCCAAATAGCACAAGGATGAGCACAACTTACTATGCAAATTAAAAGGTGCGAGAATAAACATCCCGCCTGTGTGAAGTATTTTACCTTGGGAAACCCTCTATTATGCTCTCACTGGCATATTTTTCTCTTAGCAACTGTTCAAGAATACAATACAATACAGGGTTATTAACTATAGACCTAATGTACAGTACTTTTTTATTTTGCACAGTACTTTTAAACAGTATACCGCCTCCTGTCTAACTGAAACTTTGTATCCCTTCACCTTCCTCCTCTCCCTGACCTCCCCCCCTTCCCCAGCCCTCCCCGACACCCCGCCCGTGGTGGACAACATTACACTCTCTGTGGGCATTTGACATTTTTACATCCCCACACACTGCCTGGTTATTTTGCTTAGCATAGTGCCCTCCAGATGCGTCCATGTTGTCACGAAGGACGGAGTCTCTGACTTTTTAAATGCCCAGCCCCACCCACGGCTGGCCACTTCAGCTGTCCATGTCCGGTTGCTGTGAACATTGACCAGTGCAGGTGTCCCCTCTACCTGTTGATTGCATTTTCTGTTTGAGATGGAGTCTCCCAAACTTTTATGTTCAGGCTGGCCTTAAGCCATATCTCCTGATCTCTACCTCCCACGTAGCCAGGACTACAGCCTTAAACCACTGTGTTTGGCTTCGTGGTTTGTTTTTTTTTAATACCTAGGGCCAGTGTAACTTAAGATGTGTCAAAGGAGACAGGTACTGGTGGCTCATTCCTATAGTCCTAGCTACTTAGGAGGCTGAAAGAGATCTGAGGATCACAGTTCAAAGACAGCCAAGGCAGGAAAGTCCATGAGACTTTCATCTCCAGCTAACCATCCAAAAGCCAAGAGTGGAGCTGTTGCTCAAAGTTGTCAATCACCAGCCTTAAGTAAAAAAGCTCAGGGACAGTGCCCAGCCCCAGGACGGGTGCCAAGAAAAAAAAAGAAGAAGAGGAAAAGATTTGGCAAAGCTTGCAGATGTAGATGCAAGTAGCTTATGTTATTTTTGTTTTATGCTGTTTCACATACTCGCTCTGTGTGTGGCTTTAAGACATTTTAGAAATATTTTGATTATTTCTAGGAGGTGAGATTAAAAAGTAGTCACAGTTATTATTTTGTGCTTTTCCTTGGTATATGAATTTTTTGAAGCATTGCATTAATGAGTTAAAAGGGGAAGGAATGTTAATCCAAGCTCAGTAAGTTTTTTATTGACTTCCCTGCTCTCAAACCTGTCTTTTCACCAGTAAAACACACTTAGAGACATCTATTGTGCAGACCTGCTGTGATCAGATTAGGAATTATTCATATGAAACATCTAGCAGAGTGCCTTTTACATGGTAGGCACTGCATAAATGGTAACTGTTTACATTATTAATGAGCATGTGGGGTGTGCTTTGTTTGCAAATTTACTCACCCTGAAATGTGCAGAGCAAGTAGTTGTAGGCTTTTACTTCTCAATAACCACTCTGCAGTCCACGCAGCCTCCCTGGGGGGAAACAGATCCACAAGCCTGAATGCTTAGTTGTCCTCAGTAATTTAATCCTCTAGCCAGTGCTCCACTGCCTTTCCATAGTGCTCTCTCCTAGGTGTTCACGCACCAGTGGCTTGGGTTGGTGCTCCTTCCTGGGAAGGGGGAACCAGAATTAGCAAGTCAAAGTACAGGTGGCCCAGGTATCACTGAATTTCAAGTAGGCAACCAACAACTCTAAATGCCAGGTCCCAAGTACCAGGAGAGCATGCTAATGGTAAGAACATGTATAGTGTTTCTCAGAGATTCTCATGTAACCCAGCATCCTGCAGTCTTTCTGGGGACCCTGTCTCTTGGTACATGGGACCCCATCTCTGGGTATGTGAGGGCCCCATCTCTGGGTCCATGGGAACAGACCACAGTAGGAAGGAAGAGGAGCAGTGGGAATGAAAACTAGTGCAGCCTCTGTGGAAACCAGTATGGAGACTCTTCAGGAAACCACGAACAGACCTGCCACCGGTCCTGTCGTGTGATCACTGGGGCATACACCTGAAGGGGTCTCAGTCTGCTCACAACAGGGACACCTGCATGCCACATTTATTTGACACTGGCCTTGCTGTTGAATAAACCTGCATGCCCGTGAGCCAGTGAACGGGGAGAGATAATGCATGTATGCACATGGTGGGTTTTTTGTTTGTTTAGACACTCGTGGGGCCTGAATTCTGGGCCTGGGCCCTGTCCCTCTGCTCTTCAGCTCAAGGCTAGCACTCTACCACTAGAGCCACAGCACCACTTCTGGCTTTTTCTGCTTATGGGGTGCTGAGGAATTGAACCCAGGGCCACATGCATGCAAGGCAAGCACTCTACCACTGAGCCACCTTCCCAGCCCACATGGCAGGGTTTTATGCAGTGTATGCACTGGCGGGGTTTACGCAGTGTGTGTACGTGTAGGGTTTATGCAGTGTATGCGCATGGCTGGGTTTATGCAGTGTATGCACGTGGTGGGGGGTTATTTTGCTATAAAGAAGAACAGCGTCATGCCATTTGCAGGAAAATTACAAAACTGAAGATCATCCTGTTAATCAAAGTAAGCCAAACTCAGAAAGACAAGCATGGAGTGTTCTCTCTCATAGGTTTTTGGAAAGACATGAAAGTAGGAAGGGAGTATTGGGAAAGGGGAGGAGGACCAGAGGAAGAGGAGGAGAAGGAGGGAGCGTCAGGGGCCCTCAGGGCTGCAAACTTCCAGCTCCTACGTGACCTGCAGCGCCTGAGCCCCTCCGCCCTGACACGTGCCCACAGGCACAGAGTCTCCAACCTGGGGCAGAGCCGGGCAGTGGTCCCCATGACAGCTCTGGCCACCGCCTGCCTCCTGCTCCCCACCTCCTCCTCCCCCTCCACACACTCTCCAGCCCCGGGCCTCGCTCCCCGGTGCCCTCCGCTACCACCCACTCAGCTTCATGTGGAGAACGTTTCTAGATCGAAAGAATCACAGCAACGGAGAAGCTGAGTTCTTGATGGTGGTGCAGCCTGTGTCCTTCCTGTAAGGAGGGAGACACCGACCAGCTGTGCTGACACTGAGTGCCGGGCTGTTCCATCATGTGACAATGAGCTAGCTCTCCAGGAAGAAGGGAGCCTGTGTGAGCATTGAGGTGATCCTGTGGTCACGGGTGGGGTGTCCACTTAGATTGGGTGATGGAAGGCTTGTGAGCGGAGAATTAAGGGAAGAGAAAGATCAGACGTGCCAATGTCTGGGGTCAGAGAGAGCAGCAGGCCCAGGGCCGCCAGCCTGCCCTTCCCGAACCCTGCTGCCTGGGCCAGAGAGCACAGGGACCGAGGATAGCACCCCGCACCAGGACAGGACCACAGGGCCCCAGTTCAGAGCACAGCGTCTTTGCAGCATCACAGATGGAGAAGTCCTCCATGGAACCGGCATCCGAGCTGTGAGCTGGGTTCCTGGAGGCTGGCTTGGGGCGCGGCCGGGGGTGGGGTGGGGGTGGAGCTCCCCAAGGCCACTTGGGCCTCAGTGCCTGAGCCACGTGCTCTGCACTCCGCTGGTCCTAAGGAAAGCTGCTTCTCCCCTTTTCAGCACTGACCGCCTCCATTTTGTTTCTTTGCCCTCCACCCCAGGTCCCGGCGTGCCCAGAGTGACCGTGCACAACACCACGGATAAGAAAAGTAAGTGCTGCTTCTCCTACATCTTGCCAAACCTTGCGACAAAGGAAACAAAAGTCACAAGATTAACCTCGTGATAATCCAACCCACCTCCCGCCATCAGAGCCCCAGAAGTGTCCCAGGGCCTAAGCTCAGAGTGGCCCTGCATAACTAGTGAGTGTGAAGGTCAAAAGTGCAGCAGGAGAGCCCACAAATGGCCTCACACAGCCTCACCTGCTCCCGGCTACCTGCCCCGGTCTGAAATACTCTGAATGGGGTCCGGGGCTGCAGGGGACAAAGCAGCTCCCTCTGTAGACCCTGGGCTCTCCTCTGAGCCTGAGGTCCTCTGCTCAGAACACCCGGGCCTCTGTGGGAGCCTGGGGCCATGTCAGAGGCCGGCAGCCTGCACACCTGCCCCCATGGAGCCGGTAAGGACATGGCCACCCAGAATGGTGGCAAGACATCCCTCGGGGACATCCTGACAGGTGGCAGGGCTAACGGCTGGGATTGAGAGATGGGGCTCAGCCAGGGTTAGTGGGCAGCGTGGACGGAATTCTTAAGAAGGGACACGAGAAACAGGGGCGGGGCCTCTAACCTGACAGAACTGGACTCCTGATGAGCCAGGCCACGGGTGCAGACATCGGTTGGGGGTGGACGCGGTCAGACATCAAGATGGTCTGAACTGGGCTGGGAAGGTGGCTCAGTGGTAGAGCGCTTGCCTTGCATGCATGAGGCCCTGGGTTCAATTCCTCAGCACCACATAAGCAGAAAAAGCCCTGAGTGGCGCTGTGGCTCAAGTGGTAGAGCAGTTGCCTTGAGCTGAAGAGCTGAGGGACAGCGCCCAGGCCCACAGTTCAGGCCCCACGACCAACCAAAAAAAAAAAAAAAAGCTGGTCAGAACCTTACTAAGCTGAGTGGCAGCTAAGACTGGGTGGCTAAATGACTGAAATTTGCTAACGTTTTAGGACGCCATGAGGCCAGGCCCTGTGGCTCCGCAGCAGAGTGCTCATCACACAAGTGCAGGTGTGAGACACTCGACTCCCATGCCAGCACTGAAAAAATGACTCCCTGACACGTGTGAAAATTCTCCCCTTCTTAAAAAAAAGAACAGTGGCTCATACTTGTCATCCTAGCTACTCAGGAGGCTGAGATCTGAGGAGCATGGTTCAAAACCAGCCACAAGCAGGACAGCCTCTGAGACTCTATCTCCACTTAAGCACTAAAAAAGCCAGAAATAAGACAGTGGCCCAGGTGGTAGAACTCTAGCATTGAGCAAAAAAGCTCAGGGACAGTGCCCAGGCCCTGAATTCAAGGCCCAGTACACACACACACACACACACACACACACACACACACACATACACACACACACACACACACACACACACACACACACACACACACCCTCCAAGAAACAAACTGCAGTGGTGAAGAACTGAGGAAGGTAGGTAGTATGGTTCACCATGTCTGCTTCCTGGCTTTGCCACTGCACAGTTATCTAAGATGTCACCCCTGGGGACAGGGAGAGGGGCCTAGGACTCTTAGCTATTTTTGCTATTGCATATGGTATATAATTCCAAATCTAAGAGTTCTTTTTCTTTAAGTCTATGGTCTACATAACAAAAACCACAAAACTACCTCTAGGCTTTTAAATGTGACAAATGGCTGCTCTGACAAAAGCCACTCGTGTGAGACTGTCTCCCTGCTTGTTGGGGAGATGCTCTTACTAATTTATCTGGGGGCCAAACCCTTGGAGCCAACTCTTGGAGTGGCCCAGGGGTGCATAGTCCAATACATTTACAAGAGCCATTCGTCCATACAATTGATCTGAGCCAAGTATGGCAATGCGTCTGTCATCCAGTGCTTGGAAGGCTGAGCAGATGGATCGAGAGTTCAAGGCCAGCCTCGTCCATATAGGAAGACCCTGCCTCACGAGAGAAGGAAGGAGAGGCACAGGGCAGAGAATGTTGCCTGGATCCTCGCCGTAGCCTGTGAGGAAGGCGCGGCGGGCAGAGCCCGCCAAGTTCACCGATGAGGAATCCAGGGTGGTGCGGGCGTACCGACGGCTGACACATTGCTTCTCTTCTCACTGTTTAAGAGAAAATAATTCAATGAGAGGAAGGAGGAGAAGGTAAGCTAAGGAAGGAAAGAACAACGCCGGTGGCTGACACTGTCCTGAGCATCTGTTGCGTGCATGGGGCGCGGGCCATCACATGGGCCTCCAGGCCCTCACGGGCGGGCCTCCCGCTGCTGTCTATGTGGCCTGTGGGTCTCTTCCCCTGTCTGGTGTCCATCGCGTCCCAGGCTGGGGCAGCCTTAAGCAAGGGTTTGTGTTTACCAAACTGGTAAGATGGTGCGCACTGCCCCCGGCAAGGGGGGCGGGGCTCTCTGTCAGGGCACGGCTGACAGCATCAAAGCTCCCCCAGCTCTGTGGCCCGTGAAGAGTCCCCAGCACGGGCCGTGGGCCACTCAGGCTGGCAATGGGGCGGCATCGGACGACGCAGACTTCAGACCCTGGGTTTCAGATTGGTGCATTCTTTCACCATTGACGAAGCTGCTGGAAGCTGCTAGAGAAAATCCAGGGGAGCACAAAACACACAGTGAAGCAGACCGGCCTGCAGAGGCCCCTTTCCTCTGCCTGCCACTCAGCACTGCCCACAGCTCAGCACTCAGCACTCAGCACTGCCCGCAGCTCAGCACTCAGCACTCAGCACTGCCCACAGCTCAGCACTCAGCACTGCCTGCAGCTCAGCACTCAGCACTCAGCACTGCCCGCAGCTCAGCACTCAGCACTGCCCACCAGCTCAGCACTGCCCACCAGCTCAGCACTCAGCACTGCCCACAGCTCAGCATACCAGCTCAGCACTCAGCAAGGCCCACAGCTCAGCACTCAGCAAGGCCCACAGCTCAGCACTCAGCACTGCCCGCAGCTCAGCACTCAGCACTGCCCACCAGCTCAGCACTCAGCACTGCCCACAGCTCAGCACACCAGCTCAGCACTCAGCAAGGCCCACAGCTCAGCACTCAGCACTCAGCATGACCCACAGCTCAGCACTCAGCACTGCCCACAGCTCAGCACTCAGCACTGCCCATAGCTCAGCACTCACCACTGTCCACAGCTCAGCACTCAGCACTGCCCACCAGCTCAGCACTCAGCACTGCCCACCAGCTCAGCACTCAGCACTGCCCACAGCTCAGCACTCAGCACTGCCCACAGCTCAGCACTCAGCACTCAGCATGGCCCACAGCTCAGCACTCAGCACTCAGCACTGCCCACAGCTCAGCACTCAGCACTCAGCATGGCCCTCAGCTTAACACTCAGCACTGCCCGCAGCTCAGCACTCAGCACTGCCCACCAGCTCAGCACTCAGCACTGCCCACAGCTCAGCACTGCCCACAACTCAGCACTCAGCATGGCCCACAGCTCAGCACTCAGCACTCAGCACTGCCCACCAGCTCAGCACTCAGCACTGCCCACAGCTCAGCACTCAGCACTGCCCACAGCTCAGCACTCAGCACTGCCCGCAGCTCAGCACTCAGCACTGCCCACAGCTCAGCACTCAGCACTCAGCATGGCCCACAGCTCAGCACACCAGCTCAGCACTCAGCAAGGCCCACAGCTCAGCACTCAGCACTCAGCACTGCCCACAGCTCAGCACTCAGCACTCAGCATGGCCCTCAGCTCAGCACTCAGCACTGCCCACAGCTCAGCACTCAGCACTGCCCACAGCTCAGCACACCAGCTCAGCACTCAGCACGGCCCACAGCTCAGCACTCAGCACTCAGCATGGCCCTCAGCTCAGCACTCAGTGCTGCCTGCAGCTCAGCACTCAGCACTGCTCACCAGGCCCAATGGGAGCCCACACATTTCAAGGCCCACAGACGGCGAATCTTCACCAATACCTAGGTGAATGCATCATGGCTAGGTTACCCAGCATCACGTTACACACCATGTATTTCTAACCCTCTCCAACTGACCACAGCCGCAAGGCAGGACCGCTTATTGCACCAGTTATCACTTTAGAAAACTGAACCATGGCCAGGCACCAGTAGCTCACACCTGTAATTCTAGCTGCTCAAGAGGCTGAGATCTGAGGATCACAGTTCAGAGCCATCCTGGGCAGACAAATCCAAGAGACTCTTCTCTCTGATTAATCATCCCCAAACCGGAAGCAAGGCTGTGGACCAACTGGTAGAGTATCAGCCTTGAAGGGAAAGAGCTACAGGAGATCACGAAGCCCTGAGTTCAAGCTCCAGTACAGAAAGGAAAGGAAGGAAGGAAGGAGGTAAAGAGAAGAAAAGAGGAAGGAGAAAAGAAAACTGAAGTACGGGCCCAGGATGACCCCGGTATCTACATGAGGACACACGTAGGGAACTCCACACATACCCTCAGATGACCCGATGAGATTCAGTCAGAGCAGAGGTACACCAAAAATACTGTCTGAGCCAGGCACAGTGGCTCACATCTGTAATCCCAGCTCCTCAGCATACTGAGATCTGAGGACTGCAGTTCAAAAGCCAGTGGGGCTGGAAAATTTGTGAAAATCTTATCTCCACTTATCAACCAAAATGCCAGAAGAGGGGGTATGACCCAACCACACGGAGTGTGAAGGCTAAGGGACAGCGCCCAGGCCCTGAGTTCAAGCCCCAGTAGGCCTTCAGACCAAGTGTATCAGGCTGTGACGCGCAAATGAATTCACTGTTCACACTCAGTTCCTTGCCAAGGAATCTCATGATGGATACAAATATTTTGAAATCAGAAGCTGGAAGTGTTTCTTGTCCCAGGCATTTCAGTGAGGAGCACCACCAGACCCGGCGCCCACCAGCCCGGGCACCCAGGGCCTCTGTCACGGTCATCCAGAATGTGTCCACCGCCAGCGCCCCTCTGACCTGCTTCCCCGGGAGGGCCAGGGGCCTGAGCCACTTCTGACCAAGCTGTGGGATTCCTTGGCTGGCAGCTGAGTGGCCTGTGTGGTGCGACAGGACGCACAGGGGACAGACGTCACCGGAACCCTGTGTGCGTGTCAGGTAGCGGGAGAGGCTCGCGATTGCTGATGTCTCTCTCCGGCCCCACGATGCAAGTTGGAATTACTGTTGCAAAATGCATTATCATTTCCTTCTGTCCACCCCCAACCCCAACGCGACCTGGGAATAGTTGACATTTCCCCCTCAGAAAATCTTGGCACACAGAGCCCATGGGGCGTCCGCAGATGTGACTCTGAATTATTTAAAAGATGTTTTCCTAAGAATGCAATTATGATTAGAACCAAAGTCTACGCATTTGGTGCCAGGACGCTCGCACAACTTAGGAATGGCACCGAAAATCAACAAAGCCTTGGTGCGCCTGTGGCTGGTTCAGCCTCCGTGTGGAAAGGAACATGGCTCGGACACCAGCTGCTGACACCAGAAGGGCCATCTGGGTTGCCGCGTGGCTTGCAGGGGAAAGCTTCGGGAAAAACCACTGACTTCCATGGCCACCCTGGCCCGGGGCACTCCTCATGGAGCCCTGACCCTGGGCACAGGTCACGGACACGTCCTCGTGCCTCTTCTCTCTGCCAGGGAGGGCAGAGAGCGTGGCAGGCCTCGCGGGTACCGGCCACGCTCCAAGTCCACAGCTCACACTGTGCCAACTGCCCCCCAATGCACACCTCTGGCATCCAATCCCAATCCCATGCATGCCCAGTGTGGGCTAGAGAGGACCAAAGGTCAACACTGCCTTCCCCCATCCTGCCTTCAGAGAGCCAAGCACCCGGCCAGAGATGCGGCTTTTACCCACACTGTGCCACACTGGCTGTCACAACGCAAACCCAGAGCTCAGTGCCGAGAGGCCCGGCGGAGGTGCGAAGCTGTGGAAAGCAGGGCAGGGATTGGGCCTGGAAGGACGTAGTGTTCAGGCAAACCGGGCCATCTGCTGTGGTGTGTGGGCACTGGATGGCAGGCGCGTGGGAAGACGGCTGGAAAGGTGGCAGGAGAAAGACATGGGCACTGCGGCAGAAGATGCGCAGGGCAGCCGCAGGCGTGGGACGCGGGGTGCGTGTCTCAGCTGCGCGCTCACTGAGCCACCCGACCTGACCGGCACTGCTGTCCCCTTCGGGGGAGCTGCCCGTCGGTGTCCATGAGGCTCCGCTCACCAGTTTTCCAAATGTTGGCGTCCCATTGATTTCCGCAATTCCCCAAGCCCCGGGGCCATCTGGAAGCCCAAGTGGAGCGGCGCCGGGCCTCGCAGGGAGGGGCCGGGCCCAGAGCAGGCGTCCCTCTCTGTGGGCTCGCCGTGTCCAGATCTGATAATAGCTAATTCCACCAAATATTAGAGGGGCTCACATTTAATTAAGGAGTGGCCATGTGCGCGCTCTAGACTGGAGGTCCCCACTGCCCCCAAGTCAAAGGCAGGGTCCTCCGGGAAATGCCAATCTCTCCTTATTTCTCCGCTGAGCGCCCGCTCTCTTTGAATGCAATTATGGGAACAAATAAAATGGCTTAACTCAACTCCCCTGTGAGACCACCAGCTCTCTGCTGATAAAACGGGTTGTGTGGGCAATCATTAAATGAGAAATCTAATATTTAACTAAATTTAATAGTCTCTTGCTTTGGTGCTTCTCTGTGAAGGGTGGGATTTCAATAGGTGGGAGGGAGCTATTCAGATGGAGCCTGGGCCCCCAGCAAGCGGTTAGACCATCCTGCTCCCACACGACGCCAGAACACCCCAGTTTGGGCATTGATAAGGGGGTGTTTGGTGACGAGGCTGTGTCCTCCGTAGCTCTGGGCAGGCCCGTGCTCTGTCTGAAGCCTCCCCTTCTTGCTGGCCATCTCCTGCACCGATGCTCGATGCAGGAGAGCAGGTGAATGTGTAAGGACCTCACGAGCTCTGCAGGCAGAGGCTGACTGACAGCTAGGGGCCCATCTGTGCTCTGCCTTCACTAATTTCACAGATTTGAGTTCCCATCTTCCCAGCCCTTCACTCGCTGTTCACCTGGCTGAGAGGTGAAGATCACACAGTCTCCTGGGGTCGCGGCGGACATGCCGTGAGCAGCAGCTTGGAGATGGACGGCCTCATCAGACCCAGACACTGGTCCCCTCACAATAAGCCTCAGTCTGGGCATATCGATGAACCGGCGAATAGCCTGACATTCATTTCATATCAATATATGTATCAGTAATCCTTCAAGCTCTAGAAACTCTAGTGTAGATTTGGTAGACATCTGCTTTTGTTTGTGCTGGTTTGCTATATACGTGAGCTTGCCCGCCACTCTGGAAACTTCTGAGAGCCTTGGGATTTCTGAGACTTCCAGAAGGATCTCTCAGGTCTGTTGAGTTTCTTCAAGACTGTTTTGAGGCCAAGGCAACAGGGCCCTGTGAAGAACAAGGAGAAAGGGGCTGGGAAGGTGGCTCAGTGGTAAAACGCATGCTTTGCATGCCAGAGGCCCTGGGTTCGATTCCTCAGCACCACATAAGCAAAAAGAAAAAAGCCGGAAGTGGCGCTGTGGCTCAAGTGGTAGAGCGCTAGCCTTGAGCTGAAGAGCTGAGGGACAGTGCCCAGGCCCAGAGTTCAGGCCCCATGACCGGACCCAGGAAAAAAAAAAAAAAAAAGAACAAGGAGAAAGATTTGGGTAGAGATCTAGCCTCAGACCACTAAAAACTGCTTCATTTCTATAGCACTGCTAAGTTCTAATGAACAGACCCTCCCTCCCAAGTGACCAGAAACATATTCACTATACTTTAACTGAGAGGGAGGGACAGAACACTGATGCCTGGTTGTGGGGGGAGAGGGGATGTGGCCACACAGGCAAACTCTTCCATTTGTGTTAAGTGTATCCAGAGTGGTAGGCAAGATCGCTCGGGCAGGGTGGCACCTTCTCTTGGAGGAGGTGGTGTTGGATAGAGCAGCAAAGGAGGGTTGATGCGTAGGGAGAAGCAGGTGGCAGTGCCGGAGACAGTAGAGAGCGTGCAAGGTAGAAGATGCCAGTCTTTCTGGGTTGGAAGGGCTTCAGTCCAGACTTGCAGCCTCTACGTGGGACTCAAAAGCGGATAACAAATGAACTCCCACAAGTCAAATAACCCTGTGCGGCGGTGCTCTGTGCTCTGAGTGCTGTGTCGCAGGTCAACACAGCTCTCAGGACTGTGGGGTGACGCAGGCACAGGGCGCATGCCCTGGGCACAGTGCCTTCCCTGGTCCACCCTCTGTGTGTGGCAGAGGGAGGCCCAGCCTGCTCAGACTGCAGACTTCCCTCAGGCCATTCTAGCTCAGACCCCTCCCGACACCACAATTGGGTGTCCTTTCTGGCCTTCCGGAAACACCACTGCGCTGTGGAGTTTATTTAGACCCTCACAGCATGGTCTAACATCAGGATTTCTTAAACTCTGCCTACCCAAAACTAGCTTCCTTCTTCTGACTGTACCTTTTTAAAAAAAAAAAAAATCATAGCTGAATATTGCCAGGGACCAGTGGCTCACACCTGTAATACTAGCTACTCAGGAGGCTGAGATCTGGGGATCAAAGTTTGAAGCCAACCTAGGCAGGAAAGTCTGTGAAATTCTTATCTCCAGTTAACCACCAAAAAGCCAGATGTGGAGGTGTGGTACAAGGTGTAGCGTGCCAGCTTTGAGTGAAAAAAGCCAAGTGAGAGATGATGTCCAACCACTTGAAATCATTTTCCATTCTTTATCAGCTCAGGCATGGGGACACGCCCTCCTCCTCCCTGTGGGCTGAGGGCTCCAGGGATACTGATCTACACACACAAACCATTCCCTGCCAGGATCTTCCTGTTATAAACCATAATTTCACCTCCAGTGCACACACCTGTCAGCAGCCCTCCCTGAAGGTAGACATTGCTGTGAAGGGGCGTGACCTTACAGTGGTGACACTGTAATGTTAGCTCACTCATTACAGCAGTCGCCAAGTCTTGCTTTGATGTGTTGTGCTTCTGGATCTTGACTTGGTAAGTGTTGACCTGTGCCCAGAGTCCTAATGTTTTCCCTACTCTTTCCTGTAAAGTTTCACGGTTTTTGGTCTTACACTGAGGTCTTTGATCCATTTGGAACTGATGCTGGTACAAGGTGCTATATAAAGATCTAGTTTTCATTTTCTACATGTGGATATCCAATTTTGCCAGCACCATTTGTTGAAGAGGTTGTCTTTCTTCCAGCCTTTGTCTTTGGCTCCCTCATCAAATTATTAGATGACTATAGGTCTTTTCTGGGTCTTCTATTTTGTTCCATTAGTCCTCAGGCCTGCTTTTGTGCCAGTACCGAGCTGTTTTCATTACTATGACTTTGTAATACAGTTTTTGAAGTTTGGTATTGTTATTCCGCCAACACTATTGTGCCTACTAAGGCTTGCTTTGCTATTCAGGGTCATTTGTGGTTCCATATGAAATTTTGGATTGCTTTCTCTATCTCATTGAAGAATGTTGTTAGGATCTTATCCATCCATCAGAAAAGAATGATATTATACTATTCATAAAGAAATGGAAAGACCTGGAAAAAATCATATTGAGTGAAGTAAGCCAGACCCAGAGAAACACGGGTTGCATGGTTTCCCGCATTTGTGATAGCTAGAATGATCCTCTAAACCTGTAAGTAAACACATTTGGTGGTATGCAAGTGCTTACAAATGAATTAACTGAAGTGTGTACACTCTACGGAGAGCTCAAGTAGTGTAAGACAGTCATAGAAATAAGCACCAGGAAATGGGTACTTGGAAGAGGGTGGGCGGGGCCAAGGGGTGAGGGATAGATAAATGAAGGGGGAACGGAGGGAGAAATCAGTCAATGACTTGTGGTACATACCACAAAATTAAGAAAAGGAAGGAAGGCGCAGAGAAAGGTAAGGGGAAGAAAAGATCAAGATGCATTCTGTCCATAAGCTGCTTTGTTAAAGGGCAACTCGTCTGCACAACTTCTTAAAGATGATAAATTAAAAAAATTTTAAAAACTATTCACCAATTCTACCTCTCTGAGGGCTGAGATTGCCAAAGCCAGACTCCTTAGGATGGGAACTCACTTCATAACGAACCACAAGTCAACCCTCACTTGTGGGATTAGTGACTAGGTCCGCAAAAATCTCTGCTGTTTCTTATGTATCAGTT
Organism: Dipodomys spectabilis; assembly: GCF_019054845.1. NCBI lineage: Eukaryota > Metazoa > Chordata > Mammalia > Rodentia > Heteromyidae > Dipodomys > Dipodomys spectabilis. Next base: position 11,416,087 of record NW_024870711.1, read on the forward strand.
TCGGAATAAAGTGAGCTCATGAGCTTCATGTAAAGCATGAAGATGCCCCAGTGCAGCACTACTCCAGGCCCCTAACCCGGGGGGGGGAGGGAGGGGGGCCTTTACACATGGCCAGTCCACTACATATAAAGTGTGGCTTGTGGGACTTGACTATCCCAGAAAGCGATCGCCAAGTGAGGGTTTCCAGCCTTGTGTTCAAGATCTTTTAAAGAAAGAATATAAGTCCCATTTGTAGGGAGTAATTTAATCAGGATAATAGCACAGGGTGCCCTCCCATCCCCTCCCCTCCCCCCTCCACTCCCTGGTCATTGTGACCATCATACTGAATTTGTCCTCACAGACACATAAAACCAACAGTCTTTTTTTTGGTGGGGGGGGGGCGGTCGTGGGGCTTGAACTCTGGGCCTGGGCACTGTCCCTGAGCTCTTCAGCTCAAGACGAGCGCTCTACCACTTGAGCCATAGCGCCATTTCCAGTTTTCTGGTGGTTCAGTGGAGATAAGAGTCTCACGGACTTTCCTGCCTGGGCTAGCTTTGAACCGTGATCCTCAGATCTCAGCCTCCTGAGCAGTTAGGATGACAGGCATGAGCGGCTCCTGACCACTGGTCTTGAGACGAGTCCTACAAAGCCTATCCATGCCAGTGGGAAGGAGAGGGCAGAGGCGTCCAGAGCTGGCCTGATGGAGGAGGAAGGGCTCTGCGATCACAATGTGAGCCATGTAACTTGAGCAAGCTGCTTGCTGGCTGGGCCTCCTGCCTAGTTCAAGAGCAGGGGCCAAGGTCACCTCCAGGACAGGTGCAGGATCCATGTGTAGACACACTAGGACCCACAGGTGTTTGGTAACCATCCAATAGTCTCAGCCACTGTTTTCTCCCTTCCAGAACTCTTCGATCTGGAAACCAATGAGCATGTTTGGAAGGCCATTGGTGACCGGCAGATGCCCAAGATAGAATACAAGAAAATCGAGATCGACGATTACAGTGAGTGCTCCTTTTCTCTCCACCTAGGACAACAGCACAGCCTCTGGCCGCTGAGCACGGGCACGGGAAGCCCAGTCCCGGGCAGAGCCTCCCTGCCTGGCTGCCACCCACCTGTGGCTCACTGTGAGGACAGAGGAACTCAGGCAGGGCACAGCTCCCCTGGCTCAGGATGCTCGAAGACCAACGCCCATAGAAAACTCACCGCTGTCCGCTTGTGCAGCCCCTCCCTCCCTCCTTAGCCGCTGACAGTGCTCAGGTGGCGGTGGTTGTCACCCGATAGCCTGATGAGTAGCCCTGTCACCCGCCACCTTGTGCCCTTCCTCCTCAGCCTACCCAGTCATCACACAGGCAGCTCTGCACAAGGCACTGAAGACACCAGGCGGGAAGCGCTGGCGGGCAGAGTTCTCCCCTCTCCCCACGGCCAGTTCAGCCCCGGAGTCCTTCTGCCCTCACTCTGCACGGTCCTCCCTGCCTTGCCAGGCCTCAGACGATGCCTGTGGAGGGCACCGGCTGTCTGTCGGTGGGTGCGTGTACTGAGCCCCAAAGTCGCCCCAAGTCCCTCACTCAGAGCCCCCGCTGGCAGCACCTCGAAGGTCATCTGTATCCGTAGCCTACTGCTAGTGCTGGAGGGGAGCTGGCCAGGCTGGAGGAGGAGGGTGAAGGCAGAGCTGTGAGCCTCTCCAGAAGGTGCCACCCCGAGCCGGCCCTCCCTGGCCTGTCCAGGGTCAGGGGCACTGGGATGTTTGTGGGTAGCCTTGTGCTTGACCGCTCAGCCCAGCCGCCGCTGCCCCCCCTCCCCCCGCAGGCAGGGCAAGGGTCCTCAGGGTGGAAACGCAGCTCACCCCTGTGAGACAAGCGGCCCAGCCCAGGCCCTCCCCGCTCCCGTGCTCGTGAGTGGTTTCACTGGGAGCTGAAAGTAAGAGGCGTGATGTCAGAGCGCGCGTGAGGCGGACCCGTCCACAGGACCTTGAAAGGGTCACGGCTTGGGCTTCAGGTCCTGTGGGGAGATGAACTGGACTTATCTGGAGACCAGGAGCGAGATGTTGCAGGAAGCGGTGAAGTGGTACCCCACTTTGGCCACAGAATGTGCCTATGCCGTTGTCTCTACCCTGTTCCCGCACCCCGACGTGTGTCCTCATCCCTGGAGCCCGCAGCTGGTGGCCACACCCACCTTTGCCCAAGGACTCCCCTCCTCTCCACAGCGGCTTCCTGCCCACCCCATTCCGGTCTCTCCACCTGCCCCACGAGGGAGCTCTGAGTGCCAGGGTCGTTCACTCCCCCCTGCCCCCGAGATGCAGAAGAGCCTCCTGCTGGTGTCCCCGGCTTTCCAGCCCTGCGTCCAGGGCACAGCTCTGCTGAAGGGAAGGAAGTGGCCCAGCCATGGACCCCACGCTGGCACAGCAGTTCACCCAAAGCCCAGGCAGGCTGCGGAGCTGCTTCTGCCACCAGAGGCTCTGGTTGTCTGGGTCAGCCAGGCTGCCCTTCCCGAGGCCCCTCTGGGGCTTCTAGGGGCAGAGCCAGCCCAGGACAGCTTTATAGATGGTGAAGCGATCGAGTCCAACGCCGGCTTCTCCTGGCTGAGTCCCCGGCCACTGATCTCATTTGCAAGTGATTAACATTGAGCCCCAGTCAGTGATGAGAAGCTGTGGGAAGACCGCCTCGCCCGGGGTGTCTGTGCAGTAGCTGCACTGGAAAGCCGCTAATGCCAACTTAATGGCTGCGCCTTTGATAACCTGGGTTGTAGTTAACGTCAATGAGCAAATTGTGGTTTGACCCAGAAGGATGGTCTCGGGGGTGAGCACGGACTGACGCGGGACAGTTCCTCGAGGTTTGGCTGGCCCTCCTCCACCCGAGCACCTCGGGCCCAGCGGCCAGAGCAGGGCAGCGCCGCCTCGCCCCAGTCCTCTCCCGTCAGACCTGCTGGCGCAGGCCCCGCACACAGACTGGCAAAGCCGCCTGGCATGGGCTCCCTGTGGCCCCCACACCAGCACCATTCTTACCTCAGCGCCCATCCCTCTGTCTCCTTCCTCCAACCCACTGTTCCCCGTTATCCCAGTGTTGGGCCCACACAACTGTAGTCGCTTCTGGACGCCTGTTGGCTGTCTGTGTGGAGCTCTGCAGAGGGCCGGCCAGCACAACGGGCCGGCTGTGTTCTCTCCTATTCAGCGCTGTCCTGTGCAAGCTTAAGCTTCAGACCAAGCTCGGCTCAGGGTCAGGTGACCAGCCCAAGGCCAGTAAGCCCGTCACTGAGTTGAAGGTCCGGTCATCTCCCTGTGGACTTCCCACCGGAAGGTCCGGTCATCTCCCTGTGGACTTCCCACCGGAAGGTCCGGTCATCTCCCTGTGGACTTCCCACCGGAAGGTCCGGTCATCTCCCTGTGGACTTCCCACCGGGGGCCGTCATGGCATTCCCGGCCCAGCATGCGGTGTGCTGCACTGCCCTTCCCAGGTCAGCTGCCCCTCACCAGGCTGCGTTCCGTCTCTTCCCAGGCCTGCCCATGCAGATCCTGAAGCCCGCCACCTTCACAGACACCACGCACTACCCGCTGCTCCTTGTGGTGTAAGTACCGCTCTTCCTTCTCAGGTGCCCACTTTGGGATTCAGAGATACTGTGGAGAATGAGGCAAGGTAAGCGGGGCTGCGACGCTGTTCATACAGACCTAGCGCCGTGCGCTCACCGCCTGGCCTGACCTGACAGTGCTGCTCCTCGGCAGAGAACAGGCTCTGGGCCGGATGCTAGAGGTGCCGTGGTGACAGCGCTGCGGCTCCCCTTCCCCCCCAGCAGGCCCTGCTGTCTGCTTCCAGGACAGTGAGGGCAGACAGATGTCAGACACTGCCCAGAGAACTGACAACGTGGAGAAACCGCGAGGCAAGCTCGGGAGCGTAACAGGCAGGAGGCTGGCCTGGGCAGGCAGGAGGCAGGCCAGAGGCAGCCAGTGCCTCAGACACTGCCTGTGGCGGGCACCTTAGACGGCTGGCTCCTCACAGCAGGAACCCTGCGCGTCTCCAGAGACTGCCCTAAACCAGTTCTCGGCCAGCATGGTGTCAGGCCCTCCCTGCGTACTGAGCCGGCCTCGCGTGATGGTGAGGCTTACAAATGCCTGGGAGATGCGGGGTCTGGCTGGCCGCCTCAGTCTCAGCCCCGGTCCCCGTCGCCTGGAGCGGCCCCCTGCTGAGCCTGGGCTCCACACTCCGCTGGTGTAGGCTTCACTGCAAGGGGCTCCGTCTCACAATCATGCTTCCCTTAAGATTGCCAGTGAGCTGCCACACACACACACACAGACATGGGCACACACACACACAGATATGGACACACAGAGAGACACACATGGACGGACACACACAGACATGGATACACAGACAGACACACACAGACATAGACACACACAGACAGACACACAGACATAGACACACAGACACACAGACATAGACACACACAGACATGGGCACACACAGACATAGACACACACACACAGACATGTTCTCTCTATCTCTCTCCCTCTCCTTCCTTCTCCCTTCCTCACCTACTCTCTCCCTCCTCCCTCCCATCCTCTTCCTCCTCTCTTTCCCTCTCTTCCTTTCTCTCCCTCTCTCCCTCTCCCATCCTCTCCCCCCTCTCGCTCCTTCTCTTGCTCTCTCTCCCTCTCCCTTCCTCTCCCTCTCTCCCTCCTCCCTCACACTCCCTTCTCCCCCTCCCTCTCTCTCCCTCTCTTCCTCCCTCTCTCCTCACACTGCTTCCTTTCTCCCATACTAAGCCCAGTTCTCACCACGATCTAAAAGATGTTCCTGACATCACAAGCAGCGCCCCACCCCCACCCCCGGTGCCCTGGCCTTTCCTGGGATCTTAACGGGACCCTCCCCCTCCTCCCCCCCCCCCCACATCTCGTTGAAAGTTTCCTTCCCCTTCCGAAGCAGTCCTGGCAGAGCTCTGCAGCATTTGCAAAGAGCCAACACTGTGTGCAATGTCCCATGAGCAGGGACGGGATACTGATCAACCCAAAGGGCCCTCTGCCCCAGCAGGCCCGGGCCTGGCCTCCCGAGGGCCCGATGAAGGGTGTGTGCGGCCTGAGCGCCCTCTGCAGCCCTTTCCTGGGAAGGGTGGAGGCTCTTGAGGATCAAGCTGCTACCTCTTCTTTCTTAACGTGGGCACGCTCCAATCTGGCGCGGCCCCTGTGGGCATGGTTCTTATCACCATAATGAGATACATGCATGTCAGTCCTCAGCCAGCATTTGAGACACCACAGGACCGTCCCCCGGAGACGGGACCATCCCCGGTGGCGGGGTGGCCGTGTCTGTGAATAGACGCACACGCGGATGGTCAAGCCCCGTCTCTGGGAAGCATGCTGAAAGAAGCTTCCCGGAGGCTCCCAGTGCACAACGCTAGGTGCAGAGTCTTCTGAGAGCCGCCCCGTGCCACACATGCCTCTCCACCACCCCCCACGGAGGAGGAGGCCCCGGGTGGAGGCCTGGCCGCTTTCCCCCATAAACTCTCCACCAGTGATGCTCTGAAGCTACTGTGCAGTGTCTCTGAATGAGGAGGGAAGGGGGGGCAAAATGTCTCCCCGTGTCCCCGTGTCCCCTCGCCTACCCCCCACCCCCGGAGGAGGGCGGGAGGCCACTGTGCCGGCCTGTGTGCCGCTGCTTCAGATTAACCGAAACACAGAATTGTCCAGACCAGAGTGCTGCTGCAGCCGGCCGCATGCCGGCGCTTGGTTTCCAAGGCCAGGAAGACCGGGCTTGGGACTCACAGTAAAGGATTGGAGAGCTTTTCCGTAGTTTCCCGACCCGTGAAGAAACGTCGTCTGTGCCTGTCCAAGCAGTGCTGAGCTGGGGCCTGGCGCGTGCCCGGGGGCTCTGTGCACTCGGTCCCCACGGCCCAAGGGCTGTGGGAAAGGCCCACTCGCTCGGCCTGGGCTCTAGAGAGCCACAGGACGGGAGTCCCCGGAGCAGCGGCGGCCCACACGCTGAGGCCCGGCCCTCTTCTCCAGGGACGGCACTCCAGGCAGCCAGAGCGTGGCGGAGAAGTTCGAGGTGACCTGGGACACGGTGCTGGTGAGCAGCCACGGGGCGGTGGTGGTGAGGTGTGACGGCCGGGGCAGCGGCTTCCAAGGAACCAAGCTCCTGCACGAAGTGAGGCGGCGGCTGGGCGCGCTGGAGGAGCGGGACCAGGTGGAGGCCGTGCGGTGAGCAGCCCGGCAGGCCGGGGGGGGGGGGGGGTTCGCTGCCGGTGCAGATGTTGTGCGTGGAACTGGCTCACATCAGGTGGTGTCCAAAGCGAGGCGTGAGAGCGAGTCAGGAGAGCCCTCCTCCAAGCCTGTGCCTGGTCACCCGCGGCGAGGCGGTTTGTGTGTTGAGCTGGTCAGCGCGGGGCAGTGGCACGGGCACTGAGCCAGGTCCGCCTGCCTCGCCGAGGCCACCCGCCCTGACCCATGCCCACTCGCCTTTGCTATCCATCGTCACGGGGGGGGGGGGGCAGGCCATGAGGAAGGACAGAGGGACTGTGAGTGGGGGCAGGGGTGGGGCACGGGGCACCCCCATGCTGAGTAAGTGGGGGCCAGACCTCACACGCACTACTGAGGACGGGAAGAGCCAGGGCAAAGGACCGGGCGCTCAGAACCATTGATGAAGTTGATTGTTGTCCTGGACAAGACAAAGAGCCTGAGGGCTGTGTGCCGGGCTACAGCTGGCCCCAGTCCGGCCTTCTTTAGGATCTGGCCTGTGGTTTCACCACTGAGGAAGAAGGATGCAGGGCCACCGGGAGGCTAGACATGACAGTCACTCTGTCACCATGACTTCCGGAAGGCCACTGGTCCCCACAGCCCCTCCCATCGCCGTCCACCCGATGCTGTCCTCCCGCAGCCCCGGGCCCCCGTCCATGACCAGCGGACAGAAGAGTTCTCCGTGCGGGGCACGAGACCGTGACAAGAGCCGCATGTGGACAGGGTGGACAGAAGGGAACGACCCAGCCCGGAAAGGCCATGGAGAGGACAGGGCCGGGGCCAGCGTGGAAGGCAGGGCAGGGGCTTTCCAGACAGAAAATGGGAGGTGCAGTCCCAGCTACATCACGTGAACGCAGGCAGGGGTGAGGCCCAGCCAGACACACAGAGGCGGGAGGCGGGAGGCAGGAACAGGCAGGGGTGACGAGGAGGTGGCCGGTGCATGCAGTCAGACAACCGTCAGAGAGGGCAGGCAGCGCTCGGCGGCGCGGCACTGTGTCCCAGTGGGTGTGAAGGCTGCCACGGCTGAACCCGGGTCCTTGGCAGGCTGGCTGGTGCAAGAACGGGCCCTCCAGGGCCTAGGGCTCTACGCCCTGTCTGTCTAGAATGGACATGCGATAAAAGTGAGGCCAACCAGCGAGCAGAACTACAGGAAAACAGGAAGTGGGGAGAAACGGGAGCCCCAGGGAAGCCGGCCCGCAGGAGGCTCCGAGGATGGGGCGCACACAGAAGTAGCCGCATCGCCGTGGCAAGCCTGCAGAAGGCAGGACCCAGCCACGCCAGCCCGGACAGAGGCTGGCCATGCCCAAGGCACAGACCGGGCAGGACCTCGGGGGAAGAGCAAGTCCGCATGCTGTAGGTGTAAGGCTCCTACAACAGGACCCAGGGGCTGAGGACTGGACGGGGCCAGGGAGCCCAGCCGCCCACCCCGCCCCGCCAAGCAGCTCAGAACCGGAGCTCTGACTCCCCAGAGCCACTCGGGTTCCAGGAGGGGCCCACAGCAGTGGGTTTCCTACCGCCAGGGGTGCCTGCTGCTGGGCAGCTTCATACACCTGGAAGGTCTCACACACTCACACACACACACAGGCTCAGGCGTGGCAAAGGTGGTTGAGTTTTATAATCCCAGGGTGCACTGTCATTTAAAGAGAGGTGCTGGCAGAGCTGTGGTCCCTGGGGTACCAAGCACATCCACACCAGCACTGAACCCTGTGTCTCCCCCGCCCCCACCGCCTTGCAGGACCATGCTGAAGGAGACGTACATCGACAAGACGCGGGTGGCTGTGTTTGGGAAGGTGAGTCTGGCCGTCTTCTGTCTGATCTGTGGGATGAGTGCAGCTACAGGACCTCCAGGCTCCAGCTGGGGCTTGAGGCCACGTGGGAGAGGGCCTGGGTGGGGGAGTGAGATGCAGGGGGCTCGTAGAGGCTTCGGTCCCGTTGGCTGACACACAGCTGACCCTCATTGGGTGACCTGGGAGCAATGGCCGGAGCTCCGTGGCAGCCCCGGCCCCCACCTGTACCTGTGGTCACGCACTGTCCCCTGGTTCTCTGATTGTACCGCTGTCTCCCACCAAAATGTACCCCTCCGTGTGCCCTCTGCCCTGTCGCCTTGGCCGTCCTCGGGGCCTGCAGCCCCTCTGCCTGCCCTGGCAGCCCTGAGGGCCCGGCACGGGCTGCTGTCGTGCTAGCCGGGACACGCTCTGAGGTGGGCTCTTCCTGCCAGCCCCAGTCATCAGCACCTGCCGTGAGGCCTCACCCCTCCGCCCGGCACACAGGACAGTCACGTGCAGACCTGGTCAGAGATCACCCATGCTGCCCGGGTGTTCTCTCTGGACCACTCAGGTTGCATACAGGGACTGGCCTTGCCTGCAGACATCTGCGTGCATGCTTACACTCATGCTGTCTTCACCGGAAGCTGGAAGGCAGGTGGGAGAGAGGCTGTGCAGCACGCTGGATTGGGATGCTGGATCGGCCAGCCTCCTGCCGGCCGCGTGTTTCCAGCCATCACCTGTCTTCATCGGTCCCTTCATCGCACTCGCTCAGCAGGAAGCATCTCATCACCAATCCTGGGCGCGGACGTGTTTGCTTTGCACCTCCTCTAACTGAGCTGAACACACTTTTAAAGTTAAAATTTAGGAAAAAGAGACCCCGTGAGCACGTTTGCATAAGTCCCTGGCTGGGTCCAAGGCTGGTCTTGTGATCTGTTGTGGCCTCTCTTCTTTCTCTCAACGTTCCAGGATTACGGTGGCTACCTGAGCACCTACATTCTCCCGGCCAAGGGCGAGCACCAGGGCCAGCTGTTCACCTGCGGTGCTGCCGTCTCTCCCATCACAGACTTCCACCTCTACGGTAAGGCCCCAAGGACACCCACAGCATGCCCGCCCCACGGCCTTCTCCTGCGGAAGGAAGGGTCCTTCGTTCTGAGTGAAAATGCTCATTTCTGCAGGCCATGTGGTCAGCTCACAAGGCCACCCGTCCGTGGCCCTTCCCCCCCAGGACCGCCTTTCCTCTGCTGCCAGCGTGTTCTTGGTGGGCCTCTGAGAAGGGAGAAGGGCTGGGTGGTAAAGACTTCTAAGAGGTGTGGATTCTGCATCTTCCACACTCCCACACCCAGCACACACACATGCACGCGCACACAGTGCATTCCCAGCCATTCATCCGCACACTCACGCTCATCTGCTACCAGACGACAATTCAACAGAGGTCAAAGCAAGCTCCCCCTCCTCCCTGGCCAAGGCCTGTGCCAAGTGCCAGAGCGGGGTCCGTGTTGTTGGGGTCCAGCCCGGACAGAGGGGAGGCCACTCGGGGGTGGGAGACAGCTTCCTGCCTGGGTGACTGAGCTTGCGAGTTCCTCCTGCCAGCCCCGTTTTCTGGTTGGGCATGGTTTGGGGACACACACACCATGTGGGGTGTTTTGGATTTTTGTGCACGGAGGTCTTTTCTGTGGCTCTGGGAGTGTGTGTATGGGCAGGGCGGCCGGGCACCCGGGGTGGAGGCCTGAGCCTCGAGGTGTGTGTGGAGGGCATTGCGTGTGCTCTGCGGAGCCTGCAGGGGTCTGGTTCTAACTTTGGCTTCCCACAGCCCATCACTCATGCCGTGGGCCCCATGGGGCAATCCAGGTCCCCCTCGCTCCAGCCTCACGACAGCTCCTCCTCACAGGTGCTCTTTCTAGGGCAAATGTCCACGTACACTTCTATAAGACTGCTCCTGGGTCAGCATCCGGATAAGAGTAATTTTCCAGCCAGGCGCCCATGGCTCATTCCTGTCATCACAGGTGCTCAGGAGGCTGAGATTGGAGCCAGCCCAGGCAGAAAAGTCTGAAAGAATCTATCTCCAATTAACCAGCACAAGGCTGGCTCAATGGTAGAGCACTAGGCTTGAGCAGAAACGCTAAGCAAGAGCAAGAGGCCCTGAGTTCAGACACCCCAGTACCAGCACACACATGCACACATGCGCGCACACACGCACACACACACACACACGCCAAGAAAATCGAATGGGAATTGTTAGGAAGAGGCTGTCCCGTTCATTCGGCTGCTCATCCACCAGGCTCCGAATGTCCCCCATTTTGCTGTAATGATAGAGCGCCCTGGCGAGGAAGGTCCCAAGCCCCTCCCCGGCGCATGGGCTGCCCCTGTGCTGCCCGAGGATGGGCACTGACCTCCCGTTTCTGTGCAGCGTCGGCGTTCTCCGAGCGCTACCTGGGCCTCCACGGACTCGACAACAGGGCCTATGAGGTAGGTGGGGCGCAGCTGCATGCGCGGGAGTCGCTCCTCCTCCCCTTCCCTGCCCCCTCCGCCCACCCTCCCCCCCAGACACTGCGCCTCGGGGCCAGGGCCTCTGTGACTCCCCCATCAGAGCCCAGCCTAGGGAACCCCAACGCCGCCCTCTGACCACGCGTGAGCAGTGTGTGTGTGTGTGTGTGCACATGTGTGTGTGGCCTCCTGCTGTCGCGGTACAGACCATGCATGAGCTGTGTGTGCACACATGTGTGTGCGTGTGTGTGCACGTGTGTTGCGTGCATATGTGTGGCCTCCTTCCGCTGCCACAATGCAGACCATGCATGAGCTGTGTGTGCACACATGTGCGTGTGTGTGTGTGCACATGTGTGGCGTGCATGTGTGTGCACATGTGCATATGTGTGGCCTCCTTCCGCTGCCACAATGCAGACCATGCATGAGCTGTGTGTGTGTGTGTGTGTGCACATGTGCATGTGTGGCCTCCTTCCGCTGCCCCAGTACAGACCACGCATGAGTTGTGTGTGTGTGTGCATATATATGTGCGTACACACGTTCATGTGTGGCCTCCTTCAGCTGCCGTGATGCAGACCACATGTGAGCTGTGTGCATGTATGTGCACGTGCGTGTGGCCTTCCGCTGCTGTGATGAAGACCACGCATGAGTTGTGTGTGCATGTGTGTGCGTGTGTGCATGCATGTGTACATGTGTGGCCTCCTTCCACTGCTGCGATGCATGAGCTGTGTGTGTGCATGTACGTGGCCTCCTTCAGCTGCTGAGATGCAGACCACACGTGAGCTGTGTGTGTGTGTGCACGTGCGTGTGTGTGGCCTCTTTTAACTGCTGTGATGTAGACCAAACGTAAGCTGTGTATGTGTGTGTGCGTGTGTGTGTGCGAGTGCATGGCTTCCTTCCACTGCCATGATGCAGACCACGCATGAGCTCTGTGTGTGTGTGTACATATGCGTGTATGTGGCCTCCTGCTGCTGCCAAGATGCAGACCACGCGTGAGCTGTGTGTGTGTGTGCATGTGCGTGGCCTCCTTCCGCTGCTGAGATGCAAGCCCAAGACCCGTGTGAGGGAGGGGGAAGGCTGAGAGTGTGCTGGGAGGGGCGTGATGGCATCGTGCCAGGCCGGCCCGCCTGCCCGCTCCCTGCCCCTGGGGCTGTGGTCCTTTGGGAGGGAGACCTGTGATGGAGAGTGCTCCACCCCTGCACACTGAATGTCCCTAACCAGGCGGGGTGTCACACAGGGTCATGTGGGTGTCACAGGGTCATGTGGGTGTCACAGGGTCATGTGGATGTCACACAGGGTCATGTGGGTGTCACAGGGTCATGTGGGTGTCACACAGGGTCATGTGGGTGTCACAGGGTCATGTGGGTGTCACACAGGGTCATGTGAGTGTCACACAGGGTCATGTGGGTGTCACACAGGGTCATGTGGGTGTCACAGGGTCATGTGGGTGTCACAGGGCCATGTGGGTGTCACAGGGACATGTGGGTGTCACAGGGTCATGTGAGTGTCACAGGGTCATGTGGGTGTCACAGGGTCATGTGGGTGTCACACAGGGTCATGTGGGTGTCACAGGGTCATGCGGGTGTCACACAGGGTCATGTGGGTGTCACAGGGTCATGTAGGTGTCACACAGGGTCATGTGGGTGTCACAGGGTCATGTGGGTGTCACACAGGGTCATGTGGGTGTCACAGGGCCATGTGGGTGTCACAGGGTCATGTGGGTGTCACAGGGTCATGTGGGTGTCACACAGGGTCATGTGGGTGTCACAGGGTCATGCGGGTGTCACACAGGGTCATGTGGGTGTCACACAGGGTCATGTGGGTGTCACACAGGGTCATGTGGGTGTCACAGGGTCATGTGGATGTCACACAGGGTCATGTGGGTGTCACACAGGGTCATGTGGGTGTCACAGGGTCATGCGGGTGTCACAGGGTCATGCGGGTGTCACACAGGGTCATGTGGGTGTCACACAGGGTCATGTGGGTGTCACAGGGTCATGTGGGTGTCACACAGGGTCATGTGGGTGTCACACAGGGTCATGCGGGTGTCACAGGGTCATGCGGGTGTCACACAGGGTCATGTGGGTGTCACAGGGTCATGTAGGTGTCACACAGGGTCATGTGGGTGTCACAGGGTCATGTGGGTGTCACAGGGTCATGTGGGTGTCACAGGGTCATGTAGGTGTCACAGGGTCATGTGGGTGTCACAGGGTCATGTGGGTGTCACAGGGTCATGTGGGTGTCACACAGGGTCATGTGGGTGTCACACAGGGTCATGTGGGTGTCACAGGGTCATGTGGGTGTCACACAGGGTCATGTGGGTGTCACAGGGTCATGCGGGTGTCACACAGGGTCATGTGGGTGTCACACAGGGTCATGTGGGTGTCACAGGGTCATGTGGGTGTCACAGGGTCATGTGCGTGTCACACAGGGTCATGCGGGTGTCACACAGGGTCATGTGGGTGTCACACAGGGTCATGTGGGTGTCACATACGGTCATGTGGGTGTCACACAGGGTCATGTGGGTGTCACACAGGGCCATGTGGGTGTCACAGGGTCATGTGGGTGTCACACAGGGTCATGTAGGTGTCACAGGGTCATGTGGGTGTCACAGGGTCATGTGGGTGTCACACAGGGTCATGTGGGTGTCACACAGGGCCATGTGGGTGTCACAGGGTCATGTGGGTGTCACAGTGTCATGTGGGTGTCACACAGGGCCATGTGGGTGTCACACAGGGTCATGTGGGTGTCACACAGGGTCATGTGGGTGTCACAGGGTCATGTGGGTGTCGACACACACAGGGTCATGTGGGTGTCACACAGGGTCATGTGGGTGTCACAGGGTCATGTGGGTGTCACACAGGGCCCTGTGGGTGTCACACAGGGCCATGTGGGTGTCACACAGGGTCATGTGGGTGTCACACAGGGTCCTGTGGGTGTCACACAGGGCCATGTGGGTGTCACAGGGTCATGTGGGTGTCACAGGATCATGTGGGTGTCACAGGGTCATGTGGGTGTCACATACGGTCATGTGGGTGTCACACAGGGTCATGTGGGTGTCACAGGGTCATGTGGGTGTCACAGGGTCATGTGGGTGTCACACAGGGCCATGTGGGTGTCACACAGGGCCATGTGGGTGTCACACAGGATCATGTGGGTGTCACAGGGTCATGTGGGTGTCACAGGGTCATGTGGGTGTCACACAGGGTCATGTGGGTGTCACAGGGTCATGTGGGTGTCACACAGGGTCATGTGGGTGTCACAGGGCCATGTGGGTGTCACACAGGGCCATGTGGGTGTCACAGGGTCATGTGGGTGTCACAGGGTCATGTGGGTGTCACACAGGGTCATGTGGGTGTCACACAGGGTCATGTGGGTGTCACATACGGTCATGTGGGTGTCACAGGGTCATGTGGGTGTCACACAGGGTCATGTGGGTGTCACACAGGGTCATGTGGGTGTCACAGGGTCATGTGGGTGTCACACAGGATCATGTGGGTGTCACAGGGTCATGTGGGTGTCACACAGGGCCATGTGGGTGTCACACAGGGTCATGTGGGTGTCACATACGGTCATATGGGTGTCACACAGGGTCATGTGGGTGTCACAGGGTCATGTGGGTGTCACACAGGGCCATGTGGGTGTCACAGGGTCATGTGGGTGTCACACAGGGCCATGTGGGTGTCACAGGGCCATGTGGGTGTCACAGGGTCATGTGGGTGTCACACAGGGTCATGTGGGTGTCACAGGGTCATGTGGATGTCACACAGGGTCATGTGGGTGTCACACAGGGCCATGTGGGTGTCACACAGGGTCATGTGGGTGTCACACAGGGTCATGTGGGTGTCACATACGGTCATGTGGGTGTCACACAGGGTCATGTGGGTGTCACAGGGTCAAGTGGGTGTCACACAGGGTCATGTGGGTGTCACACAGGGTTATGTGGGTGTCACACAGGGTCATGTGGGTGTCACACAGGATCATGTGGGTGTCACAGGGTCATGTGGGTGTCACAGGGCCATGTGGGTGTCACACAGGGTCATGTGGGTGTCACAGGGTCATGTGGGTGTCACACAGGATCATGTGGGTGTCACAGGGTCATGTGGGTGTCACAGGGTCATGTGGGTGTCACAGGGTCATGTGGGTGTCACACAGGGTCATGTGGGTGTCACACAGGATCATGTGGGTGTCACACAGGGTCATGTGGGTGTCACAGGGTCATGTGGGTGTCACACAGGATCATGTGGGTGTCACAGGGTCATGTGGGTGTCACAGGGTCATGTGGTTGTCACAGGGTCATGTGGGTGTCACACAGGGCCATGTGGGTGTCACACAGGGTCATGTGGGTGTCACATACGGTCATATGGGTGTCACACAGGGTCATGTGGGTGTCACAGGGTCATGTGGGTGTCACACAGGGCCATGTGGGTGTCACAGGGTCATGTGGGTGTCACACAGGGTCATGTGGGTGTCACAGGGTCATGTGGGTGTCACACAGGGTCATGTGGGTGTCACACAGGGTCATGTGGGTGTCACACAGGGTCATGTGGGTGTCACACAGGGCCATGTGGGTGTCACAGGGTCATGTGGGTGTCACACAGGATCATGTGGGTGTCACACAGGGTCATGTGGGTGTCACACAGGGCCATGTGGGTGTCACAGGGCCATGTGGGTGTCACACAGGGTCATGTGGGTGTCACACAGGGTCATGTGGGTGTCACATACGGTCATGTGGGTGTCACACAGGGTTATGTGGGTGTCACACAGGGTCATGTGGGTGTCACACAGGATCATGTGGGTGTCACAGGGTCATGTGGGTGTCACAGGGCCATGTGGGTGTCACACAGGGTCATGTGGGTGTCACAGGGTCATGTGGGTGTCACACAGGATCATGTGGGTGTCACAGGGTCATGTGGGTGTCACACAGGATCATGTGGGTGTCACAGGGTCATGTGGGTGTCACAGGGTCATGTGGGTGTCACACAGGGTCATGTGGGTGTCACACAGGGCCATGTGGGTGTCACACAGGATCATGTGGGTGTCACAGGGTCATGTGGGTGTCACACAGGGTCATGTGGGTGTCACACGGCCATGTGGGTGTCACAGGGTCATGTGGGTGTCACACAGGGTCATGTGGGTGTCACATACGGTCATGTGGGTGTCACACAGGGTCATGTGGGTGTCACAGGGCCATGTGGGTGTCATGTCACAGGGCCATGTGGGTGTCACAGGGTCATGTGGGTGTCACATACGGTCATGTGGGTGTCACACAGGGTCATGTGGGTGTCACAGGGTCATGTGGGTGTCACACAGGGTCATGTGGGTGTCACACAGGGTCATGTGGGTGTCACACAGGGTCATGTGGGTGTCACAGGGCCATGTGGGTGTCACAGGGCCATGTGGGTGTCACAGGGTCATGTGGGTGTCACAGGGTCATGTGGGTGTCACACAGGGTCATGAGGGTGTCACAGGGTCATGTGGGTGTCACACAGGGTCATGTGGGTGTCACAGGGTCATGTGGGTGTCACAGGGTCATGTGGGTGTCACACAGGGTCATGTGGGTGTCACACAGGGCCATGTGGGTGTCACAGGGTCATTGGGTGTCACAGGGTCATTGGGTGTCACACAGGGTCATGTGGGTGTCACACAGGGTCATGTGGGTGTCACATACGGTCATGTGGGTGTCACATACGGTCATGTGGGTGTCACACTCGGCAGGGGGTGGTCACACAGGGCTGGGGGCGGGGTGTGTGTGTGTCAGGTTTTAATGTGACACCAGCTCCCTGACCTCCACTAACCGTGTCCCCTGGTGGCTGCCCATGCAGATGACCAAGGTGGCCCACCGAGTGTCAGCACTGGAGGGACAGCAGTTCCTGCTCATCCACGCCACGGCCGATGGTGAGGACCAGGCCCCGTCCACCGGCTGGTGACGCCCGGGGAGAGCGCTACGTGTTTGCACAAACACTTGCCTGTTTTCTTCTTACAGAAAAAATCCATTTCCAGCACACGGCAGAGCTCATTACAGAGCTAATCAAGGGAAAGGCCAATTACAGCTTACAGGTACGGAATGCTTGTCTGTGTGGAGCAGGAGAACTGTGGGGAAGGACTGTGAGGTCCAGCGTGTGCCCAGTCAGCTGACACTCCGCAGGCCCTCACACACGGCCTGCTTTTCCTCTAACCGATGCCATCTTAGCTCTACCCTAAGCCGCGGCTAAACGCCCGCCCGCTGTCCCACAGGCTCCTCTTCGCAGCGAGCAAGGCTGAGTCGGCCCTGCACACCCGCGTGGGCCGCAGTGGGGAGAGGGCAGGCCCCGGGCCTTCTCTGCTGGCTGTCCCTGGACACTGCCAGGGTGTTGCAGCACCCTGTGGCTAGGGCAGGACAGCTGTCCGTCCGCCTTCTGAGACCTGCGCTCGCCGCTTCAACTGCTGACTCCTGCCAGCGTGCACAGGGCCGATCCTAGAAACTGCCTCCTGTCCTGCTCGTCCTTGGGCCCTGTCGTTTGGGGTCCAGCAGCCTGGCTGCCCAGCCCAGACCTCCACCTGCCCTGTCTCTGGAGTCACCCCCTGGAGTCAGGGAGGGCTGAGGCTCAGGAGAGCACTGGGAGGAGGGGAGTGAGGACTGGCGAGTGAGGTGGAAGGATGCAGATCAGTGAACTGGACTGTACACCTGTCACCCAGGGTTGAACCCTGGGAGGTTGAAAGTCATTTCTGTGCTGGCCCTGAGGCCCCGGGACACCACCAGGGCTGACAGGCTGCATCCCCACGCTACCTGGGCCGAATCCACGCAAAGGGCCCCTGGGGCCCTGTGCTCAGGTTCAGCCCGTCCTGACGGATGCACGAGTCCATCGCTCTGCCCAGCTTCAGCCGAGTGCAGGGCCAGGGTCGAAGGCAGGGGCCTGGTGCCTCCCTTCCTGTGTACAGTTTGCTCTCCTAGCAAATATGCATGAACTCACCTAATGGCGTCATGTATAGAATAAAGTCGGATGCTGCCCTGCAAGACACCAGGGGTAGATGAGGTTCAAAATGCAGGGCGCAGTATGGGCTTCTGGGAGAGACTTGTACAGGATTGGCACAGCGGCCCGAGAGACCCTGGCCAACAGAGCAAGCCTCAGGCCCCTCCCACACCCTAGGCCTTGCTCTAAACCCTTCTCACAGACATAATGAGCCCGGCTCTTTTACAGCTGTGACTCCTGACCCCACAGCCAGGCAGGGTAAGCATAGCAGAGCCAAGTACAAAGACACACAGCAGCAGGACGCCCGTTAGAGGGGCTTGCCCGTGCCCGGAGTGCATGGAGAGCACTCCGTGTGTGTCTAGGTGTGTGATATGTGTGTGGTGTGTGTCTCTGGACATGCATGTGTGTCCATGTGTATTGTGTGTGGTATATGTGATGTATGGTTGTGTTGGTTGTGTATCTGTGTGTGTGTGTGTGTGTGTGTGTGTGTGTGTGTGTGTATCCCCTGACTTAGCTGTGTGGCCCCTGAGCGTGTGTCCAGGTTGCAAATCCAGGCGAGCAGTCTGACTCCAAAGACTGCCGAAAAAGTGTTTTCTGACTTTTTCAACCAGTTCTGGCCTGGTGCCCACGGCCTCTGGCAAACGCAAGGCACTGCAAGGCAGAGGTGCCGGGGAGGTCAGCTGGCCTTCGTGACCTCCTCGGGAGCACCCCTGTGCCGCCAGGCACGCTCCGCTGTCTGGGCCCATGGGCGGAGCTCCTGGGCCTACGTTTGCATGGGGGCTGCGGCGGGCAGGAAATGTCCGGCTGTGTGCACAGAGCGCCCAGGTGCCCCAGCGGTGTCCCCCGTCCCTCGGGAGGGGTCACTGCCGCTGCCTTCCCCACAGATCTACCCCGACGAGGGCCACTACTTCCACAGCACCGCCCTCCAGCAGCACCTGAACCGGGCCATCATCAACTTCTTCGTGGAGTGCTTCAGGATCCAGGACCAGCTACCCACAGCCACAGCGAAAGAGGAGGAAGAAGAGGACTAAGCACACGTCTGCCCTGCGCGCGCTCACACACACACACACACGTGCAACTGAGACCTCTCCCCGGGGCCTGAGGGCGGCCAGGCCGAGGGGACGAAGGTCGGTTGCACGTGTCTCTCCTGACCGCCCGCAGCCCGGACACCCGCCCCAGCAGCCTCACCTCCCCCTGGCCCCCAGAGACTGGCACGTCCCACGTCCACCCCCCAGAGGGACAAAGCGAAGGACAGATGGCAGCGAGGCCCCAGGAAAACTGGCCCCTAAACTCACGCTTCCACTCAGCAGCCCCGCGGCCCTCTGTGAGCGGTGTCCACGCCGCCCCCCCACCCCCACCGCCACAGCCAGGCCTCGAAACAGCACGGCCCAGGACGCGCTCACCGACGCCCGGCCGCGTTCCACAGCGCGCCCCACATCTGCCCAGACAAGAGCCGCTCCTCCTCAGTGCTGCTGCCGCTGTGCGCTCGCGCGTTAACCGCGGAAGGATCGGGTGTTTCTCTGTGGCGTTAGCCGCGCGCGGGGGGCTGAGGCGCTGCTCCCTCGTTGCGTTTCTTCCCCTTCTTTACTTTCCTTTGGCCGCTGCATCCGCCTCCGGGGAGCGGAGGGGAAGCGCGCTCCGCGCCGTGGTCGCTGGTGCGGGCGCTGCAGCCGCTGAGGGAGAACGCGCAGGATCGAGGAGCCCAAAATCCGTCCGTCCCCCCGCACTGGGGGGTGGCCGTCGGTCCGTCCTGTCCTGCCCCGCCCGCGTCCTCCCTGACAGGTCACCGGGCCCTGTCACAGGACGTTTGTTTGGGAATCACCAGCTGGCGAGGCGTGGGGGGTCGGAAGGGAAGTGCGGGAGCGGCCGCCCCAGCCCCGGGGCGGAGGCCTGGCGCGGCTCCCCGTGGACCGTGTAAGATACGCGCTGGCGGCACCGCCGCGGCCCCGTGTACATTTCATTTCGCTGTATATAACGAGGATCGTGCGTCGGGCGCGCGCCGCGCCACGCGTGCATGCGGACGCGCTCGGCCCGGGCGCCCAGCCGGCCGGGGTGGACAGACGGCCGCGGGCATCCATGTCCCTTGGCGCTGGTCCGGCCCCGCGGAGCGTCCTCGACGTCCCGTCTGCCGCGTCTCGGTGGGGTGTCAGTTCTCGTGAGGCCCGTGGGAAGATCCCATCACGGGATCCTGAAGGGCGCGCGCCGCCGTTGGCGTCGCGGCTGGCGGCGAGGGCCCGCGGCCCGCCCGCTCGGCCCGGGCCTCCGCCCAAGGGAGACGGCGTGGCATGGTAGTGTTTGTTCGTCCATGGAATAAAACATTATTTTACCACTCGCATCGCTCTTTCCTTGCTTCGCCGCCGCCGCCCCCCTCAGCAGGCAGAGCCAGGAGTGGGCGTAGAGCGGTCCCTGGCGGTGCGTTCCCTGTCCCCAGCCCAAGCCAGGGCCTGCAAAGCCTGCTTGACGGCGTCGGGTAAAACAGCCTGGGGACGGTTCGCAGAGGGGGCGCCGCACCGCGCCACCGCACCGCGCCACCGCACCGCACCGCGCAGCACCGCGCCACTGCACCACCGCGCCACCGCACCACCGCACCGCACAGCACCGCGCCACCACACCACCGCACCGCACAGCACCGCGCCACCGCACCACCGCGCCGCACAGCACCGCGCCACCGCGCCACCACACCACCGCGCCGCACAGCACTGCGCCACCGCACCGCACAGCACCGCACCACCGCACCACCGCGCCGCACAGCACCGCGCCACCGCACAGCACCGCACAGCACCGCGCCACCGCACCACCGCACCGCACAGCACCGCGCCACCGCACCACCGCACCGCACAGCACCGCGCCACCGCACCACCGCACCGCACAGCACCGCGCCACCGCACCACCGCGCCACCGCACCGCACAGGACCGCGCCACCGCACCGCACAGGACCGCGCCACCGCACCGCGCCACCGCACCACACCGCACCACCGCACCGCACCGCGCCACCGCACCGCACCGCACCGCACCACCGCACCACACCACCGCGCCACCGCACCGCACCACCGCACCGCACCGCGCCACCGCACCGCACCGCGCCACCGCACCGCACCGCGCCACCGCACCGCACCACCGCACCGCACCGCACCACCGCACCGCACCGCACCGCGCCACCGCACCGCACCGCGCCACCGCACCGCACCGCACCGCACCACCGCACCACACCGCGCCACCGCACCGCACCACCGCGCCACCGCACCGCACTACCGCGCCACCGCACAGCACCGCGCCACCACACCGCGCCACCGCGCCGCACCACCGCGCCACCGCGCCGCGCCACCGCACCGCACCACCGCGCCACCGCACCGCGGCCGGTCAGAAAAGGAGTCAGTGCGTCTCCCCCACTGCCACCCTCCGCCCCGGCGCGGACCCTCTGCCCACCTCGCCCCGACGCGGCCCCTCTGCCCACCTCGCCCCGGCGCGGCCCCTCTGCCCACCTCGCCCCGGCGCGGCCCCTCTGCCCACCTCGCCCCGGCGCGGCCCCTCTGCCCACCTCGCGCTGGCATCTCCTCTGCCCACCTCGCGCTGGCATCTCCCCTGCCCACCTCGCCCCGGCGTCTCCCCTGCCCACCTCGCCCCGGCATCTCCTCTGCCCACCTCGCGCTGGCGTCTCTGCCCACCTCGCCCCGGCGTCTCCCCTGCCCACCTCGCCCTGGCATCTCCTCTGCCCACCTCGCCCTGGCATCTCCTCTGCCCACCTCGCGCTGGCGTCTCCTCTGCCCACCTCGCCCTGGCATCTCCTCTGCCCACCTCGCCCCGGCGCAGCCCCTCTGCCCACCTCGCCCCGGCGCGGCCCCTCTGCCCACCTTGCCCCGGCACGGCCCCTCTGCCCACCTCGCCCTGGCATCTCCTCTGCCCACCTCGCGCTGGCGTCTCCTCTGCCCACCTCGCGCTGGCGAGATCTCCTCTGCCCACCTCGCACTGGCATCTCCTCTCTGCCGTCGTGAGGAGACACCTTAGGCTGGGCAGCGTAAATCAGCGGCATTATGGCAGGGGGCAGGGGGGAGGGGGGAATCGTCCTGGGGTGCTCACGGTGAGGGAGGGAGAATGTTCTGTTTTGCTTGCTTCTCCTCCTCCTCCTCCTCCTCCTCCTCCTCCTCCTCCTCTTCCTCCTGCTCCTCCTCCTCTTTCTCTTACTCTTTCTCCTCCTCTTCTTTCTCCTCCTCCTCTTTCTCCTCCTCCTCCTCCTCCTCCTCCTCCTCCTCCTCCTCTTCCTCCTGCTCCTCCTCCTCTTTCTTTTACTCTTTCTCCTCCTCTTCTTTCTCCTCCTCCTCTCCTCCTCCTCTTTCTCCTCCTCCTCCTCTTTCTCCTCCTCCTTCTCTTTCTCCTCCACCTCCTCCTGCTGTTCCTCCTCCTTTCTGCTTCTGCTTCTTTTTTTGCAGTGTTGGCAATCAACGTGCCAGTGCTCTGCCCCCAGCCTCCACCTGGGCCTGATGTCTCTGTAGGAGACACCAGTCTCAGTGTGAGGACCCCTAACCCTAATCACACCCCAAAGGCCCCGTGGGGGAGGGGTGGGCACAGAGGGCCTCAGCTTGTTCTCATACACAGAGAGGAAGTGAGCATTCTCCACTCTCTTTGCTGGTGCAGGGAGGAGGGGGGGGAGTGGCTTAGAAGGTCAGGAAGGGGCGGGCTCGGGGAAGCTGGTCCTGAGCGGGTGCTGCATCCCAAATGTCCACTCACCATCTGAAGCCAGCCGCCCAGCGGGGCGCCCCGAGCCCAGACAAGAAAGCCCCCCCAAATGAGCCAAGTGGGCGGCTGCACCCACGGCCCTCCCGCCCTGTTGCTGCGTGCCTCCGTCCACGCGCTGCAGCGCAGGTGTCCAGGCAGGAGCTGGACTGCGTGTTGTCCCGGCCTGGGGAGGGAGGAAGGAGGCTCTCCCCACCGTGGCCAGCCCAGGGGCCTGGGGGAGGTCCGGGGTCTCCACTTGGCATCCTGGGGTCTGGGGGGCCCTGAGCTGAGTGGAGAGTGGACATCACACACCCAGGAGTGGGTGTGGACGCGGGACTGAGCCAAGTCTGGAAGCAAGCGTGACCCCCAGCAAGCCCGGCAGAGGTCGCGGAGGGCACGAGGCGGGGGAGGAGGCGGGGAAGGATGGCTGTGCCAGCCACAGCTAGGGAGCGAAACCTGTCCCCGGGGCAGAGCCAAGAGACGGGGAAGAGGAAGCAATAAGAAGGTTTGAGAAAAGAGGCTGGGTGCTGGTGGCTCACGCCTGTCAGCCTAGCTACTCAGGAGGCTGAGATCTGAGGATCTCGGTTCAAAGCCAGCCTGGGCAGGAAAGTCTGTGAGACTCATCTCCAGTGAACCACCAGAAAACTGGAAGTGGCGCTGTGGCTCAAGTGGTAGAGCGCTCGCCTTGAGCTGAAGAGCTGAAGGACAGCGCCCAGGCCCAGAGGTCACACCCCATGGCTGACAAAAAAGGAAGAAAGCAAGGTTACCGAGGTCTCTCCCTGGTGGGGCTGGCAAGGCTCTTGGGGGATAGAGCTTCGTGCCTGGGCGTTCTGAGCCGGCCTGGGTCACAGCAGAGGAGAGGATCTGGCGAGAGCTGGCCGGCGTGCCCTTGGCAGTTCCTTCTTCCATACACGTTTCTTGAAATCCTATCTTACACCTGCTAGAATTTTTAGTATGTTATTAATATTACATTTTTAATTTTTTTTAATTTTTATGGTCTCGCAAATTAGATGCCCAACCTCCCAAACTTCCGGTGCACTCACTCCCCTTATTGGAGATAGTATTTCGCATTTTCTTAGATTGAACATTATTATTATTATTAATTATTATTATTGGGGGAAGGCAGGACTGGGGTTGGGATTCAGGGCCTGACACTCAGCAGGTAGGTGCTCTACCATTTGATTCACACCCTGGCCAAATGGCCTCCTTGGTCACCAACTCTCCCCCTGCTCCCGGCTCCCCCCAGTGGCCGGCCCTGGTCACAGCAAGTGTCCTGTGATGGCTCTGCTCAGAGGGCCATAGCTTCTGTGGGTCCCTGATCTCCCCACTCTCCCTGCCCCCCCTCCCGCCTCCCGCCCCTGAGCTGCACCACACGTCAGATGCCGGGTCCTCAGAACAGAGTACACGTTCGTTAAGATGCTGCAGTAGGCGACAGTGATTCCTGTTTACCTCTGAGTCTCTAATGCGGCGCACCTCGCCTGCCTCTCCCCCAAAGCAAAACCTCAGCCATGCCCCCCTCCCCCCCACCAGGGAACAACACGGAGACTTCACGCCCCCTCCCTGCAGGCCTGGGCCTCCTGGACCATCCGGCTCACCCTCTAGCCAGGGCAGCTGGGTCACGTGTGCCAACGCCTTCAGCAGTAGAAATGGCCAGATGCAGGCTGGAGACAGGCAGGCGAAAGGCTGGTATCTGGTATCAGATAATGGGACCGGGAGCCAGCCGGGCCTGGGATGGCCGGGCCCTGGCCTTCGTCAGCACTGTGGCCTTACAGCTTCACCCCGGCACTCTGCAGGTCAGCATGTCACGACGTTTGTGTCTGCACACCAGCCCTTCCCCGGCAGGACTGTAAGCTCCGTATGCCCCAAGAAGGCAGCCACAGGCCAGAGCACCACAACCTCCAACAACCAATCCATCGGGGATGGCAGGCCTCCACCTGCACCAGCCAGGCATGGTTCTCCTAAATCTTCTCTAATGTCTTGCCTGGCAGTGACAGGAAATAGGTTGGTGCACCCCTGGGGAGCACCGGCTTCAGTAGCCCCCTGGGCCTGAGCCAAAGCCTGTGAATGTCTGCATCTCCCCTTTCACAGTAAATGCGGTAATAGCACCCGTCAGGACCCCTGCGGGTTGGTGGCAGGAGAGGCATCAGAGCCACCCCTCAGAACTGCGAAGCTTGCAGGCCTCTCCCAGGCTGGGCCCCCAGCAGGCCGGTAAAGCCTGGGCCCAGCTGCTCACACCCCTCACGAGCCCCTGCAAAGCCACCAGCCCTGCGTGCACAGCTGCATCCCCAGGCCTCCACCGGTGGGAAATGAGAGGAAGTGCACTCTGTGATCCCAGACACAGGTGGCAAAGAAGCAGGCCATCTCCGGTCAGCCTCTGCAGCCAGGAGAGAGAGCCCGGCTGCTGTGACTGTGGCCAACAGCCCCACAGCCCCACTGCCCAGCAGCGGACGGAGTGCTGAGGGCCAGCAGCCCACAGCCCCACTGTCCAGCAGTGGACGGGGTACAGAGGGCCAGCAGCCCACAGCCCCACTGCCCAGCAGCGGATGAGGTGCAGAGGGCTGGCTTCAGTGGCCACAGCTGGCCTGCACAGCAGGTGGAAAAGGCTCCTGCGGCCTTCCAGCCTGTGAATTGGAGAGCGGCCAGCAGATGGCAGCAGAGGCCACACTCTCGCCCCCTGAGTGTGTCGGGAGGAAAGTCGGCCTGCCCAGGCCAACCTCCAAGACAGGTCCCACAGAGAAGACACATAGCCACGGGGTAGACAGGTGGAGGGAGGGGGGAGGGGGGATGGAAGGGTGATAGGGAAGGAGAGGGGAGCGAGAAGGGGGGGAGAGTGTGGGCGTTCTCCAGGGGAGGGCAAGGTGGAAAGATATGTGGACAGAGGCAAAGTAAGAGCTGGCTGAGGTCTGCCTGGCTGGCTGGTGCTGGAGTCCTCCATGTCCTCCATGGCCAGTGCTGGAGTCCTCCCTGCTGGTGCCTGAGTCCTCCCTGCCAGTACTGGAGTCCTCCATGGCCAGTGCTGGAGTCCTCCCTGCCGGTGCCAGAGTCCTCCATGTCCTCCATGCCAGTGTGGAGTCCTCCCTGCCAGTACTGGAGTCCTCCATGTCCTCCATGGCCAGTGCTGGAGTCCTCCCTGCCAGTGCTGGAGTCCTCCGTGTCCTCCATGGCCAGTGCTGGAGTCCTCCGTGTCCTCCCTGCCAGTGCTGGAGTCCTCCGTGTCCTCCATGCTGGTGCTGGAGTCCTCCCTGCCAGTACTGGAGTCCTCCATGTCCTCCATGGCCAGTGCTAGAGTCCTCCCTGCCAGTGCTGGAGTCCTCCGTGTCCTCCATGGCCAGTGCTGGAGTCCTCCGTGTCCTCCATGGCCAGTGCTGGAGTCCTCCGTGTCCTCCATGGCCAGTGCTGGAGTCCTCCGTGTCCTCCATGGCCAGTGCTGGAGTCCTCCGTGTCCTCCCTGCCAGTGGAGTCCTCCGTGTCCTCCATGCTGGTGCTGGAATCCTCTGTGCCAGTGTAGAGTCCTCCGTGTCCTCCGTGCCGCTACTGGAGTCCGTGCAGGGACCACGGGGCCGCGCAGCCATGGGCACCCGCGTCTCCTCTTCAATGCTGCGACTGCACTGTTTCAGTTAAACCCATTTGAAAATGTAAACAGCAGTGTGTGTGGGTGCAGCACAGTTCAGGTCAGGGGACTCGTCCTGCTGGGGGAGCTCAGCCTGCCATGGGCCTGTCATGGGCCTGTTGAGAGGACTCAGCTTGCTGTGGGGACTCGGTCTGCCATGGGCCTGCCGTGGGGACTTGCTCTGCCGTGGGGGCTCAGCGACTGCTGTCCACACCTCTCCTCACTATTCCAGTTCCCAAATTCCATAGATCCCAGTGTCCACACTCCCAGTTCACCGTGTCCACCCTCTCCAGATCCCAGTGCAAACCCTCCCACATCCCAGTGTTCACACGACCCAGAGTCCAGTGTGTACCCTCCTCTGACCCCAGGTTCCACACTCCCCATAACCCAGTGTCAACACTCCAAAGAGTACAGTGCCCAAACTCCCCACATCCCAGTATCCAGACTCCATAGATTCCACTGTCTACACTGCCCAGATCCATAGTCAACACGCCCCAGAGTGGTGTGAAGACTCTCCAGATGCCAGTGTCCACACCCCACAGAGCACAGTGTCCACACTCCCCCTATCCCAGTGTCCACACTGCCATGATCCTAGTATCCACACTCCCAGATCCCCGAGTCCACACTTTCCAGATCCCAGTATCCACACTCCCCAGATATCAGTGTTCACATTCCCCAGATCCCAGTGTCCCCACTCCTGAGATCCCAGTGTCCACACTCCCCAGATCCCAGTGTCCACAATCCCCAGATCCCAGTGTCCACACTCCCCAGATATCAGTGTTCACATTCCCAAGATCCCAGTGTCCCCACTCCCGAGATCCCAGTGTCCACACTCCCCAGATCCCAGTGTCCACAATCCCCAGATCCCAGTGTCCACACTCCCAGATCTCCGTGGTCTCACTCTCCACATCCCAGTGTCCACACTCCCCAGATCCCACTGTGCAAAATCCCCCTATTCCAGTTTCCAAGCTCCATAGATCCCAGTGTCTACACTCCCAGATCCCAGTGCCCACCCTCCCACATCCCAGTTTTCACATGACCCAGAGTCCAGTGTGCACACTCCTCTGATCCCAGGGATCCACACTCCCCATATCCCAGTGTCAACATTCCAAAGAATAGTGTCCAAACTCTCCACATCCCAATATCCAGACTCCATAGATTCCAGAGTCCACACTGCCCAGATTACAGTGTCCATATTACCCAGATGCCAATGTTCCCACACCACAGATCCCAGTGTTCACAGTCCCCCGATCCTAGGGTACACACTCCCCAGTTCCCATTGTTCACACTCCCCCTATCCCAGTGTCCACACTCCCAGATTCCTGTGTCCACACTTTCCAAATCGCAGTGTCCAAACTCCCCAGATCCCATTGTGTACCCTCCCAGATCCCTGTATCCACATTATTGAGTCCAGTGTGCACACTCCTATAATCCCAGATTCCACACTCCCCATATCCAAGTGTAAACACTCCAAAGAAAACAGTGTGCAAACTCCTCCCCACATCCCAGCATCCAGACTCCAAATATTCCAGTGCTCACACTGCCCAGATCCCAGTGTCCAATTCCCCAGATGCCAATGTCCACATTGGCCAGATGCCAGTGTTCATACTCCCCCTAACCCAGAGTTCATACATCCCCTATACCAGTGTCCAAACTCCCCAGGTACAAGTGTCCACTCTCCCCAGATACATGTCCACACTCCTCAGATTTCAGGATTCACACTCCCTCGATCCCAGTGAGCACCTTCCCCCTATCCCAGTGTCCACACTCCCCAGATCCCAGTGTGCACACTCCCCAGATCCCAGTGTCCACCCTCTCAGATCCCAGTGTGCACACTACCCACAATCCAGTGTGCCCACTTCTCTGATCCCAGGTTCCACACTCCCCATATCACAGTGTCAATACTGCAAAGAGTACAGTGTCCCAACTCCCCCAACCCAGTATCCAGACGCCATAGATTGCAGGGTCTACACTGCCCAGATTCAGAGTCCACACTCCTCCAATCCCAGTGTCCACCCTCCTTAGATCCCAGTGTCTACACTCCACATGCTTCAGTGTCCACAGTGCATGGACTCGTGTCCATATTCCCCAGATCTTAGTGTCCTCACTAATCATAGTGTCCACACTCTCCAGATACCAGTGTCCACACTACTCAGAGTGCAGTGTGCAGACTCCCCAGATGCCAGTGGCCACACCCCACAGAGCACAGTGTCCACACTCCCCAGATACCAGTGTCCACACTACTCAGAGTGTAGTGTGCAGACTCCTCTGATGCCAGTGGTCACACCCCACAGAGCACAGTGTCCACACTCCCCACATCCAGTGTGCACAATACCCAGATCCCATTGTCCACACTGCTCAGATACCAGTGTACACACTACCCAGAGTTCAGTGTGTACACTCCCCAGAGTCCAGTGTCCTGACTACCAAGATCCAGTGTTGATAATCCAGAGTCCAGTGTCTACACTCCCAACATCTTAGGATCTCCATTGCCCAGATCCAAGTGTCCAAACTCCCAAGATCCCAGTGTCCACACTCTCCAGATCCCAGTGTCCACACTCCACAGATCCCAGTGTCCACACTCCACAGAACCCAGTGTCCACACTCCCAAGATCCTAGTATCTACACTGCCAGATTAACGAGTCCACACTCTCCAGATGTCAGTATCCACACACTCCAAATCCCAGTGTCCACACTCCCCAGATTCCAGTGTTTATACTCCCCAGAACCGATTGTCCACACTCTCCAGATCTGTGTCCACACTCTCCTGAGCCCAGTGTCCATACTCCCCAGAAAACAGTGTCCACACTATCCAGATGCAAGTGTCCACACTCCCAGACCCCCGTGTCCACATACTCCAGATCACAGTGTCCAAACTCCCCAGATCCCATAGTCCACCCACCCAGATCCCAGTGTCCATACTACCCAGAGTTCAGTGTGCACACTCCTGTAATCCCAGGTTCCACACTCCCCATATCCCAGTGTCAACACTCCAAAGAGTAGTACAGTGTCCAAACTCCCCACATCCCAGTATCCCGAACCCATAGATTCCAGTGCCCACACTGCCCTGGATCTCAATGTCCACACTTCCAAGATCCCAGTGCTCATACTCCCCCATCCAGAGTTAATACTCCCCTTATCACAGTGTCCACACTCTTGAGATCCCAGTGTCCTCACTGCCCTGATCCCAGTATCCACACTCCCAGATCCAGTCCACACTTTCCAGATCCCAGTCTCCACACTCCTCAGATATCAGTGTCCACATTCCCAAGAACCCAGTATCCACACTGCCCATGCTTCAGTGTCCACAGTGCATGGACTCACGTGTCCACATTCTCCAGATCTTAGTGTCCTCACTAATAACAGTGTCCACACTCCCCAGATACCAGTGTCCCCACTCCCCAGAGTGCAGTGTGCAGACTCCCCAGATGCCAGTGGCCACATCACACAGAGCACAATGTCTACACTTCCCAGATCCAATGTGCACAATACCCAGATCCCAGTGGCCACACTGCTCAGATACCAGTGTGCACACTACCCAGAGTCCAGTGTGCACACTCCTCTGATCCTAGGGTCCACACTCCCCATATCCCAGTATCCACACCCTCCAGATCTGAGTGTTCAAATTCCCCTGAACCCAGTGTCCACACTCCCAGTGTCCCCACTCCTCAGTTCCCACTGACCACATTCCCTAGGTCCCAGTGTCCACACTCCCTAGATTCCAATGTCCATGCTCCCCAGATCCTAGTGTTCACACACCCCCAAATCCATTGTCCACCCTCCAAGATCCCAGTGTGCACATTACCCAGAGTTCAGTGTGTACACTCCTCTATCCTGGGATCCACACTTCTCTTAACCCAGTGTCCGCATCCCAGTATCCAGACTGTATAGATTCCATTGTCCATCCTGCCCAGATCCAGGGTCCACACTCCCAAGATCCCAGTGTCCACCCTCCCCATGTCTCAGTGCCCACAGTCCATGGACTCAAGTGTCCACATTTCCAGATCTTAGTGTCCTCAGTAATCACAGTCCGGTGTCCACATTCTCAGACACGAGTGTCCCCACTCCCAGATACCAGTGTACACACTCCCCAGAGTGCAGTGTTCATACTCCCCAGATCCAATGTGCACACTCCCCATATCCTACTGTCCACACTGTTTAGATACCAGTGTGCACACTACCCAGAGTCCAGTGTGCACACTCTTCTGAGCACAGAGTCCACACTACCCAGATCCCAGGGTGGATACTTCCCAGATCCCAGTGTCCACACAACCCAATTCACAGTGTACATACTACCCAGAGTCCAGTGGGCACACTCTTCTGATCCCAGGGATCCACACTCCCTATATCCCAATGTTAACACCCAAAAGAGTACAGAGTCCAAACTCCCCACATCCCAATATCCAGACTCCAAATATTTCAGTGCCCACACTGCCCAGATCCCAGTGTCCAATTCCCCAGATGCCAATGTCCACATTCGCCAGATCCCAGTGTTCATATTCGCCCAAACCCAGAGTTCATAAATTCCTATACCAGTGTCCAAACTCCCCAGGTACCAGTGTCCACACTTCTCAGATTTCAGGATTCACACTCCCTCGCTCCCAGTGAGCATTCTCCCCTATCCCAGTGTCCACACTCCTGAGATGCCTGTGTCCAAACTCCACAGAGTCCAGTGTCCTTACTACCAAGATCCCAGTGTCTATAATCCAGAGTCCATTGTCCACATTCCCCAGACACCAGTATCCATATACCTCAGATCCAAGTGTCCAGAATTCCCTATGCCAGTTTCCACACTGCCAGATCCCAGTGTCCACACTGCCAAGATCCCAGTGTTCACAGATCCCCAATCCAAGTGGGTACACTCCCCCTATCCCAGTGTCCAAATTCCCCAGATCCCAGTGTCCACACTCCCCAGATCCCAGTGTCCACACTCCCAGATCACAGTGTGCACATTACCCAGAGACCAGTGTGCACACTCCTCAAATCCCATGGTCCACACTCCCCAGATCACAGTGTCCACATTCGAAAGATCAGAGTGAGTGCCCAAACTCCTCATATCCCAGTATCCAGACTCCAGAGATTCAGAGATCCCAGTGTCCACACTCCTAGATCCCAATCTGCACACTCCTAGATCCCAGTCTGCACACTCCTCAGAGTCCAGGGTGCACACTCTTCAGAGTCCAATGTCCTCACTCCCGAGAACTGAGTGTCCACACTCCCCAGATCCTAGTGTCCAAACTCCCAGATCCCAGGGTGCACACTAGTCAGAGTCCAATGTGCACACTACGG
This sequence comes from Dipodomys spectabilis, assembly GCF_019054845.1. Classification (NCBI taxonomy): domain Eukaryota; kingdom Metazoa; phylum Chordata; class Mammalia; order Rodentia; family Heteromyidae; genus Dipodomys; species Dipodomys spectabilis. The sequence continues at coordinate 11,447,098 of NW_024870711.1, forward strand.
ACAAGCCAGTGTGCACACTTCTTTGATCCCAGGTTCCACACTCCCTATATCCCAGTGTCAACACTGCAAAGAGTACAGTGTCCAAACTCCCCATATCCCAGTATCCAGACTTCATAGATTCCACTGTCCACACTGCCCAGAGCCGGAGTCAACACTCCTTAGAGTGTAGTGTGAAGACTCTCCAGATGCTAGTGTCCACACCCCCCAGAGCAATGTCCACACCCCTCAGAGCACAGTGTCCACACTCCCCAGATCCAATGTCTATACTCCCCAGATTCCAGTGTCCACACTGCCCAGATCCCAGTGTCCACACTCCCTTGTTCCCAATGTCCATATTCCCCCAATCCCAATGTTCACACTCCCTCAATCCCAGTGTACACAATCCCTCAATCCCAGTGTCCACACTCCCCCTATCCCAGTGCACCCACTCCACAGATCCCAATGTCCAAACTCCCCAGATTCCAGTGTTCAAACTCCTTGTATATCAGTGTACAAACTTCCCAGATCCACGTGTCCACACTCCCCAGATCCCAGTGTCCACAATACACAGAGTCTAGTGTCCACATTCCCAACATCCCACGATCCACATTGCCCAGATCCCAGTGTCCACATTCCCAACAACCCAGTGTCCACATTCCTATTATTCCAGTGTCCACACTCCCTAGAACCCAGTGTCCACACTCCCCAGATCCCAGTATCCACATCCTCCAGATCCCAGTGTTCACAATTCCCTGATCCCTGTGTCCACACTCCCAGTGTCCACACTCCCCAGGTCCCAGTGTCCACACTCCCAGATCCCTGTGTATACTCTCCTCTGATCCCAGTGTCCCCACTCCCCACATCCCATTGACCACACTCCCAAGATCTAGTGTTCACACTCCCCAGATCCCAATGTCTATATTCCCCAGATCCCAGTGTTCACTCTCCCTATACCAGTATACAAACTCCCCAGATCTCAGTGTCCACCCACCCCAAATCCAGTGTCCACCCTCCATGATACCAGTGTGCACATTACCCAGAGTTCAGTGTGTACACTCCTCTATCGCAGGATCCACACTTCTCATATCCCAGTGTCCACATCCCAGTAAACAGACTCCATAGATTCCAGTGTCCACACTGCCAGATCCAGGGTCCACACTCCTCTGATCTCAGTGTCCACCCTCCCAAGATCACAGTGTCCACACTCAACATGTCTCAGTGTCCAAAGTTAATAGACTCAAGTGTCCACATTACCAGATCTTAGTGTCCTCAGTAATCACAGTCCAGTGTCCACACTCCCAGACACCAGTGTCCACACTGCGCAGATCCTAGTGACCACATTCCCAAAATCTAGTGTCCACACTCTCCAGATCCCAACGTCCATACTCCCCAGATCCCAGTGTTCACACATCCCAAATTCAGTGTCCACCCTCCAAGATCCCAGTGTGCACATTACCCAGAGTTCAGTGTGTACTCTCCTCTAGCCCAGGATCCACACTTCTCATATCCCAGTGTCCACATCCCAGTATCCAGACTCCATAGATTCCAGTGTCCACACTGTCAGATCCAGGGTCCACACTCCCTCTATCTCAGTGTCCACCCTCCTAAGATTCAAGTGTACACACTCCCCATGTCTCAGTGTCTACGGTCCATGGACTAATGTCCACATTACCAGATCTTAATGTCCTCAGAAATCACAGTCCGGTGTCCACACTCCCAGACACCAGTGTCCACACTCCCCAGAGTGCAGTGTGCAGACTCCCCAGATGCCAGTGGCCATGTCCCATAGAGCACAATGTCCACACTCCCCAGATCCAATGTTCACACACCCCAGATCCCAGTGTGCACACTACCCAGAGTCCAGTGTGCACACTCCTCTGATCCTAGAGTCCACACTCCCCAGATTCCTGGGTGCACATTCCTCAGACCCAGTTTCCACACAACCCAATTCCCAGTGTCCACACCCCACAGAGCACAGGGTCCACACTCAGCAGAGTCCAATGTTCTTGCTCCCAAGTTCCCAGTGTCCACAAACCACCAGGTCAAGTATCCACACTCCCCAGATACCAGTGTCCAAACTCTCCAGATCCCAGTGTCCAGAATTCAGAGTCCGGTGTCTACACTCCCAACATCCTAGTATCCCCATTGCCCAGATCCAAGTGTCCACACTCCAAAGATCCCAGTGTCCACACTTCCCAGATTCCAGTGTCCATACTCCCCAGAACACAGTGTCTACACTCCCCAAATCTCTGTGACCACACTCTCCAGAACCCATTGTCCATACTCTGCAGAAAAGTGTCCACACTACCCAGATGCCAGTGTCCACACTCCCAAACCCCCGTGTCCACACTCTCCAGATCAGTGTCCAAACTCCCAGATCCCATTGTCTACACCCAGATCCCAGTGTCCATACTCCCCACACCCCAGAATCCATAGATTCCAGTGTCCACCCTTCCCAAATCTCAATGTCTACACTCCCATGATCCCAGTGTTCGTGCCCAACACATCCAGAATTAATACTCTCTTATCCCAATATCCACACACCCCAGATCCCAGTTTGCACACTCCCCCTATTCCAGTGTCCACACTGCCCTGATCCCAGGATCCACACTCCCAGATCCCCGAGTCTACACTTTCCACATCCCAGTATCCACACTCGCTAGATATCAGTGTCCACATTCCCAAGAGCCCAGTGTCCCCACTCCTGAGATCCCAGTGTCCACAATCCCAAGATCCTAGTGTTCACACTCCCAAGATCCCAGTGTCTGTCCACTTTACCCAAATTCCAAGTGTCCACACTTCCCAGATCCCAATGTCCACAATCCCCAGATCCCAGTGTCCACACTCCCAGATCTCCGTGTTCTCACTCTCCAGATCCCAGTGTCAACACTTCCCAGACCCCACTGTACAAAATCCCCCTATTCTAGTTTCCAAACTCCATAGATCCCAGTGTCCACACTCCCAGTTCCCCGTGTCCACCCTCTCCACATCCCAGTGCCCATCCTCCCACATCCCAGTGTTCACAAGACCCAAAGTCCAGTGTGCACACTCCTCTGATCCCAGGGATCCACACTCCTCATATCCCAGTGTCAACATTCCAAAGAAGACTGAGTCCAAACTCTCCACATCCCAATATCCAGACTGCATAGATTCCAGTGTCCACACTGCCCAAATCCCAATGTCCACCCTCCCAAGATCCCAGTGTGCACCCACCCAGATCCTAGTGTGCACACTACTCAGAGTCCAGTGTGCACACTTCTCTGATCCCAGGTTCCACACTCCCTGTGTCCCCGTGCCAACACTCCAGAGTACAGTGACGAAACTCCCCATATTGCTGTATCCAGACTCCATAGAGCCCAGTGTCCACACTGCCCAGATCCCAGGGTCCACACTCCCCAGTTCCCAGCGTGCAAAATCCCACTATTCCAGTTTCCAACTGCATAGATCCCAGTGTCCACACTCCCAGATCCCCATGTGCACACTCTCCAAATCGCAGTGTCCAAACTCCCCAGATCCCATTGTGTACCCTCCCAGATTCCAGTATCCACACTATGCAGAGTCCAGTGTGCACACTCCTATAATCCCAGGTTCCACACTGCCCATATTCAAGTGTCAACACTCCAAAGAAAACAATGTGCAAACTCCCCACATCCCAGTATCCAGACTCCAAACATTCCAGTGCCCACACTGCCCAGATCCCAGTGTTCCAGTTCTCCAGATGCCAATGTCCACATTCGCCAGATGCCAGTGTTCATACTCCCCCTAACCCAGAGTTCATACATCCCCTATACCAGTGTCCAAACTCCCCAGGTACCACTGTCCACTCTTCCCAGATACCAATGTCCACACTCCTCAGATTTCAGGATTCACACGCCCAGTGAGCACCTTCCCCCTATCCCAGTGTCCACACTCCCTAGATGCCAGTGTCCACAATCCCCAGAACCCAGTGTCCACCCTCTCAGATCCCAGTGTGCACACTACACACAGTCCAGTGTGCCCACTTCTCTGATCCCAGGTTCCACACTCCCTATATCCCAGTGACAACACTCCAAAGAGTAATACAGTGTCCAAATTCCCCAGTATCCAGAATCCACACATTCCAGTTTCCACACTGCAGAGATCCCCGTGTCCACGCTCCCCACACCCCAGATCCATAGATTCCAGTGTCCACACTCCTCAGATCTCAATGTCCACATTCCCAAGTTCCCAGTGTTCATTCTTCCCCCATCCAGAGTTAATACTCCCCCCATCACAGTGTCCACACTGCCCTGATCTCAGGATCCATACTCCCAGATCCCCAAGGCCACACTTTCCAGATCCCAGTATCCACACTCCCCAGATATCAGTGTCCACATTCCCAACATCCCAGTGTCCCCACTCCCGAGATCCTAGTGTCCACACTCCCTAGATCCCAGTGTCCACAATCCCAAGGTCCTAGTGTTCACACTCCCAAGATCCCAGTGTCTGTCCACTATACCCAAATTCCAAGTGTCCATGCTCCCCAGATCCCAGTGTCCACAATCCCCAGATCCCAGTGTCCACACTCACAGATCTCCGTGTTCTCACTCTCCAGATCCCAGTGTGCACAATTCCCCTATTCCAGTTTCCAAACTCCATAGATCCCAGTGTCCACACTCCCAGTTCCCCATGTCCACCCTCTTTAGATCCCAGTGCCCACCCTCCCACATTCCAGTGTTCACACGACCCAGAGTCTAGTGTGCACGCTCCTCTGATCTTTGGATCCACACTCCCCATATCCCAGTGTCAACATTCCAAAGAATACAGTATCCAAACTCCCCAGATCCCAGTGTACACACTCTCCAGATCCCAGTGTCCACACTGCCCAGATCCCAGTGTGCACACTCCCCTATCCCAGTGTCCACACTCCCAAGAACCGAGTATCCACACTGCCAGATCCCCGAGTCCACACTCTCCAGATGTCAGTCTCCACACTCCCCAGATCCCAGTGTCCACACTTCCCAGACATTATTGTTTACACTCTCCAGAGTTCATTGTCCACATTCCCTAGATCCCAGTGTCCACACTCCCCAGATTCCAGTGTCTATACTCCCCAGAACCAAGTGTCCACACTCCCCAGATATCTGTGTCCACACTCTCCAGAGCCCAGTGTCCATAGTCCCCAGAAAACAGTGTCCACACTACCCAGATCCCAGTGTCCACACTCCCAGAACTCATGTCCACACTCTCCAGATCACAGTGTCCAATCTCCCCAAATCCTGTTGTCCACCCACCCAGATCCCAGTGTCCATACTACCCAGAGTTCAGTGTGCACACTCCTGTAATCTCAGGTTCCACACTCCCCATATCCCTGTGTCAACACTCCAAAGAATACAGTGTCCAAACTCCCCATATGCCAATATCCAGACTCCATAGATTCCAGTGTCCACACTGCCCAGATCGCAGGGTACACACTCCCCAGATCCCAGTGTGCACAATCCCCCTAGTCCAGTTTCTAACTCCATAGATCCCAGTGCCCACACTCCAAGATCCCCATGTCCACACTCTTCCAATCACAGTGTCCAAACTCACCGGATCCCATTGTGTACCCTCCCAGATCCCTGTATCCACACTATCCAGAGTTCAGTGTGCACACTCCTATAATCCCAGGTTCCACACTGTCCATATCCAAATGTCAACACTCCAAAGAAAACATTGTGCAAACTCTCCACATCCCAGTATCCAGACTCCAAAGATTCCAGTGTCCACACTGCCCAGATCCCGGTGTTCCAATTCCCCAGATCCCAATGTCTACATTCCCAACATCCCACTGTTCATAATCTCCCCAACTCAGAGTTCATACATCCGCTATACCAGTGCCCAAACTCCCCAGGTACCAGTGTTCATTCTCCCCAGATACCAGTGTTCACACTCCTCAGATTTCAGGATTCACACTCTCTCGATCCCAGTGAGCACATTCCTCCTATTCCAGTGTCCACACTCCCCAGATGCCAGTGTCCAACTCCTCACATCCCAGTGTCCACTCTCTCAGATCCCAGTGTGCACACTACCCACAGTCCAGTGTGCACACTTCTCTGATCCCAGGTTCCACACTCCCCATATCCCAGTGTCAACGCTGCAAATGATACAGTGTCCCAACTCTTCATATCTCAGTATCCAGACTCCATAGATTGCAGGGTCTACACTGCCCAGATCCAGAGTCCACACACCCCCGATCCCAGTGTGCACCCTCCATGGATTTCAGTGTCCACACTCCTTATGCTTCAGTGTCCACAGTGCATGGACTCACGTGTCTATATTCCCCAGATCTTAGTGTCCTCACTAATCACAGTGTCCACACTCTCCAGATACCAGGGTCCACACTCCCCAGAATGCAGTGTGCAGACTCCCCAGATGCCAGTGGCCACACCCCATGTAGCAGTGTCCACACTCCCCAGATCCAATGTGCACAATACCCAGATCCCAGTGTCCACTGCTCAGATACCAGTGTACACACTAGCCAGAGTCCAGTGTGCACACTTCTCTGTTCCCAGGTTCCACACTCCCCATATCCCCGTGTCAACACTCCAAAGAGTACAGTGTCCAAACTCCCCATATCCCAGTATCCAGACTCCATAGATTCCAGTGTCCACACTGTCCAGATCCCAGTGTCCACACTCCCCAGATACCAGTGTGCACAATCCCCCTATTCCAGATTCCAACTCCATAGATCCCAGTGTCCACACTCCCAGATCCCCATGTCCACACTCTCCAAATCAGTGTCCAAACTCACCGGATCCCATTTTGTAGCATCCCAGATACCTATATCCACACTATCCAGAGTCCCGTGTGCACACTCCAATAATCCCAGGTTCCACACTGCCCATATCCAAGTGTCAACACTCCAAAGAAAACAGTGTGCAAACTCTCCACATCCCAGTATCCAGACTCCAAACATTCCAGTGCCCACACTGCCAGATCCCAGTGTCCAATTCCCTAGATCCCAATGTCCACATTCCCAAGATCCTAGTGTTCACACTCCCCCCAACCCAGAGTTCATACATCCACTATACTAGTGTCCAAACTCCCCAGATACCAGTGTCCACTCTCCTCAGATTTGAAGATTCACACTGCCTCGATCCCAGTGAGCACATTCCTCCTATCCCAGTGTCCACACTCCCCAGATGCCAGTGTCCACACTCCCCAGATCCGAGTGTCCAAACTCCCAGATCCCAGGGTGTACACTACTCAGAGTCCAATGTGCACACTCCTCAGATCCCAGGGTCCATACTCCCCATATCTCAGTGTCAACACTCCAAAGATTACAGTGTCCAAACTCCCCACTTCCCAGTATCCAGACTCCATAGACTCCAGTTTGAACACTCCCCAGATCCCAGTGTCCACATTCCCTCATTCCCATTGACCACACTCCCAAGATCCCAGTGTCCACAATACCCATTTCCCAGTGTCCAAATTTCCAAGATCCCAGTGTCCACACTCCCCAGATCCCAATTTTCACACTCCCCTGATCCTAGTGTGCACACTCCCCCTATACCAGTGTACAAATCCCCAAATTGAAATGTCCACACTCCCAGAACCCCATGTCAACACTCTGCAGATCCCAGTGTCAACACTCCTCAGATCCCAGTGTGCACACTACCGACAGTCCAGTGTGAACACTTCTCTGATCCCAGGTTCCACACTTCCCATAACCCAGTGTCAACACTCCAAAGAGTACAGTGTCCAAACACTCCCTAGAGTGCAGTGTGAAGACTCCCCAGATGCCAGTGTCCACACCCCACAGAGCACAGTGTTCATACCCCATAGAGCACAGTGTCCACACTCCCCAGATCCAATGTCCACACTCCTCAGATCCAATGTCCACACTTCCCAGTGTCCACACTGCCCAGAATCCAGTGTCCACACTCCCTAGATCCTAATGCCCATATTCCCCAGATCTCAATATTCATACTCCCTCAATTCCAGTGTACACACTCCCCCGATCCAGTGTCCACAATCCTCATATCCCAGTGTACACACTCCCAAGATCCCAGTCTACACACTCCACAGATCCCAATGTCCACACTCCCCAGATTCCAGTGTTCAAACTCCTCGTATATCAGTGTACAAACTTCCCAGATCCCGTGCCTACACTCCAGATCCACGTGTCCACACTCCCCAGATCCCAGTGTCTACAATACACAGAGTCCAGTGTCCACATTCCCAACATCCCAGGATCCACATTGCCCAGATCCCAATGTCCACACTTCCAACAACCTAGTGTCCACATTCCTAATATTTCAGTGTCGACACTCCCTAGAACCCAGTGTCCACACTCCCCAGATCCCAGTATCCACACACTCCAGATCCCAGTGTTCACACTCCCCTGATCCCAGTGACCACGCTCCCAGTATCCACACTCCCCAGGTCCCAGTGTGCACTCTCCCCCTATCCCAGTGTCCACACTGCCCTGAGCCCAGTATACACACTCCCAGATCCCCGAGTCCACACTTTCCAGATCCCAGTATCCATACTCCCCAGATATCAGTGTCCCCATTTCCAAGATCCCAGTCTCCACACTCCCAAGATCCTAGTGTTCACACTCCCAAGATCCCAGTGTCCACACTCCCCAGATCCCAGTGTCCACACTCCCAGATCTCCGTGTTCTTGCTCTCCAGATCCCAGTGTCCATACTCTCCAGATCCCAGTGTGCACAATCCCACTATTCCAGTTTCCAAACTCCATAGATCCCAATGTCCACACTCCCAGTTCCCCATGTCCACCCTCTCCAGATCTCAGTGCCCACCCTCCCACATCCCAGTGTTCACATGACCCAGAGTCCATTGTGCACCCTCCTCTGATCCCAGGATCCACACTCCTCATATCCTAGTGTCAACATTCCAAAGAACACAGTGTCCAAACTCCCCACATCCCAGTATCCAGACTCCATAGATTCCAGTGTCCACACTGCCCAAATCCTAGTGTCCACAATCCCAAGATCCTTGTGTCCACATTTCCCACGTTTCAGGGTCCACAGTCCATGGACTCAAGTGTCCACATTCCCCAGATCTTAGTGTCCTCACTAATCACAGTATCTTCACTACCCTGATACCATTATCCACACTACCCAGAGTTCAGTGTGCAGACTCCCCAGATGCCGGTGTCCACACCCCAACGAGCACAGTGTCCATACTCCCCAGGTCCAATGTTCACACTCCTCAGTGTCCACACTGCTCAGATACCAGTGTGCACACTACCCAGAGTCCAGTGTGCACAGTCTTCTGAACCCAGGGTCCACACTACCCAGATCCCTGCATGCACACTCCCCAGATCCCAGTGTGCACACCACTCAATTCCCAGTGTGCATACTACCCAGAGTCCAGTGTGCACACTCCTCTGATCCCAGGTTCCACACTTCCCATATCCCAATGTTAACACCCAAAAAAGTACAGTGTCCAAACTCCCTACATCCAGATTCCATAGATTCCAGTCTCCACACTGCCCAGATCACAGTGTCAACACTCCCCAGATGCCAATGTCCCCACACCACTGATCCCAGTTATCACATTCCCCCGATCCCAGAGTACACACTCCGCAGTTCCCATTGTTCACACTCCCCCTATCCCATTGTCCACACTCCCAGAGTCAAGTGTGCACACTCCTCTGATCCCAGGCTCCACACTTCCCATATCCCCGTGTCAACAATCCAAGGAGTACAGTGTCCAAACTGTATCAAAGTATACATATCCAAGTATCGAGACTCCATAGATTCCAGTGTCCACACTTCCCAGATCCCAGTGTCCACAGTCCCCAGATCCCCATGTCCACACTCTCCAAATCACAGTGTCCAAACTCCCCAGATCCCATTGTGTACCCTCCCAGATCCCTGTATCCACACTATCCAGAGTCCTGTGTGCACACTCCTATAAGCCCAGGTTCCACACTCCCCATATCCAATTGTCAACACTCCAAAGAAAAGAGTGTGCAAATGCCCCAAACCCAGTATCCATGCTCCAAAGGTTCCAGTGCCCACACTGCCCAGATCCCAGTGTCCACTCTCTCAGATCCCAGTGTGCACACTACCCATAGTCCAGTGTGCCCAATTCTCTGATCCCAGGTTCCACACTCCCCATATCCCATTGTCAACACTGCAAAGAGTACAGTATCCCAACTCCCCACAGCCAACTATCCAGACTCCATAGATTGCAGTGTCTACACTGTCCAGATCCAGGGTCTACACTCCCCTGATCCCAGTGTCCACCCTCCCTAGATCCCAGTGTCCACACTCCCCATGCTTCATTGCCCACAGTGCATGGACTCATGTGTCCACACTCCCCAGATATCAGTGTCCACACTCCCCAGAGTGCAGTGTGCAGACTCCCCAGATGCCGGTGGCCACACACCACAGAGCACCCTGTCCACACTCCCCATGTCCAATGTGCACAATACCCAGATCCCAGTGGCCACACTGCTCAGATACCAGTGTACACACTACCCAGAGTCCAGTGTGCACACTCTCTGATCCTAGGGTCCGCACTCCCCAGATCCCTGGGTGCATTTCTTCAGACCCACTGTCTACACAACCCAATTCCCAGTGTCCACACCCCACAGAGCAGTGTCCACACTCCCAAGAGTCCAGTGTCCTCACTACCAAGATCCAAGTGTCAATAATCCACAGAGTCCATTGTCCACATTCCCCAGATACCAGTGTCCATACTCACTAGATCCCAGTGTGCACAGTCCCCAGACTCCAGTGTGCAGACTCCACAGAGTTCACCCTCCACACTCCCCACATCCCGGTGTGCACACTCCCCGGATCCCAATGTTCACACTCCCCTGATCCCAGTGTTCACAATCCCCAGATCCCAGTGTCCATACTCCCCAGATCCAAGTGTCCAGACTTCCCTGATCCCACTGTCCACACTGTCAGATCCCAGTGTCCACACTCCATAGTCCCAGTGTCGACACTCCCAACAACCCAGTGTCCACATTCCTAATATTCCACTGTCCACACTCCCTAGAACCCAGTATCCACACTCCCCAGATCCCAGTATCCACACCCTCCAGATCCCAATGTTCACATTCCCCTGATCCCCAGGTCTCAGTGTGTACACTCCCCCTATCCCAGTGTCCACACTGCCCTGATCCCAGTATCCACACTCCCCAGATCCCAGTGTGCACAATCCTCTATTCCAGTTTCCAAACTCCATAGATCCCAGTGTCTATACTCCCAGTTCCCCATGTCCACCCTCTAGATATCCCAGTGCCCACCATCCCACATCCAAGTGTTCCTATGACCCAGAGTCCAGTGTCAACCTCCTCTGATCCCAGGATCCACACTCCCCATATCCCAGTGTCAACATTCCAAAGAATACAGTGTCCAAACTCCCCACATCCCAGTATCCAGACTCCATAGATTCCAGTGTCCACACTGCCCAAATCCTAGTGTCCACACTCCCAAGATCCCAGTATCCACACTGCGAGATCCACGAGTCCACATTCTTCAGACGTCAATATCCACACTCCACAGATCCCAATGTCCATATTTCCCAGACATCATTGTTCAGACTCCCCAGAGTCCAGTGTTCACATTCCCTAGATCCCATGTCCATACTCCCCAGAAAACAGTGTCCACAATACCCAGATCCCCGTGTCCACACTCTCCAGATCACAGTGTCCAAACTCCCGAGATCCCAATGTCCACCCACCCAGATCCCAGTGTCCATACTACCCAGAGTTCAGTGTGCATGCTCCTGTAATCCCTGGTTCCACACTCCCCTTATCCCAGTGTCAACACTCCAAAGAGTAGTACACTGTCCAACCTCCCCACATCCCAGGATCCAGACTCCATAGATTCCAGGATCTACACTGCCCAGATCCCAGTGTCCACACTCCGCCCACCCCAGAATCCATAGATTCCACACTACCCAGATCTCAATGTCCACACTCCCATGGTCCCAGTGTTCATATTCCCCCCCCATCCAGATTTAATACTCCCCCTATCCCAGTGTCCACACTTCCCAGATCTCAGTGTGCACACTCCCCCATCCCAGTGTCCATACTGCCCTGAGCCCAGGATCACACTTCCAGATCCCCGAGTCCACACTTTCCAGATCCCAGTATCCACACTCCCCAGATATCAGTGTCCACATTCCCAAGATCCCAGTGTCCCCACTCCTGAGATCCCAGTGTCCACACTCCACAGATCCCAGTGTCCACAATCCAAAGATCCTAGTGTTCACAATCCCAAAATCCCAGTGTTCACAGAACCCCAATCCAAGTGGGCACACTCCCTAGATCCCAGTGTTCACACTCCCCAGATCCCAGTGTCCACACTCCCAGATCTCCGTGTGCTCACTCTCCAGATCCCAGTGTCCACACTCCACAGATCCCAGTGCGCACAATCCCACTATTCCGTCTTCCAACTCCATAGATCCCAGTGTCCACACTCCCAGTTCCCTGTGTCCACCCTCTCCAAATCCCAGTGCCCACCCACCCATATCCAAGTGTTCACATGACCCAGAGTCCAGTGTGTACCCTACTCTGATCCCAGGATCCACACTCCCCATATTCCAGTGACAACATTCCAAAGAATACAGTGTCCAAACTCCCCACATCCCAGTATCCAGACTCCATAGATTCCAGTGTCCACAGTGCTCAAATCCTATTGTCCACCCTCCCAAGATCATAGTGTCCACACTCCCCTCACATAAGTGTCCACAGTTCATGGACTCAAGTGTCCACATTCCCCAGATCTTAGTGTCCTCACTAATCACAGTGTCTTCACTCCCCTGATACCAGTGTCCACACTACCCAGAGTTCAGTGTGCAGACTCCCCAGATGCCGGTGTCCACACCCCACTGAGCAGTGTGTCCATACTTCCCAGGTCCAATGTTCACACTCCCCATATCCCAGTGTCCACACTGCTCACATACCAGTGTGTACACTACCCAGAGTCCAGTGTGCACAGTCTTCTGAACCCAGGGTCCACACTACCCAGATCCCTGGGTGCACACTCCCCAGATCCTAGTGTCCACACAACCCAATTCCCAGTGTGCAGACTACCCAGAGTCCAGTGTGCACACTCCTCTGATCCCAGGTTCCACATTCCCCATAACCCAATGTTAACATACAAAAGAGTACAGTGTCCAAACTCCCCACATCCCAATATCCAGACTCCATAGATTCCAGTGTCCACACTGTCCAGATGCCAATGTCCCTACTCCACGAATCCCAGTGTTCACATTCCCCCGATCCCAAGGTACACACTCTTCAGTTCCCATTGTTCACACTCCTCCATCCCAGTGTCCACACTCTTTAGATCCCAGTGTTCATGCTCCTCAGATCCCAGTGTCCACCAACCCAGATCTCAGTGTGCAAACTATACAGAGTCCAGTGTGCACAGTCCTCTGATCCCAGGTTCCACACTCCTCATATCCCAGTGCCAACACTCCAAAAAGTACAGCGTCCAAACTCCCCATATCCCAGTATCCAGATTCCATAGATTCCAGGGCCCACACTGCCCAGACCCCAGTGTCCACGCTCCCCCATTCCCATTGACCACACTCCCAATATCCCATTGTCCACAGTCCCCATTTCCCAGTGTCCAAATTTCCGAGATCCCAGTGTTGACACTCCCCAGATCCCAATGTCCACAATCCCCTGATTCTGGAGTACACACTCCCCCATGCCAGTGTACAAATCCCCACATCCAAATGTGCACACTCCCAGAACCCCATGTCTACACTCTGCAGATCCCAGTGTCCACACTCCTCCGATCCCAGTGTGCACACTACCGACAGTCCAGTGTGCACACTTCTCTGATCCAAGGTTCCACACTCCCCATATCCCAGTGTCAACACTGCAAAGAATACAGTGTCCAAACTCCCCACATCCCAGTATCCAGACTCCATAGATTCCACTGTCCATACTGCCCAGATCTGTAGTCAATACTCTCCAGAGTACAGTGTGAAGACTCCGCAGATGCCAGTGTCCACACCCCACAGAGCACAGTGTCCATACTCCCCACATTCAATGTCTACACTCCCCAGATTCCAGTGTCCACACTGCCCAGATCCCAGTGTCCACATTCCCTAGATCCCAATGTCCATATTCCCCAGATCCCAATGCTCACACTCCCCCAATCCCAGTGTGCACACTCCCCCGATCCCAGTGTCCACACTCCCATATCCCAGTGTACACACTCCCACGATCCCAGTCTACACACTACACAAATCCAAATGTCCACACTCCCCAGATTCCAGTGTTCAAACTCCTTGTATATCAGTGTACAAACTTCCCAGATCCCGTGTCCACACTCCCAGATCCACGTGTCCACAGTCCCCAGATCCAGTGTCCACAATACACAGAGTCCAGTGTCCACATTCCCAACATCCCAGGACCCACATTGCCCAGATCCCAGTGTCCACACTCCCAACAACCCAGTGTCCACATTCCTAATATTCCATGGTCCACACTCCCTAGAACCCAGTGTCCACACTCCCCAGAATCCAGTGTCCTCAGTACCAAGATCCCAGTATCCATAATCCACAGAGTCCATTGTCCATATTCCCCAGATACCAGTGTCCACACTCCCTACATCCCAGTGTGCACAGTCTCCAGACTCCAGTGTCCACACTCCACAGAGTTCACCCCCCACAGTCCCCACATCCTGGTGTCCACACTCCCTGGGTCCCAATGTTCACACTCCTCTGATCGCAGTGTTCACCATCCTCAGATCCCAGTGTCCATACTCCCCAGATCCAAGTGTCCAGACTTCCCTGATCCCAGTGTTCACACTGCCAGATCCCAATGTCCACACTCTCAGATCCCAGTGTCCACAATCCCAAGATCCCAGTGTCCACACTCCCATGATACCATTGTTCCCAGAACCCTGATACAAGTGGATAAACTCCCCCTATCCCAGTTTCCACACTCCCCAGATTCCAGTGTCTATACTCCCCAGAACCCAGTGTCCAAACTCTCCAGATCCCAGTGTCCACGATTCACAGAGTCCGGTGTCTACACTCCCAACATCCTAGGATCCACATTGCCCAGATCCAAGTGTCAACACTCCCAAGATCCCAGTGTCCATTCTCTAGATCCCAGTGTCTACAGTACACAGATCCCAGTGTCCACACTCCCCAGATCCCAGTGTGCACACTCCCCTATCCCAGTGTCCACACTGCCAAGATCCCAGTATCCACACTGACAGATGCCTGAGTCCACAATCTCCAGTTCTCAGTATCCACACACCCAGATCCCAGTGTCCACACTTCCCAGATATCATTGTTCATACTCCCCAGAGTCCAGTGTTCACATTCCTTAGATCCCAGTGTCCACACTCCCCAGACCCCAGTGTCCACCTGCCCCTGATATCTGTGTCCTCACTCTCCTGAGCCCAGTGTCCATACTCCCCAGAAAACAGTGTCCACACTACTCAGATACCAGTGTCCACACTCTCAGAAACCGTGTCCACTCCAGATCACAGTGTCCAATCTCCTCAGATCCCATTGTCCACCCACTCAGATCCCAATGTCCATACTACCCAAAGTTCAGTGTGCACACTCCTGTAATCCCTGGTTCCACACTCCCCATATCCCTGTGTCAACACTCCAAAGAGTACAGTGACCAAACTCCCCACATCCCAGTATCCAGACTCCATAGATTCCAGTGCCCACACTGCCCAGATCCCAGTGTCCATACTCCCCAGATCCCAGTGTTCACAATCCCTCTATCCCAGTGTGCACAATCCCCCTATTCCACTTTCCAACTTCATAGATCCCCATGTCCACACTCTCCAAATCAGTGTCCAAACTCACTGGATCCCATTGTGTACCCTCCCAGATCCCTGTATCCACACTATCCAGAGTTCAGTGTGCACACTCCTATAATCCCAGGTTCCACACTCCCCATATTCAAGTGTCAACACTCCAAGGAAAACAGTGTGCAGACTCCCCATATCCCAGTATCCAGACTCTAAAGATTGCAGTGCCCGCACTGCCCAGAGATCTTATTGTCCAGTTCCCTAGATCCCAATGTCCACATTCCCCAGATCCCACTGTTCATACTCCCCCTAACCCAGAGTTCATACATCCCCTATACCAGTGTCCAAACTCCCCAGATACCAGTGTCCACTCTCCCCTGATACCAGTGTCCACACTCCTCAGATTTCAGGATTCACACTCCCTCGATCCCAGTGAGCACATTCCTCCTATTCCAGTGTACACACTCCCCAGATACCAGTGTCCACAATCCCCAGAACCCAGTGTCCACCCTCTCAGATCCCAGTGTGCACACTACACACAGTCCAGTGTCCACACTTCTCTGATCCCAGGTTCCACACTCCCCATATCCCAGTGTCAACACTGCAAAGAATACAGTGTTCCAACTCCCCATATCCCAGTATCCAGACTCCATAGATTGCAGTGTATACATTGCCCAGATCCAGGGTCCACACTCCCCTGATCCCAGTGTCCACCCTCCCTAGATCCCAGTGTCCACACTCCCCATGCTTCAGTGTCCATAGTGCATGGACTCAAGTGTCCACACTCCCCAGTTCTTAGTGTCCTCATTAATCACAGTGTCCACACTATCAGATAACAGTGTCCACACTCCCATATACCAGTGTCCACACTCCCCAGAGTGCAGTGTGCAGACTCCCCAGATGCCAGTGACAACACACTACAAAGCACTCTGTCCACACTCCCCACATCCAATGTGCACAATACCCAGATCCCAGTGGCCACACTGCTCAGATACCAGTGTACACACTACCCAGAGTCCAGTGTGCACACTCCTCGGATCCTTGGGTTCACACTCCCCAGATCTCTAGGTGCACTTTCCTCAGACCCACTGTCCACACAACCCAATTCCCAGTGTCCACATCCCACAGAGCAGTGCCCACACTCCCCAGAGTCCAGTGGCCTCACTACCAAGATACCAGTGTCCATAAACAACAGAGTCCATTGTCCACATTCCCCAGATATCAGTGTCCACACTCCATAGATTCCAGTGTGTACAGTCCCCAGACTCCATTGTACATACTCCACAGACTACATCCTCCACACTCCACATTCCAGTGCCACACTCCCTGGATCCCAATGTTCACACTCCCTGATCCCAGTGTTCACAATCCGCAGATCCCAGTGTCCATACTCCCCAGATCCAAGTGTCCTGACTTGCCAGATCCCAGTGTCCACATTGCCAGAATCCAGTGTCCACTCTCCCCAGGTCCCAGTGTCCACTCTCCCCAGATCCCAGTGTCCACACTGCCAGATCATAGTGTGCACATTTCCCAGAGACCAGTGTGCACACTCCTCAAATCCCATGAACCACACTCCCCATATCGCAGTGTCCACACTCGAAAGAGTAGTGTCTAAACCCTTCATATCCCACTATCCAAACTCCATAGATTCAGAGATCCCCGCGTCTACAGTCCTAGATCTCAATCTGCACACTCCTAGAGTCTAGGGTGCACAATCCTCAGAGTCCAATGTCCTCACTCCCGAGATCCCAGTGACCACACTCCCCAGATCCTAGTGTCCAAACTCCCAGATCCCAGTGTCCACACTCCCCATATCCTTGTGTACACACTCCTGAGATCCACGTGTACACACTCCACAGATCCCAATGTCCACACTCCCCAGATTCCATTGTTCAAACTCCTTGTATATCAGTGTACAAATTTCCCAGATGCCATGTCCACACTTCCAGATCCACGTGTCCACACTCCCCAGATCCCAGTGTCCACAATACACAGAGTCCAGTGTCTACATTCCCAACATCCCAGGATCCACATTGCCCAGATCCCAGTGTCCACACTCCCAACAACCCAGTGTCCACATTCCTAATATTCCAGTGTCCACACTCCCTAGAACTCAGTGTCCACACTCCCCAGATCCCAGTATCCACACCCTCCAGATCTGTATTCACATTACTTTGAACCAAGTGTCCACACTCCCAGTGTCCACACTCCCAGATCCTTGTGTACACTCTCCTCTGATCCCAGTGTCCCCACCCCCCAGATCCCATTGACCACACTCCAGGGATCCCAGTGTCCATACTCCCCAGATCTTAGTGACTACACTCCCAAGATCTAGTGTCCTCACTTCCCAGATCCCAATGTCCATACTCCCCAAATCCCAGTGTTCACACCTCCCTATACTAGTGTACAAACTCCCCAGATCACAGTGTCCACACACCCCAAATCCAGTGTCCACCCTCCAAGATCCCAGTGTGCACATTACCCAGAGTCCAGTGTGTACACTCCTCTATCCCAGGATCCACACCTCTCATATCCCAGTGTCCACATCCCAGTATCCAGGCTCCATAGATTCCAGTGTCCACACTGTCCAGATCCAGGGTCCACACTCCCCCATCTCAATGTCCACCCTCCCAAGACCCCAGTGTCGACACTCCCCATGTCTCAGTGTCCACAGTCCATGGACTCAAGTGTCCACATTACCAGATCTTAGTGTCCTCAGTAATCACAGTCCGGTGTCCACACTCCCAGGTACCAGTGTCCACACTCCCAGATACCAGTGTCCACCCTCCCCAGAGAGCAGTGTGCAGACTCCCCAGATGCCAGTGGCCATATCCCACAGAACACAATGTCCGCACTACCCAGATCCAATGTTCACACTCCCCAGATCCCAGTGTGCACACTACCCAGAGTCCAGTGTGCACACTCCTCTGATCCCAGACTCCACACTCCCCAGATTCCTGGGGGCACATTCCTCACACCCAGTTTCCACACAACCCAATTCCCAGTGTCCACCCCCACACAGCACAGTGTCCACACTCAGCAGAGTCCAATGTTCTTACTCCCAAGATCCCAGTGTCCACACTCCCCATATCCCAGTGTCCACAATCCCCAGATCCCAGGGTCAACAATACCCAGATCCCAGTATCCACACTCCCAGATGTCCGTGTTCTCACTCTTCAGATCCCAGTGTCCACACTCCCCAGATCCTAGTGTGCAGAATCCCCCTATTCCAGTTTCCAAACTCCATAGGTCCCAGTGTCCACACTCCCAGTTCCCCGTGTTCACCCTCTCCAGATCCCAGTGCCTACAGACCACAGATCCCAGTGTCCACACTCCCCTGACCCCAGTGTGCAACTCCCCTATCCCACTGTTCACACTCCCAAGATCCCAGTATCCACACTGCCAGATCCCCGAGTCCAAACACTCCAGATTTCAGTGTCCACAATCCCTAGATCCTAGTGTCCACGCTCCCCAGATTCCAGTGTCTATACTCCCCAGAACCTAGTGTCCACACTCCCCAGATCTCTGTGTCCACACTCTTCACAGCCCAGTGTCCATACTCCCCAGAAAACAGTGTCCACAATACCCAGATCCCAGTGTCCACACGCCCAGACCCCCGTGTCCACACACTCCAGACCACAGTGTCCAATCTCCCCAGATCCCATTGTCCACCCACCCAGATCCCAGTGTCCATACTACCCAAGTTCAGTGTGCACACTCCTGTAATCCCAGGTTCCACACTCCCCATATCCCCGTGTCAACACTCCAAAGAGTAGTACAGTGTCCAAACTCCCCACATCCAGGTATCCAGAATCCATAGATTCCAGTGTCCACACTTCCCAGATCCCAGTGTACATATTACCCACACCCCAGAATCCATAGAGTCCAGTGTCCACACTCCCCAGATCTCAATGTCCACACTCCCAAGATCCTAGTGTTCATACCCCCTCATCCAGAGTTAATACTACCCCATCCCAATGTCCACACTCACCAGATCCCAGTGTGCATACTCTCCCTATCCTAG
Source organism: Dipodomys spectabilis (assembly GCF_019054845.1). Classification (NCBI taxonomy): domain Eukaryota; kingdom Metazoa; phylum Chordata; class Mammalia; order Rodentia; family Heteromyidae; genus Dipodomys; species Dipodomys spectabilis. The sequence continues at coordinate 11,466,825 of NW_024870711.1, forward strand.
TGTTCACACTGCCCTGATCCCAGTACCCACACTCCCAGATCCCTGAGTCCACATTTTCCAGATCCCAGTATCCACACTCCCCAGATATCAGTGTCCACATTCCCAAGATCCCAGTGTCCCCACTCCCAAGATCCCAGTGTCCACACTCCCTAGATTCCAGTGTCCACAATCCCAAGATCCTAGTGTTCACGCTCCCAAGATCCCAGTGTCCACATTACCCAATTCCAAGTGTCCACACTCCTCAGATCCCAGTGCCTAAAATCCCCAGATCCCAGTGTCCACACTCCCAGATCTCCGTGTTCTCTCTCTCCAGATCCCAGTGTCCAAAATCCTCAGATCCCAGGGTACACAATCCCACTATTCCAGCTTCCAACTCCATAGATCCCAGTGTCTACACTCCCAGAATCCCATGTTCACACTCTCGAAATCACAGTGTCCAAACTCCCGGATCCCATTGTGTACCCTCCCAGATCCCTGTATCCACATTATGCAGAGTCCAGTGTGCACACTCCTATAATTCCAGGTTCCACACTCCCCATATCCAAGTGTCAACACTCCAAAGAAAACCGTGTGCAAACTCCTCACATCCCAGTATACAGACTCCAAAGATTCCAGTGCCCACACTGCTCAGAGATCCCATTGACCAATTTCCCAGATCCCAATGTCCACATTCCCCAGATCCCAGTGTTCATACTCCCCCCACCCGGAGTTCATACATCTCCTATACCAGTGTCCAAACTCCCCAGATACCAGTGTCCACACGCCCCAGATACCAGAGTCCACACTCCTCAGATTTCAGGATTCACACTCTGCCGATCCCAGTGCTCACATTCCCCCTATCCCAGTATACACACTCCCAGATCACAGTGTGCACATTACCCAGAGACCAGTGTGCACACTCCTCAAATCCCATGGTCCACACTCTCCATATCACAGTGTCCACACTAGAAAGAGTAGAGTGTCAAAACTCCTCATATCCCAGTATGCAGACTCCATAGATTCAGAGATCCCAGTGTCCACACTCCTAGATCCCAATGTGCACACTCCTCAGAGTCCAGGGTGCACACTCCTCAGAGTCCAATGTCCTCACTCCCAAGATCCCAGTGTCCACACTCCCCAGATCTTAGTGTCCAAACTCCCAGATCCCAGGGTGCACACTACTCAGAGTCTAATGTGCACACTCCTCAGATCCCAGTGTCCACACTCCCCACATCTCAATGTCCACACTCCCAAGACCCCAGTGTCCACAATCCCCAGATCCCAGTGTCCACACTCCCAGATCTCCGTGTTCTCACTCTCCAGATCCCAGTGTACACACTCCCCAGATCCCAGTGTGAACAATCCCCCTATTCCAGTTTCCAAACTCCATAGATCCCAGTGTCCACACTCCCAGATCCCCATGTCCACACGCTGCAAATCACAATGTCCAAACTCCCCGAATACCATTGTGTACCCTCCCAGATCCCTGTATCCACACTATGCAGTCTAGTGTGCACATTCCTATAATCCCAGGTTCCACACTCCCCATATCCAAGTGTCAACACTCCAAAGAAAACACTGTGCACATTCCCCACATCCTAGTATCCAGATTCCTAAGATTCCAGTGCCCACACTGCCCACATCCCAATGTTTAATTCCCCAGATCCCAATGTCCACGTTCTCCAGATCCCAGTGTTCATATCCCCCAACCCAGAGTTCATATATCCCCTATACCAGTGTCCAAACTCCCCAGGTACCAGTGTCCACTGTCCACAGATACCAGTGTCCACACTCCTCAGATTTCAGGATTCACACTCCCTTGATCCCAGTGAGCACATTCCCCTATCCAAGTGTACACATTTCCCAGATGCCAGTATCTACACTCCCCAGATCCCAGTGTCCACCCTCTCAGATCCCAGTGTGCACACTACCCATAGCCCAGTGTCCACACTTCTCTGATCCCAGGTTCCACACTCCCCATACCCCATTGTCAACACTGCAAAGAGTAGAGTGTCCCAACTCCCCATACCCCAGTATCCAGACTCCATAGATTGCAGTGTCTACACTGCCCAGATCCAGGGTCCACACTCCCCTGATCCCAGTGTCCACCCTCCTTAGATCCCAGTGTCCACACTCCCCACGCTTCAATGTACACAGTGCATGGACTCACGTGTCTACATTCCCCAGATCTTAGTGTCCTCACTAATCACAGTGTCCACACTACCAAATACCAGTGTCCACACTCCCCGGAGTACATGTGCAGACTCCCCAGATGCCAGTGGACACACCCCACAGAGAAGAGTATCCACACTCTCCAGATCCAATGTGCACAATATTCAGATCCCAGTGGCCACATTGCTCAGATACCAGTGTACACACTACCCAGAGTCCAGTGTACACACTCCTCTGATCTTAAGATCCACAATCCCCAGATCCCTGGGTGCACTTTCCTCAGACCCACTGTCCACACAACCCAATTCCCAGTGTCCACACCCCACAGAGCAGTGTCCACACTACCAAGATCCCAGTGTCCTCACTACAAAGGGCCCAGTGTCCATAGTCCACACAGTCCATTGTCCACATATACCCGATATCAGTGTCCAAACTCCCTAGATCCCAGTGTCCACAGTCCCCAGACTGCAATGTCCACACTCCACAGAGTTCACCCTCCACACTCCCCACATCCAGGTGTCCACACTCCCTGAATCCCAATGTTCACCGTTCCCTGATCCAAGTGTTCTCAATCCCCATATCCCAGTGTCCATACTCCCCAGATCCAAGTGTCCAGACTTCCCTGATCCCACTGTCCACACTCCCCAGATCCTAGAGTTGACACTCCCAACATCCCAGTGTCACACTCCCAAGATCCCAGTTTCCACACTCCTAAGATCACAGTGTCCACACTCCTAATATCACAGTGTACACACTCCCAAGATCCCAGTGTTCACAGAACCCTGATCCACGTGGGCACACTCTCCCTATCCCAGTGTCCACACTCCCCAGATCCCATTGTCCACATTCCCCAGATCCCAGTGACAACACTCCCCAGATCCCAGCAACCACACTCCCAGATCACAGTGTGCACATTACCCAGAGACCAGTGTGCACACTCCTCAAATCCCATGGTCCACATTCCCCGTATCACAGTGTCCACACTCCTCATATCCCAGTATCCAGAATCCATAGACTCAGAGATCCCAGTGTCCACACTGTCCTGATCCCAATGTGCACACTCCTCAGAGACCAGGGTCCACACTCCTCAGAGTCCTATGTATTCACTCCTGAGATCCCAGTGACCACACTCCCCAGATCTGAGTGTCCAGACTCCAAGATCCCAGGGTGCACACTACTCAGAGTCCAATGTGTACGCTCCTCTGATCCCAGGTCCATACTCCCTATATCTCAGTGTCAACACTCCAAAGGTTACAGTGTCCAAACTCCCACATTCCCATTGACCACACTCCAAGATCCCAGTGTCCACACTCCCCTGATACTAGTGTACACACGCCCCCTATACCAGTGTACAAATCCCCAGATCCAAATGTCCACACTCTCCAGATCCCAGTGTCCACACTTGTCAGATCCCAGTGTGCACACTTCTCTGATCCAAGGTTCCACACTCCCCATATCCCAGTGTCAACACTCCAGAGATTACAGTGTCCAAACTCCCCACATCCTAGTATCCAGACTTCATAGATTCCACTGTCCACACTGCCCAGATTCAGAGTCAACACTCCCCAGAGTGCAGTGTGAAGGCTCCCCAAATGCCAGTGTCCACACTCCCCAGAGTCCAGTGTACACACTCCCAAGATCCCAGTGTACACACTCCATAGATCCCAATGTCCATACTCCCCAGAGTCCAGTGTTCAAACTCCACGAATATCAGTGTACAAGCTTCCCAGAACCCATGTCCACACTCCCAGATCCACATGTCCACACTGTCCAGATCCCAGTGTCCACAATACACAGAGTCCAGTGTCTACATTCCCAACATCCCAGGATGCACATTGCCCAGATCCCGTGTCCACACTCCCAACAACCCAGTGTCCACATTCCTAATATTCCAGTGTCCACACTCCCTAGAACCCAATGTCCACACCCCCAAGATCCCAGTGTCCACACTCCCCAGATCCCAGTATCCACACCTTCCAGATCCCAGTGTTCACACTGCCCAGATCCTAGTGACCACACTCCCAAGATCCCAGTGTCCACACTGCCCAGATCCTAGTGACCACACTCCCAAGATCTAGTGTCCACACTCCCCAGATTCCATAGTCCATACTCCCCAGATCCCAGTGTTCACACTCTCCCTATACCAGTGTTCAAACTCCCCATATCCCAGTGTAATACATACCCCAAATCTAGTGTCCACCCTCCAAGATCCCAGTGTGCACCAGAGTTACCCAGAGTTCAGTGTGTACACGCCTCTATCCCAGGATCCACACTTCTCATATCCCAGTGTCCACATCCCAGTATCCAGACTCCATAGATTCCAGTGTCCACACTGCCCAGATCCAGGGTCCACACTCCCCATGTCTGTGTGCACAGACCATGGACTCAACTGTCCACATTACCAGATCTTAGTGTTCTCAGTAATCACAGTCCAGTGTCCACACTTCCAGATATCAGTGTCTCCACTCCCAGATACTAGTGTCCACACTCCCAGATACCAGTGTCCACACTCCTAGATACCAGTGTACACACTCTCCAGAGTGGAGTGTGCAGACTCCCCAGATGCCAGTGGCCATATCCCACAGAGCACAATATCCACACTCCCCAAATCCAATGTTCACACTCTCCAGATCTCAGTGTGCACACTACCCAGAGTCCAGTGTGCACACTCCTCTGATCCTAGGGTCCACACTCCCCATATCCCTGGGTGCACATTCCTCAGACCCAGTTTCCACACAACCCAATTCCCAGTGACCACACCCCACAGAGCACAGTGTCCACACTCATTAGAGTCCAATGTTCTTACTTCCAAGATCCCAGTGTCCACAATGCACAAGGTCCAGTGTCCACACTCCCCAGAAACCAGTGTCCAAACTCTCCAGATCCCAGTGTCCACGATTCACAGAGTACGGTGTCCACACTGCCTAGATCCTAGTGTGCACACTCCCCTATCCCAGAATCCACATTCCCAAGATCCCAGTATCCACACTGCCAGATCCCCGACACCACACTCTCCAGATGTCAGTATCCACACTCCCCAGATCCCAGTGTCCACACTTCCCAGATATCATTGTTCACACTCCCCAGAGTCCAGTGTCCACACTCCCAGATACCAGTGTACACACTCCCAGATACCAGTGTACACACTCTCCAGAGTGGAGTGTGCAGACTCCCCAGATGCCAGTGGCCATATCCCACAGAGCACAATGTCCACACTGCCCAGATGCAATGTTCACACTCCTCAGATGCCAGTGTGCACACTACCCAGAGTCCAGTGTGCACACTCCTCTGATCCCAGACTCCACATTCCCCAGATTCCTGGGCGCACATTCCTCACACCCAGTTTCCACACAACCCAATTCCCAGTGTCCACACCCCACACAGCACAGTGTCCACACTCAGCAGAGTCCAATGTTCTTACTCCCAAGATCCCAGTGTCCAAAATCCACAAGGTCCAGTGTCCACACTCCCAAGATACCAGTGTCCAAACTCTGCAGATCCCAGTGTCCACGATTCACAGAGTCCGGTGTCTACACTCCCAACATCCTAAGATCCACATTGCCCAGATCCAGGGTCCACACTCCCCCGATCTCAGTGTCCACCCTCCCAAGATCCCAGTGTCTACACATCCCATATCCCAGTGTGAACACTCCAAAGAGTAGTACAGTGTCCAAACTCCCCACATCCCAGTATCCAGAATCCATAAATTCCAGTGTCCATACTGCCCAGATCCCAGTGTCCATACTTCCCACACCCCAGAATCCATAGAGTCCAGTGTTCACACTCCCCAGATCTCAATGTCCACACTCCCAGATCCCAGAGTCCACACTTTCCAGATCCCAGTATCCACACTCCCCAGATCCCAGTGTCCACATTCCCCAGATCCCAGTGTGCATAATCACCCTATTCCAGTTTCCAAACTCCATATATCCCAGTGTCCACACTCCCAGTTCACCGTGACCACCCTCTACTGGTCCCAGTGCCCACCCTCCCACATCCCAGGATGCACACGACCCAGAGTCCAGTGCTCACCCTTCTCTGATCCCAGGTTCCACACTCCCCATATTCCAGTGTCAAAATTCCAAAGAATACAGTGTCCAAACTCCCCACATCCCAGTATCCAGACTCCATAGATTCCAGTGTCCACACTGCCCAAATCCTAGTGTCCATCCTCCCAAGATCCCAGTTTCCACACCCCCCACACTTTAGTGTCCACAGTCCATGGACCCAAATGTCCACAGTGTGAGGACCTAAGTGTCCTTACTAATCAAAGTGTCTTCACTCCCCTGATACCATTATCCACACTAACCAGAATTCATTGTGCAGACTTCCAGATGCTGGTGTCCACACGCCACTGAGCAGTGTCCATACTCCTCAGATCCAATGTTCACACTCCCCATATCCAAGTGTTCACACTGCTCAGATACCCAGTGTCCACACAACCCAATTCCCAGTGTACACACACTACTCAGAGTCCAGTGTGCATACTGCTCAATCCTAGGGTCCACACTCCCCAAATCCCTGGTATACTTTCCTCAGCCCCACTGTCCACACAACCCAATTCCCAGTGCCCACACCCCACAGAGCAGTGACCACACTCCCCAGAGTCCAGTGTCCTCACTACCAAGATCCCAGTGTCCATAATCCACAGAGTCCATTGTCCATGTTCCCCAGATAACAGTGTCCACACTCCATAGATCCCAGTGTGCACAGTCCCCAGACTCCAGTGTCCACACTCCACAGGGTACACCCTCCACACTCGCCACATCCCGGTGTGCACACTTCCTGGATCCCAATGTTCACATTCCCCTGATCCCAGTGTTCACACTCCCCAGAGTCCAGTGTCCACACTCCCAGATAGCAGTGTACACACTCTCCAGAGTGGAGCGTGCAGACTCCCCAGATGCCAGTGGCCATATCCCACAGAGCACAATGTCCACACTCCCCAGATCCAATGTTCACACTCCCCAGATGCCAGTGTGCACACTACCCAGAGTCCAGTGTGCACACTCCTCTGATCCCAGACTCCACACTCCCCAGATTCCTGGGGGCACATTCCTCAGACCCAGTTTCCACACAACCCAATTCCCAGTGTCCACACCCCACACAGCAGTGTCCACACTCAGCAGAGTCCAATGTTCTTACTCCCAAGATCCCAGAGTCCAAAATCCACAAGGTCCAGTGTCCACACTCCCCAGATACCAGTGTCCAAACTGCAGATCCCAGTGTCCATGATTCACAGAGTCCGGTGTCTACACTCCCAACATCCTAAGATCCACATTGCCCAGATCCAGGGTCCACACTCCCCCGATCTCAGTGTCCACCCTCCCAAGATCCCGGTGTCTACACATCCCATATCCCAGTGTGAACACTCCAAAGAGTAGTATAGTGTCCAAACTCCCCACATCCCAGTATCCAGAATCCATAGACTCCAGTGTACACACTGCCCAGATCCCAGTGTCCATACTTCCCACACCCCAGAATCCATACATTCCAGTTTCCAAACTCTCCAGATCCCAGTGTCCATGATTCACAGATTCTGGTGTCTACACTGCCAACATCCTAGCATCCACATTGCCCAGATCCAAGTGTCCACACTCCCAAGGTCCCAGAGTCCACACTCTCCAGATCCCAGTGTCCACAGTCCACAGATCCCAGTGTCCACACTGCCCAGATCCTAGTGTGCACCCTCCCCTATCCCAGTGTCCACACTGCCCTGATCCCAGTATCTACACTCCCAGATGCCCGAGTCCACACTTTCCAGGTCCCAGTATCTACACTCACCAGATATCAGTGTTCACATTCCCAAGATGCCAGTGTCCACACTCACCAGATATGTGTCCACATTCCCAAGATGCCAGTGTCCCTATTCCCGAGATCCCAGTGTCCACAATTCCAAGATCCTAGTGTTCACACTCCAAAGATCCCAGTGTGCACAATCTCCCTATCCCAGTTTCCTAACTCCATAGATCCCATTGTCCACACTCCCAGTTCACCGTCACCAACCACTCCAGATCCCAGTGCCCACCCTCCCACATCCCAGTGTTCACACAACCGAGAGCCGAGTGTGCACCCTCCTCTGATCCCAGGATGCACACTCCCCATATACCAGTGTCAACATTCCAAAGAATAGTGTCCAAACTCCCCACATCCCAGTATCCAGACTCCATAGATTCCAGTGTCCACACTCCCCATGCTTCAGTGTCCACAGTCCATGGCCTCAAGTGTCCACATTCCTCAGATCTTAGTGTCCTCACTAATCACAGTGTCTTCACTTCCCTGATACCATTATCCACACTACCCAGAGTTCAGTGTGCAGACTCCCCAGATGCCGGTGTCCACACCCCACCAAGCAGTGTCCACACTCCCCAGATCCAATGTTCACACTCCCCCCATATCCCAGTGTCCACACTGCTCAGATACCAGTGTGCACTCTACCCAGACTCCAGTGTGCAACCTCTTCTGAACCCAGGGACCACACTACCCAGATATCTGGGTGCACACTCCCCAGATCCCAGTGTCCACACAACCCAATTCCCAGTGAACACACTACCCAGCGTCCAGTGTGCACACTTCTCTGATCCTAGGTCCACACTCCCCATATCCCTGGGTGCACTTTCCTCAGACCCACTGTCCACACAACCCAATTCCCAGTGTCCACACCCCACAGAGCAGTGTCCACACTCCCCAGAGTCAGTGTCTTCACTAGCAAGATCCAGTGTCCATAATCCACACAGTCCATTGTCCACATTCCCCAGATACCAGAGTCCACACTCCATAGATCCCAGTGTGCACAGTCCCCAGACTCCAGTGTCCACACTCCACAGAGTTCACCCTCCACACTCCCCACATCCCGGTGTGCACACTCCCCGGATCCCAATGTTCACACTCCCCCAATCCCAGTATTCACAATCCCCAGATCCCAGTGTCCATACTTCCCAGATCCAACTGTCCAGACTTCCCTGATCCCAGTGTCCACACTGCCAGATCCCAGTGTCCACACTCCCCAGATCCCAGTGTCCAAACTCACAAGATCCCAGTGTTCACAGAACCCCGATCCAAGTGGGCACCCTCCACCTATCCCACTGTCCACACTCTCCAGATCCCAGTGTCCACACTCCCAGATCACAATGTGCACATTACCCAGAGACCATTTTGCACACTACTCAAATCCCATGGTCCACACTCCCCATATCACAGTGTGCACACTCAAAAAAGTAGAGTGTCCAAACTCCTCATATCCCAGTATCCAGACTCCATGGATTCAGAGATCCCAGTGTCCACACTCCTAGATCCCAATGTGCACACTCCTCAGAGTCCAGGGTGCACACTCCTCAGAGTCCCATGTCCTCACTCCCGAGATCCCAGTGTCCACACTCCCCAGATCCTAGTGTCCAAACTTCCAGATCCCAGGGTGCACACTACTCAGAGTCTAATGTGCACACTCCTCAGATCCCAGGGTCCACACTCCCCATATCTCAGTGACAACACTCCAAAGTTTACAGTGTCCAAACTCCCCACTTCCCAGTATCCAGACTCCATAGAGGCCACTGTGCACATTCCCCAGATCCCAGTGTCCACACTCCCCCATTCCCATTGACCACACTCCCAAGATCCCAGTGTCCACAGTCCCCATATCCAAGTGTCCAAATTTCCAAGACCCCAGTGTCCACACTCCCCAGACCCCAATGTCCACATTCCCCTGATACTAGTGTACACACTCCCCCTTTACCAGTGTACAAATCCACAGATCCAAATGTCACACTCCCAGAACCCCATGTCCACACTCTCCAGATCCCAGTGTCCACACTCCTCATATCCCATTGTGCACACTATCGACACTCCAGTGTGCACACTTCTCTGATCCCAGTTTCCACACTCCCCATATCCCAGTGCCAACAATCCAAAAAGTACAGTGTCCAACTCCCCATATTCCCTTATCCAGACTCCATAGGTTCCACTGTCCACACTGCCCATATCCCATATCCGGATTTATCACTCCCCGATCTCAGTGTCCACCCTCCCAAGATCCCAGTGTCCACACTCCCCAGGTCTCAGCATCCACAGTACATGGACTCAATGTCCACATTACCAGATCTTAGTGTCCTCAGTAATCACAGTCCGGTGTCCACACTCCCAGATACCAGTATCCACACTCCCCAGAGTGCAATGTGCAGACTCCCCAGATGCCAGTTGCCATATCCTACAGAGCACAATGTCCACACTCCCCAGATCCAATGTTCACACTCCTCAGATCCCAGTGTGCACACTACCCAGAGTCCAGTGTGCACACTCCTCTGATCCCAGACTCCACACTCCCCAGATTCCTGGGTGCACATTCCTCACACCCAGTTTCCACACAACCCAATTCCCAGTGTCCACACCCCACAGAGCACAGTGTCCACACTCAGCAGAGTCCAATGTTCTTACTCCCAAGATCCCAGTGTCCACAATGCACAAGGTCCAGTGTCCACGCTCCCAGATCCTAGTGACCACACTACCAAGATCTAGTGTCCACACTCCACAGATGCCATTGTCCATACTCCCAAGATCCCAGTGTTCACACTCTCCCTATACCAGTGTACAAACTCCCCAGATCTCAGTGTCCACACACCCCAAATCCAGTGTCCAGCCTCCAAGATCCTAGTGTGCACATTACCCAGAGTTCAGTATGTACACTCCTCTACCCAGGATCCACACTTCTCATATCCCAGTGTCCACATCCCAGTATCCAGACTCCATAGATTCCAGTGTCCACACTGCTCCGATCCCAATATCCACACTCCCAGATTCCCCAGTCCACAGTTTCCAGATCCCAGTATCCACACTAACCCAGATATCATTCTCAAGATCCCAGTGTCCCCACTCCCGAGATCCCAGTGTCCACACTCCCTAGATCCAACTGTCACAATCCCAAGATCCTGGTATTCACACTTCCATGATCCCAGTGTCCACATTACCCAATTCCAAGTGTCCACACTCCACAGATCCCAGTGTATACAATTCCCCTATTTCAGTTTCCAAACTCCATCAATCCCAGTGTCCACACTCCCAGTTCCCCGTGTCCACCCTCTCCAGATCCCAGTGCCCACCCTCCTACATCCCAGTGTTCACATGACCCAGAATCCAGTGTGCACCTTCCTCTGATCCCAGGATCCACACTCCCCATATCCCAGTGTCAACATTCCAAAGAATTCAGTCTCCAAACTCCCCACATCCCAGTATCCAGACTCCGTAGATTGCAGTGTCCACACTCCCCACGCTTCAGTGCCCACAGTGCATGGACTCAAGTGTTCACATTCCCCAGATCTTAGTGTCCTCACTAATCAGTGTCCACACTCCCCAGATACCAGAGTCCACACTCTCCAGAGTGCAGTGTGCAGACTCCCCAAATGCCAGTGGCCACACCCCACAGAGCGCAGAACCAATGTGCACAATACCCAGATCCCAGGGTCCACACTCCTAAGATGCCAGTGTACACACTACCCAGATCCCAGTGTGCACACTCACAGATCCCAGTGTCCACACAAGCTAATTCACAGTGTGCATACTAACAAGAGTCCAGTGTGCACACTCCTCTGATCCCAGGTTCTACACTCCCCATATCCCAATATTAACACCCAAAAGAGTACAGTGTCCAAACTCCCCACACCCCAATATCCAGACTCCATAGATTCCAGTGTCCACACTTCCCATGCTTCAGTGTCCAGAGTCCATGGACTCAAGTGTCCACATTCCCCAGATCTTAGTGTCCTCACTAATCACAGTGTCTTCACTACCCTGATACCATTATCCACACTACCCAGAGTTCAGTGTGCAGACTCCTCAGATGCCGGTGTCCACACCCCACCGAGCACAGTGTCCACACTCCCTAGATCCAATGTTCACACTCCCCATATCCCAGTGTCCACACTGCTCAGATACCAGTGTGCACACTACCCAGAGTCCAGTATGCACAGTCTTCTGAACCCAGGGTCCACACTACCCAGATCCCTGGGTGCAGACTCCCCAGATCCCAGTATCCACACAACCCAGTTCCCAGTGTGCATACTACCCAGACTCCAGTGTGCACACTCCTCTGATTCCAGGTTCTACTCTCCCCATATACCAATGTTAACACCCAAAAGAGTACAGTGTCCAAACTCCCCACATCCCAATATCCTGACTCCATACATTCCAGTGTCCACACTGCCCAGATCACAGTGTCCACCTTCCCCAGATGCCAATATCCCCACACCACAGATCCCAGTGTTCACATTCCCCTGATCCCAGTGTACACACTCCTCAATTCCCATTGTTCACACTCCCCCTGTCCCAGTGTCCACAATCCAAGATTCTTGTGGCCACACTGCAGATCCCAGTGTCTACACCCCTCAGATAACAAGTCCACTAACCCAGATACCTGTATCCACACTATCCAGAGTCCAGTGTGCACACTCCTAAAATCTCAGGTTCCACACTCCCTATATCCCTGTGTCAACACTCCAAAGAGTACAGTGTCCAAACTCCCCATATCCCAGTATCCAGACTCCATAGACTCCAGTGTCCACACTGTCCAGATCCCAGGGTACACACTCCCCAGATCCCAGTGTGCACAATCCCCCTATTCCAGTTTCTAACTCCATAGATCCGTGTCCACACTCCCAGATCCCCATGTCCACACTCTCCAAATCAGTGTCCAAACTCCCCGGATCCCATTTTGTAGCATCCCAGATATATCCACACTATCCAGAGTCCCATGTGCACACTCCTATAATCCCAGGTTCCACACTGCCCATATCCCAGTGTCACCACTCCAAGAAAACAGTGTGCAAACTCCCCACATCCCAGTATCCAGACTCCAAACATTCCAGTGCCCACACTGCCCAGATCCTAGTGTCCAATTCCCTAGATCCCAATGTCCACATTCCCCAGATCCCACTGTTCATACTCCCCCTGGAGTTCATATATCCCCTATACCAGTGTCCAAACTCCCCAGGTACCAGTGTCCACTCTCCCCAGATACCAGTGTCCACACTCCTCAGATATCAGGATTCACACTCCCCCGATCCCAGTGAGCACATTCTCCCTATCCCAGTGTACACACTCCCCAGATCCCAGTCTACACACTCCACAGATCCCAATGACCACCCTCCCCAGATTCCAGTGCTCAAACTCCTTGTATATCAGTGTACAAACTTCCCAGATCCTCGTGTCCACACTCCCAAGATCCCAGTGTCCACAATACACAGATTCCAGTGTCCACATTCCTAATATCCAAGGATCCATATTGCCCAGATCCCAGTGTGCACACTGCCTGCAACCTAGTGTCCACATTCCTAATATTCCAGTATACACACTCCCTAGACCCCAAAGTCCACACGCCCCAGATCCCAGTATCCACACCCTCCAGATCCCAGTGTTCACATTCCCCTGATCCCAGTGTCCACACTCTGTGTCCACACTCCCGAGGTCCCAGTGTCCCCACTCCCCAGATCCCATTGACCACACTCCCAAGATCCCAGTGTCCACACTCCCCAGATCCTAGTAGCCACACTCCCAAGATCTAGTGTCCACACTCCATAGATCCCAGTGTCCACACTCCGCACACCCCAGAATCCATAGATTCCAGTGTCCACATTCCCCAGATCTCAATGTCCACACTCCCAAGATCCCAGTGTTCATACTCCCCCCATCCAGAGGTAATACTCCCCCTATTCTAGTGTCTACACTCACCAGATCCCAGTGGGCACACTCCCCGTATCCCAGTGTCCATACTGTCCTGATCCCAGTATCCACACTCCCAGATCCCTGAGTCCACACTCTCCAGATCCCAGTATCCACACTCCCCAGACATGTGTCCATATTCCCAAGATCCCAGTATCTCCACTCCCGAGATCCCAGTATCCACACTCCCCAGACATGTGTCCATATTCCCAAGATCCCAGTATCTCCACTCCCGAGATCCCAGTATCCACACTCCCTAGATCCCAGTGTCCACAATCCCAAGATCCTAGTGTTCACACTCCCAAGATCCCAGTGTCCATATTACCCAATTCCAAGTGTCCACACTCCCCAGATCCCAGTGTCCACAATCCCCAGATCCCAGTGTCCACACTCCCAGATCTCCGTGTTCTCACTCTCCAGATCCCAGTGTCCACACTCCCCAGATCCCAGTGTGCACAATCCCCCATTTCAGTTTCCAAACTCCATAGATCCAGTGTCCACACCTCTAGTTTCCCATGTACAACCTCTCCAGATCCCAGTGCCAATCCTCCAGTGTTCACACTACCCAGAGTCAACTGTGAACCCTCATCTGATCCCACGATCCACACTCACCATGTCCCAGTGTCAACATTCCAAAGAATACAGTGTCCAAACTCTGCATATCCCAGTATCCAGGCTCCATAGACTCTAGTGTCCACACTGCCCAAATCCCAGTGCCACACTCCCAAGATCCCAGTTTCCACATTCCCCTCACTTCAGTGTCCACAGTCCATGGACTCGTGTTCACATTCCCCAGATCTTAGTGTTCTCAATAATCAAAGTGTCTCCACTCCCCTGATACCATTATCCACACTACCCAGAGTTCAGTGTGCAGACTCCCCACATGCCAGAGTCCAAACCCCACTGAACACAGTCCACACTCCCCAGGTCCAATGTTCACACTCCCCATATCCCAGTGTCCACACTGCTCAGATACCAGTGTGTACGCTACCCAGAGTCCAGTATGCACACTCTTCTGAACCCAGGGTCCACACTACCCAGATCCCTGGGTGCACACTCCCCAGATCCCAGTGTCTACACAACCCAATTCCCAGTGTGCAGACTACCCAGAGTCCAGTGTGCATGCTCCTCTGATTCCAGGTTCCACACTCCCCATATCCCAATGTTAACACCCAAAAGAGTACAGTGGCCAAATTACCAATATCCCAATATCCAGACTCCATAGATTCCAGTGCCCACACTGCCCAGATCACAGTGTCTACAGTCCCCAGATGCCAATGTCCCCACACCACAGATCCCAGTGTTCACATTTCCCCCATCCCAGGGTACACACTCCCCAGTTCCCATTGTTCTCAATCTCCCTATCCCAGTGTCCACACTCCCAGATTTCTATGGCCTCACTTTCCAGATCCCAGTGTCCACACTCCTCAGATCCCAGGGTCCACAAACCCAGATCCGAGTGTGCACACTACCCAGAGTCCAGTGTGCACACTCCTCAGATCCCAGGTTCCACATTCCCCATATCCCCGTGTCAACACTTCAAAGAGTACAGTGTCCAAACTGCCCATCTCTCAGTATCCAGACTCCATAGATTCCCGTGTCCACACCCCCCAGATCCCAGTGTCCACACTCCCCCTATCCCAGTTTCCACACTTCCCAGATCCCAGTGTCCACATTAAACAATTCCAAGTGTCCACACTTCCCAGATCCCAGTGTCCACAATCTCCAGATCCCAGTGTCCACACTCCCAGATCTCCGTGTTCTCACTCTCCAGATCCCAGTGTGCACAATTCCCCTATTCCAGTTTCCAAACTCCATACATCCCAGTGTCCACACTCCCAGTTCCCCGTGTCCACCCTCTCCAGATCCCAGGGCCCACCCTCCTACATCCCAGTGTCCACCCTTCCTAGATCCCAGTCCACACTACCCACGCTTCAGTGTCCACAGTGCATGGGCTCACGTGTCCACGTTCCACAGATCTTAGTGTCCTCACTAATCACAGTGTCCACACTCCCCAGATACCAGTGTCCACACTCCCCAGAGTACAATGTGCAGACTCCCCAGATCCAATGAGCATAATACCCAGATCTCAGTGACCACCCTCTCAGACCCCAGTGTGCACACTTCCCACAGTCCAGTGTCCACACTTCTCTGATCCCAGGTTCCACACTCCCCATATCACAGTGTCAACACTGAAAAGAGTAGACTGTCCCACCTCCCCATATCCCAGTACCCAGACTCCATAGATTGCAGTGTGAACACTACCCAGGTCCAGGCTCCACACTCCCCCGATCCCAGTGTCCACCCTTCCTAGATCCCAGTGTCCACACTCCCCACGCTTCGGTGTCCACAGTGCATGGACTCACGTGTCCACACTCCCCAGATTCCAGAGTCTATACTCCCCAAAACCCAGTGTCCACACTCCCAGATCTCTGTGTCCACACTCTCCAGAGCCCAGTGTCCATACTCCCCATAAAAGTGTCCACACTACCCAGATGCCAGTGTCCACAGTCCCAGACACCCGTGTCCACACTCTCCACATCGCAGTATCCAGAATCCATAGATTCCAGTGTCTACACTAACTAGATCCCAGTGTCCATACTCCCCACACCCCAGAATCCATAGATTCCAGTGTCCACACTCCCCAGATATCAGTGTCCACATTCCCAAGACCCCTGTGTCCCCACTCCTGAGATCCCAGTGTCCACACTCCCTACATCCCAGTGTCCGCAATCCCAAGATCCTAGTGTTTACACTCCCGAGATCCCAGTGTCCACATTACCCAATTCCAAGTGTCCATACTCCCTAGATCCCAGGGTCCACAATCCCCAGATACCAGTGTCCACACTCCCAGATCTCCGTGTTCTCACTCTCTGGATTCCAGTGTCCACACTGCCCAAATCCTAGTGTCCACCCTCCCAAGATCCACTGTCCACACTCCCCACGCTTCAGTGTCCACAGTCCATGGCCTCAAGTGTCCACATTCCCCAGATCTTAGTGTCCTCACTAATCACAGTGTCTTCACTACCCTGATACCATTATCCACACTACCCAGAGTTCAGTGTGCAGACTCCCCAGATGGAGCACAGTGTCCACACTCCCCAGATTCAATGTTCACACAACCCATATCCCAGTGGGCACATTGCTCAGACAACCCAGAGTCCAGTGTGCACACTCCTCTGATCCCAGGTTCCACTCTCCCCATATCCCAATGTTAACACCCAAAAGAGTACAGTGTCCAAAGTCCCCACATCCCAATATCCAGACTCCATAGATTCCAGCGTCCACACTGCCCAGATCCCAGTGTCTACAGTCCCCAGATGCCAATGTCCCCACACCACAGATTCCAGTGTTCACATTCCATAGATGCCAGAGTACACACTCCCCAGTTCCCATTGTTCACACTCCCCCTACCCCAGTGTCCACACTCCCAGAATCCTGTGTCCACCCTCTCCAGATTCCAGTGTCCACAACGCACAGATCCCAGTGTCCACCAACCCAGATCCCACTTTGCACAGTACTGAGTTCAGTTTGCACAGTCCTCTGATCCCAGGTTCCACACTCCCAATATCCCCATGTCAACACTCCAAAGAATACAGTGTCCAAACTCCCCATATCCCAGTATCCAGACTCCATAGATTCCAGTGTCCACACTGCCAACAACCCAGTGTCCAATTCCCCAGATCACAATGTCCACATTCCCCAGATCCCAGTGTTCATACTCCACCCAAACCAGACTTCATACATCCCCTATACTAGTGTCCTAACTTCCCAGGTACCAGTGTCCACTCTCCCCAGATACCAGTGTCCACACTCCTCAGATTTCAGGATTCACACTCCCCCAAACCCCTATCCCAGGTACACACTCCCCAGATGCCAGTGTCTACACTACCCACACCACAGTGTCCACCCTCTCAGATCACTACTATAGTCCAGTGTGCCCACTTCTCTTATCCCAGGTTCCACACTCCTCATATCCCAGTGTCAACACTGCAAAGAGTACAGTGTCCCAACTCCCCACATCTCAGTATCCAGACTCCATAGATTGCAGTGTCTACACTGCCCAGATCCATGGTCCACACTCCCTCGATCCCAGTGTCCACCCTCCCTAGATCAGTGTCCACACTGCCCATGCTTCAATGTACACGGTGCATGGACTCACGTGTCCACATTCCCCAGATCTTAGTGTCCTCATTAATCACAGTGTCCACACTCCCCAGATGCCAGTGTCCACACTCCCCAGAGTGCAGTGTGCAGACTCCCCAGATGCCAGTGGCCACATCCCACAGAGCACATTGTCCACACTCCCCACATCCAATGTGCACAATACCCAGATCCCAGTGACCACACTGCTCAGATACCAGTGTACACACTACCCAGAGTCCAGTGTGCACACTCCTCTGATCCTAGGGTCCACACTCCCCATATCCCTGGGTGCACTTTCCTCAGACCCACTGTCCACACAACCCAATTCCCAGTGTCCACACCCCACAGAGCAGTGTCCACACTACCAAGATCCCAATGTCCTCACTATCAAGATCCCAGTGTCCATAATCCACAGAGTCCATTGTTTACATTCCCCCCATACCAGTGTCCATACTCACTAGATCCCAGTGTGCACAGCCCCCAGACTCCAGTGTCCACACTCCACAGAGTTCACCCTCCACACTCCCCACACCCCGGTGTCCACACTCCCCAGATCCCAATGTTCACAGTCCCCCAATCCTAGTGTTCACAATCCCCAGATCCCAGTGTCCATACTCCCCAGATCCAAGTGTCCAGACTTCACTGATCCAAGTGTCCACACTGCCAGATCTGTGTCCACACTCGCCAGATCCCAGTGTCCACATTCCCAACATACCAGTGCCCACACTCCCAAGAACCCAGTGTTCACAGAACCCCGATTCAAGTGGGTACACTCCCCTTATCCCAGTGTCCACACTCCCCAAATCCCAGTGTTCAAACTCCTCGTATATCAGTGTACAAACTTCCAAGATCCTGTGTCCACACTCCCAGATCCACTTGTGCACTCCCTAGATCCCACTGTCCACAATACATAGAGTCCAGTCTCCACATTCCCAACATCTCAGGATCCACATTGCTAAGATCCCAGTGTCCACACTCCCAACAATCTAATGTCCACATTTCTAATATTCCACTGTCCACACTCCCCAGAACCCAGTGCCCACACTCCCCAGATCCCAGTATCCACACCCTCCAGATCCCAGTGTTCACATTCCCCGGATCCCAGTGTCCACACTCCCAGTGTCCACACTCCCCAGATCCTAGTGACCACACTCCCAAGATCTAGTGTCCACATTTCCCAGATCACACTGTCCATACTGTGCAGATCCCAGTGTTCACATTCTCCTTATACCAGTGTACAAACTCCCCAGATCCCAGTGTCCACACACCCCAAATCCAGTGTCCACCCTCCAAGATCCTAGTGTGCACATTACCCCGAGTTCAGTGTGTACACTCCTCTAGCCCAGGATCCACACTTCTCATATCCCAGTGTCCACATCCCAGTATCCAGACTCCATAGATTCCAGTGACCACACTGCCAGATCCAGGGTCCACACTCCCCAATCTCAGTGTCCACCTTCCCAACATCCCTGTGTCCACACTCCCCATGTCTCAGCGTCCACAGTCCATGGACTCAAGTGTCCACATTTCCAGATCTTAGTGTCCTCAGTAATCACAGTCCGGTGTCCACACTCCCAGGTACCAGTGTCCACACTCCCAGGTACTAGTGTACACACTCCCCAGAGTGCAGTGTGCAGACTCCCCAGATGCCAGTGGCCATATCCCACAGAGCACAATGTCCACACTCCCCAGATCCAATGTTCACACTCTCCAGATCTCAGTGTGCACACTACCCAGAGTCCAGTGTGCACACTCCTCTGATCCCAGGTTCCATATTCCCCATATCCCAATGTTAACACCCAAAAGAGTACAGTGTCCAAACTCCCCACACCCCAATATCCAGACTCCATAGATTCCAGTGTCCACACTGCCCAGATCACAGTGTCCACACTCCCCAGATGCCAATGTTCCCACACCACAATTCCCAGTGTTCACATTCCCTCGATCCCAGAGTACACACTCCCCAGTTCCCATTGTTCACACTCCCACTATCCCATTGACCACACTCCCAGATTACTGTGTCCACACTCTCCAGATCCCAGTGTCCACCAACCCAGATCCCAGTGTGCACACTACCGAGTCCAGTGTGCAATTCCTCAGATCCCAGTTTCCAAACTCCCTATATCCCCGTGTCAACACACTGAAGAGTACAGTGTCCAAACTCCCTACATCCCAGTATCCAGACTCCATAGATTCCAGTGTCCACAGTGCCCAGATCTGGCATCAGCACTCCCCAGAGTGCAGTGTGTAGACTCCCCAGATGCTAGTGTCCACACTCTACAGAGCACAGTGTCCACACTCCCTGGAACCAATGTCCACATTCCCCAGATATCAGTGTCCACACTGCCCAGATCCCAGTGTTCACACTCCCTAGATCCCAATGTCCATATTTCCCCGATCCCAATGTTCACCCTCCGATCCCAGTGTACACAGTCCCCCGTTCCCAGTGTCTACACTCCCCATATCCTGGTATACACACTCCCACATCTCCGTGTTCTCACTCTCCAGATCCCAGTGTCCACACTCCCCAGATCCCAGTGTGCAAATCACTAGAGATCTCTTCCATCTCTCTTGTGCACGCATGCACACACGCGTGCGCGCACACACACACGGGCAGGATCCTTTCCTTGGGTTCACTGGTTCCCCAAAGCACAATGTTGCTGACTTTTATAGTTTGTTCATAGGAGTGATTTTTGCGACTGGATCGGCGTGGCCCTGAGCCATGACCGCGCGATCTTGTAACTCATTTGTAAGCACGCCTCCGCCCAGCCCCCAGCACCCATTCTCAGGAACTGTTTCTGATCACATGCAGGCACTTTCAAAATGTCAAATGTTTTGAGGAAAATGTGTGTGCAAGTGCTTGTGCGTGTGCTTGTGTGTGTGTGAGGCTGAAGCACAATCCACACAAAGCAAACCTTATTCATGGATTTGCTTTGACCCGTCAAAAATAAGCTCAAAGCTAATCTACCCTACGGATTCTAACCACAGTCGGTTCTTTATTATTCTGATAGTTATTTTTCCATCCTCCTGAGCATGGATATTTGGATTATTTCCACTTTATGGCTGTGTCTCTTGGTGCATATGAATACATACTTGAATACTTCCACTGCCTGTGTACATTTTTTTTAATTAGGAGAGCTGCTGAGTATAGATTTATATATTAGATACATAAGATTTCTGCACAGAATTATACTTTCTAAATACTTTTCCCCCTATTTGGCAAGAGATCATTCTGGTATTTTCCATTGTCTTTATAAATATTCTCTTAGATCTTTGAATTTTCTCATTTTTTATTTTGTCAGTTGTGGGGCTTGAACTCTGGGTTCAAGCTCTTCAGCTTGAACTCTTCAGCTCGCTTGAGCCACAGCGCCACTTCCAGTTTTCTGGTGGTTTATTGGAGATAAGAGTCACGGACTTTCCTGCCCGGGGCTTTGGTCCATGATCCTCAGATCTCAACCTCCAGAGTTGCTAGGATGACAGGCATGAGCCATCGGCGCCTGGCTTGAATGCATTCTTGGTATCTAATGCTTCCATCTAGCAAGTCAATGTGTCTTGTACATTTCTGGGTGCAGACTCTATTACCTAACAGCATGTGAGTTATCCAAGCCTGAGGTGGCGGTGTGGGTTTGCAACTGTGTCCCTTGTCCTGGATTATTGATAGTCTTGTCACTCATCTCTGCTTGCCTGCCTTAGAGACCAACTAATGACAGCAAGAGAATCCCGAGGGCATTCGTTTGCTTGCGCAGGGGCTGTCAGGAGTGGAGTGACATTGTGCTGCCTTCGCCACTCCCCTCTCCGCCTTCTCTCCCGCTGGGCAGAGCCTCAGTAGCGACCGGCTAGAGCCCAGGGCTTCCTCTGGTCCCTCCTGGGCACAGGGCAGGCCCACACAAGGTCTTCTGTTTGCAGGAATGAGCCAGAGCTTTCCAAAGCCCCTCACTCGTTCAGTGCTTTTTGACCAGCTTCTGTGCAAGGGTCACGACGATTGCTTTGTGCAAGTATACCCAAGCCCTGCAGGTCTGAGGGGGGCTGCGAGCCAGAGTGACAGCTCTGGAAACTGGCAAGTTGGGGTGTGGGGGACTCCCAGAACTGTCCTGACCCACTGTGTCCACCCAGCGCGGGGCTCCGCGCAAGGCCCCTCGCTCCGGAGCTACAGTGAACGTGTGCAAACCACCTCGCCATTCCTGGAGGTACACCATACACCCAAAGAGCTGCGGAGTCATACGGCCAGGCCCCCTTCTGTCCCCAGTGGCCACCCTCGGGAGGCTTGCTCCAGAGCAGCGCCCTCTCCACACCCTCGGCAGCACGGCTGAGCCTTTCCCACATGCCACGGTAGGGCACCGTTTCCACGGACACTCTGATTTGCCTTTCTGGATGGTGCCACTGCCAGTCTCTTCCCATGATTATTGGAGAAATGTTGGCTTTAACTCAGCACATTTAAGTAGTTCTTTGTTGTGAAGTTAGTCCTTACCTAGTCTACATTTTAACCCCTTGTTGGGTGTGATCTACAAATATTGTGTCCCTTCAGATGGGTTTTCACTTCATCCACTTTGAGTGTGACGTGTCACAGGGCTGTCCCGTGTGTCGCTGTGACGTGTCACAGGGCTGTCCCGTGTCACTGTGACATGTCACAGGCTGTCCCGTGTGTCGCTGTGACGTGTCCCAGGGCTGTCCCGTGTGTCACTGTGACGTGTCACAGGCTGTCCCGTGTGTCACTGTGACGTGTTGCAGGGCTGTCCCGTGTGTCACTGTGACGTGTCACAGGGCTTTCCCGTGTTGCTGTGACGTGTCCCAGGGCTGTCCCGTGTGTCACTGTGACGTGTCACAGGCTGTCCCGTGTGTCACTGTGACGTGTTCCAGGGCTGTCCCGTGTGTCACTGTGACGTGTCCCAGGGCTGTCCCGTGTGTCACTGTGACGTGTCACAGGCTGTCCCGTGTGTCGCTGTGACGTGTCCCAGGGCTGTCCCGTGTGTCACTGTGACGTGTCCCAGGGCTGTCCCATGTGTCACTGTGACGTGTCACAGGCTGTCCCGTGTCACTGACGTGTCACAGGCTGTCCCGTGTGTCACTGTGACGTGTCACAGGGCTGTCCCGTGTGTCACTGTGACGTGTCCCAGGGCTGTCCCGTGTGTCACTGTGACGTGTCACAGGCTGTCCCGTGTGTCACTGTGACGTGTTCCAGGGCTGTCCCGTGTGTCACTGTGACGTGTCCCAGGGCTGTCCCGTGTGTCACTGTGACGTGTCACAGGCTGTCCCGTGTGTCACTGTGACGTGTCCCAGGGCTGTCCCGTGTGTCACTGTGACGTGTCACAGGGCTGTCCCGTGTCGCTGTGACGTGTCACAGGCTGTCCCGTGTGTCACTGTGACGTGTCACAGGCTGTCCCGTGTGTCACTGTGACGTGTCCCAGGGCTGTCCCGTGTGTCACTGTGACATGTCACAGGCTGTCCCGTGTGTCGCTGTGACATGTCACAGGCTGTCCTGTGTGTCACTGCGACGTGTCCCAGGGCTGTCCCGTGTGTCACTGTGACGTGTCCCAGGGCTGTCCCGTGTGTCACTGTGACATGTCACAGGCTGTCCCGTGTGTCGCTGTGACATGTCACAGGCTGTCCCGTGTGTCACTGTGACGTGTCACAGGCTGTCCCGTGTGTCGCTGTGACGTGTCACAGGGCTGTCCCGTGTGTCACTGTGATGTGTCACAGGCTGTCCCGTGTCACTGTGACGTGTCCCAGGGCTGTCCCGTGTGTCACTGTGACGTGTTCCAGGGCTGTCCCGTGTCGCTGTGACGTGTCACAGGCTGTCCCGTGTGTCACTGTGACGTGTCACAGGCTGTCCCGTGTGTCACTGTGACGTGTCCCAGGGCTGTCCCGTGTGTCACTGTGACGTGTCCCAGGCTGTCCCGTGTCACTGTGACGTGTCCCAGGGCTGTCCCGTGTGTCACTGTGACGTGTCCCAGGGCTGTCCCGTGTCGCTGTGACGTGTCCCAGGGCTGTCCCGTGTGTCACTGTGACGTGTCACAGGCTGTCCCGTGTGTCACTGTGACGTGTCACAGGCTGTCCCGTGTGTCACTGTGACGTGTCCCAGGGCTGTCCCGTGTGTCACTGTGACGTGTCACAGGCTGTCCCGTGTCGCTGTGACGTGTCACAGGCTGTCCCGTGTGTCACTGTGACGTGTCACAGGCTGTCCCGTGTGTCACTGTGACGTGTCACAGGGCTGTCCCGTGTGTCACTGTGACGTGTCACAGGCTGTCCCGTGTGTCGCTGTGACGTGTTCCAGGGCTGTCCCGTGTGTCACTGTGACGTGTCACAGGCTGTCCCGTGTCACTGTGACGTGTTCCAGGGCTGTCCCGTGTCACTGTGATGTGTCACAGGCTGTCCCGTGTGTCACTGTGACGTGTCCCAGGGCTGTCCCGTGTGTCACTGTGACGTGTCCCAGGGCTGTCCCGTGTGTCACTGTGACGTGTCCCAGGGCTGTCCCGTGTGTCGCTGTGACATGTCACAGGCTGTCCCGTGTGTCACTGTGACGTGTCACAGGGCTGTCCCGTGTCGCTGTGACGTGTCCCAGGGCTGTCCCGTGTGTCACTGTGACGTGTCACAGGCTGTCCCGTGTGTCGCTGTGACGTGTCCCAGGGCTGTCCCGTGTGTCACTGTGACGTGTCACAGGGCTGTCCCGTGTGTCACTGTGACATGTCACAGGCTATCCCGTGTGTCACTGACGTGTCACAGGCTGTCCCGTGTCACTGACGTGTCACAGGCTGTCCCGTGTGTCACTGTGACGTGTCACAGGGCTGTCCCGTGTGTCGCTGTGACGTGTCCCAGGGCTGTCCCGTGTGTCGCTGTGATGTGTCCCAGGGCTTTCCCATGTCACGTTTTGCTTGCCATCTTGCTGCAACAAGGAGCAATGCTGCAGCCACTGCCTCTGCCACACCAGCAGCACAGAACTTCCCCCGTGCCTGCCCCGCAAGCAGGTTCTGCCTTGGAACCTGTCACCCATTTCCCGTTCTTACACATGGCATTAAGAGCTCACCTCTGCAGGTGGAGATGCCCTTTGTTGAAGACCGTCCTCTTCCCCATGGGGCTCAGCCCCTCGTCCACATGAAACACCCCACACCTCCACAAGCGTTTACTGCCAGGGTCTGGGTCTCATCCAGTCTGTCTGTATGTCAGCCACCACTGCTTTGACTGCGGCACTTCTGCAGAAAGCTTTGAGATGAGAAATTGAGGGGTTCTTTTTAAAATATGATTTAGGCCACTCAGGATCCTGGGTTTCCACACAGCTCAGGATGGGTATTCCCGAGGGGCTCCATGGGGACGGGGCTTCGCCTGTAGCATGCTTGGGTAGCCCTCAGGTCTCCTAATGGTGTCCCCAACCCAGGAGGACCCGACACCGGCCCATCTACTATCGCCATTCACTGGCTTCCTCTGTCCTTAGAGGGAAGGATCTCCCCTCCTGTTCCTAAGGAGTTTTGTTTATGGTATCACAAATGTTCCTGTTACTTGTGCTGTTTCCTTCAAGACCCTGAGAAGCACCTAGCAAGCTGTGCATTTCAATCATCATAATTTAGAAGTTCCTACTGATGCTGATGTCAATCTGCTGGCTTACAAGTTTTGTCCCATTCATTATTTCTATTCCTTCCTCCCATCTCAGTTGGTACTGAAGGTACTGAACTCGGAGCCTCACACTCACTCCCTTGCTTTCCTGATTGAGGCTGGTGCTCTACCATTGGGTTATGGTTATTTTGGAAAGGGAGTTGTAGATGTTCTGTTCAAGCTGGCCTCAAAGTGTGACCCTCTGGATCTCAGCCTGCTGGGAAGTTAGGAGGAACATGGCGGTTGACACCCAGCAAGCTGGTGGCTCATGCCTCTGATCTTAGCTGAGATCTGAGGAGCAAGGTCTGAAGACAGCCCGGGCAGGAAAGTCCATGCGACTCTTCTTCAATCAACCACCCAAAAAAGCCAAGCGGTAAAGCGCTAGCCTCAAGCAAAAACAAAAACCTCAGGGACAGCACCCAGAGTTTAAGCCCTAGAACCAGCACAGGAATATAAATAAGGGAAGGAGGGAGGAAGAAGAGGAAGGAAGAGAGAGAGGAAGGGAAGGACAAAAGGAAGGAGGGAAAAAGAGAAAGAAAAGGAAAGAGAAGAGGAAAACAAAAACAAAAAGAGAGGGCCTTCTGGACGTTGTCTCTTCAGGAGAAAATCTGCTGGAAAATAATTCATCTTGAGGTTGCTTCAAATGTGATCGATTCAGTTTGGCGCAAATCACCAGGTCACGAAAAACCCTGGAAGGACATGGAGCATTCCAGTCTAGGTGAAGTTCAAAGTACATTTATTTAAAATGTGGGTAAGAGGTCAATATAAAAGAAAAGAGTATAAGAAATAAAAATACTCAAAGTATAAAACATCTTATGTCTTTAACATCCATAATTTAGATAGCAAGATCTTTATTTACACCACTTTATTTGTAGCTGAAGCTCACATGATTCTGTGAAAACATTTAAAAGCCTGGCAAATGAGTAAGACCTAATGTGGGCTCATAAAACCCCTATCGTACACAACATAATTTGTGTCTCTTCAGAATAGGCGCACACCTCAACAGGATGCAGTGTAAGTGTACAGCTGTTCCCCTGCTTGCGCCGCGTCTGGTCCTGGGAGCAGCGGGAAAACAAGAGCGGGAGGAGTCGGGGCTGGCCGCGCTCCACCGCCTGGGCCCCAGCAGGCACGCAGCCATCAGTTGAATTTATATGTGAGCTTGTTGAGGAGAATAGCGTTCAATCTCAAGGCACAGAGGAACCTGGGAAGCCAGCCTGTCTTAGGCACCACTCTGGAAAACTGCATTTCCTCCTCCACCCACAAGCGCCAGCTGCTCCTGCCCGAGGTGCTCATGGGGCCCTGGGTTGCCGTGCGCATTGAGGCTCGCTGAGCCTGCCCAGGGGAACCCAGCCCCCGGCCAGACAGCCGGTAACAGCAGGAGTCTCACTGCTAACATGCCCAGGCGCTTCCCAGACTCGGGGTTCACACTTGCAGGACCCAGCACAGGATTGAACTCTCCCCACAGCCTGGGAAGCACTGGCTACCACAAGCTTGTCTGCATGGAGTCACGTGCACCAGGATGGTGCTAGGATCCAAGCATGAGAAAAAGCCCCTCACTCACACCCACAGATCGTGCATGGAGTTGCTTTTTTTTTTTTTTGTCGGTTATGGTGCCTGAACTCTGGGCCTGGGCCCTGGTCCCTCATCTCTTCAGTTTAAGACTAGTGTTCTAGCACTTGAGCCACAGCGCCACTTCCAGCTTTTCCTGTTTATGTGGTGCTGAGGAATTAAACCCAGGGCCTCATGCATGCAAGGCAAGCACTCTACCACTGAGCCACCTTCCTAGCCCCTACATGGAGCTTCTTAAAAGTGAGTGTAGGCTGGGCACACATCTGTAATCCTAATTATTCAGAACGCTGAGATCTGAAGACTGCAATTCAAAGCCAGCTTGGGCAGGAATGTCTGTGAGACTCTATATCTCCAATTAACTACCAAAAAACTGGAAGAGGAACTGTGACTCAAGTGGTAGAGTACCAGCCTTAAGGAGAAAAAGCTAAGGGACATTGCATAAGCCCTGACTTCATGCCCAAGTATGGGTACAAGTAAAGCAGGAGTGGCTCACGCCTGCAATCCTAGCTACTCAGGACGCTGAGATCTGAGGATCGCAGTTCAAAGCCAGCCCAGCAGGAAAGACCGTGAGACTCTCATCTACAATTAACCACTAGGAAACCCAAAGTGGCACTGTGGCTCAAGTGGTAGAGTGCTTGCCTTGAGCTGAAGACCTCAGGGACAGCGCCCAGGCCCAGAGTTTGAGCCCCATGATGGACAAAAAAAAATTAATCTGAAACACAAGAGGCTTTCATAAATAAAAATCTGTAGAAGTCACAGAATATTCTGTGTAAAAATCAAACACAGCACATCTGTAGAGCTGAAGCGCTGCCCGAGGCCAGCAGGAAGTCCCGCGGGAGATCTAATGTGGCCACACAGGCCCCCTGACTGGGGCTCCTTCCTCCCTGTGTACCTGGCGAGCTCTCCCGCCTTGCCTCAGTGCCCCTCACGCTTCCAGGCCATCGCCGTCAAGAGGGGTAAAGGTGAGGCAGCCAGGTGCGCGCCCCATCCTCATCTCTGCCGCCCATGCTCCCATGCAGACACAAACCTACCGGTCCTCGCCTGAGTGCTACAGAGGTCGGGCGGCAGATCTCACCTGATCCTAGCTCTGCCACAGGCACACTCCATAACCACTACAGAGGGGTCTCTAGTGGGAAGCTGGGGGCAGGATTTGTGGGGCCTACTCTGCTTCACTCTGGGGCAGCCCACACATGAGAACAACTACTTTAAGCCAGGCTCTGGTGGCTCACGCCTGTAATCCTAGCTACTGAGGAGCCTGAGATCTGAGGATTGAGGTTTAGAGCCAGCCAGCCCAGGCAGGAAAGTCCAAGACTCTTCTCTCCAATTAACTAGCAAAATGGCAAAAGTGAAGATGTGGCACTAGTGGCAGAACCTTGGGCAAAAAAGGTCAAATAAGAGCATGAAGCCCTGTGTTCAAGCCCTAGGACTGGTTAGCAAAGGAGTGAATTAATTAGAATGTCCCGGTTTCCTGTGAGTGCCTGCTGCTGTATTATCTACCCACCATGACTGTGTCTTAGCTCCAGCTCAAAGCTCAGAGCAGACTACACAGAATCTAAATCTCACTTAGAAAATACAAACTTGAGAACAAGTTGGTGAAAAGAAGCACCTACGTCAGATACTTACTTCTGCAATCTGAGTGGTCATTCGAACACCCTCAACAAAACGGTGCCGAGGCCCATGGGGTCACCTCCTGACCTAGTGTTGCCTCACTATTCTGAGGAGCCAGGGCTGCAAGCCGCAGGGACACACACCAAGAGCAGGAAAGGGGCTGGCAACCCCGGCCGGCGCTGGCTGATGTCAGCCTCCACAGCCACCCTTCAAAAGGATATGATTCATAGTCCAGCGTCTGTGTGAGCACTCCAGTCAGAACAAACTCAGCATTGTGAACATCTGAATGGGGAAAGCCAAACGCAACGATGAGCACGCGCGCTGTGTGTACACATGTGTATGTGTGGTGTGTGCATGCATGCGCAACAAATGTGGGTGTATATACAGTGAGCATGCACATATATAGTGAGCGTGCACATATATAGTGAGTGTGCACATAGGTACGTGGCAATGCACTGGCATGGGTGGTACGTGCACGCATACACAGTGAGTGTATACATGCACATTGTGAATGTGTGCACATTCGGCCCATGCACGTGTGCATACAGTATGTGAATATATGGTGACTGCATGTGTGCAGAGTGAATGTATGTACACAGTGAACATGTGTGTGCATATGCAGCGAATGTGCGTGCATATAAAGAGAATGTGTGTGTATTCCTGCACAGTGAGTATGTGTGGTGAATGTACATATGCATGATGGTGAATGTGTGTGTGCGTACATGGTAGGAGTGCATATATGCTGAGTGTATGTGTGCACACAAAGTAAGTGCACCTGTTACAGTAGGTGCGTAGGTGTGAATGCAGGCAAGCATGCAGCAGGACTGGGAAGCCATACCTATTCCCCTGGCAAAATACTCTCGGCACAAATGCAGGTCATTCTCGCAGGATATTAAAATGATTTCCGACAGGCTCTGAGGAGAAGACAGCGAGTTTTAGTGGCCAGCACTGGCGTCAGTATGAGCCCAGGTCTCTACCGCCCCTTTCCCACCTTGTTCTGCTTATGCTCCATGAGCTTCCGGAAAGATGGCTGCTTGGACAGAACTTTCCCCCCAGCACACTCCACGATGGCTTTCATTGTCGAAAGGCTGGGGCAGATGCCAGGCGTGATGTAAAAATACTTCGCCTGAAATACAGGAACACAGACGCACCCGATGTTTTGTCAAGTGGCTTCAACATTTAGCGTAACTTTCATAGCTCTTACTCTGAGACTTTAACCAGAAATGTCTAAGCCAGGCACTGGTGGCTCATACCTGTAATCCTAGCTATTCGGGAGGCTGAAATTTGAGGATTGAGGTTTAAAGTTAGGCTGAGCAGCAAAGTTCATAAGACTTCCAACAAAAAGCTGGCATTAGGGCTGTGGCTCAAGTAGTAGAGCACCAGCCTTGAGCAAAAAAATCTCAGGGACAGTACCAAGGCCCTGAATTCTAGGGCCAGCACACATACACACAGTCCAGTTTCCTGACATCAGGAAGGCAGTCTTCCTCAATAGTAATTACTAGAGGGTTTGAGGCCTAGTTTCCTGAAATCAGAAAGATAGCAGTACTTCCCACAGTAACCCCAGAGTAGGCTTAGAGAAACTAAAACCAGATGTGTACCCATGGAAAGACAAGCACTCAGATCTCACATTCCTAAACAAAATGGAGTGCTTTGTGGCTAAAGCAAGCACATAACACCTTTCACAATTTCAGTAAGATCTGTAAATCAGCACTATATTTAACGTATTTCTCTGCCAAGCAACAAACTGACCCAGTACCAGTCCTGACCTGCATCCCTTTTCCTGTTTTTATCTTGTCTTCATTCTTTGAACTTGAAAAGAATAGAAAATGGTATCGATGCTTAAGATGTAAATCTCAGCCAGGCACTAATGGCTCATGCCGATTCACTTTTCAGGAGGCTGAGAGCGGAAGACCAGGGTCCAAGGCCAGCTTGAGAGCAGGGATGGAACCATGGCTCAAGTGGTAGAGTACTCTCTGAATTCAAACTGCCAAAAAAGTTCTCTAATGAGCTTGTTCCTACATATATTGTGCTTTAAATTGCTCATAAAGAGCTAAGCTCTTAGAAAAATTGGACCATTTTAAGTAAAATGCATCGTAACTCAGTATTACAAGTCACTTCTCATTACTAATCCAACATTTAAAAAGTTCAAAGAACAGATTACCCTTAATGATTTACTTAGCTGTGATACCAAACAAAAAAAAAAAAGGGGGCTGGGAAGGTAGCTCAGTGGTAGAGCGCTTGCCTTGCAATGCATGAGGCCCTGGGTTCGATTCCCCAGCACCACATAAGCAAAAAGAAAAAAGCCGGAAGTGGCGCTGTGGCTCAAGTGGTAGAGCGCTAGCCTTGAGCTGACGAGCTGAGGGACAGCGCCCAGGCCCAGAGTTCAGGCCCCACAACCGGACCCAAAAAAAAAAAAAGGAAAAAACCCTTTAAGTCTCAAATCTAAGAAATATTTTTGAATCTTTAGTCCTGAATTATTTATGAAACGCTGAATGAACATTTTCTCCGGTGGAGAGCGAGCAGAGTGCTCCAGTGCCCACACCTGGGCACCTGGCCGGTCTCTGCACCCACTTCCTCACATTCAGTGAGGACCAGCTCTGCAGGGGTCTCGTCTCCTGCACTGTCCGGAGGCAGGCCTCGGAGCAGCGACCGAGGCGGCCCAGCACGGGGGGGGGGGGGCGGGGGGGGGGGGCGCGCAGCTGGTGGTGCACGTGTGATGTCCGATCACCCGCCCCTCCCTCAGGCCACCACACCACACCTCAAGAGTACCTTGAAAAGGGGAGACACGTGTGCTCGCTTCAAGGACTCTTCCAGGCTGAAAGAGAAGAGGACTTCCGCCTCAGCATCTCGGAGGACATAGTTCTGCTCATCTGGAAAACAGGACGCAGATGCACACCATGGGCGCTCAGGCACACACGGCGCCGGCGCAGCCCACCCTCCCCACCAACACAGATGCACACCATGGGCGCTCAGCCACACATGGCACCGGCGCAGCCCACCCTGCCCACCAACACAGATGCACACCATGGGCGCTCAGCCACACACGGCGCCGACGTGGCCCACCCTCCCCACCGACACAGATGCACACCATGGGCGCTCAGGCACACACGGCGCCGGCGCAGCCCACCCTGCCCACCAACACAGATGCACACCATGGGCGCTCAGCCACACACGGCACCGGCGCAGCCCACCCTGCCCACTGAGGGCAGATGTACACCATGGGCGCTCAGCCACACACGGCGCTGGCGCGGCCCACCCCGCCCACTGAGGCACTGCCATTAGGACTGGCTACATGTACCTCTGCAAACTGCACACTGTCTCCCCGCTACTTTCCCTCGAAACCAACCAGACCAAAACGGTCCACATCGGTGGTAACTAGTCCTTTGCAGAGGCTTCCCTGAGAGCTAGGGGTTGGCCCACACTTGCAACTCCTCACCCAACCATGGTGCCGCCACCCACAGACCCCACACGGGCCAGGAAACCCAGTCCTAGAACCACCGCTTCTGAACGGCCATCAGGTGCAAGTGTGGTAGTTAAAAGCTGAATTTACCAAACTTTACTGAGTCGTGGAAACAACATTTCCTCTCCCAAGCACAAAGAGCACAGATGGCACAGCAACCAACTTGTTTAATAACCTGCTGCCCTTCCGTTTGGCAAAGATGTAGAAGGAGAGCCTTGAGGGCCCTGAGTTCTAGCCCCAAGATTGGCATACACACATACAAAAAAAAAAAAAAAAAGCAAAAAGTTGGGCTGGAGGCATGGCTCAAGTGGTAGAACACTAGCCATGAAAGCAAACTGAGCAAGCACAAGGACCTGGTTCAAAAATGGAAAGAGCAGGGGCTGGGAAGGTGGCTCAGGGGTAGAGTGCTTGCCTTGCATGCATGAGGCCCTGGGTTCAATTCCTCAGTACCACATAAGCAGAAAAAGCCAGAAGTGGCGCTGTGGCTCAAGTGGTAGAGTGCTAGCCTTGAGCTGAAGAGCTGAGGGACAACGCGCAGGCCCTGAGTTCAGGCCCCATGACCAGCAAAAAAAAAAAAAAATGGAAAGAGCAAAGAACAACACAATGATTAAGTTTTCCCTTGGTACCAATCAAATTACCAAAACTTTCATATTCTTTGTAAAGATGTTAATCAAATAAGTCATTGGGCTAGGAAATAAATTTTCAAACTTAAATTAGTAATTACCAAATAGTTTTTAAAAAAAAAAAGTGGTATTGGCCTGTAACTGGACCTAGCTTCCAGGAGAATTTGAAAGCCTATTTGGTATGAAAGTCCAGCTTCAAAGTCAGGCACCAGTGGCTCACATCTGTAATCCTAGCTACTCAGGAGGCTGAGATCTGAGGATCATGGTTCAAAGCCAGCCCAGGCAAGAAAGTCCATGAGACTCTTCTCTCCAATAAACCATTCAAAAGAAAAACCTGGAAGTGGCACTGTGGCTCAAGTGCTATAGCCTTGAGCTCAAGAGCTGAGGGACAGCGCCCAGGCCCAGAGTTCAAGCCCCACGACAGACAAAAAACAAGTCCAACTTCTACCACTACCATCACTCCCCAGCACGGTCACTACCAGCACTGGGACCACACTGCCATCACTACCCAGCACGGTCACTACTAGGGCTGGAACTACCAAGCCGCCATTACCCAGCACCCACTGATGAACCGCTGGGACCACCAAGCCGCCACACCCAGCACGGTCACTACCAACGCTGGGACCACCAAGCCGCCATACCCAGCACCCACCGATGAAGCGCTGGCACCACCAAGCCGCCATACCCAGCACCCACCGATGAAGCGCTGGAACCACCAAGCTGCCATACCCAGCACCCACCGATGAAGCGCTAGGACCACCAAGCCGCCATACCCAGCACGGTCACTACCAGCACTGGGACCACCAAGCCGCCATACCCAGTACCCACCGATGAACCGCTGGCACTTGAAGCACTCCTCCAGCCACTCGGGCGTCACGATGTGCTTCACCACGGAGATGGCCGTGAGGAACTTCACGGTGCGCGTCACCTTGCTGGCGATGAGGTGGGTACACTTCTGTGTGGACTCGGCCACCTCCCCACCCAGGATGTAGAGCTTCTGGAGAGAGAAGCACACATCAGTGAGCACAGACCCACGCTGTTCTCAGCCCTGCAAACCGTGGCAGGAAAAGCAAAGGAAACCTGGAAAGCCGAAGGAGGAAAGTGGAAAGGATAAGCCACACAGGGCATTTCTGCCTAGCACTAAACAAGTCAATGATCAATGTTTGGGTTCTGAAAACATCAGTAACTCATTTCTAGGAATAAAAAAAATAAAATGAAGAGTAAACAGCAGACTGTGCGGTGCTGTGGCTCTAGGCATATTCCAAAGCACAGTGGTGCCGCTGCGGACTACGGGCACAAAACCACAGCGCCAAAGTGGACAGAGACAGAACCCAGAAAAGCACTCTTCACAGCTGTACTCAGCCCTTGAAGGCAGAAAAAATTACACTGTACTAAATTTAGAGCAGAAAATGTATAAATCTAATTTCATTCAGCCTTAATTTAACAAAACTTCAGTAACAAAATACCCTATTCCTTGTGATGCTCTTTCAAAAAGCGTGCTTCCAATTCAGCTCCGGTTACCATCTACATAAACACACCAAACCTGACCTGACTACAAGGGCTGCCGTGGGTGTGTGCACCAGGGTCCAGAAAGCACAGCCTGGGGAGACTCTGGGGCAGAGCGCCCGAGAGGCAAAGCCCCTTGTGAGCCCCAGGGTATTTATAAAAATGACATTCACGTTGGCTTGCAAATGTTCACATGCAGAAATCAGAACATTACACTAATGGTGCAAGCATCAAAGAATTAAATGGCACACCGAACGAGGCAGTGGCTCACTGACACGATTACCACAAACATGTGACAACACTGTCAAAAGTAGGAAAACCTAATGGAAGGTTCACCTAACAAATAGCCGGCATAAACATTTACAGAAAGGAACATGGCTAAAAATTCTTAAAGACAAACAAAATTTTACCTTAATATACTGTTGAACGTGTACAGGCTCAAAGCCAGTAAAAAGCACAAAAGGGGTCAATTCTGGTGTGAGTTTTTTAGTGGGAGGTGGCAGATCTTCAATCCTACAAACAAAGGCACACAAAATAGTACTGACTTTATTATGGAAAAATCATGTCACAACTCAAGATAATGGACTTACATGACCAAGAAATTAATTTCAAAACAACAATAACTAGGGGTTGGGACGTTGGCTCAGTTGGTAGAGTGCTTGCCTCGCATGCATGAGGCCCTGGATTCGATTCCTCAGTACCACATAAGCAGAAAAAAGCCAGAAGTGGTGCTGTAGCTTAAGTGGTAGAGTGCTATCCTTTAGTTGAAGAGCTGAGGGACAGCATCCAGGCCCAGAGTTCAGCCCCCACGACTGACCAAAAAAAAAAAAAAACCAACAACTAAAGAAAGTAATTTATTAAAGAATGATGAACTTATAGTTCCATGTCTAGAAGTTGAATGAATTCAAAGAGGACACAAACGCATGACTAGCTCAAATAGAATTCAAATGGCTGAATGGAATAGATAATGTATAATATTAAAAAAAGGAATTGGATAAAGAAACAAATCTTGAAAAAAAATCAGATTGAAATCTTGGAAATAAATATCTCAACTGCCCAAATTAAAAACTCATTGAAATCTTAGCTAACAGAACAAGTAGAAAATAGGGCAATCGGATTGAAAATAAAGCAGAAGAATTAGATCAATCAGTAAAGAGAGTGAAAAAACACTAAGAAAATATTATAGAACCTTTCTGACACCACCAAAAGACAAAACATATGAATCATGGATTCAGAAGAAGAGATGCACACTAAAGGAATAAATATAACCTATTCAATAAAATAGCAGAAAACTTCCCCAACCTTGAGTAAGAGTCATCCAGGTGGAGGAGTTTACACAACACCAAACAGGCAAGAGCAGAGAGGAACACCACTAGACATGTTAGAGTTAAAACATAACACAAACTGCAAAAGAGAAGAAACAAATCATATACAATGGTAGCCACAGAGTATCAGCAGATTTCTCCACACAAACTAAATCCAAGGAGGGCATAACATAATCCAAGCCCTGAAAGACAGCAACTGTCAACCTTCATAATCGAAGGAGAAATAAAACTTTCCAAGATAAAAGCTAAAGGAACTCATGAGCACAAAACCATTACTACACAAGATGCGGAAAGGAATGCTGCACATAGAGCAAGAGAAACAAAAACAGGCAAGAATAAATGCACGACATGGGTAAAGTAGCATCATAAAGACAAATATGAGAGGAAACACTTCACACCATTCAACATCAACACAGGATGCTAGTGGTCTCAACTCTCTAATAAAAGAAACAAAATGGTAAGTTGGATTTTAAATTTGTTTTCTATAAGAAGTACGTTTCACCAACAAAAACAAACCTAAGTGTAGGGTTTAAGGATTGATTCAACACATGAATATCAATGCACGTAACACTATGCATAAACAGAACCAAAGGCAAATACCTCACAATCATCTCAACTGACACAGAAAAGGCTGCGGATCAAATTAAAGAGCCCACTGATAAAGCTCTAAACAAGAAACAGTAGAGCGCTAGCCTTGAGCTGAAGAGCTGAGGGACAGCGCCCAGGCCCAGAGTTCAGGCCCCACGACTGGACCCAAAAAAAGAAAAAAGAAATAAGAAACAGAAGGAACGCTCCTGAGGTGGATGGAACAGGAGATCACCAAATTGAGTGCAACATGCCAAACTCAAAGTCAAATCCTGCATGTTTTCATTCATTTTGGAATCTAAACTCTGAAAGCATACACAGACAAAACATGTACATACATGTTTACCTATTTATGTGCACATACACACATGCATTTATCTTCACACACAGAGCTTGGTTATACCTGAGCCTGCCTGGGAAGGGGCTTAGCCAAGGAGAGGAACACAGAAAGATGGAGGGCCAACCCTATCAAAATACATTGCATCTGTGCATGAAGACAGTGTAAGGGACCTCATTAACAGGGTGGAGGGACAGTAGAGGGCTACTGTGATTCGAACAGAACATATACATGTGCACAATACCATGATGGAATATACACTAAAAAAGAATGAGAGGAAAGCAACACGGGCTGGTGTGTGTGTGTGCAGGGAATAGGTCTGGGGTGTGTGTGTGTGTGTGTGTGTGTGTGTGTGTGTGTGTGTGTGTGTGTGTGTGTGTGTGTGTGTGTGTGTGTGTGTGTGTGTGTGTGTGTGTGTGTGTGTGTGTGTGTGTGTGTGTGTGTGTGTGTGTGTGTGTGTGTGTGTGTGTGTGTGTGTGGCGCCGCGCACAGGGGAGGGAAGGAGTTCTCATACATTTTGTTTAAAGAAATAGGTCTTCTTCTCCCTCCCCACTAAAATACATTAATTATCCCATGTCTCTACTCACTGTGCAGCTGTAAATGAGACATGGTGCAAGGAGGTTTTGAAGAGGTGAGTCCTGTTAAATCCTATTTGCTGTGCAAATTCTTTGAGACTTTCCCCAGTTGCCAGAAGGTTCCAGATAGGCCATAGTGGACAAGCAACATACACATGGAGGTTACTGCTCCTACCTGGCTCGTTTGGAGGAAGGCTGGATGTTGGCTGCTTCATTCGGCTTCAGTTTGGGAGGTAATCTCACACCCTGTAATTCAAAGGTTGCCCATTTTAACCAAATCCACCTTCAAGGAATATAGAAACTTCCAAGAGACCCGAGTCAAATACTCAAACCACCTCACACTCTACCTGTCAGCACTAGGACTGGCCTAGAGTCGCAGGAGCAGAAGCTAATACCCAGAGGGAACCTCTGGGTCATTATGTATGCATTCTCTTTTCATTTACCAAATACTCTTGTTCTTTTACCAAACATTCTGGACAGAAGTGGAGTTTGAACTCAAGGCCTCGCACTGGTTAGTCAGGTGCTCTACCCACTTGAGCCACACCCCCAGCCCTTTTTGTTATTCTTCTCTTCCTTTTTTTAAAAAAATTATTTTTAAGTAGGCTGCAATTTCCTAAGTCAGGTTATAAGTACAATGCGTCTCAACCACTGTCATCCCTTCCATCATTTAGCACAGACTGAAGTTAGGGGAAACAGAGAAGAAAGAGAAATCGTTCCTGGCCCCATGAGGAAGCGGGGGTGAAAGGGAGGGTGCTCGGTCATTTTTTAAGTCTGTACTTTCCCTAGTCAGGTGGACCACAATCCTCCTTCCTCACCCAGCTTTTTTTAATCGGCTGAGACAGGGTCTCAAAAGCTTTTTGAACAACAGGCTGGCCTCAAACTGCCATCTTCTCCATCTCTGACTCATGAGCAGCTAGGATTACAGGTGAGAGCCGCCCACCCTGGTCTCTTGGTTCTGTAACGCGTCCTCATCCATGGCCAGAGGCAGGCTCAGGCAGTAATGAAGCTGCCTGTCTTCATGCCAACCTCCCCTCACCCCGTGTTCCAAAGCCAGCCCTCCTCTGGAACTCACTGTCCCAACTTGGAATGGGGAATACAGGCATCTTATTTTCTTTGCAGTTGTCTTAAAAAAGAGATTTCTTAAAACAATTGTCACCTGGAATGTGACCAAAGCACCACCAGCGTGACAATCAGATGAAGAGGGCCACTAAGAGCAGCGAGGTACTGGACGTCATAGCACACCTCAGGCGGGGGCCCAGCCAGCTCCACTCCCTGATTGGGGGGGGGGGGGGCGGCGGGGGGAGGACGGGCTGGCGGAAGTGTGCCAAGCAGGGGAAGGGGGTAGCGGATTCCGGGGGTGGGGGGTACCTGCACAGCCCATCTCCAGTGTACCCCTCTTGCTGTTCAGTCACTGCATGGCCAACTTAAGAGGTTCTTTCCAAAAGACAAGACTGTGCTGGAGTTTTAGCGTCTGGACTGTTGGCTGCTCTAACCGCCAGTCACACTTTAAGCGCCTCTGCCACGCAGGCGCGAGTATGTCTGCAAGTTCCTTTCCACTCAGAGGACGGAGCTTCTCGACGACCGACAGGGAGGTTTGGACCGCTTTCCATCATCTGTACAAGACGACCCAGTTCCAAAGACCACACGTACACCTCCAAATTATAACTCCCGGTAGCGAGAACAAACCGAAGCGGCCCTGGCGAGTTCAACGAGGGAGCGATGCCCACTTTCCCAGCCTCCCTAACGCCTCCCTCGCTGCCCCAGACCTGGGGGCACAGCTGTGTGGCCTGTGTGGTCACCAGGCGGGCCGTCATTACTGGGTAGCGCAGGGAAAATAACCTCTGAGCACATCACTCCTAAAGAGGACGCAGCCCTCTGCGCGCCCTCCACACAGGCAGAGGGCAGCTGCCGGCCGCTGCTGCAGTGGGGGCTGGGGCTGCCTGGTCGCTCTGGCAACGCGGCCGCCTTGAGGAAGCTGTCCCGCGTGTGCTTCAACAGCCGAGGCTACGAGAGTGTTGCACAGGCCGTGGAAATCCCTTTTATCCTCAGAGACGGGGTTTCGCTGTGCAGCCCAGCCTGGCTGGCCTTCAAGTGCCTGGGGACACTGGTACCTCAGCCTGCAGGGTGGCTGGGGTTACAGGCACACTCCACTGCGCCTGACTCTGGAAGCCCGTGTTTTACAAACAAGGATCACATATTTACAAATAAATGTGTGTGCTCCTGAAGCATTCCTGGCCCACTATTCGTGACAAAAAAGGAAATACTGCTTTCCTGAAGTGCAACAAGTAACAACAGAGAAATTCTACAGCGAACAATTATTGAAATGGTCTTGTTGATACCTAAGAAAATAATAATGTACAAAGTCAGAGAGGGCAATGTTTTATCATCTGTGGACAGCCCTCACTCACAAGGACCACAACTTCCCAGTGTTCATTGGCGAAGTCTCCCACTGGAGACCCCTTCAGTGTGATGAGACCCCACGGAACTTCGGGAAAGCAGAACGTGGGCTGGAGTCCACCACCTCCACCGGCCTCACCTCTGCTTCTCAGAGTCCTCGGGAAAGCACAACGAGGGCTGGAGTCCACCTCCTCAGCGGACCACACCTCTGCTTCTTAGGGTCCTCAGTTCCTGCCTTGCCAACCCCTGAACAAATACACGCTCACAATTCCAGACACAATCACATGGCTCTCTGAACTAAGTAATGGTCTCACACGTGTCGGTGTGAAGGACTGACATGAACATCGCCAACAGCTAAAAGTAACGAGCAGACCTGGGGCACACCACGTATTGTGTGACAAGTGCGAAGATTCAGCCCTCATTCACCATCACATGACGAATGACAAGAGAAATTGTAATTTTCAAATACAGCCCTACTGCAATTTACTAACACAGTAAAAGCCAAAGTGAGGAATTAATTTGACATACCATCAGTAACTCTGCTGACACTTTCATTGGGATTCTCCAAGCATCTGAAGAGAGAAACACGTTATTTTTCATGGTGACTCACTATTGACACGAAGACCCTTTTTCTGAAGCTGGGAACCCTGGACGTGGGTGCTGGGGTCACAAAGCTGAGAAGGGGCAAATGTAAGTACAACTCCCAAGTTGAGGAAACCTTTCAAAATGAAGCAGGGAAGGAACAAGACATGGCTCTATGCGTCCACCACTGACTACAGGCCTGCAAGGCGAGTGCAGGGTGGTTGGGTGTGTCTAGTAGACGGTCCTGTCTCTAGCACACCGCTTATGAAGAAAGGTCACCAACAGGAAGGACCACACTACACAGGACGGGGCTGGCCAGAGAGGATGGCACGTTGGTGCTGTGGGAAGAGCAGATCTAGGCCAAACACTCAGAGTAGATGCCCTGCAAGGACCAGTCCCTCTGGAATGGCTTCCGAGCTAAGGGCAGACCAGCCAGAGTATTGCAGGGATGCAAAGCAAGGTTCAAGAAGAGGAAGAACTTTCTCATGATTACAGTCACCCAAAATTCGGACTGGCCTTCCTTAAGGTAACACCAAATCACATTTGAATGACCTTTCTTGAATGCGTTCCTTTCTGTAAATGCAGAATTAAACTATATCCTACGCATGATGGGGAAGTCCCTCTGGAGGAGCTGGGTAAATGGGAGGCCTAGCCATCTGTGGGCCTAGCAGTGTGCTGTCAGAGCAGTGAATGTTCTAGTCCGGACATTCTGAGAGCTACCTGGTACAAGGCAAGACTAAAAAGAACGCTTAGTGCTCACTGCAAGCTCAAACCTCAAACCAACAAAAATCCTTGTCAAGCTGAGCATCAGCGGCTCACGCCTTGAATCCTAGCTACTCAAGAGGCTGAGATCTGAGGATCATGGTTCAAAAAGCCAGTCAGGTAGGAATGTCCATGATTTGTATCTCCAATTAACCACCAAAAAGCTGAAGTGGAGCTGTGGCTCAAGCGGTAGAATGTCAACCATGAGTGAAAAGGAAAAGGAACAGCACTCAGGCCCTTAGTTCAAGCCCCAGTACTGACACGCATACACGCATACGCATGCGCGCGCGCGCACACACACACACACACACACACACACACTCTCTCTCTCTCTCTCCTGGGCAGAGAAGGTAAAGGAAATGGGAACTAGGTAAAAACCCGTCATCAAGCCTGGAGTAAACAAGGGAAGCCTCACTCACCCAGAAGACTGAGCACCAGGTGCTGAGTGGGCGCGAAGGGGTCCTGCAGGTTGAAGGTCGTGTACCGGCTGCACTGGACCTGCCTCAGAGCTTCCAGGTTCCCCAGCAGGATGTCTCCCAGCCACTGGGCGTTCACACAAGGGATCCTCCACTCTTTGGCTTTTTCATACTTTAAACCACTTGGTCTTTTTTGGGAGGAGAGACCACAGAGATTAGACATTAGTGCTACACACACGCTGAAGCCACATTTACTTTCAACATGAGCCAATTGAAAACATTCTTGGGAGAGAAGCAACAGGCTTGTCT
Source organism: Dipodomys spectabilis (assembly GCF_019054845.1). Taxonomy (NCBI): domain Eukaryota; kingdom Metazoa; phylum Chordata; class Mammalia; order Rodentia; family Heteromyidae; genus Dipodomys; species Dipodomys spectabilis. The sequence continues at coordinate 11,508,466 of NW_024870711.1, forward strand.
TAGAGGGGTGCTGAGAGACCTGGCTGTGGCTAAGGGTATTTCAGAGCTCAGCTAGGCTCATGGGACTACCTGCCAGTCTCCCTTTCACCTCATTCCCATTACCTAAACTTGAGTTCCAACTCACTAATTGTTTACTTCACAGGTATCTGTGCTTAGTGTCTCCATGACCAGAAGAGCCACTCTTTCATTACGCTCTGATTTCTATGCAAAAGAGGGCCCAGGGAGACTGTTCCCAAGTATGAAAACACAGCAGTGAAACCTGTTCAAATTGCTTTAGGAAGGGGAGGAAGAGGGACAGAGGCCCTGAGATGGTTGCAGTACATTCTATATACATGTGTAAAGATGAGTACAATTCCCTTAGCGTAAGTAGTAAGAATACATTAGTTAAATGGGAAAAAAAGAAACAGAATCACTGAAATAGTCCCTCTCCTGTGTGTTGATTTAAAATGAAAACTGGTTTCAAAGCGTGCTTACTCTTTACAGATGAGGACGGTGTTGCTCCGGCACAGATACCCTGTGTATTTGGCACCAGCCAAATATGCCATCAACTTCAAGTCATCTCTGTCATTATCAACAAACCCAGTCACAGAGATGATCTATGGGGAAAGAAGAGGAACTCATTAAGAAAAATCACTTCCTCTCTCCTCCTTCTTCCAACACACCCACACCCACACCCCTGTGCAGTATGCACCCATGTGTGTATTTCTACTATTCCTTTCACATCATGACACATACTTGGCAATATCATTTCCATGAATGTCAAAAGGAGAATTTTACAATAGTTAAATGTTGTACACAGAGCTCTTGATGGGGGAAGGAAAAAGAATAAACATGGGCTGCCAAATGCAAAGCACTGCTGAAACAAAGTGTAATGGCACCATCCACATTTTAAGATCTTTTTTTGTTCCTTCATTTTCCTTTGTGATCATTTACATGGGAGAGTGTACTAGTATTGACCACATTCTGCCCAACAGAGGCTGCTTTTAGGGTTTGAAAGACTTTTGGGGAATCCCCATTCTGGGGAATCAGAGGAACTAACACATGGACTGTGCCAGTGCTTCTACACCAGGACCCCACACACAGAAACCAGAGGCAGTCAGCCATGATATGACTGCTTCCCACAGAAGCAGGACTGAAAACAAACAAGGGGCCCGCCTCACATGCTGAGCGCATGGCTTCCCCCCTGGCGGGAAGGCCACGGGAAAGTGGAGGGCCCGATGGGGCGGCACCATCTTCTTCTTCTTCAGGACGGTATTTAGCCAGTGCGCAGTGATGCACCTCTTCCTCTCACGTATTGCCTACCAAACACAAAACCATAAGTTTGCTGCAGGTTGTGTAACCACAAGGCCACATTTTTAGTGACCTCCCATCAGGGGAAAGAATTTCATGACACAGCACAGCACGTAACATATGGCACATAAAGTAGCAATGACAATGTAGCTGTTCACTCTAAAGATCTGAAAATGTTATTATCTATCTACGAGTGAGAACCTCCCCCTATGGAGGGATCATGCCTGGGCTCATCAAAATTAAAAATTTCCTTTAGCAACATACCACAATGTATAAAGACATAAACACCTAAAACTAACCACAGAAGAAAGCTCATGTTTCTACATTTCAACTACAAAGTAGGGCCAGTGAGTGTCCCTCTTTAGCGAAGGGTTCTTAAGGGCTGCCCATTACATTCACACGGTGCATCTGCAGACTTTCAGGAAGAGGAAGCCTGAAGCTGCAGGGCAAAGCGGTAGAGCTGGGGAGAAGTCTGTGCTCAGGGGTGCAGCCCGTCCAGCCCCTGCCTGCAGTGCACCACAACGCTACAGAATTCCTCTCGTCAGTGTTGCTTTGTGGGGACTGGGAGTTAACTCTTAGTGCCTGGTTTACCTGGAATTTCCTTTTCTATCTCTACTGTTCAAAGACAAGTATGCACAAAAGTATCTAGCCAACAAAACCATACAAAAGTTAACAAGGATGCAGGTACTAGTAGCTCAAGCTACTCAGGAGGTTGAGATCTGAGGATGGTGGTTCAAAGCCAGCCTACTCAAGTGGCAGAGTGTTAGCCTTGAACAACCAATGTCAGGAACTGCACCCAGCCCTGAGCTCAAACCCCAGGACCAGCACAAGTTAAATAAATAAGGAACTTCATTATTTTTTAAAGTCCAAAAAGTTTTAAGAATGTAAGGCTGAAACAACAATGACCACTTACTCCAAGTCCCAGGCAAGTACTTTCCTTACCTGTGCGTACAGACTACTGACTTGGCTCTCACAGAGAAGATGGGTGCATCGGCTTGTGAACGTGGGATCCACAGTACCGCCGTGTGCCTGGATGATCTACACCAAAGGTCAGAACTGTCATCAATTTCAGCTATCCAGAATACAGAAGAATGGCAACTTCAAATAAGACTTACTAAAAGAACTTATCGCTTTCCCACACAGCCCGTTTCCAGCAAGAAAACCAAAATGTTCTCCTAAACCTGCATCTTCTCCTTCCTGTACTGCTGACATTCTGAACAAGCAACTTCTGTATGGCATAGTGGCCAGGGTGCCCCGCACCCCTAGAGACAGGAGCAATGCCTCTGGGTGCTACCAATGCCCCACGGGGGCAGACTCACTCCTTTGAAAACCACTGCTCAGCTGGGCACTGGTAGGTCTCGTTTACAATCTTAGCTCCTCAGGAAGCTGAGACCATGGATCTAGGTTTGGATCCAGCCCACAGACAAATCCATGAGACTGCAATCTCTACCCAGCAAAAAGCCCCCACTGGAAGCATGGCTCCAGCGATGGAGTGCCAGCAAAGAAGATGAAGCATAAAACCTTGAGTTCAAATCCCAGTACTGGTGCTTACACACGTGTATGTGCACACACACATGCACATGCACACAACACACCACCATACCACCAAACAAATCAGAATTACACGAATAAATAGCAAAACTTTACGTGCAAACACTTCAGCTGGAAATGAAGAATGTAGTTGCCAGGCATTAAGCACAAATTAAAATTCAATTCAAACTCCTACACACCAGGAAGGGATTTCACAGGATGTCAGAGCACAGGCCAAAACCCCAAAGCAATCCTGCTCTGCTTTACATACTTTGTCAGAAGTGTCTCTTTTCCTGTAACTACTTACAGATCAGCTGGATGAGGCTGGGACAAGGCCAGCACTCCAGACCCACATGTGCCTGCTCTGTCCCTGTTTTCTTTCCACTGGCCAAGCACTGGTGGCGGCTCCTTCAACTCCTGCTTCTCATGGTTGCACATTCACCTTGCTGCCATGTCCAGGGGCCCGTAGAAGAAAATTTGCCCACCAGATACACATGTCTGAACATATCTGTATTCCTGGCATCTGACTGGCAGCTGTGTCAGGCCGGTGGAAATCACTGCCCTCAGCTTCTGCCCCAGTCTCCCAGCACTGCACTGTGCTGCCCCACTGTCTTCTACCACTGCACGCTGTGCTGCCCCACATTGTCTCCCACTACTGCACACTGTGCTGCCCCACTGTCTCCCACCACTGCACGCTGTGCTGCCCCACATTGTCTCCCACTACTGCACGCTGTGCTGCCCCACTGTCTTCTACCACTGCATGCTGTGCTGCCCCACTGTCCACCACTGCACACTGTGCTGCCCCACTGTCTCCCAGCACTGCACGCTGTGCTGCCCCACTGTCCAGCACTGCACACTGTGCTGCCCCACTGTCCAGCACTGCACACTGTGCTGCCCCACTGTCTCCCAGCACTGCACACTGTGCTGCCCCACTGTCCAGCACTGCACACTGTGCTGCCCCACTGTCTCCCACAACTGCACACTGTGCTGCCCTAGTGTCGTCCAGCACTGCACACTGTGCTGCCCCACTGTCTCCCAGCACTGCACACTGTGCTGCCCTAGTGTCGTCCACCACTGCACACTGTGCTGCCCCACTGTCTCCCAGCACTGCACACTGTGCTGCCCCACTGTCGTCCACCACTGCACACTGTGCTGCTCTAGTGTTGTCCAGCACTGCACACATGCTAGACAGCCTGCCTCATCCTGACCTTGTCCAAATTTGCTCCTGTATTTTAGTTTTAGACTTTTTTTGTTTGTTTTTTGGGTCCGGTCGTGGGGCCTGAACTCTGGGCCTGGGCGCTGTCCCGCAGCAATTCAGCTCAAGGCTAGCGCTCTACCACTTGAGCCACAGCACCACTTCCGGCTTTTTTTCTTTTTGCTTATGTGGTGCTGAGGAATCAAACCCAGGGCCTCATGCATGCAAGGGAAGCATTCTACCACTGAACCACCTTCCCAGCCCCTTTTTAGAAAGATTTCTAAATATCACCTTCTTAGCCAAAGACATACAGTAGAAGAAGCACAGCCTCTTCAACTACTGGTGCTGGGAAAACTAGGAGGCCACATGCAGAAAACTAAAAGTGGAGCCCAGCCTGTCACCATGCACCAACATCAATTCAAAATGGATTAAAGACCTTAACAGCTACCTGAATCTCTGAAACTACTGCAGGACAGAGTAGGAGAGACACTTGAACTTATGGCACAGACAGGAACTTCCTGAACAGAGTCCCAGAATCACAACAAATTGGATAGGGACTCGACAAATGGGACTACCTTAAAATAAAAAGTTTCTGCACAGCTAAAGCGATAGCAACCAAACTAGAAAGACAACCAACTAATTGGGAATAAATATTTACCAGCAATAAATCAGACAAGGGATTAAAATCCAGTATATACAGGGAACTCAAGAAACTAATCCCTCCCAAACCTAACAAACCAATTACTAAATGGACAAGAGAACTAAAGAGAGACTTCTCAGAAGAAGAGATAAAAATGGCAAAGAAACACATGAGGAAATGTTCACCATTCCTGGTTGTGAAGGAAATGCAAATAAAGACAATCCTGAGATACCACCTTACCCCAGTCAGAATGGCCCACATCCTAAAGTCAGCCAACAACAAATGCTAGAGGGGATGCAAAGAAAGAGGAACCCTATTACACTGCTGGTGGGAATGTACACTTATACAACCACTTTGGAAAGCAGTCTGGAGGGTCCTCAGAAAGCTAAATATTGACCTCCCTTATGACCCAGTCATACCACTTCTAGGCATTTATCATGAACAACAGGAACCAGTATACAAGAACACATGCACCTCCATGTTTATTGCAGCACTGTTCACAATAGCCAGGATATGGAAACAACCCAGATGTCCCACCACAGATGAATGGATCCAAAAATTGTCGTATCTATACACAATGGAATATTATGCAGCCATTAGAAAGGACAAAATAATGGCATTTGCAGGGAAATGGATGGAGCTACAAGAAATCATGTTGAGCGAGGTAAGCCAAGAGCAAAGAGACAAACGGTACATGGTCTCCCTGATAAGTGGATGTTAAATCCAAAATGTTAGGTGATACAACACAATTAACAGGACTTAAGAAACAAAGGACTTCCACTCATCTGGTGGAATCACTACTAAATAACCCCATGCTGCTGATCACATGTATGGTGTATATGTGTACACTGGAGGGAAACCAGGAGGATGACACAGAATTAGAGGGAATCAGGGAAAAACATATAGCAGCGGGACCCATCAGCTGCACTGGACATTGACCAAAATGAACTAAGCAACTCAATGGCAGCGATGGAAGGGAGGGAACCGTGGGAAAGAGGGAACAGCTGATACTATGCAAAACAAAAGAAATGTACATATCACCCAATGTGGAAGAAATAACTGTATTGCAAAGCTCATAGAACTCATAAATGTTACAGACCACGATAGACAATTTGCCTTATGGAAGTTAGAATGTTTGTGACTTTAAGCATCACTATCCTACAATACTGTGAAATTTGGGAAATTATGTAACCACTTAATCACAATAAAGAATTTGAATATAAATAAATAAATCTCACCTTCTAAAATTTCCACCTCTTTTTAAATTTCTGCTGAAACAATTCTTGGAAAAGCTTCCTATCCCTGCCCTGTCCTGGTGAAGTCATTCCTTGTCTGGCCAGCTGATCAACCTGCTGATCTCCCTCGAAGTCAACAATTTGCCCTGCAACGTGCACATCAGGCCCTTTACTCACCCCCTGCTCTATAAAGGTTGGGAAGTGGAAAACTAAATGCCAGAATTAAAAGACACGACCAACCTCTCCATCTCATGGGCTATCCCAGCCAAGCTTGTGGACTTTCCATCCATCCCTGCAGGGACCCAACCTCCTGTCTCTCTCAGGGACTTTCACCCATCCCCGCGCTTCCTAGCCTTTTCCCCAGGACCTCTGCCTTCTCAGGCTGCCTGAGCTATACCACCTCCCCCAGTCCTTACTCTTATCCTGCGAGGCTCAGTCTGGGAACAACCTCATCCAAACTCAACACCTGCCCACACTGGCTCCCCGTAAGGCTTCATGTTACTTCTAACCCACACCACCAGCCGGCCTGTACTTTCCTGGCTCTATCCATTCGTATAATCTGTTTATCCAACAATCCCCAGTCATGCAGTATGCTAACATAGATCAGATTTAAACATCAGGAATGTTTACAGTAAAGTACATTCAGGACATGTTTAGGCCTACTTAAACCTGGCTAATGAGCACACACACACGTGTGCACATGCACACACGTACACAAACACTCAGTTTTGATTTGGAGCATGGTAAGTACAGGCCACCATGAGAAATACTGAATAAAAAGTGGACTACCAGCTGGGTGACAATGGTTCATGCCTGTAATCCTTACTTGGGAGGCTGAGATATTAACAATCATGGTCCAAGCCAGCCTGGGCGGGCAAAGTCCATGAGACTCTTATCTCCAATTAACCACCAAAAAACACTAGTGGAGCTGTGGCCAAGTGGTACAGGGCTAGCCTTGAATGAGAAAGCAAAGGGGACAGTGCCCAGGCTCTGAGTTCAAGCCTCAATATTGGCACACAAGTATATACATGTACAGACACACACATGTACACACAAACTGGACTATCATCCCACAATTAGACCAGAAACCTTGAGATCCCTTCCTAGACTAGACACTCTAGAATTCTCTAACACTTGTCTTTGGAGAAACAGCATACTTAGGAGACACACTAACTGATGGTCAGGGTCCAAGGTCACCAAATATCTGACCTTGTACCACCCTGCTAATTACAGACAAATGTCTCAAGAATGGTAAAGACCTTTGCCTACCAAGTTACAAAAACAAAACCCAGAAAAAGTGACCTTCCCAGTTCCAGACACCAAGTGGTGTCTCAGTAAACAGGGCCAACTATATGAACAGCCAGTCTAAGAAAGCTGACAGCAAAACTACTCACACGTCTCAGTGAACATGGCCAACTATATGGACAGCCAGTCTAGGAAGGCTAACAACAAAAGCACCCAGAGGCGTCTCGGTGAACATGTGGATACCAGTCTACGCTTAGGGGCTCATCACACACAAGTTCCCTTCTTCCCAGCATGCTCACCCTTTTCCATGTGGCCAGCAGCTGCTTATCTGACATCTGCTCTGGATAATCAGCAATAGCAAACACACATCCAAGTAAGAAGCCTTCTTCTGGAACTATAAAAGAATTATACAGAAAAAACAAAACAAAACTCTATGAGTATGTACACAGAGTCTATTTTCTCAGTTCAGTGTGGGTTTATTTAATCCGTCTTTTTTTATACAGATACCAAGGCTTGAAATCAGTGCCTTGAACTCAAGCTCCGCTTTTGAATGACTAGAGAGCCCTTACCACTTGAGCCATGAATCCAGTATAGCTTTTTGCTGGTTATTTGAAGATAACAATCTCATGAAATTTTCTGCCTGGATTGGCTTTGAGCTGCAATCCTTGGATCTCAGCCTCCTGAGTAGCTAGGATTACAGGTGTGAGCCACCAGTGCCCAGTAGTTCATTATTCTCAACCATGAGGTAATGTAAATACATCAATAATCTAAGTACATTTGGAAAAGTGCTACAAATATACCAATTCCTATATAAAAGAAACTATATAAAAGGACCATTACAAAATAAAAGCAAAACCTATGCCTGACCACTACATCCTCTTAGTCTTTGGTGCAGCCTAAATATTCTATTACACACCAACATTCACTTCCATAAATGATGTCCCAGCCAGGCCCCAATGTCTCTCACCTGTTATCCTAGCTACTCAGGAGGCTGAGATCTGAGGATCACAGTTCAAAGCCAGCCCAGGCAGGAAAAGTGTGACTCTTACCTCCAATTAACACCAAAAAAAAGGAACTAGGATTGTGGCTTAGTGGCAAAGTACTTGACTAGCATTCATGAAGTCCTGGGTTCAACTCCTTGGTACCACATTAACAGAAAAGGCCAGTAGTGGTGCTATGGCTCAAGTGGTAGAGTGCTAGCCTTGAACAAAAGAAGCTCAGGGACAGTGCCCAGGCCCTGAATTCAAGCCCCAGGACTGGCAAAATCAAAAACACCACCAAAAAAGTCCAAAGTGGAGCTGTGGCTTGAGTGGTAGAGCGCTAGCCTCAAGAGAAAAGTACAGACGGTAAGTTCAAACCCCAGAACCAGCACAAAAATGAATGAATGAATGAATGAATGAAATAAAAGATGTCCCAAAATATGAAAGAAGTCATAGTTTAGCCAGTGAAGAGGCTGAGATCAGGAGGACCGTGGTTCAAGGCTAGGCAAAGAGTCTGCAAGCTTCCTTCTTAACCAAAAGCTGGGCACAGTAGCATATGTATGCCTGTCATTCCAACTATGGTAGTTAGTTTAAAATAGGATTGTGGGCCAGGCGCATACTGGGCAAAAGTTAACACTACCTCAAAAATATCCACTGCAAAAATGGACTGGAGGCATGACTCAGTAGAAGATCTCCTGCCTCGCAAGCCTGGGGCCACTTCAAACTCCAGTACCACAAAACAACCAAGTGCAGTTATCCCACTATCCACCAACTACTGCTCGTGAGATTTCGGATTCACTTTTTCATGAATTCTCAGCCTCCATTTTGTACTCATCAGTAGGTGGGAATCCTTACGTACTCCCTCAAAGGACTTCTGCAAGTACGCAACTGGGAGAGAAGGAAAGAATATCCACTACTAACGCTCCACAGTCGGGTCGTGTCCAAACAGCTGCTGCGGCGGCGGTGGCTGCGGCGGTGGTGGCGGTGGCGGCTGCTGGGGTGGGACCTGGTGCGGCAGTGCCTGAGGCGGCTGGCTCAAGTGTTGTGCTGCTGCTTGGTTCTGCATGTGCTGTTGCTGCTGCTGGTGGTGCAGGCGCTGGAGCTGCTGCTGCTGCTGCTGCATGTGCTGCTGCTGAAGCAGGCTGTGCTGCAGCTGGTGCAGCTGCAGGGCCTGCTGAGGCTGGAAGGGCTGCGCATGCTGTGGCGGGCGGTGCAGCGGCTGCTGAGGGAACGGCAGCTGCTGCTGGGGAAACTGATGCTGATGGACCTGCGGCGGGGGCGGCTGCGGGAATGGGTGTGCCGGGGGGTGAGGGTAGGGCTGCTGGGACATCTGCGGTGGCGGCGGCTGCGGAAACGGCATCATCTGCTGCGGCTGGAGGTGTAGGACCTGGGGCGGCGGCGGCTGATGGTGCTGCTGGAGCACGGGGGCTTCTGCAGCCCCTTTCACCTGGCCAAACAGCACCGCGCTGGCATTGGCATGTCCCTGTTGGCTGTGATTCACCTGGTGGTCTAGATTTTTTGTGGGTGCTGAAAGGGACTGTAAGATCTAGAAAAAAAAAGTGAGGCCACACTGTCATTGACAGATCCAGAAAAGTAACTAAAACTGTCTCTCATTGTAGAGGCTACCTGGACATTTTACCCAGTTAATAGTCTAGTAAATAGGAGCATTAAATGACTGGAAACTTCAAAAACACGATTGCATCTTTCTTGCATATTTACTATGTATCACCAACACCAACAAAGCAAATAAAGTAATTCTCTACTGACAAAACCAAAATCTGAAAGTGAACTATTCGCACTCCTGACAGACAGACAGTGAGACCAGGCTGGCAGCTTCCGCCAGGGTTCTGGGAAGAGTGTGATCCCTTCACGCTGCCATCTCTCCCTCACCTCCACAGCCTGCTCTGGACCTGCTCTCGACTGACAGATGTTTAGGCCTCTGGGAGGCAGATGCAGCTTGACCCCAACTTTCTTCCCACACCTGCTGTCTTCCACTTCCTCCTGCCTGTGGCCCAGCGCCCAATACAGCAAGGCCCCCATGGACAAGATCAATGAAAGCAGGCCACGCAGATGGAAGCAGGAAGTCAAGCTTCACGCCAGGAGTGGCTCCATCCAACCACAGCTCAGCCCAGCCAGGCCACCTCTTCCCTCACAGCACCTGCTCTGTGCATCCACATACCGTGCTGGTGACGTACCAATGTTCAAGCCCTCACCGCAGGGGTGCCTGCTCCCCCCTCCTCAGACATGATACAGTGTGGGTACAACGTCACCTTCCAGTGCCCAGCCCTGGTGGGGTGCGAGCCCAGGGTCTGTCTAGACTTTGAGGTTGGGGAGATGTCAGCAGACGCCATTAGCAATGACTTTCCCTGTGCCTCCACACACGACAAACACGGCACAAGATGGAACACCCTCCAACCACCAGAGTCTGAGCCCCACTTCTTGCGGCTGTCCTCTTTTCTGTACTTCAGAGGGTGGTTTCTTCTCTGCTAAGGCACACCTGACCAGTGATGGGAGGAGAGCTCCGCTCCCTCTCCACCCAAGCAGCATGGGTGCCCGCGGGCCACATGTGGAGACCTGCTGGCACACACGGCCTAGCGGTGAGCCTCACCCAGCCTGGGCTCCCCCGTGCTGTCCCCGGGACAGAGAAGGGAGCCAGGGCAGGCAGGAGTTTGAGTCCCGTGACTATTTCCATTTTGAACACTTTTCCACCCTCTGACATTCACACTGCCTGCCGCGATGAACAGGCCAGACACACCACTCCCCGCGCACCACTCACCCCAGTCCAGGTGGGCTCCCCTCACACAGCGGGTGGAGCCAGTCCAGGGCCCAGAGGACCCCGGGAGGCCCAGGCAGCCTCCGCACACAGGACACTGTGGAGAGTGGGGACGAGGGAGGTCAGGTGTGACAGGAGGCAACCCACAGCTGCTTGTCTTGAGTTTTAGGTGCAGGGGCTAAAAAGGGTCCCTGGAAGATTTATCTCGCCTGCTCCAGGAGAAAAAAGATGGCGGTATAGGATGCGCCCGGGCCAAGACTGAAGATGGGCACTGGCCCGGGACCCTGAGCACCTGGCAGCCAGCCATGGAGATGTCTGTCACCACGCCGGCTGCACCACTCACTTCCCTTTCCAACCTTCTGCTCTGCCTTTGACTGAAAACACGTTTCATTCTGAGGAACAGAAGAAAAGTAAAAATTCTACTTACTTAGTCAAGTAACTTGTGCCTTACCACAACCAGCAATTCTAGAAGTCAGCTTTGAATTTTCCCCTTATAACTGTCACGATTCTCCTTCTAACGTCTGAGCTACTGCATTCGACATATTGAGCATGGGGCAGGCACCTGATACCTGACCAGACCTGCAATTTCAGCAGGAGGCTGACTGGTCGCTGTGCCTGCCACCACAATTCCACGTCAAACTAAATCTGGCTCAGATATCTAACATTTCAAAAACTCCTTTTCCCATTCGGGTGTGCTGACATGCACCTGTAATCCCAGTACCGAGGTGGGTGAGGCGGGAAGACAATAGAGTTCCGGCCAGCCTGAGCTACAACGTGTCAATGTACCTCAGAAAAACAAGGAGGCCCGAATTTTACAAAGTTCTTCCCATTTAGCAGTAAAATGTCCTTGTACTCTTACTTGCTGGAATGCTCTCTGGGAGGAGAGTTACCCGCTCCTCCTTGGATCCTGGAGGAGGCAGTCAAATGCGGGGCCAGAGATGTCCCAACTCCCCGCTCATCACTGACTTCCACTGTAACCAAGATCAGCCGATTGCTACGGGGGACCCGCCGGCGGAGAAGTGTGCAGTAACCAGGCAGCACGGTCCGCTGCCTCGGCAGCACGGAGCAGGACTGCCTGCTGTGCCTAACCTCCACCAGGAATAGGGAGTCCTGCTTCTCCAGCCATTTTTATACTTCTCTCAGCTGGCTCCGTGTCACTCTGGGAGCTCATTAGGCCCTATTTCCAGCTGCTTGGGACAAGCCTCCTGGGTGGCCCAGGCAGGTCTTTGGCCAAAACCACCTCCCCAAAGGTGGGCCCTCCCAAGTTCCTAGGTCAGAATTTTTTTTTTTTTTTTTGGGGGGGGGTCCGGTCGTGGGGCCTGAACTCTGGGCCTGGGCGCTGTCCCTCAGCTCTTCAGCTCAAGGCTAGCGCTCTACCACTTGAGCCACAGCACCACTTCTGGCTTTTTTCTTTTTGCTTATGTGGTGCTGAGGAATCGAACCCAAGGCCTAATGCATGCGAGGCAAGCGCTCTACCATTGAGCCACCTTCCCAGCCCTCAGAAATGTAAAGAGTCCTCTTCACCTCCAGCTACCACTGTGGGTAAGCAGCACTTCCACTGTCATGTCCTCTAGCTTCCCGATTCCAGCTGGTCCCCCTGCTTCTCTCTAAAGCCCAGCCCAGTACCTCGATGGGTGCCTATGTGTGGACATGCTCTCCGCACCAAGAGGGCTGTCTCCGCCCAGTCCACCATCTCTCCTACTGTAGGGGTGCCAGTGCTCAGACGAAGGACAGCCTGGACGGGCCCTGACAGTCACCTCTGCAGCCACCTCAATTCCATGGCTTTCTCCACCCTATCATGCTCAGGACCCATGTCAGTCACAGACGCAGTGACCCTAGACAGACACACCGACCCAGTCATTTCTAGACAGACACACAGACACAATTACCTCTAGGACAGTCAGGGTCAGTTCCCTCTATGACAATCACACAGACCTGGTCACCTCTAAGATGGCAATCACAGACTCAGTCACCTCGAGATAGACGCACAGACCCAGTCACTGTAGACAGACACACAGACCCAGTCACTCTAGACAGACACACAGACACAACTACTTCTAGGACAATCACAGAGTCAGTTCCCTCTATGACAATCACACAGATCTGGTCACTTCTAGGATGGCAATCACAGACTCAGTCACCTCTAGATAGACGCACAGACCCAGTCACCTCTACACAGGCACACAGACACAATTACCTCTAGGGCAATCACACAGACTGGTCACCTCCAATCGAGTCATGCAACCACACCTGGGAGAGGACAGGGCGTGGTGAAGTCCACCCCAGAGACCTCATTTCTGAAGACAAAAGCTGCCTGGTCCCAGAGGGCTCTTACCGCTCAGGGCCCCCTCCGCTCGGGGGAAGCCCCAAAGCTAAGGCTTCAAACGGATAGCCCTTCCCCAGCTCGGTCCTCACTGAACCATCCTTTCCCCTGGCTCCCCAGCAAGCTGGGATCCCCCTGCTTCCCTCCCCGCCCCCGCTAGATCCCAGGCCTACTGATCCCACCTCACCCTGACTCAACACGACCACGCTGCGCAGAATACACACGCTGCTCCTGCTCACCACGGCACAGCCAGGCCTGCCCCATCCTCCCAGGCCTCCCGCACCCGCTGACCCCCAGCGGTCTTCCCCCACACCGGGCCTCCCTAACTGCAGCTCCTTCCCCTGGGAACTCTGTCCTCAGACTCCCTGGTGGCCTCCTCACCCTTCAACCCTGACTTCACATCACCTCCACAAGACCCTTCTTGCCATCCTGCTCTCTCCAGAGAGAAGGCGACACATTGAAACAGCCGTCTGGCCTTGCCCACACAGCAGTGTCTTGAGAAACGGGCCTGTAGTGACTTTGCCGCAGTGTGGACATCATAGGTGAGCTATCATCTTGTGGTCCAACACTGGGAGCAGCTCTTCTACCCAGCATTGGACTGTGGATACTTCGTACAAACTTGATGGTAAGGTTCTCATTCAAATAAATAGTGCCTGTAAGTTACTTGGTCTGAAGCAGGAAACACGACAAAGCATCACTGACAGAGCTGTGAAACCCAATGCTTAATTCCAACATTTACGTTTCCTTTGGAGACTTACATGTGCTACGTTTGATGGTCGGTTAATCTGCTGAATGTCAGCACTATTGGTGATATTTCTCAACGTCCGCGCCGCTGGACTCCAGGTAGCTATCATGTCTGATCGCTCAGAAGTTGGGAGGTTCTGTCCAGAGGCCATGAGCCCACGGACATCTGGAGGCAGGAGGTTACCTGGGACAGGCGGGACATTGGCACACAAGTTAATGAGCCCAGACTCCTTTCCCTGAGGCAGCCTGCGCTTTGCCGTGGCAAGCTGTGGGACTTCCGCGGGGGTCCAGTTTAAATTCCGCTCCTGCTTTTCTGGCGAGGAGTCTGAAGAGTCATCAAACATCAATTCCCCTTTGGAGGTCTCGGTGCTGGGCTTGGGAGAAAACTGCCGGTTGCCAGGGGAGCCCTCCCGGGAGCTGGCCAGGCTCGACTTCTCCTCCGTGCTACCCTCGTTCTGAGAGTCCTGCTCCTCGTTTTCGGCCTCTTCCTCTTCCTCTTCTTCCTCTTCCTCCTCCTCATAGATGATCAGACGAGGATGGTAAAACACTTCTTCCTTCCTGGTTTTCTCGGATATGCAGTCCAGGACCCAATCAGGAGTCACAATTTTAATACTTGCTCGTTTCACTGCACAATCATATTTCTCCTGCGAACAAAGCACAAACACACACTCAGAACAAAGCTGTCAGCTTTGTCCTATCTCTTGGAACTAGCATTTCGAGAAGGATAATTGCAGTGCCACTGTTCTGTACAGAGAACACGTGCACTCCTCTGAGTGGAAGCTGAGCCAGCTCAGGGTCATGCTGATTGCAGGCCTGACTGCGCTCCTTCAATGTGTGCCTGGGCTCGAAGTAAACACACTGTCCCCAAGGCCCCAGTGACACCTGTTTACACCTGGACAAGGAAGACAATGACCAGAAAAGACCCGGCAAGATGAAGCAGAATGGCCTCAAGGCCTGCCGGGGTGGAGGGAGGGGGTGCAGTGGCCAGCTCCCCTCACACTCCTCCACGCTTCTAACTTCACTCTGCCATCTGTACACATCTTTCCTATGTAATCATTATAACAATGAAAACCTGGGTCCATTTGAAAAAGAAATGCCGGTTTCCTTAGTGTGCGGTCAGTCACACATCTTACAGGGTAAAACTTCAAATGCGTTGTTGCTGGACTTAATACTTGTGTCTGGCTGGGCACCAGTGGTTCACATATGTAATTCTAGCTACTCAGGAGACTGAGATCTGAGGATCGTGGTTCAAAGCCAGCCCAGGTAGGAAAGTCTGTGAGACTCTTATCTCCAATCAGAAAACCAGAAGTGGCACTGTGGGTCAAGCGGTAGAGCGTTTGCTTTGAGCTAAAGAGCTAAGGGACAGCGCTAGGCCCAGAGTTCAAGCCCCACGTCCGACAAAAAAAAACAAAAACAAAAAAAACTTGTGTCTGAACAGATTGTAGAATACAGAGGAAGGCTCAACCCTCAGCCATCTTAAAGGGATTCAGTATCAACAGCCTAAGCCACAAACACCATCACGAATCAGACACATGACAGCTAATTATAATCTATATAAACTTACAGGCCGCCTGAAGGCTGCTGCTTCAGCCTTCAGGATGTGAGAAGCAGGCTGGAGCAGGAAGTGCCCTCTATAAGCCGCTTTGGGGTAGATGCAGTGTCTGTCCTGATCCAGTGGCAGGCAGACCGCCCACTCTGCCATGGTCAGAAGCCATGGATGGGCACAAATAGCCAGTCAAGTGTTTGGTGCTGTGATCTTGGCTAGAATTACTTAACGTAGTGATACCAAGTGCTTAGCACTGCATTTCATATGTAAGGACCTTGCTTTGCTTGAACACAGCTGGTGAGGACAAGGTACAGATGCTACGCATGAGAAGACAGAAATGACAATGTCTACCTGAAGAGGACTCCACAGAGAACAACCTGATGATGTGGCTGACACCAAATATCCACACAGGAAAATGTCTCGTCTTAGATTCATTGACATTTTTAGGAACTCCCATAAATGAAAGAGTGAATGAGCAGACAATTATTCTATCTTTGTATTACTCAGGGAAGTGGGGCACTCTCTCAGGACAGTATCACTTGGGTTTCTAAGCCATCAGTAAGCTCACAACCCTAGTCTTGTAACGTTCATGGTAATGCTACCAGAACACAGTGACACCCAAATCAGGATCGGACCACCTCCGTCCTTCCCAGTAGCCACGCTGGAACAATCGAAAGCCTGGACTCACTGCATGATGAGCTCACGCCTGTGTTTACTTTACACATGGACATCATGGTTTCACAAAATTATTTAGGAGCTGGGTGCCCAGGGGGCTGGTACCAGGAGCTGGGACCTAAAGATCCCGGTTCATAAGCATGATCCAACAGGACAGCCCAAGAGACTCTAATTAACCAGCAAAAGCAAGCTAGACTAGAGACATGGCAAGTGTCAGAGCAAGTTAGCATAAGAAAAAGTCAAACAAGAGCTCAAGGCCCTGAGATCAAGCCTTGGTACTTGCTTTAAAAATTTATTAAGGCCAGGTACCAGCAGCTCACACCTATAATCTAGCTACTCAGGAGACTGCAATCTCAGGATCGCAGTTCAAAGCCAGCCTAGGCAGGAAAATCCATGAGATTCTTATCCAATTAACCACCAGAAAACCAGAAGTAGCACTGTGGCTCAGGTGGTAAAGTACTCACCTTGAGCTGAAAAGCTGAGGGACAGTGCCCAGCCCCAGAGTTCAAGCCCACGACCAACCAAAAAACATTATTTAGGCATAATAAAATGTGGATAGAAAAGAGAATGTTAATGAAGGGATGAGATGTCTGTGTTTCGGTGTCTTCAGGGACAAAATGCCACGCTACTGCCTAGATGCAATGTGAGCTAGCAGCTGCTTCTAGTCATTTTCAGTACTGGAAAATGTAAATTTTGCTTTTAACAAGTTGTACCATTGCAGAAGACTGCTAAATATTAAATTCATTCTTTGAAACAGGCGAAGTATAATTACCTTTCTTTCCCAGCCTAATGAAGACTACATAAATCATATCTAACAATATTACATTTCCATTACAGACTTGGATAAAAAAAATCTTTATATACATGCATACAGTATGTGGCTTACGGTATCTTTAATACCAATTTTAGCAGGGCACCTATAATCCTAGCTACTGAGAAGGCTAAGATTTGAAGATCACAGTTTGAAGCCAGCCCAGGGAGACTCATCTCCAATTAACCACCAAAAAGTTGTGGCTCAAATAGTAGGGCACTAGCCTTGAGCAAAAAAGCTCAGAGACAGCGTCTAGGCCCTGAGTCCATATCCTACAACTAGCAAGCCCCACACATCCCCCCTAGAAAATCGTGAAATTGCTGGGCATGGCCCAGTGGAAGAGCGCACGCTGAGCCCATACCAGGCTCTGGATTCTATCTAATCTTAGCACTCTGAACAATGGCAAGAGTCTAAAAGTATATATTTTTTTCAATTTCATTCAGAAATAATAATCAACTCATAAAGTTCTTAAAAGAACTTTAAACAAACTGTAAAAAATGGAATTTTTCCCATTATAATAACTTGTATTAATAAGTATTTGGCTCATCATTCAATTTATGATCATCTCACATCTTTTGTGAAATGAAACTGGATATAAATAATATAACACAATTCAACCAGCTTTTATAATCAGGGTCTAGCATTTAAAAGGACAAAAAACACCCATCCAACAACTATATGCACCAGCATGTAAGGACACTGTGTGAGGCTTACCCCCTTCGGCTCAGGAACAATCAAGTGGGTGCACTTCTTATTGAGGCTCAGCTGACAGCAGCCGCCGTGGAACGTGAGCAAAGCCCACAGGGCACTCCTGTCCTCAGATGACACCTGACACAGGGGACAAGTAAGGGTTACCATCCATTCAGTCTACATTTACTACAATCTAATGGTGTAACCATCTCTCTCATTAAGTCTGCAGCTATTACACTCTAATGATATAACCATTTCTCTCTCATTAAATCTAGTGAGTACAATCCAGTGATGTAACCGTTTCTCTCTCATTAAATCAAATTAACCTAAGAATATTGGGGGGAGGGGACACAAGAAGCCAATAGCTCTGTTTCTAGCACAACACTTTCATAGCCATAAATCATCTTCTGCCATGTCACCAAATAAATTACAAATATTTACGTATGGAGAGTGAATGACAATTATTTCTGACTATAACAAAATAGGAAATTTTTAAAAGGCATAAGCAGTATATCATTTTAGTTTCTACATTTCAGAAATGTCTAAATACAAAGCAACATTAAGACCACATTTACCAAAAACTCCTTAAAACAAATAGATAATGAATACAAACTATGACCTGGTTAAAATGAATACAGTGGTTTGAACATTCAGGGAAACATACACCACTGAACACCAAAGAAACAAGATCCACGTAAAAGGAACTTTTTTTTTTTTGGGGGGGGGGGGAAGGGGGGTCCGGTCGTGAAGCCTGAACTCTGGGCCTGGGCGCTGTCCCTCAGCTCTTCAGCTCAAGGCTAGCACTCTACCACTTGAGCCACAGAGCCACTTCCGGGTTTTTTCTTTTTGCTTATGTTGTGCTGAGGAATTGAACCCAGGGCCTCAGGCATGCAAGGCAAGCGCTCTACCACTGAGCCACCTTCCCAGCCCCAAAAGGAACTATTTCTATACCTGCACAGGGATGAGCATTGTCATGCCGGGAAGCAGGCTCTCACTGTGACCATTTATTGACTACCTACTACGTGCCAAGAACGGGGCCATGTTCAGGCATTCCAACCCTTACCAATGCATGTGAAGCAGGAAGCCACTTTTTAAGGTAATTACACTGACATTGGAATGCTGGCCACCTTTGAAACCTAGTTCTGTCTGTATTTATCAGGTCCACTACTCTTTACTGCATCTCCACAGGAAAGTCCAGACAGGAAGTATTTAAGGAAAAATAACATGTGAACATTGAGTCTAATACAAACAGTGGATTTTTTTCTGGATAAAGAGACCGATGCACTTGTCAAGTTGACTGGAAGTTCTGGTGAGGCACAGGTAGGTTTCTTTTTAACTGCCAGATAGTAACGCAGTGTCCTCCATCTACTCTTCACTCCACAGCTATCTGTTACTCTGCATTCCACACGACACTGTATTCACCTCGTAAATGATTACTCTCTCTCTTTACCTTAGTAACTCGCTGTCACAATGCAGAGGAGTGGACTGGGTTATTTCACTAGAAACTATCACAAAAATATTTACATCTTGCAGCATTTGGAGAGTCAAGGATTAAAGACAGACAGATGAACGCCACAGAATCACTCATCTTTACTAAGAATGAAATTAAAGCATGGGCTCTATCCAGGACGGGTCCGTGTCAGCTAAGGAGAGTTTTCATACTGGCTGCCTCATCTGCTCCTCCCTGTCCCTGCCGCAGGCAGCATCCTCCAAAGGTGCCCCTGCTCTGCATGGAGGCCCTGGTAGGGAGGAAGGAGGAGACACAGGTTGTTAGGACTGTGTCTCCAGGAGCTCTTGTCAGTGGCAACTGTCCTTGGTCGGTCTTTATCTACACCCGTGTTGATGAAGACTCCTACCCTGTATCTACATTACAAGTGTGCTCTAGCAAGTCACCTACTACTGTTAGGACTGAGGAACTTAGTTTTCATTGTTATAGTGTTCTTTGTTTTCCAAATTTTCAAAAGCACTCATTTCCTAAGGGGGGGGGGGGGGGGAGTGCTTTTCTTCCTACGCTAGCTTTCTACAACACTGATCCGCACACTGGCGCTGCAGTGCCTGCAAAGGCCCTTCCCTGCGGCCTGGCCCGCCCTTCAAGAACTCACCCCTAGTCCTTCTGAAGCCACAGCCTGAAGAAACCTGGACACTCCAACCCCATCTGTCATCTCCCTCCCCTAAATCCAGCAGACTGCATGGAGGAGCACAGGCCCAGAACCGCCTCTGCTCCCAGGAAGAGATGCTCTGATGAAGAGAGCCAGAACCACCTCCCACCCCATCACCTGGCCGCACCCCATCAAAAGCACTGGTGTCTGACTGAACCACAGCATCCCCAAATCCCTGGGACAAGGTCCCAGGTTTTGTCAGTAAGCAAGGACCTAAATTTCTGTCCAAGTCCAAAAGCCCGTAAGCCTCCACCAGTTTTCATTGTCATACTAACATTTCTATGTCAGTGTCACCCACAGCCATCAAAAGTGACTTCAACTGTTCTTTCTTCCTCTCTTCCAGAGTCTAGAATGCCATCATTTGTAATTTAAAAATACGTATGAAAGAAAACAGTGCAATAGTAAGTATCCCACTGGCTTTTCACACACCTGAGTTCCAAGGTTTTCCAGTCTCCACCCACCCCTGCCTTTCCAGAACTTGGAGCACAGAACACGGAACACATCACCTCAGCTGATTCCCATCTCCTCACAACCAGCCTCCAGAAATCACGCCCAGTCTCTCCTTCAACCTGCAGGATTTGGAACACCTTCCTCCTTTTCAATCCCAGTTCTAGACAGCTTCCTAGGTTTGTTGAGAGCTCTGTCCTTGATCAAGCCTGCCTAACCTTGCAACTGACACCCTCTTTTTTCTAAGAGCACACACCCACACCTGGGCCGCCTGACTTAGTACATCACACACAATGTGTCCTGTGCTCACAGGCTCATGTACCGTCCAAGGCATGTACTGCCTCCGAGGCTCTCGCTCTGGGACTAAATCTGTTCTCCAACACTATACACGGAACAATACCTGCTCACCGCGTTCTAAACTCTATCACCATTTGTATTCACACACTTCTGGTCTTCTCATTTCCCTAAGTCAACTCTGTTAAGCCCATGTCGCTGAGATCTCTACCTCTGAAAAGGCACTAAGGCGGCCCCTGACTGGACCTGACCCAATCCGTCCGGTCCAGTCCTGTCCCATCCCGTCCCCCGTACCTCATTCCCCATCCCCCCTCAGCATGGCCTTCCTCTGGCTCCTAATCCTTTCTAGTCACTGGGCTGTCTGTGGAACCCAGAAATCCAGTAGCACAAGAACAACTGACAAGTACACACTGTAGTCACATAAGCAGTGTGATAAAACGTTCTCATTTTAAAATGATGCTCTGAGGGGCTGGAAGGTGGCTCAGTGGTAGAGCGCTCGCCTCGCATGCCTGAGGCCCTGGGTTCCATTCCTCAGCACCACATGAGCAAAAAGAAAAGAGCCAGAAGTGGCGCTGTGGCTCAAGTGGTAGAGCGCTAGCCTTGAGCTGAAGAGCTGAGGGACAATGCCCAGGCCCAGAGTTCAGGCCCCACAACTGGACCCCCCCCCAAAAAAAGATACTCTGATTATAAGTTTGGAATATATAGAGAAGTTTAATGAAAACAGTAAAATCACCTAAGACACATACCAGCATGAAAAGGTTCACTGTAGCAACCCTAATGATCATTAGCACAAAAATATATTTATACTAGACATGGAAGAACACTGAAAAATACAAACCAAACAAATTCTATTCAGAGAAAATATTAATTTTGTTTGTTTGTTTAAGGATCTGCATCAAACTGATGAGGCAGGAAAAAAAAGAAAAGAGGATGATTTCAACTGTAAAGTACTTCCCAACATGTATGAGAGAACTGACAGATAAACGTGCTTGATGCCAGGGCTGCACTGAGCCCTCCTCTCTTAGAGGCGAGGCAGGCTGCCAGAGCCATTGCCATGCCCCAGGGGAGAGGAAGAGCACAGCCAGCTCCTCATCAGCTCACCTACACTGCGCTCAGCCAGGGCAGATGGGGGCCTGAAGAGCTGGAGGAATGGAGGAACACATGCCTGCTCAGAACACCAAGAGTGGCAAGCCAGCTCCGCCAGCATATGGGCCAAGGGCACGGGGCACTGCACCTTCTCCTGACCAAGACCACGGAGGCCCGACAGGAGGGTGGAATGAGGACTTCAAGGCTCTGGATGCTTCTCAGCTTCTCTGCAGGGGGTTATAGTGGCCCAAGGTTCAGACAGCAACCTCACTAGCACTGAATCTAGTTACACATCTCATTGCTATAAAAATGTGCATGGGACTGGAGTGTGGCTCAGTGGTAGAGTGCTTGCGCTTACCTAGCATGCATGAAGCCCTGGGTTTGATTCCTTCTCACCACATAAACAACAACAAATTTTTAAAAAGCCGAAAGTAGCACTGTGGCTCAAGTGGTAGAGTGCCAGCCTTTAGCACAAGCAGCTCAGGGACAGTGCCCAGACCCTGAGTTTAAGCCCCAGGACAGGCACCAAAAAAAAAAAAATTCATGCCTCTGATTGCCCTGAGAGATTTTTTGATATGTATATAAATTTTTTATGAATGTGTATGCAGTAAACTCACTTCTCTGATCTGCTAGTGTCTTCTTTTTTCAATTGACCTGTATGAAAATTCATTTTAGTGAAAGAATTCTTAAAACTTCTTTTGCCTGAATTTTTGTTACCTTTTAACTTCATTTTAAAGGGCCAAACATGGTGGTTCACACCTGCATTCCTATCTATTTAAGGAGCAGAGGTAAAAAGCAAAAGAGACCCTATCTAGAAAACAAAGCAAAAAAAAAAAAAAAAAAAACAGGTGGGCACCACCCAGCTACTCGGGAGGCTGAAATCTGGGATGGTGGTTCAAAGCCAGCCCAGGTAGAAAAGTCCCCATTAGACTCTTATTTCTAATTAACCACACAAAAACCAGAAGTGGCACTGTGGCTCAAGAGGTAGAACACTAGCCTTGAGTAAAAACAGGCTCAGGGATAGTGTCCAGGCCTTGAGTTCAAGCCCCACAAATGACAAAAAAAGGCAAAAAAGACTGGGGGGTATGGCTCAAGTCACATGCTTGCCTATTGAGAGAGGCTCTGAGATCAATTCCAAGTAACACAAAATTTTCATTTTAAATATTTCTTGTATTTAAGTTTTAAATCTTTGTGTTTAAGATTAGAATGATCACTTTTACTATTGAAAACTTTACATCTGAAAAATAAGGACAAATATTTAAACAGTAGAAGCTTATTAGACACTTATGAAATACACAGTCAAGTTTAATACAAGGTGTCGTGGAAATGGGTTAACAGATCATAAATCCAATCATAAGAAAACAGAGCAGAACTAATACAGGAATAACTATAACCGGCTTACCTGAGAAAGGCAGGCAGTGACCCCAAAAAAAATCTGACATGATTCCGGAGAAAAACCATTCACTCTTGTTTGACAGCAGTTAAGACCACAAAGACCAGCACAGCCTGCACTTCACCCTCTGGACAGCTCCAACACACCCTCCCTCCCCTCAACTCAGCCACCAAAGCCCACTGTCCCTTTACTTGCCCACTTGGGACACAGACAGACAGACAGACAGAGCAGACTTGGAAAACAGCTATAATCAACACAGAAAGAGGCAAGTAATTTCAGTGCAGTGCACTGTATTTTTTTAGCTGGTCCTGGGGCTTGAACTACTTGAGCCACAGCACTTTAAATCCAACCTCTCCACTTACACTGTAAACAAAACGGACGTAAGACACTCCTGGGGAAAATATGTTGACCCGAGAGCTACATGACTACACAAAAATACACACCGTTTAAAAGCAAAGAAAAAAATCTCTTGGCTCTAAGAACGCGCCACTGGAATGATGGCGCCCCGTAGGCAGCAGACGCGGGCTCCGGCCTCATCTCTGTCACCGGTGGGGACTTGGGCATGACAACTCTGAGCTACGCAGGCTTCATTGTCCAACAAGTCTGGAACCCTAGTTCCCAAGATCCTAAAGCTGATTTTAAACTCATTCAAGGGAATTACTGAACATACTGTGTCCAGCACGAGGAATGTGGCAACACGAGTCCGATACGACTTCCTCCTGCCAGTACTGTACGTTACTCAAAGCAAACACGGCCATCATTTTTGAACAATCTAGATATCCAGAATTCAAAACATACTGAAGTAGTACCTCTTTCTCCCTCTAAGAGCAAAAGACCTCCGCCGCAGAGTGAGTAGCCACAGCCTGCAGAATGCTCGTTCCTGGCCTCAGAGCTGGGGCAGTCGCTGCTCCACCCAGCAGGTGCTCTCAAAGAAAGACAAGATATACTATAAAACTAGACTCTTCTCAGTGTACTTTTCAAATCATTCACGATATGGTTTATATAGACATAACCATAGAAATACTCATCACTTTGTTGAAGAGTAACTCCTTTGTACAACTACTTAAATAGATAAATCAGTAGACAGACAGACAGACGTTGTAAAGACCTGGAACACTTCCTCCAGGTCCCAGCCAGAGCAGTTCTGACACAGGTAATGACAAAGATCAGGTACAGAACAGATGACAGGGGGTAGAAAGCAGGGGGGAGCAGGAGCAGAGGTGATCCCGGCCCTAATTCATGACCCAGACTTCACACAGACGACTGTCATTTCCATCTTCAATCCGATCCTACCATTCCAAAAAAGGATACGGCAGCAGAGCTCCACACTGTACAGATAAAATCACCCAAGAAGGCTGAAAAAGAAAAGATGAACTTAAGTCAAAAGCTATTCAATTTACCATCAAAATGAGCTTGCACCTGTGGCACTTCTAACACTGAAGAGGCTGTCTTGGCTGTGAAGCATCCCCATGAAGCACCCCCACACCCAAGGGCCAGTCAGTGGCATGCCAGAAACCCCAATTCTACAATGAAGCACTTTTGTATTTAAAAAAAAGGGGGGGGGATGCACATGCACCTGAAAGTCTAAGTCCTGACTATTGTTATTGCTGCCTCCAAACCTCACAAGGGCAGGGGGAGGGGCAGCTCCTCCCCCCCACCTCCCAATCCCCACACCCCTCCCCACTCCGCAGCCACTCTGGGAATAGCCTCTCCGGCCAATCCTGAGCCCAGGGAAGTTCAAACTCAAAAGGCATGTGCGTGAGTGCCAGTACTGGGGCTTGAACTAAAGGCCTCAACCTCTAGTTCTGCCTTTTACTGGTTAATAAGAAAAGTCTCTCAGATTTGCTGGCCTAGGCCAGTTCCTCTTGAGTAACTAGGACTACAGGCATGAAACCACTGGTACCCCACTGGTAAAGCCCAGAAGACACAATGCTTGTAAACCATAAAAATTACTTCTTTAAAGAGTTTTTACTAGCATAGAATAGTTGCACTGGGCTTTCCGTCCATATATACCACGCACCCCACAGGCCTCACGCTGTCCGTCTCTTGCTCTTTCCCTCTTCCCTCTATTTAGAACAGTCTCAAATGGTTCCACTACTGCTGCCACAATTACACTAAGGCACTCTGGCCACACTCACCCTCCTTCAGCTGCTTTACTTTTCTGTCATTCATTTTCTTGTGTACATTAACTATACCAAGGCATTCTGCTGTGGTATTTCACACGTGCATATTTATTATACATTTTTTCTTTTTCTTGTCAATGGGGCGTGAACTCAGGGCCTGGGCACTGTCCATGTGCTCTTTTGCTCAAGACTAACACTTTACACCTTTGAGCCACAGCTCTACTTCTGGTTTTTGAGTGGTTAATTGGAGATAAGACTCTCTCTCAGACTTTTCTTCTCAGGCTGGCTTTGAACCTTTATCCTCAGATCATATATTTTAATCAGAATACTTCTCTTACTATGCTTTCTCCCCACCCCAAACCCCTACTGTTGATCCACTTTCAGTAAGACTTCTTTGGCCATCTTTATCCATAGATATAACATGTTCAGAGATTCATTAAAATTACTCCTGGGGCTGGAGATGTGATTCAAGTGGTAGAGTGTCTTCCTAACAAGCACAAAGCCCTAAATTCAATTCCTGGTACCATCAAAAACTTGGCTGAAGGGGAGCTGTGGCTCAAATGGTAGGTGCCAGCCTTAAGCAAAAAAGTTAAGTGACAGTGCCCAAGCCCTTAGTTCAAACCCTAGTGCTCGCATAAAATAGGAGAGTGTTGGGGCTGAGAAGGAGGCTCAGTGGTACAGTGCTTGCCTTGCATGCATGAGGCCCTGGGTTCGATTCCTCAGCACCACATAAGCAGAAAAAGCCAGAAGTAGTGCTACATGTAGCTCAATTGGTAGAGCTCTAGCCTTGAGCTGAAGGACAGAGTTCAGACCCCGTGACTGATTTAAAAAAAAACAAAAAAAAACATAGGAGAGTGTTGAGGTCAGGACAAGTTTTAAGAACCACTGCTCTAGGTGGTCTAGGCCCCAAGTTCTGTTCATGAGGTTAATCTTTCACTTTAATGTAAATCCAGCTCCAGGCCATGGTCTGAGAGGAAGTAGGAAGGGCAAGGACAGGGATACACAAAGGAAGATGTGCCCTGGCCAGACTTGTGCCCTGGCAAGTCTCGCGAAGTGGCATTTGGTGAAGTGACCAGGAACCTGTGACCATCAGGTCACAGAAAGACACAGCAGCATGGGCCTGGAATGGCCACGCTGAAACTCATGAGCTAGTGCGAAAAGGTAGGACCACTGTAGTCCCACTGCTCACTCCAGCTCACCATCTAATCCTCCTCCTGAGACAGGCCCACTTCAGGCCTGTTTTCAGAACTCATGTCTGCAAGCTGCAAAGCAATCCCAGACCCCAGACAACAGTGAAGTCTTCACTTCCCAGCAGCAGGACAGCGTCTCAGCTGCACATCATACTCCATGGGAACCCTCCCTAACTCCTGTTAGTATTAATACAGAGCATGCAACAGCATGGTGAAAAATAGTAGGAGTATAGAACTATTTTATAAGAAACATATACAAGAGCTAGGAAGGTGGCTCAGTGGTAGAGTGCTTGCCTTGCATGCATGAGGCCCTGGGTTCGATTCCTCAGCACCACATAAGCAAAAAGAAAAAAGCCGGAAGTGGCGCTGTGGCTCAAGTGGTAGAGCACTAGCCTTGAGCTGAAGAGCTGAGGGACAATGCCCAGGCCCAGAGTTCAGGCCCCACGACCGGACCCAAAAAAAAAAAAAAGAAACATATACAAGAGAAGATCAGAAATAAAACTGAAGATCATTATGAAACTGACACACCTTAAAAATAAACCTCTGGCCAGGGATTAGTGGCTACCGCCTGTAATACTAGGTGTACAGTAAGCGGAGGGCTGAGAGGCACGCTACAAAGCTGGCGTGGGCACACAAATCTGAGAGACTCTTATCTCCAATTAATCAACACAAAAACAGAATTAAAGATGTAGCTCAAGTGGCAGAGAGCCAGCAAGAAAACCAAGGGACAGAGTTCAGGCCCTGAGTTCAAGCCCCACTACTGGCACACTGGCACATGCATGCACGTACACACACACAAATTTAACAGTAGATATTTGCTGGCCATAACACAGTATCAGAGTATGTAAACCAACAAAATCTAAATGATTTATCCACCAGCCTAAGCCCCCACTTTCCATAATAAACTCTGTGGCCAAGAGGTGTATAGTAAGACAATAAGACTTACAGTGACTATAACCCTTGTCAGAGTAGTTAATACTAGCACTGTTAATGAGGGACAGGACTCCCTTCTGCTGGTCTAGCTGAAAACCAGAGCTGCTTACCCCCGTGGGGAAGGAGAGCAGCTGCCCCGAGAGGCTTTTGGAATCACACACACCTTTCCTACTATGACCCAGATACCCGGAGGACTTCCATCAACACAGCCTTCCTGGACAGGACGCTAGCCAGGAGACTCGGGAGCCCTAATGATGTCAACAGGAGCCCTGCTACATGGTGAAGGCAGCTCAAGAGGCCACCAGAGTGGGAGGGCGTTATTCACCCAGCCACCGTCCATGCCCGCAGGCCTTAGCAAGCTTGGAAAGAACTGAAGGGCAGCTCTGTTGCTCTCAAGATGCACAACGATGAGCAATGAGATTCTCTACTCACCTTTACAACAGGCAAGTCAAAGACTTCCCGGGCTTCTCCAACCTCCGGGCTGTCCCCGTCCTCTGAGATTATGTGTGAGGCTAAAGCATTATAGGAGACTTCCTTGGCCTTCCCAGCTTTAAGAAGCCTAATAACCTGAAAAAACAAAACACAGATTAAAATGGAAAGCACTGATCACCTTCCTGACTTACATAGACCAGTACTGGAAAGAAAGAGAAGGTTTTATAAAAAAATGTACCACGTGGGGGTTGGGAATGTGGCTCAGTGGTAGAATGCTAGCCCTAAGTGAACGGCAGCTCAGGGACAGTGCTCAGGCCCCGAGTTCACGCCCAGGACTGGGGGGGGGGGGGGGAGGGGGGAAGCACCATTATGTCCTAAAAACTTTTTACTCTGAGTAATATGCCAGCAGAACTTTTGAGGACAATTTTTTAAAAAGCAAAACCTTTTTTTGCCAGTCCTGGGGCTTAATCTCTTGGCCTGGGCACTGTCCCTGAGCTCCTTTTGGTTCGAAGTTAATGTTCTACCACTTGAGCCACAACACCACTTCTAGCTTTTTCTGTAAGCGAGTGTCTGTAATGACAAGAGGAAGATGCAACCTAGGCCACAGTGGCTCCCACCTTTGGCCCTAGCCAGCTGGCAGGCTGAGACGGCTGAGAGGACAGTTCAAAGCCAGCTCCAGCAGGAAGCAAGCTACCACCGCCTCTCCTCAAGGGTGAGCACGATGCGGTGGCACTCGCCTGCTATGCCAGCTATCACTAACATGGGTGGGACACACCAAGGTACATGCCCAGACAGGAAGTGAGACCCCCATCTAAAAAATAATGAGCAGCCGGGTGCCGGTGGCTCACACCTGTAACCCTAGCTGCTCAGGAGGCTGAGATCTGAGGATCATGGTTCAAAGCCAGCCCGGGCAGGAAAGTCCGTGAGACTCTTATCTCCAATAAACCACCAGAAAACTGGAAGTGGCGCTATAGCTCAAGTGGTAGAGCACTTGCCTTGAGCTGAAGAGCTGAGGGACAGCACCCAGGCCCAGAGTTCAAGCCCCACGACCGGCAAAATAATAATAATAATAATAATGAGCAAAACTCAGGGCTGAGGATGTGCTGTGGTGTTGAGTATCTACTGGGCACGAGGAAGGCCTTGAGTTCAAAGCCCAGTGCTGGGGGAAATGAATAGAAGGAAGATGTGACAGAAAAGGGATGGCCAGACAGGTCTTGGCAGGGGCAAAAACAAGAGGAAGACCAAAACAGAAATGCTGACCACCTCAAGTGGCAGCCCCAGCCCAGGGACAGGGAAGCGGCAGACTTTGGTCCGAGGAAGAATGAGGTTCCCAGGATGCACTGCATGGGAACCTGGAGACCAGATTCTGCACCACTTCCAGACAGGTGGGGGCAAGAGTCAGTGGAGAACAGTGTGGAAAGCCAGGGAGGCGGAGGGTGGAGGAATAGCTAGCAGATTGACACGCAGACTCAAAGTAAACCCAACAATGAAACTGGCACGGTCCAGTCCACACAGCTGACTGCTCCACAGGCCAGAAGCCTTTTCCCAAGTTCACTGACCACTGAGCTACAGGAAGCACCAACGGTCACCGGCTATGAGCATTACACGGGCTTCCCACCATTCACCCAAGACTTCCTCAACGTCACGCATCCCTCCCTATGCTGCACGCCGCAGCCTTCCCAGGCCCCTCTCTGCCGCCTTTCCCCCAGGTAAGCCTCACCTTCCTGACCTCACTCAGACCCTGCCACCAAACACCACCAAAACACTCAGACCTTTGAGGCTCTCAAAGTAATAGCTTCTCCCCAAGCTCCGTGCTAGGAGCCTCACAGCTCTACCCTGTCACTCCACGCCAGTGACCACCAACGCAGCACCCAGGGAAATGATCACTAGTCCACTGCTGCTATGTCAAGACTCAACCTAAAGGAGTGCTAGTGATGCTTCAGTGTGTCATCCTCCACGCACCAAGGAGGGGAGAAGTGTTCCCTATAGCTTCTACCAACCCCTGCTGCAGGCCACGCTCAGTACCCAGCACTCAGCACTCAGCCATGCCCCTCCTCCCACAGCTTCCCACCACACCAGGCCTGACTAGACATACCCCCTGAGCACTTTCTGAGCCCACATTTGTCGAAATTGAGAATGGATGTGCTGGCCCTAAAACCTGTTTAGACTGTTTCAGATTGACGTGTTTTGCCAAGGACAATTTTAAGTGCTCAGCTGTGATTCCTAGCTGAGCCCCATGGGGGCTTCTTCTGGTTTGAACTTTTGGCTCAAGGCCCTACAAAGAAAGCCAAAGTCCTACAAAGAAGAGCAAGGAGAAGCCCGGCACCAGTGGCAAGCCCACGTAACGCCAGCTACTCAGGAGGCCAAGATCTAAGGAATGCAGTTCAAAGCCAGACCAGGAGGGCAAATCCACAAGACTCTTACCTCCAATTAACCAGCAAAAAGCTGGAAGTGGAGATGTGGCTAACAGGGAGGTGTGACTAACATAGCAGAAATATCTAAGCTGGAGTGTGAGGCTGAGCCACACCACCAGCACCCAAGGCGACTATCAATACTGGAAAATCACTCCTTTTCATCCCCTAGGTTTAGTTTAGCAGCTGTGTAGCTGCTAAAAATTCTGTGCCACACTGTTTTGAAAGGGAAAAGACCTGCGAGCGTTTACCTACAGAGATACTCAAGCTGTGGAAGACCAAGACAATTCCTTCCACACCACTCAGATTATAGGCCAAACATTAATCCAAGCCTTGTCCAGCACCCTCTCTCTGCCAGCTTGGGGCTGATCCTACAGACACCCCTTTGAAGATGTGGAACGGTGAGACTACACACAGGTACCTGAGGATGTCCACACACAGGTTCACGAGGGTGACCGCACACAAGCACACAGGATAACTACACACAGTACACGTGGAAACACCACACACAGGTTCACGAGGATGACTGCACACAAGTACATACGGAACAACCACACACAGGATAACTGCACACGTGTGGCACAACCACACACAAGTGCACACAGCATTACTAGACACAAGGACGATCACACACAGTACATGTGGCACAACTACACCCAAGTGCACGCGACCGCACGCGAGTACACAGGGACGAGTGCACACGTGGGACTGCTGCGCGCGAGTACTCGCGGGATGACGACACTCCAGTGCATGCGGGGATGCCCCGCGTCGGTGCCGTGGGAAAGTGCGGCGCGCGCAGACACGGCGCCCCGGGCGCTCCCGCCTAGCACCGTGCGGGTCGCGCGATCGGGGGCACCGGCGGCAGCTTGGCCGAGCCGCTCGGCTCGGACCGGGTCGGGGTGCGGGAGCGCTCCCCGCGCACGCCGGACCGCGGCCCCCCGCCTCCCGGGTCCCGCGCGGGCTCCCCGCCGGGGCTCCGCGCCCCCGCCGCCCGCCTCCTGCCGGTCCTTCCGGAGCCCAGACCTCCGCGGGGCCGGGCGAGGACGCCCCGGGGCCGGAGCCCCCCGGGCGGGACGCCGCTCCCGGACCGGCGCCCCGACGCGCCCTCGCGCCGCGCCGGCGCCTCCCCCGCCGCCAGGCCCGCCGGGCGGCCCGGCGCGCGGAGGCCGGAGGCGCGGCCGCGCGGGAGGGGACGCGGCGGGGCGGGCGCGGGCGCGGCGGGGCGGCGCGCGGGCCGTACCTGAGGGTCGAGGTCGCCCACCGCGTAGTACTTGACCTCGCGGAACAGCTCCGGAACTTCGGGCGCCGGCTCCGACATGACCGCGGCGGCGCGGAGGGCGGCGCGGCGGCGCCCGGGCCCCCGCCTCCTCCGGCCTGCGCCGCCCCGCCTCGCCCCGCCGACCGCGCGGCCCGCGCGGCCCCAGCCCGGCCCGGTGAACTGGGACCCGCGCCCCCGTCCGCCGCGCCCCCGCCCGCCCCGAGCGCCCGGAGCGCGGGAGCCGCGCGCGCCCTGCTGGACGCGCCATCCGCGCGGGCCGCCGAGGGGGGGCGCCCGGCAGCGCGCAGGCCCGCGGCGCCGCGCAGCGGCCCAGCCGCCGCCCGCCGCGCCGGGGACGTCTCCCCACGCCGGCCCGGCCCGGACACCGGAGGCCGGAGGCCGCCGCGCCCCCTCGACCGAGCCCCACCGACGTGGGGAGCCGGCGTCCCCCCCCCCTCGGAGCCGCAGTGGGACAGTCCGCCGGGCCGGGGCGGGGCGATCCTCCCGTCACCCCACGCGGCCGCTGGGCGGCGCATGCGCGCGGAGGGGGGCGGGGCCTCGGCGGGGCGGGGCTTCGGGGGCGGCGGTGACCTGCCGGGACGCCGCGCGGGACGCGGGTGACGCCGCGGCGACTGCGGCCGAGCGCGGCGCCGGGTCTAGGCCCGCCCCGCGGCGGGAGTGCACGGGAGTGCCCGGCCGCGCGGCCGGCCGGGGGCCCGGGCCTGCAGACGGCTTTGTAACGCGGAGCCCCGTCCGAGAACGGCGCCTCGGGGCCGGGCCGGGGCCAGCGCCGACCCCACACCCGCGCCTTCCCGGGAGACTGAGTTGTTCTGCGCGCGCGCCGGTCCCGGGGCTCGAACTCGGGCCTGGGCACGGTCCCCGGGCTGCCTCGCTCCTGGCCGGCGATTGATGCCTCCGGCTTCGGGGGGTGAAGTGGAGACCGGAGTCTCACCGCCTTCACCCGTGTGCCGTGTAAGCGACATGGCGCAGGCCGGGGGACCGTCACCCGTGTACAGTGTGACATGGCGCAGGCCGGGGGACCGTCACCCGTGTGCAGTGTAAGCGACATCACGCAGGCTGGGGGACCGTCACCCGTGTGCAGTGTAAGCGACATCACGCAGGCTGGGGGACCGTCACCCGTGTGCAGTGTAAGTGACATCACGCAGGCTGGGGGACCGTCACCCGTGTGCAGTGTAAGTGACATCACGCAGGCTGGGGGACCGTCACCCGTGTGCAGTGTAAGTGACATCACGCAGGCTGGGGGACCGTCACCCGTGTGCAGTGTAAGTGACATCACGCAGGCTGGGGGACCGTCACCCGTGTGCAGTGTAAGTGACATGGCGCAGGCCGGGGGACCGTCACCCGTGTGCAGTGTAAGCGACATCACGCAGGCTGGGGGACCGTCACCCGTGTGCAGTGTGAGATGGTGCAGGCCGGGGGACCGTCACCCGTGTGCAGTGTGAGATGGTGCAGGCCGGGGGACCGTCACCCGTGTGCCGTGTAAGCGACATCACGCAGGCCGGGGGACCGTCACCCGTGTGCAGTGTAAGTGACATGGCGCAGGCCGGGGGACCGTCACCCGTGTGCAGTGTAAGCGACATCACGCAGGCTGGGGGACCGTCACCCGTGTGCAGTGTAAGTGACATGGCGCAGGCCGGGGGACCGTCACCCGTGTGCAGTGTAAGCGACATCACGCAGGCTGGGGGACCGTCACCCGTGTGCAATGTAAGTGACATCACGCAGGCTGGGGGACCGTCACCCGTGTGCAGTGTAAGTGACATCACGCAGGCTGGGGGACCGTCACCCGTGTGCAGTGTAAGTGACATCACGCAGGCTGGGGGACCGTCACCCGTGTGCAGTGTAAGTGACATCACGCAGGCTGGGGGACCGTCACCCGTGTGCAGTGTAAGTGACATCACGCAGGCTGGGGGACCGTCACCCGTGTACAGTGTAAGTGAGATGGCGCAGGCCGGGGGACCGTCACCCGTGTGCAGTGTAAGTGACATGGCGCAGGCCGGGGGACCGTCACCCGTGTGCAGTGTAAGCGACATCACGCAGGCCGGGGGACCGTCACCCGTGTGCTGTGTGACATGGCGCAGGCCGGGGGACCGTCACCCGTGTGCCGTGTAAGCGACATCACGCAGGCTGGGGGACTGTCATACATTTAGACACGTTTGTCATGACTAAGCCCCTGTTTGAAACAAAATGTACTTCCTTGGCTAGAGACATTGAACGTTTCTTGTTTTTTTTTGTTGGTCGTGGGGCCTAAACTCTGGGCGTGGGCGCTGTCCCTCAGCTCTTCAGCTCAAGGCTAGCGCTCTAGCACTCTAGCCACAGCGCCACTTCCGGCTTTTTTCTTTTTGCTTATGTGGTACTGAGGAATCGAACCCAGGGCCTCATGCATGCAAGGCAAGCGCTCTACCACTGAGCCACCTTCCCAGCCCCGACATTGAACGTTTGTACAGATAATTTCCTCCATTTTTCAATCCTGATTGCTTCGAGGAAAACCTCTGCCACTCATCTAGGCTTTTTCTGATGTCCCTCTGAGTCAGAAGATACTGCATGCTGGAGACTCTAACAGAGGCTGCTCGGGAGGCTGAGATCCCGGCATCACCGTCTGAAGCCGTACCCAGTAGAAAACGGCTCAGGTGTTAGAAAGCCGGCCTTGAGGGGGAACAGCCAGAACAGAACACAGGCCCTGAATTCAAGCCCGAAAGGAAGGGAGAAACTGCATCCTTTGCAGGAAATTAGATGGAGCTGGAAATCAACATTTGTGCTCCTCTCCCTCAAATGAAATGAGAGAGATGACAAAGCATGAGATAGAACGGTGAACTAGAGGGTGAAGGGAGTGAAATGATGGAAACCAAAATTGTCTTTTTTTGGGGGGGTCCGGTCGTGGGGCCTGAACTCTGGGCCTGGGCGCTGTCCCTCAGCTCTTCAGCTCAAGGCTAGCACTCTACCACTTGAGCCACAGCGCCACTTCTGGCTTTTTTCTTTTTGCTTATGTGGTGCTGAGGAATCGAACCCAGGGCCTCATGCATGCAAGGCAAGCGCTCTACCACTGAGCCACCTTCCCAGCCCCCAAAATTGTCTTTAAAAGGGAGTGGCAATAAAAAAAAATAACAGGTTGGATTTTATGCATGTATGAGAATATTGAAATGAGCCCCTTTGTAAAGTTAATGTAATTTGATTTCAAAAGAGGAAATTGTCAATCTGTGACTGAGTCTTCCGGAGTGACCAGTGCCAGGCCAGTTATAATGGGCCTGACTTCGCAGGTCAGGACAGAATGGAGACAGGTCACCAAAACACTGGTCACTGTTGCCACCAAGACCGGCCAGTTGGGAAGTGGATGATGTGAGGAAATCTTTAAACCTACATCCTCACGTCATGAATAATAATTCAATTTTTAGCACTAAGAAAGCTCAAGAAAATTATCACAATAGTATGACCATTTCAGGGGAAAAAAACAAACACCATGTTGAGACTACTGTGTTTTCCTGACATAATTTTTTTTTTTTTGTCTGTCGTGGGACTTGGATTCTGGGCCTGAGCACTGTCCCTCAGCTCTTCAGCTCAAGGATAGCGCTCTACAACTTGAGCCACAGTGACACTTCCAGTTTTCTAGTGGTTTATTGGAGATAAGAGTCCACGACTTTCCGCCTGGCTTTAAACCACGATCCTCGGATCTCAAGTAGGATTACAGGCTTGAGCCACGGCTACTGACAGATAATTCTAATTGTAAGGTCTGAACAAGGACACCTCCCTCCCTCTTGGCTAAGTTTCTGCCCAGTATCTGTTACCTAGGTAACCGGCAGACCTGGAAGCAGTCACCTTCCCCTCCGGCTAGGTCACCTCCAGATCCAGTGTGACCACACATTTCCCCGCCTGGCCACACCTCTCCCTGGCCCTGGCCCATGTGTAAGTCCTGGCCCAGAGGTGGGTCCGTCCGTCGTCCCCCCCCCCCCCCCCCCCCCCCCCCCCCCCCCCCCCGCCAAATCTTTCCTTTTCAGCCATGCTTCTCCACCTTGCATGCCAGGGACAGCAGTTTGGTAAATAAACTTCTTTTCCTGCCTGAATAGCACGTGGTGTTGTCTTCATTGGCTACCTAATGAAACCTACCTATTTAATATGCCTTACACTAATCACTGACTTTTGTGACACTAAGGGTACTAGCTCATTAAACAGAGGTCTCTTCTGTAGCCTGGATACCCTAAACAATGCTCTGAGCACTGATGTTTTTTAGTTTTCCCAAATCAAAGCATCATTTTGTTTGGTAATCAACATTCCAACAATAAACATCCTACCTAATTGGAAAGTATGGTAATACATTTCCCAGTTTCTTTTGGCCATTTAAATAAACACCCTTGAAAAATGAAATGTAAGCATGATATTAGAGGGAGTTAGGAATAATCATCTCAAATTGCACCTTCTGATGGAAACTTGGGAGAGTAATCTTTGGGAGGGCACTGGAATGGAGGGACAAAGGGTGAACAAATGCAGCAGTGGTACTCACTAGAGACTATGTTGAAATTGAACTATACAACTTGTAGATGGGAATGGGAGGGGAAACCTGGGAGAGAGCGAGGGGAGGGGTGGTATTAGCCAAAAAGATGTACATTACTTGACTTACCTAACTGTAACCCCTTTGTACATTGCCTTTATAATAACAATAAAAATAGGAAGTAAATTGAAAGAACAGATAGTTTCCTCGGCTTCTTCCTCCCCGGCTTCTTCCTCCCCCTAGTCGGGAGGCTTGAACTCAGGACCTGGGCACTGTCCCTGAGCTTTTTCCCTCAAGGCTAGTGCTCCACCCACGGAGCCTAGGCTCCACTTCCAGATTTCTGGTGGTTATTGGAGATGAGAGGATTTTCCTGCCTGAGCTGTTTAACCCTGATCCTCCCATCTCTTCCTCCCGAGTAGCTAAGATTACAGGCTGGGGCCAGCACACCTCCTTTTCAACGTTAAATTACAAGATTAGAAGATATTGGAGGAGCTATCTAAATCTGCCCTCTCCTTGGAAATGACAAGGATCTGGCAACTCTCCAAGGGTGGAAGCCAAAAGAATGAAAGGACCTACTGGCCAAAGAAAGACCTGAGGTTTACCCACTTTCTGAGTTGGCCTCACCCATCTTTTAAGGATGGGGAACGAGTATACTCCCAACTCAGAAGTATGAAGGCTACCATGATTTCAAGTTGTTAATTCACTTCCTGATTAGAAGCTGAAGGTATTTGTCTCTCTTCTTTATTTCTCCCTACCTTAACCTTTTTACCCTGAAATTAGTTGTTGCCACACTTTGACTGTGTAAGACTCCCTTTTATGAAAAAAGCTTCTCATGAGTGGATCTCAAGGAGCCATGATGCTGTGTGGAATAGAGGCTGGGGGGGGGGGGGGGGGGGGGCCTTGTCCACGCTCCGGTGATTGATCTAGCCATGTGAATTTCTGACCATCCCTATTGAAAATATGTTCTTAGCCAGAAGTGGCGCTGTGGCTCAAGTGGTAGAGTTCTAGCCTTGAGCTGAAGAGCTGAGGGACAGCTCCCAGGCCCAGAGTTCAGGCCCCATGACTGGACCCCAAAAAAAAAAAAAAAATATATATATATATATATATATATGTATATATGTACATATTCTTTTCCTAATAAACTTTGCTATCACTTTTGCTACGCTTGTATCTTGCGCGAATCTCTGGCTTGAAGTAACTGCCCGACATTCCGGTGACAATGACCGAGAAGGCTTGGGTTAACATTGGAGTCTTTAAGCGAGGTGAGGTCAAGGGTTACCAGCAACACTAGAAACTGGAGGAGGGCAGAGATCTTCGTCCAAGAAATCATGTGCCAAGCCGGGCGCTGGTGGTGGCTCACGTCTGTAATCATAGCTACTCAAGAGACTGAGATCAGAGGATAGTAGTTCAAAGCCAGCCCAGGCAGGAAAATCCATGAAACTTTTATCTCCAATAAACCACCAGAAAACCAGAAGCAGCACTGTGGCTCAAGTGGTAGAGTGCTAGCCTTGAGCTGAAGAGCTGAGGGACAGCGCCCAAGCCCAGAGTTCAAGCCCCAAGACCAACCAAAAAAAAAAAAAGAAAAGAAAAAAAATCATGTGTCAGCCCAACCCTTTCAAAACCATGGCTCTGGCCTAGAATCTTAGCTGTTTAGGAGATCATGGTTCAAAGCTAGCCTGGGCAGCAAAGTCCATGAGACTCTTACCTCCAATTAACCACCAAAAAGCCAACAGTGGAGCTGTGATTTACCTAAGTGGTAGAATGCCAGCCTTAAGCAAAAACATAGGGGCAATGCCCAGACCTGAGTTCAAGCTCTAGAAATGCCCCCTCCACACAAAATAAATAATAACTTGAAATGTTTTAGTTTTATGTGCTATGAAAGTAGAAATGAAACTCTTGAAAAATCTGTTTAAATAATACATATGGAGATTTTATTTAGATGGAGAGCAATCGAATGATTTATATTTTTAATGGCTCATACAGGTTTCTCTTTCAAAACTGGTTGAAGCAGAAGACACTATTATTAGATCTAAATTCGAAGCTTCCCAATTTTAATGTCTTGTGTCAATTTTAATTTTCTGATTTAATTAGTTTCCTAGTTAGAAGGGTTAAATTAATTAACCTCATTATTTACTATATATTTAATGATTTCTTCTCTGTAGGGAGTTCCTTAATTTTCAATAATTGGAAAGCTTATGACAAAAGGGACTATTGCCAAGTTTTGTATTGTTGTTTTAGGATTGGCGACCTGCTTTGCAGGGATCACAGGGACTCAGGTGAGCTATCACATGAGGTCAAAGGTGCCTCCCACGTGTCTTGAAACAGGATGCCTATAAAAACTTGAATTGGAAGGCCATAATTTCTGTCAAATTAGAACTCAATGAGTATATATTTAGGAATAAAAGTCGTCCTATAAGAATTTTCTATTACTGCCATACCTCTGAACATATCCAGTTTCCTTTGCTCTCAGATGTTACAGAGGGTTGGGCCTGAATAGTTTCTAGGTAGAATAAATAGTTCTATTACAACATCTTAGTAATAGATAATAATCATCAGTCATTGAATAATACTACTTAATTCTATTGAGAGTTTCTGAATGTATTCTCTATGTTCTATAGTATGAAAATATTACACATTACTATATTTAGTTTTCCTCAAATTTGTCAATGGACTGAGCAGGGGCATTTTGGAAAGCCAAGTATCAACGTGGCTGGTGGAAATAAAGGCAGCTTTATTCACCACATTTGCACACCTATATATTGACAGTTGATGAGTAACTCTTGTTTGTTGGGTGGTTTGGGGTTTTTTTGGTCAGTTGTGGGGCTTGAACTCTGGACCTGGGCGCTGTCCCTCAGCTCTTCAGCTCAAGGCTAGCACTCTACCACTTGAGTAACAGCACCACTTCCAATTTTCTGGTGGTTTATTCGAGATAGGAGTTTTATGGACTTTCCTGCCTGGGCTAGCCTTGAACCATGATCCTCAGATCTCAGCCTCCTGAGTAGCAAGGATTAGAAGCATGAGCCACCAACACCAGGCTCACTTTAATCATCCTAATTCAAAACTGAGTTCTGCAAATAAAGCTGCTCTGCTGTGGACTTGCATTTTACCCGGCAGATGAGCAAGCAAGCTCAGAAAAGTCAGGCCTAAGGTCAGTCATTGTTATTTTCTGTTAAGGTGCAGACAGAAACTTTTAGGCTTAGTATTCCACATGGTCTCCATGAGAGTCTCATTTCTGCAGTGTCCGCAAAAGCAGGCACCAGGTACTGCATATGCAGATGAGCAAGGCGGTGGTCCAATAAAAATGACTGTATGGAAGAGGGAAGAGGGCTAGACTTAAAATGTAAAAGCCTATAGGGCATTGGCTTGCTGACACTGGGTTGAGGTTTCCAAGGTCGTAAACTAGCAAGTACAAGGAAGGAAGAGTAACACCAACAGGTGTTAACTAACTGCTCACTCTCCACCCGGAACCGCACTCTGCCTCCTTCTCTCGGTCACTCTGTGAACTCCCAGGGCTCTTTGAATGCTTGACCATCAGGAAGACAAGGGAATTAAGCTAATTATGATTTTGAAATCCACAGAGAAAGGGACCTCATATGAAGTGCAAGCTATCATCCTAAGTAATATATCTGTGGCACTTTCATTAAATTTTCTCTCAAATATTGAAAAAAATGTGTATCTCCTGGCTGCCAAGATTTTCCATCTTATCGTAATTATGAGTCTCCCCAAATAATCATCTTTCGGGTTGTGATACTCAGTGGACTAGAGACTAGAGTGCCAGCTGAAGCTGGAGGAGCTGCTGGAGAAAGGGGCACAGTACAGGCGGAGATGAATGCAGGCTCAGAGGAACCTGTTTGCGGCATGTAACAAAGAGAGGAGCGTTCATGGAGAGTAAGAACAGAACCTTTAAAAAAGCTAAAGTAAAGCAGGAGGCTACAATGCCTGATAAGAAATGTACTCAGTATCTTGCCCATGTAATTGTAACCCCTCTGTACAGTATTTTCACAATAAAAAAAAAGTTAAAGTACTTTAGCATCTAGCATGATAGATATGGAGATTTTAGGCACATTTCACACAAATATTAATGAAACCATTTTTATTACATGCTATTTCAGCATGGGATGATATTTTTATAAAGACCATATTGACAAAGAGAAAAATGGGTCTCCAGATTAAATATGTTCCTCCTTAAGGGAGGTTTTTGTTGTTGTTGTTGTTGTTGTTATTTTTTCAGTCTTTGTATTTGAGCTTTAAACTTTGGACAGACTTAGGGACTAGAATCTAAAGGGACAGTTTATGCTGGGCACCAAGGACTGATGCCAGTCCTAGCAA
The DNA here is from genome assembly GCF_019054845.1 of Dipodomys spectabilis. NCBI lineage: Eukaryota > Metazoa > Chordata > Mammalia > Rodentia > Heteromyidae > Dipodomys > Dipodomys spectabilis. Next base: position 11,548,699 of record NW_024870711.1, read on the forward strand.
CTTGGGAGTCTAAAATCTGAGGATCATGATTTGAAGCCAGCCCAGGCAAGAAAGTTCTTGAGTCTCTTCAGTTTACCCACAAAAAGCCCGAAGTGGAGCTGGGGCCCAAATGGTAGATTGCCAGCCTTGAGCAAAAACAAGCTAAGGGTCTGTGCCCAGGCCCTGAGTTCAAGCCCCAGTACCAGCAGTAAGTAAGTAAATAAATAAATAAATAAAACATTACAAGCTAAGTGCCAGTGACTCCCATCTGAACTCAGGGCCTGGACACCGCTCTCCCTTAGCTTTTTTTGCTCAAGGCTGGTGTAACTGAGGAAGCTGAGCTCTAAGGATCGTAATTTATAGCCAGAATGGGCAGGAAAGTCCATGAAAATCTTATCTCCAATTAACTAGCAAAAAGCTGGAAGTGGAGCCATGGCTTAAGTGGTAGAGCAGTAACCCTGGGAGAAAAAGCTAAAGGACAGCAGTGCAGCCCTGAGTTCAAGCCCCAGTACTGGAACAACACACACACACACACACACACACACACACACACACACACACACACACACACACTATGGCTTTCCTAGATGGTCATGAGCATGACAGGAAGTCAGCATGACCACTCTTTCTACCATTCTGTGGTTGGGACTCACACAGTCTACCTGATGTCACAGTCCCACAAAGCATCATCTGCAAGACAGCACTTCCTGGGGTTGTAAAGAGGACATTCTACCCCGGACCACTATGGCTACATCTGGATAAAATGGAGTCCTCAGGTTCTAGGATAGCTGCAGCCAGTTACAGCCAGGGCCTTAAACAGCAGAGTTTGATTTTCTGACAGTTCTGGAAGCCACGGGCTGATATTCAAGGTGTCACAGCAAGGCCTGGCTATATGGTAGCCCCTGGCCATATAGCATGACAAACTCAGGGGTTGTCCCTAGAACTGGCCCCTGGCCATATAGCATGACAAACTCAGGGGTTGTCCCTAGAACTGGCTTTCCCCATGGTGTTCTCTGCTGCAGACAACATGCTGTGCTTTGGATCACAAAGGGTCTGAACCATCACATGGCGCAGAGAGGCTGTCCCCATTGGAGTGCTATAATATCAGGCTTCAGGTAGAGCCCTTTCCTGCTCTCAGTCTTTGTTACATGTCTATAAAGATATGTATGTATACATATGTACATACATATATACATTTATATACATACATATCTATATACATACGTATTATCTTTAAGTAGTTGCGCAAAGTGGTTGCCATTCAGCAGGCAGTGTATACATACAATACACCTTGCGCAGTGTTACCCCTTTCAACATTCTTACCCCTTCCCTTCCTTTTCTCAATTTTGTAGTATATACATTAAACCCTTGACTGCGTTCTCCCTCCCTTCTCTTCATTCTTCTACCCCTCCCCCCTTGGCCCCTCCTTCGTATAAGTGCCATCTCCTGGTGTTCATTTTGTTGGAATTTGACTTTGCCTAAGGAATTACACTATTTGAGACCTCCCTTGAATCTACCATATTTTGGTTAATGCATTTGTAACTACTTGCATTCCCCTCAGCGTGTTTACTTATACATTTCTAAGCTGATTCTAGCTACACATATGAGGGAAAACATGTAACCTTGGTCTCTCTAGGCCTGACTTATAAACTTCACTTGTAAATTTTTCCAACTCTTTCCATTTCTTTTTTTTTTTGGGTCCAGTTGTGGGGCCTAAACTCTGGGCCTGGGTGCTGTCCCTCAGCTCTTCAGCTCAAGGCTAGCACTCTAACACTTGAGCCACAGCGCCACTTCCAGCTTTTTTTTTTTCTGCTTATGTGGTGCTGAGGAATCGAACCTAGGGCCTCAGGCATACAAGGCAAGTGCTCTACCACTGAGGCACCTTCCCAGCCCCCACAAGTATATTTCTTTCTTTTTTTTTTTTTTTTGGTCGGTTGTGGGACTTGAACTCTGGGCCTAGGCGCTATCCCTCAGCTCTTCAGCTCAAGACAAGCGCTCTATCACTTGAGCCATAGCACCACTTCCCTCTTTCCATTTCTTTACAAATAATACAATATCATCATTTCTAGTGGGAGAGTAAAATTCCCTTGTGTATATATGCCACATGTTCTTGATCCATTTGTCCACTGAGGGACATTGGGTTAGGTATAATTCCCTACCTTGGCTGTGGTGAATAGTGCTGCAATGAATAATTGGTTGTGCTGTTGGCTCTACGTAACTTGCTTTGTAATCCTTTGGAGAAATGCCCAGGAGTGGAACTGCAGTATCATAGGATAGTCTATGTTTTGTTTTTGTTTTTTAGGAACCTCTATAATGTTTTCCAGAGTGATTGAACAAGTTTACATTCCCACTAACAGTGTAATAGAGTTCTGTGGCCACATCCTTACCAGCATCTGTTATTGTATTCTTTTTTTTTTTGGTGGTCATGGGGCTTGAACTCTGGGCTTAGGCACTTTGAGCCATTACGTCACTTCCAGTTTTCTAGAGATTTACTGGAGATAAGAATCTGGCTTTGAACTGTGATCTCCAGATTTCAGCCTCCTGAGTAGCTAGGATTACAGGCATGGGCCACCAGCGCCCAGCTATTGTATTCTTGATTGATGGCCATTTTAACAGGGGTGAGATGGAATCTCAGTATTGTTTTGATTTGCATTTCCTTTATGGCCAAAGATGTTGAACATGCCTTCATGTGTCTATTGGCCATTTGTACTTCTTCTGTCATTAGCCCATTTATCGATGGGTTTGTTGGTTCTTTTAGGGTTTATTTTTTATTCCACAGATACAAACCTGGTTCAACATATGTAAATCAACAAATGCAATACAACAACTTCAACAGAAGAACAAGAGCCACATGACCATCTCAATAGATACAGAAAAAGGTTTTGACAAGATCCAACACCCCTTTATGATAAAATCTTGGAGGAGCTAGGAACACATGGAATATTCCTCAATATAATTAAGGCTGAGTATGATAAACCTACCACCAACATTATACTTATTGGTGAAAAACTAAGACGATTTCTTTAAAATCAGGAGTGAGACAAGGGTGTCTACTCCCTCTACCCATCTTCAGTGTAGTACTGGAATTCCTGGCAAGAGCAATAAAGCAAGAGAAAGGCATAAAGGAGATCTAAATATAGAAGTAAAACTATGCTTTTTTTGCAAATGGCATGATCTTGTACTTAAAGGACCCCAAAGATTCCTCTCCCAAGCTATCAGAGCTGATTCAAACATTGGTAAAAGTAGCAGGGTATAAAATCAATCTACAACAATCAATTGCTTTACTGTATGCCAACAATGAGAAGACCGAGATTGAAATCAGGAAAGCAATTCCATTTGCAACAGGCTCAAAAAAACTGATGAATTAACCAAGGATGTGAAGGACCTCTATAGTGAAAACTTTTTAAAAATTGAAGAAGACATAACAAAATGGAAAGACCTTCCATGCTCCTGGACTGGTAGAATTCACATCATCTAAATGGCAATAGTGTCCAAAACAATCTGCAAATTCAATGCAATACCCATCCAAATCCCAACATTATTCTTGAATAAGATAGAGAAAGCAATCTAAATATTCATGTAGAATAACAAAAGACCCCAAATAGCAAAAGCAATCCTTAGCAGGGAAATTAATGCTAGAGATATAATAGTACCAAACTTCAAACTCTATTACAGAGCTATAGTAATGAAAACAGCTTGGTACTGGTACAAAAACAGGCCTCAGAAATAAACCCACAGACATATATTCATCTAATATTTGCTAAGGGAGCTAAAAAGGCTAGAAGAAAGACAGACCCTTCAACAAAAGGTTATTCACAGGTAGATGCTGGTGGCTCACACCTGTAATCCTAGCTGCTCAGAAGGCCAAGATCTCAGGATCATAGTTCAAAGCCAGCCTGGGCAGGAAAGTCTGAGACTATTATCTCCAATTAACCACCCAAAAAGTCAGAAACAGAGCTCATGGTCCAAGTGGTAGAGTGCTAGCCTTAAGCAAAAGACTCTTGGGGATAGCACCTAGACCTTGAGTTCAAGCCCTTGGGGCTGGCACAAAAACAAAACAAACAAAAAATCCCTGGATATCCACATGCAGAAAACTGAAACTAGACAGTATATATCACCTTACACCAGCATTAATTCAAAATGGATCAAATACCTCAATGTAAGACCAGACATCATGAAACTTACAGGAAAGAGTAGAGGAAACATTAGGGCTCCTGAGCACAGGTAGTAATTTTCAGAGGAAAGATCTAGAAGCACAACACATCAAAGAAAAAATTGATAGATGGGATTGCATCAAACTAAAATGTTTCTGCATGGAATTTATAGCCAACAAGCTAAAAAGACCACCTATAAAAAATACTTTTTCCAGCTACACAACAGACAAGGGTATAATATTTAGAATATATCAAGAACCTAAAAAAATTAAGCCCAGATGCTACCTATACACAATGGAATTTTACACAGCCATTGGAAAGAATAAAGTAATGTCATTTGCAGGGAAATTAAACAGGATTTCAGATATCACACAGTAAGAGAATACTCTGGGGGAGTGATGGGGGACGGGATGGTAAGGGGAAACAAAGGAGGAGGCAACAATGCTTGATAAGAAATGTTAAGAAATGTACTCATCACCTTGCCCATGTAATTGTAACCCCTCTATATGGTATTTTCACAATAAAAGGGAATACTCTCAGTAGAGAAATACAAAGGTGCAATGCTTAAGTCCTCTTCATACTTATATAAAATAATATACATACTGAAACCAATTCCAAGGTATGGAAACAAAAGACTTCTTTTGTCTTTTTCTTTTTCTTTTGATGATTCTGTCTTCCTTACCTATGTATGGTGTATTCACGTGCACATCTGTGGGAGGGTGGGGGAGGGCACAGAACTCGAGGAAAAAGGGTGAAAACGTGCAGCCATGGAGCCCACTGGACACTGAGGAAAGTGAACTGTACAACTTGTGGGTGGAGTCCGGAGGGAGGGAGTGAGGGAAGAGAAGAGAGTGTACCAAAGGAAATGCACTCATTGCCCGACTCATGTCATTGTAATCCTCCTGTACATCACCTCTATAATAACAAGAAAGTAAAATTAACCCCTCAGCGCAGTGTATTCCGGTCACCTGGTGTATGACTTAGAGCCATTTCTCAAGAATGGAGTATGCGCCCCCTAGGGTCCAAAGTGATGAATGGCCGTCAGTCCTTGTTTTCATGGGTAAAAGTGGCAGTTTTAATATGGTATGTGAGTCACCCAGCCATGGCTGTGCCCAAACCACTGGCCACCACTGGCCACCCTGGCAGGGGGTGTCTTATTTAAGGCCATGGAACCAGAGAGGTGGGGTGAAGGAGAGATGAGGGGGAGAGAGAGGCGGGGAGAGATGAGGAGAAACTGAAACCGAGGAAGAAAGGGAGGAGGGAGGGAGGGAGAGATGGGGCCAGAGACCGGGGGAGGGAGGAGGGAGGGGGAGGGAGGGTGTATGCCTTTTGTTGTTCTTGTTGCAGCTAGACCTTCCCTGCTAGGTGGTAGGTATGGACTCTGCCTCCTACAGAGAGCAAGAGACCTCTTCCCACCCAGATACTGACACACACACCAATCTTTCCCTCTCCTCTCTCTCTCTCTCTCTCTCTCTCTCTCTCTCTCTCACACACACACACACACACACACACACACACACACGCAGCGAGCTTGCCCGTAGCTATCTGTGGAGCCCTTAGACCAAGCCCGTCAGCCCCAAGATCCATCACCAGGGTGGGCATCTGCGGCCTTAAGGGTTTATCTCCTACTCTTTGCCACACAGGACTCTGGGAATCACGCTGCTTTCAAGTCCTAGTCACGCTCTGCACCAACACGGAGGGCTCGTGTGACCCTCTCAGGGGACCTTGAACAGCAGTTACTGTGTTTTATTTTATTTGTGTGTGTTTGGCAGTCCTGGGGCCTGAATTCAGGGCCTGTGCACTGTCCCTAAGCTTTTGTGTTCAAGGCTGGGCTCTACCACATGACCCACAGCTCCATTTCAGCTTTCTGGTGGTAATTGGAGGTAAGAGTGTCATAGACTTCCTTCCCAGGCTGGCTTTGGATTGCAGTTCTCAAATCTCAGCCTCATGTATAGCTGGCGTGAGCCACTGGCACCTACCTGGCAGCACTTCTTTTTTCTTTTGGTGGTACTTGAGTGTGAACTCAGGACCTTATGTTTGCTCTACTGCCAAGCCATGGCTGCAGTCCTTGTGTGTGTGTGTGTGTTGTTGTTTTAATCTTTAAATAGCCATACAGACCAGTTTCAGCTCAACATGTCAGGCTATGCGTACAATGTATCTTGATCAATGTCATCCCTTTCTTACTTCTCCCCTTCTTTCCAACCTCAGCCATCCCTCAATTCTCCTAGTGCTATTGCACATATATACCTTGAACATTATACACTAGTTCCTTCTGAGATAGTCTCTTCCTGCCTAGGTATCATATAGACCATGATATGCCTATTTTAGGTTTCCCTTTATAGCTGGGATTACATGCTCAGCTTCTTCCATTGAAATGCTGACATGCCTGCCCTAGCTAGCTTACAATTGTGATCTTCTCAGTCTCAGACTCCCATGAAGGTAGGATGAGGGCTGGGAATGTGGCTCAGTGGTAGAATGTTTGCCTAGCATGCATGAAGCCCAGGTTCGATTCCTCAGTATCACATAAACAGAAAATGCTAGAAGTAGCACTGGGGCTCAAGTGGTAGAGTACTAGCCTTGAGCAAAAGAAGCTCAGGGACAGTGCCCAGGACTTGAGTTCAAGCCCCATGAGTGACAAAAAAGAAAGAAAGAAGGATAGGGCACAACCCAGTGTACAGTGATGGGTTGAGATAGAACCCTGCAAACTTTTCTACCCGGGCTGGCTGTGAACAATGATCCTCCCAAACCCAACTTCTAATAACTAGGAACCTCCAGTATCCCATTGTTGAACAGTAATTCTTAAACAGTTTTGCCTCAGAACTTCTTTTTGTTCTGTAAAAGTATTAAGTGCTACAAGGAGCTTTTGTTTCCATGGGCTGTATCTATTTTTATTTACTGGACTCTAAACTTAAATGGCGTAGTCTAAAAATATGTGTGTATGAATTCATTAACACCAAAGTAATAAACCTATTACATGCCTATATAAATGACACCTTATTTTTTTTTTTTTTGCTGGTCCTGGGGCTTGAACTCTGGGCCTGAGCTCTGTCCCTGGGCTTCTTTTGCTCAAAGTTAGTGCTCTACCACTTGAGCCATAGTGCCACTTCACTTTTGGATTGTTCAGAGTAGTTTATTGCAGATAAAGAGTCTCACAGACAGTGGCGCTGTAGCTCAAGCGGTAGAGCATTCGCCTTGCGTTGAAGAGCTCAGGGACAGCGCCCAGGCCCAGAGTTCAGGCCCCATGACTAACAAAAAAAAAAAAAGAAAAAACAGGTTTCTAAAACAAAATTATGGGCTAGGAAGGTGGCTCAGTGGTAGAGCGCTTGCCTTGCATGCGTGAGGCCCTGGGTTCAATTCCTCAGCACCACATAAGAAAAAAGAAAAAAGCTGGAAGTGGCGCTATGGCTCAAGTGGTAGAGCGCTGGCCTTGAGCTAAAGAGCTGAGGGACAGCGCCCAGGCCCAGAGTTCAGGCCCCATGACCGGACCAAATAAATAAATAAATAAATAAGAGTCTCACAGACTTTCCTGCCTGGGCTGACTTTGAACCATGATCCTTAGATCTCAGCCTCCTGAGTAGCTAGGATTACAGGTGTGAGCCACCAGCACTCAGCTTAAATTATACATTTTTGGGGGTGGGGTGGGGGGATTACTGGGACTTGAACTCAGGGCCTGGGTACTGACTGCCTTGGGCTTTTTTGTTCAAAGTTAGAATTCTACCACTTAAACCACACATGAACTCTACATGACACATCTTAATGGAAAAAAATTCCAAATAAAAACAATTTTGCACTGTTATAACTCTGTTCAAGGGAGCTGGAGTCACATATCTATTTCTATATTGCATCTGTTGTGATGTTATTTTGGGTTAAGTTGATGAAAAACTTTCAGACTCAGGAAGATATAGAGCTAAAGAGTGGGAGAGGGTAAAGATGGTATTTCTGTGATGATATATTAAGGTTCAATAAATGCTCATTTCTTTATACATTAGTACAGTGAGCATTCTGAGGTCACATCCTGCACTTTATTCCAGTCCTGGGACTTGCACTCAGGGCCTGGGCCCTGTTCCTGAGCTTCTTTTGCTCAAGGCTAGCACTCTACTGCTTGAACCATAGCGCCACTTCCTGCTTTTTCTGTTTATGAGGTACTGAGGAATTGAGCCCAGGGCTTCATGTATGGTCGGCAAGCGCTCTACCACTAAGGCACATTCCCAGATCCATATCATATACTTTTGTTTGGTTAAAACCCACAAGTGTGTCACCCTCTGCCACAGATCTTCTACTCACATAGGACTTTGTAGCACCCAGCCCATTGTCCATTTGGATAATATATGTTCACTGAATATGTAGACCTTCTAGATGTAAAGCATCTCATAATCCAATATCAAGAACTCACATTGGTTAACATCTCCAATCTCTTTGGATCTGACCTTAAATATTGTGAAGCTGTCATATTTAAATTTCCAAAATTGTAATTTTCCTGCAAAAGGTCACATTTTATTAGGAACCACAAATCTTATCGGTCATTTTCCTCACTTTATATCCATTTTAATGAAAATATCTGCCAAATGCTGCAGCCTCAACAGTGGTGGGCTATCTGTCCATAGATCTTTGACATAAAGATCATGATTCACAGAAGGGCACTAGTTCAGCTCAGAACACACACAATCACGTAAGTGCTTTTCCTCAAAGCCAGAGTCTTCTTCTAGGGAGTATCAGAAAAGCAGCAGAAACTCTTTGTGTAGAATCAGAAAGGCAGTAGAAACTTTCGTGTAGGCAGTAAAAACACTTTGTGGCCCAGAGTATCACAAAGGAGGAACTCAAAGGCCAGGATCTAATGTAACAAGGACATACTGAAAAGAAGCTGGTAGCTTTTCTCTTCCCTGTGAATGAATAAAGGGCAGTGATCACAGCTTTGTGTCAATCCTGTGGTCTCTAGTCAGGATCTCTCTCTCTGTCTCTCTCTCTCTCTCTCCCTCCCTCCCTCTCTCTCTCTCTCTCTCTCTCTCTCTGTTTTCTACCAGCACTGGGGCTTGAACTCAAGGCCTCACTCCCTTGCTTTGCTTTGTTACTCAAGGCTGGTGTTCTAGCAATTGATTCATACCTCCAGCATTTTAGCGGTCAATTAGAGTCTCACAGACTTTCCTTCCTGGGCTGGCTTTGAACTGTGATCCTCAGATCTAGCCTCCTGAGTGTGAGCCACTGATGCCCAATAATAGATTTCCTTTTCACCTTCCCTCTAATAGTTTTTACCCAACACCAAGACAGGATTTGTGCATTCTCCTAATACTGAGGAATATGGGCAGGAGCTACTGCATAGGGGAACTCCCCTGGCCAGAGGCCCAGGAGCCCCACCGTGAGCTGGACCTGGGCCTGGCTCCATTTATTAGCTCCAACTTCCACTTCTGTAACAGAGGTCACAGCAGGTTCCTGCATGTCAGTTCTACATAGACTCTGCCTGTCAATTCCCTGAAGGTCTGGCACTTACCTTGTACCCAGAGACGGACCGATGCCTCAGGCCTCCTCAGATGAACATGCCTGCTCCTGGGTGGAGGGACTGTCTTCGTGGGTTCCTGGATTCTCCTTCGGCCTGAGAAGGAGCAGTAACTGAACAAGGATGGGGCTTCATTATTAGGCTAACTCGCCTCAGCTTTCTGATGCTCTGATTTGTTTCACCTGCATAAATTAAGGACTTCTCACGTACTCTGGCAGTTTCCAGCTCACGACTGGTGTTACTTTACTACTTGTGCAGCTCTGCAGTTTGGCTACTCCTCACTACCTCTCTGGTCTTGTTGCTGGTTGAAAGAATTATGGGAAGTGAACCACATTATCTACTAGAGGGAAGACCTCCAACAAGGCCTCATCTTATTTCTGTAAGACTTCAAGAAACAGCTTAACATATATCCACCTCTAATATCTTGCCTTCATTAATTGGGTGTGTGTGTGTGTGTGTGTGTGTGTGTGTGTGTGTGTGTATACCAGTGCTGGGGCTTGAACTTAGCTCCTGATCTATCTCCCTTAGCTTTGTCTGCTCAAGGCTGGTATTCTACTACTGAGCCAGAGCTCCCCTTCTAGGATTTTTTGGTGGTTAATTGGAGATAAGAGTCTCTCAGACTTTTCTGCAAAAGCTGGCCTCAGCCTCTTGAAGAGCTAGGATTACAGGCATGAGCCACCAGTGCCCAGATCATAAATTAAAATGTTTTGTGCTAGGTATAGGGCTCCCCACCTATGATCCCAGCAACTCTGGAGACAAGAGACCAAGAGGATGGCAGTTTGAGGCCAATAGGCAAAAAGTTAATGATCTCCCATATCAATCAGTGAGTGGATATGTGGAGGCATAGATGAGAGAGAGGAGGGCTGGGAAGGTGGCTCAGTAGTAGAGTGCTTGCCTTGCATGCATGAGGCCCTGGGTTCGATTCCTCAGCACCACATAAACAGAAAAAGCCAGAAGTAGTGCTGTGGCTCAAGTGGTAGAGTGCTAGCCTTGAACAAAAGAAGCTCAGGGACAGTGCCCAGGCCCTGAGGTCAAGCCCCCAAGACTGGCAGAGAGAGAGAGAATGAGAATTGTGGTTCAGTGCTGGTCCCAGGCAAAGACAAGAGACCTTCTTTGAGAAGTAAAGCAAAAACAAAAATGGAGGCATGGCTCAAGCGGTAAGGGGCCTTCCTGGCAAGTACGAGGCCCTATCTCCAAACTCTGGTTCCAGCAAAAATAATTTTTGTACGATACTATTATCTCTAATTGATACATGCGGAAACTGTGTCTTAAAGATTCACTTGTCCAAAATCAAGTTGTATTTGAGCCTAAATTTCTCTCCAAGGCTGTGCTGTTAATCTGTGTGTTTTAGTGTACTAACCACCACAAGGTCACACTAGCTGCACGCTAAGCCTTACCTCAGCCAGCCCGGGCTTCCATTAACAGAACAACTTCAGCTGGGACAAGTGAATAATAGAAACTCATGTTCTCACAGTTCTGTTGGGTTCTGGTGAGAGAGGCCCTCCTAACTCAGACAGGCAGACAGCCCCCCCTCTTTCTCTCTCCCTCTCCCTCTCCTCCTCTCCCTCTCCCCCCTCCCTCTTCCTCTATCCTTCCCTCCCTCTCCCACTCTCTCCCTCTCCCCTTCCTCTTCCCCTCTCTCTCCTTCTCTCCCTTCCTCCCTCCCTCTCCCTCTCTCTCTCCCTCTCCCGCTCTTTCTCCCTCTCCCCTTCCTCTTTCTCTCTCTCTCCCTTTCTCCCTCTCTCTCCCTGTCTCCCTTCCTCCCTCCCTCTCCCACTCTCTCCCTCTCCCCTTCCTCCCTCCCTCTCTCCCTTTCTCCCTCTCTCTCCCTGTCTCCCTTCCTCCCTCCCTCTCCCCCCTCTTCCTCTATCCTTCCCTCCCTCTCCCACTCTCTCTCTCCCTTTCTCTCTCCCTCTCTCTCCCTTCCTCCCTCCCTCCCTCTCCCACTTTCTCTCCCTCTTCCTCTCTCTCCCCCCTCCCGCTCTCTCTCCTTCTCCCCTTCCTCTCCCTCTCTCTCTCCCTCTACTCTTCTTCTCCCTCTCCCTCCCTCTCACTGTCCTCTCCCTTTCCCTGTCCTTTTCTCTCTCTCCTCTCCCTCTCCTGCTCTCCTTCCCTCCCTCTCCCGCTTTCACCCTCTCTCCTCCCAGGTGTGCATATGATGTCCTTTCCCTCCAGGCCTCATTTGTGAGAATTACCTCCTAAATCTCTATCTGCAGACACAGCTGCACTAGCTGCAGAGACTCAACGTAAGACTTTGGAGGAAACAGAATTTTATCTGTCCAATAACTGTCCTCAGAAATTACGAAGATCAGACGCACCTCCCCGCTTCCCCGCATTCTTGGCTATTTCTAACTCTGTGTCCCAAGTGTAATGAAGAATGGCAGGAGAGCCAGGGAGGCATCCCTACTGTCCACTTTTTCCCCATGTGTAGAGCGGTGACAAGAACAGCCCAGGCGTTATGGTCAGGAAGAAGATGGACTGCGCCGTGGAGGGGGGCTGGTGTTTGAAAGCTAGCACCCCGCAGGGCTCCACAGCCAGGGCCTCCCCTGCGCACCTGCTGCTACCCAAATGTCCACTTCCTGTAAGGTCATCAGTCAGATGGGTTGAGGGGCCTCCTAGCAGCCTGATTTTAACTTCACCTCTTTAAAAGGCCAGGCATGGTGTGAATATTATAATCCTAGCACTTGGGAGGCTGAAGCAGGGGTCATAAACTTGAGGCTAGTCTGGCCTGCATAGCTTCTTGGTTTTTTTTTTCAAGAAATAAAAACAATCTTCTTTAAAAAAATATATTTCTACATATAGTCACAGTCGGAGGTTCTGGGAATCCAGACTTTAACACAGATCTGAAGGGCTGTACAGAGCAGGGACATAGCCCAGTTCAAAGCTGGCGTTAAACCTGGAAACCCATCCCCACCACCATTCTAGAGGGGCTGTGAGGAGGTGAGCATTCCACAACTTTTTAAATTAGCTACAACTAAACTTGGGTTCAAGCTTCAAGATGAAAAGTCGTAATATAGGGGCTGGGAAGGTGGCTCAGTGGTAGAGTGCTTGCCTCGCATGCCTGAGGCCCTGGGTTTGATTTCTCAGTACCACATAAGCAGAAAAAGCCAGAAGTGGTGCTGTGGCTCAAGTGGTAGAGCACTAGCCTTGAGCTGAAGAGCTGAGGGACAGCGCCCAGGCCCAGAGTTCAGGTCCCACGACCGACCAAAAAAAAAAAGAAGTCATAATGTAGCTGGCCACTGGGAGCTCACACCTGTAGTCTTAGCTGCTCAGGAGGCTGAGCTTTGAAGATCATGGTTCAAAGCTAGCCTAGGCAGAAAAGACTGTGATATTCTTATCTCCAGATAACCAACAAACAGCTGGATGTGGAGCTGTGGCTCAAGTGGTAGAGTGACAGCCTTGAGTGCAAGGCCAGCACACACACCAGAAGGTCGTGTGCTGATCACTCGCTGGGACTCCATTAGTGACAGATGTCTTCTTCAAAGACATCACTGCACCTCTTCCTTGCAGGGACGTTCTACTCAGCTCCTGGATTTATGATGTGTGGTGGCTAATCTCGAATGTGCACCTCACTGGACAGAAAAATACCTAGACAATGAGTAAAGCAGACCACTGAATGTGTCCGTGAAGGCTTTTCCAGAGACAGTTAGAGCATGTGGGCTCAGATCAGATCTGCTCAGTGGCTGAATCTATTGATGGATTCAAAATTGAAACTAACTTGGTGCTGGTGGCTCACACCTGCAGTGCCAGCTGTCCAGCAGGTGAGATCTAGGGATTTCACCTTTACTACCAGGCAGCCCTGGTAGTAAAGTTCGTGTGACTCTTATCTCCAATTAACCACCCAATAGCAAGAAGTGGCTCAACTGGTAAGGTGCCTGCCTGGAATAAAAAAGCTCAAGGACAGTTTAAACCTGAAGATTGATAGACAGATTTGCACACACACACACACACACACACACACACACATCCTTTTTGCATTAGCCATTTGGGAGGGTGGTGGAACTTTGGAAAGATCAGGACTCTGGAGGCAGGCCTTCAAGGGCTCTGAGTTGTCCTGGTCCTCAGCTTGCTGCCCATGCTTCCTGGCTGCCCAGCGTTGTTAGCTCTGTCCTCTGCTATGATGTCTTGCCACATTCCTGAAGGCAATGAGCCAGCCAGCTATGGGCTGAGACATTTGGAAACAGGAAGCTGAATGCATCCACCTTCCTCTTAAATCATTTCTCTCAGGTATTTGTCATAGGAACAACAGTAGCAACAAAAAGATCAACTAACATAGGACAGTAAAGCTTCACAGTAAAACTTGGGTCCCTTGGGGGGGGGGGTCATCTGTCCAGCCCATGTCAGGGAGCTCTGCTCTGCTGCCTGGCACTCAGAGGAAGCCCTGGATGCCTGCCAGGATTCAAGGGGAGAGACTCCGGAGGCTCACCTACAGGGCCTGTGGCTCACCGTTTCCCCACTCCAGGAAACCCTGCAACTCGATGCAAGAACTGTTTAGCAGTTCTTTTCTGAAGAGGATTTATCACTCACATTTCTTTCCCACTGACAGGAGCAGGACTCCAAGAAGTAATCACATCTGCCTCCCCACCAGGGATGCAGGTGGCAGCCCTGTTCCCTGCTAGCACAGGGGCTAGTGAAGCTGTAGCTAAGGAATAACGTTCTCACCAGCCTGCCGTGACCCCACTCTCCGCCCCCCCCCCCTCGCCCCGCCTCAGGGGAGGGATTTCTGCGTTCAGAAAGTCAGGAACATAACGTTGTAAAAGAAAAAAAAAATACTTCTAGCCGGCACCAGTGGCTCACACCTGAGATCCTCATGGCTCAGGAAGTAGAGATCTGAGAATTGGGGTTCCAAACCAGTCTTATTAATGAGCAAAATGCTGAAAGTGGCAGAGTGCTCGCCTTGAGCAAGTGAGAGTGTGTGTGTCCTAAGTCCAGCCCCCAGTCCTGGCGCGCACGTTTAATGCTGTCCCACTCTCCGTTCTGTCAGCTGTTTTCCTTACTCCAGCTCTTTCTCTCTGGCTGCACTGTGTGTCTCCAATGAGGTGTTTCAGACCCCTTTTCTCAGGCTGGGAGATGGAGCTCAGAGCCAGAGACTTTGCCTAGCACCACAAAGCCCTGGGCTTCATCCACACCACACGCACTCTGGAAACAGCAAACCACCAAAAGGTCGGGTGAGGCTTCCTGTGGCTTCCTCGCAGGCTGGGCGGCCTGTGGCTGTTGGCACGTGGAGTGGGGGAATTACCAAGCCCAGTGCAGTTTTCATAACAACTTGCGAATGGTTCCCGTGCAGGACAGACGAGTAAAGCCTCCACACACCCAGCTCCAGCTCTCAGCCGTCTCTGGAGGCAGCACAAACGCTCTCTTCCCCTGTCTCCTCTAGGGGAAACGACTCTTTAAATAAGGAAGCAACGGAGTGCTGTGGAGGGAGGACACGATCGCGTCTTGAAATGTGGAGAAGAAAAGCTAGCAACATGCCTAGACCCCTAGCTCTGAGCACTTACAACAACGCGCCAAGGAGGCCCAGCCGGGCCACCGTGCCGAGAGCACAGCGCGTGCGCGCGCGCACGCGCGCGCGCACGGACCGGAGCGCACGGCGCACGGGAGGCCCGGCCATAGTGTGGAACGCACAGCGTAGGAGGCCGGCCAGGCCAAGGTGCGGAGCACACGGCGCGCAGGAGGCCCAGCCACGGAGCGGAGCGCACGGCCACGGTGCGGAGCGCAAGGCCACGGTGCGGTGTGGAGCATGCGGCACGCGCGGGAGGCCCGGCCCAGCCACGGAGCAGAGCGCACTCCGCGCAGGAGGCCCAGCCACTGCTCAAGGTCTCCAGATCGCCTTCAGAGAGGCTTGTATGGGGACTGGAGGAAGGGTGAAGAAAGTTCGCTTTGTTCCATGGAGAGAACACAGTTCAGGGGCAGTCTCAGGACCGTGGACAGCACCACGCGGTGCCCTCCGCCAGCACCATGGACAGGGGCCCAAGCTCAGGTGCTTAGGTCGGAACTGGGAACCCCCCAGGCCACCAGGGTAAGCCTGAGCTCGGGAGCCCGGGCGGGGCGCGGGCAGCGGGGGGCGGGGAGCTGCAGCTGTCAGCTGACGGCTTACGTAGGCCTGATGCCCACTTAGAGAAGGCTGGTCCGGGTGGGTCTGCTCTCCGGGGCCTCGGATGGGCCGGGAGCAGGTACCCGCCTGGCTTCCTGGCTTCTGCAGCGCCTAGCCGCAGCCTGGAGATCTAGACTGACGCGGCGGGGGGCACCCGCGCACGGCCCGCCCCACCGCCCGGGCCGACGCTCGCTCTGAGCCGCCAGACCGCAGCCGCAGCCCCGGAGAGGACCCGGGCCCCCAGGTGAGGACCCGGCCCGGGCCTGCGGCACGGGTTGCTGGCTTTTGTGACCGGTGAGGGCTTCAGGCAGCCCAGCACCCCTCCGCCCTTCCGCCCGGAGCCCCTCAGTCCGGATCCCTCCTCTCCGCGCCATCTCCCCGGGACACTCGCCCCAAGGAGGTGGGAGCCAAACCGGCTGGATCGGGACCGTCCCAGAACCCTTGCCAGCTGTTGCGAGCCCTCAGATTGGGGCGGACCCCGCCACCTGGGCCGAGCACGCTATTCGCGCAGACGCCGGGGCTCCGAGCCCAGCCCCAGCCCCAGCCATGAACCTGACTGCGAACTTGAACTCTTCGCTCCTGGGCACTGTGCCCTCTCTGGAGCCCAACGGCAGCCGGGACGCCTACGCCGCGCGCCACGACGTGCCCTTCCTCTCGGTCTTCGGGGTGCTGGCCCTCACCTTGCTGGGCTTCTTGGTGGCCGCCACCTTCGCCTGGAACCTGCTGGTGCTGGCGACCATCCTCCGCGTGCGCACCTTCCACCGTGTGCCCCACAACCTGGTGGCGTCCATGGCCGTCTCGGACGTGCTGGTGGCCGCGCTGGTCATGCCGCTGAGCCTGGCGCACGAGCTGGCCGGGCGCCGCTGGCAGCTGGGCCGGCGGCTGTGCCAGCTGTGGGTGGTGTGCGACGTGCTCTGCTGCACGGCCAGCATCTGGAACGTGACGGCCATCGCGCTGGACCGCTACTGGTCCACCACGCGGCACCTGGAGTACACGCTGCGCGCGCGCAGGCGCACCTCCAACGCCATGATCGCGCTCACCTGGGCGCTGTCGGCCGTCATCTCGCTGGCCCCGCTGCTCTTCGGCTGGGGGGAGACGTACTCGGAGCGCAGCGCGCAGTGCCAGGTCAGCCGCGAGCCCTCCTACACCGTGTTCTCCACCGTGGGCGCCTTCTACCTGCCGCTCTGCGTGGTGCTCTTCGTGTACTGGAAGATCTACAAGGCGGCCAGGCTCCGCGTGGGCGCCAAGAAGACCAACAGCGTGTCGTCGTTGCCCGAGGCTGTGCAGGTGGGTGTGGGCGCGGCGGGACCCCGGCCGCCCTGCCCTGTGCGGGCGCGGGCGCGGGCTCCGGCTCCGCGCTCTAGCCAGGCGCCCCGAGCCTCATGCCCACAAACCCAAAACACACAAAACCCTAAGGCGCAGTGTCCACGCCCTGTACCTAGCCTCGGGACGGGTAACAAAAAAATACAACAAAACGAAAAAATAAGAAAAAGGAAACAGAAAGTAAGTGGAGCTCGGGAGAGGCCGCTGGGGAGAGGCCGCTGGGGAGAGGCCGCTGCGTGCTCACCATTTCCTCTCCGATCAAAGGGCGCTTCGCGTCTTGAGGCTTGATTTCTAGATAGACATGGGACGGACTTTTCACGGTTGTCTCGTCTTGGCTTTGCCTGTGTTGGTGCTGGGGCAGGAGTCCCACCAGCTCTTTCGCTAGCCAACTGGAGACAAGCATCTTTCCACCTGGGCTGTCTTTCTCCGGTAGTCCTCCCATCCCAGCCAGGTCGGAAGCCGTCCGCATCCAGCTCCGGCTGGCTCCCATGTTCCGTTATCGGTTAATATGGTTAGTGCACTAACTAAGGGGTTTGGATGAGTATTGTTCAATAGTAAAATAATAATATAGAGTGTTCTCCACACAGGCTTCAGTCTAGCGAGGTCACAGGCTTCCACTGTGAGCTCTGAAATATGGGTTCACTTTCCACAGTGGATAGCTAATTCTGAACATGCCCAGTCACGTAAGATTAGAGGGACCAGAAGTGTATTTAGGAGAGGAGGGCAGCACATCATTCTCCAAGAGAGAAGAGAAAGGGCTACCTGCCCTTGTATCTAGAACAGCCAAGGCTGGTTTAGAACCTGCGGACTGACCAGAGGCACATCTGGCAGCGAAGCCTTGGGGAATGGCATGCGGGCGGCTTCTAACGCGCCCAGCCCTGTACACCACAGGGCAGCACCTGCAACAGAGAATGCTTGGTTCAGATGTCCACAGAGCTGGCTTTTGAAAACTCTTGCCTATTTAATCTCTGTACCAAACAGGCCTGTTGATGGGTAAGAATGCTAGTGCTCAGAGCTGGGGTCCCTGTGCAAGTCCGCCCATACTGCAGGGGAGGGGCGTGAGGGCCGTGAGAAGCAGCCACCTGCACCACCCCTTCCACAGAAATCATTTTCTACCAAGGAGAAGGGAACCAATCACAGTTGTCTCTCAGGCCCTGTTGTGAAAGGAAAGATAAGGTTTGCTTTCATGATAGCAGAAGCAAAGCGTTATGATCCCTTTCAGGTGCGTGTGCTCTCGCGCTCTCTCGCGCTCTCTCTCTCTCTCCACACACACACACACACACACACACACACACACACACACACACACACACACACACACACCAGTTTCTTCTTTCCCTCTGCCCAATCACTTTTGAGAAGAGCTCCCTTGGCTCTGCAAGGCCTCTACCCACAGCTCTAGATATAATCGGGGCTGCCTCTGTCTTACGTTCTATGGAAGGGTTAATTACAAACCAGGCTTCCTCCTAGCTCTGTAGCAGTGGGTGTCATTTCTAAATGCAGTTCTATCACCAACTCCCAGAGTTACCTAGGGAAACCACACCACTCCTTTCCTGTTTCTTTACCAGCTGAGGTTTTGTTTCCAAATGATTCTACTCTGCATTTAATAAAAATGTATGGTGGCACTATTAGTCATGAGCATATGGATTAGGATTTTGTTTTGTTTTTTGTTTTTGTCAGTCATGAGGCTTAAACTCTGGGCCTGAACAACACTGTCCCTCAGCTCTTCAGCTCAAGACTAGCGTTCAACCACTTGAGCCACAGCACCACTTCTGGTTTTCTGAGTGGTTTATTGGAGGTTTATTTTCAGGTTTTTTTGGGGGGAGGGGGTCTGATCGTGAGGCCTGAACTCTGGGCCTGGGCGCTGTCCCTCAGCTCTTCAGCTCAAGGCTAGCCCTCTACCACTTGAGCCACAGTGCCACTTTCGGTTGTTTTTTTTTTTTTTTTTCTGCTTATGTGGTGCTGAGGAATTGAACCCAGGGCCTCATGCATGCAAGGCAAGCGCTCTACCACTAAGCCACCTTCCCAGCCCTATTGGAGGTTTATTGGAGATGAGAGTCTCATGGACTTTCCTGCCTGGCCTGGCTTTGAACCATGATCCTCAGATCTCAGCCTGCTGAGTAGCTAGGATTAAAGGCGCGAGCCACAAGTGCCCAGCAGATTAGGATTTTTTAATTTTTAATTTGTATTGTGATTATAAAGATGATACACAGAGGTGATGTGTGTGTAAGTCAGACAATGACTAGAGTTCTTTCTGGACAATGTCACCGCTTCCATTGCTCTCTCCTAGTGGATTAGGATATTTAAACTGGCTGTGGCCTGAGAGTTTGGGCTGCATAATTTCTTGTTTGTTTATTTGTTTTTGTCGGTTGTAGGGCTTGAACTCTGGGCCTGGGCGCTGTCCCTCAGCTCTTCAGCTCAAGGCTAGCGCTCTACCACTTGAGCCACAGCACCACTTCCGGCTTTTTTATTTTTGCTTATGTGGTGCTGAGGAGTCGAACCCAGGGCCTCAGGCATGCAAGGCAAGCGCTCTACCACTGAGCCACAGCACCACTTCCTGGGCTGCATAATTTCTTATGTCAGCCAATGTAGGTATTATTTACAAAGATTATATTGCTTGGTATTTTGCATATATTATATCTTAATAATTCCCTTTCTCTGTTTCCTCACCCCTACCCACTTTCGCTAAGATCCTTTATGCCATCTTCATAAATAGACACGATGTATTTTGATGCTATTCCCCCTTCACCATGCTCCCCACCCTCCACCTCTTTCTCCTGAACCAGTTGTGATCTCCCTGTGTATATGTGTGCACGTGTATGTGTATATGTTTGACTTCAAAGTCCAGATGTTGCAAATGAGCTAAAGTCCATGGTATCTGGCTTTTGGGGTTTGATTATCTGATTCAGCTTGCTGATCTCCACTTCCAGCTGCTTCCTTGCAAAGGACATAATTTCATTTTCTTTATGGCTGTGGAATCCCATGGTATTTGTGTTTTCACTCTTTAATCCATTCATCTGTTGGCTGATCCCACAGACTAGCTATTGTGAACAGCACTGCAATAAACACAGGCGTGCAGGAGCTCTTCTGTGTACCAACTTACATTCCTTTGGATACACACCCATTAATGGTCTGGGGTGGGTGGTGTCGTAAGGTAGCTGTGGTGTTGGCTCCTGGAGGATCTGATTCCATTGTGGTTGCACAAATTCACATTCCTATCAACAGTGTCTGTGGGTTTTTTTATTTGCATGTGTCGATTAACCATTTATATTCTTTTGTAACTGTCTCTTCAATTTGCTTGCCCATTTATTAATGAGATTCTTTATTCTTTTATGGTTTAATCTTTTGAGTTCTTTGTGTTTTCTGGATATGAATCTGTTATTCATTGAATAGCAGTGTAGGTTTTCTTCCACTCTGTGGATTGTGTCCTGGTTCTGGTAATTGTTTCTTTTGCTGTGTGGAAACTCTTCCTACTGGCTCATTCTTGCTCTTATTTTCTGGGCAGTTAGGTACTCTTCACAAAATAATGACCTCTGTTTATCTAAGTCTGATAGATGGATGGAATGCTCTGGAAGAGTGCTCTTTGGGGGCTCTCTGTAAAGAGATACAGTCCACTGGAGGTATTGGAGAGTCAGATCTTGGAACAGTTGAACTTACATCCTGATTGACAGTATACTCGTTTCCTGGGATGACTTTGAGGAGCTTTTTTTGAGCACGGGATGGAGAATCCTGTACAGAAGATGTGATACATTTTAGAGAAGTAGTACAAGTGTCCTCCAAAATTCACAAACCCATCCAGCCAACCCCAGAGTTCTTGACATAGCAGATTCATGCATCTGTTCTGGGGGTCTCTGAAGGCCTCAGATTTGAATTGTTGAATTATTATTTGGTACCAAGTAACTTACATTCCTTATTTATTTTTAGGTACCCAAAGAAGATGTTTATTTTGCATATAACGCAGGTGAATTATCCTGGAGCTGCTCTAGCTATTACTTTATATACATCTTTTTAATAAGTAGATATGCCCTGGGCAGAGACGTAGTTACCACTGTGCTCAACTTCTTCTAAGAAAACTACAAGACAGACTAGACAATTTACATGTCAAACCTGGTGTTGTCTTGTTATCTTTGATATAATACTCATCTTGCAAACAACATTTATTTGGAATTTGGCTCTGGACTATCAAATTTCTGTTTGAGGTGGGATCACCTCAACTACAGAGATGAATCATGAGGTTTTCTTCTTCATTCGCTAAGAATGACAGAAGTACTAGGTCATGAATATTACACTGACAGGTGTAAGGAGAAGGAGAAATAACAGGTTGTTGTTCAAAGGGTAGGAAATGCTAGGTAGTTTCAGGGGGTAATGGGAGCTTATTACATCTTATTACAGAAGATTTCAAGCCCTCAGCAGATTGTTCCAAAGATGTGCTGACTAATCTAACTGATAGCTTGACTTCCTCTAGGCAAGGAGGCCAAGCCTTGGTGGCTGTTAGGAATAGGCTGTGGTTCTCCGCAGTTGCTGTGATGTCTCATAAATCCGGCCAGAGTGTTCTGTTCCTCCTTGTATAAAAGGAAACGTTGCCATAACCCAGCACTCAACTCGGATGCAGCTCCTGTTTGTGGAATCTCTTCCCCTGAGGGATTCAGGGACTGTTGCTATCTGTGTAGACGGCAGCAGTAATCTGATGGTGTGTGAGGCCACAGCACATTTCCAGTTGTAGGCACCTGGCTGATAACCAGTCATTTCATTAAAGTTTTCTCAGTCCTAATTTTTAAAAACTTGCTGCAGGAACTGGGAAGGTGGCTTAGTAGTAGAGTGCTTGCCTAGCATGCAGGAAGCCCTAGGTTCAATTCCTCAGTAACACATAAGCAGAAAAAGCCAGTAGTGGCACTGTGGCTCAAGTGATAGAGTGCTAGCCTTGAGTAAAAGAAGCTGAGGGACAGTGCCCAGGCCCTGACTTCAAGCCCCATACTGGAAAAAAAAAAAAACCTTGCTGCAAATCAACTTTTGTTTTTGCCTTTCAGATAACTTTAAAGTTTTTACAATGAGTGATCTGCTGTTCTAGAGAGGAAGTGTTGCTTGTAGGGTGTCCCCATAAATAAGAATGACACCCACAATTACAGACAACTCCTCTTGGAAGGGTAGGCGGAAGGGGACTGTTGGTCGGTGATGTCTCCTGTGAGTGGCTTCGTTGAGTGGAGTTTGGATGGCGTTCATTTTGCTTGTTAGCCAATATGGGACCTTTGTTTTCTCAAGGATCTTTCTGATGAATGTGTGTGTGCGCACGTGTGTATGTGCATGTGTGTGTGCATCTGTGTGTGCATGTGTGCATGTATGTGCTCATCTATTGATTATTGACATGCAGATTTTTATGTAGGCTCCCAAATCTCTGAGAACAGAGGTGTTTTTGGTTCATCCGGCTAGAAAGCCATATCTTGTATTGATTCCCGTCCCTTTACTTCCGCAGGTTATCTGGAAATTTGCCTTGTATTGGGTATTTTCTCCCGGGGCAATGTTGCACTTCAGCTTACTTCTTCTTGTCAGAGTCCCTCACTCATGATTGATTCCCTGTGCAGAATGACAAGACTGTACTTTGGTTGTTGGGTTTACACATAAACATTTGCTGGAAAGTTTTCTGAAACTAGTTTTTTTTCTTTATTTGCTTTTCAGTTTTGTACCTTTCTGCAATCTTCCCTTAGGAGAAATGCTTCAGATATGCCTTGTGTCATGTATGTTCTATCTTATGTCTATCTGTACAGCTGGGTTACATAACTCTTCTCTATCACTTCCACCTTTAGAGGTTTCCCCCCCATCTGAGGAAAGTTCAGTGAATGGAACTAGTTAGTAAAGATCTAGACAGTAACAAGTTGGTACTCTAATGAAATTCTAAATCCTCTAATGCATGTGCCTCTTCCTCTGTGAGGTTTAGGAAATGTCTTCCTTAGAGCTTGTAATTCAGGTCTAGAATACTAAACTGACCTGCTCTAATCCTGTCTGTATGGCAGCTTTACAGTGTGGTGTGTTCTAGAAGGAAGTGAAACAAACCAGAATATAAACCCACAACAAACAGATTCAAGAGGACAGATGTTTGAAACTTTAAGAATCAGAGGTTTTATGATTGTTTTTTGGCATTTATCAAGAAAAGTGTAAGACGGGAGGATAACGCAATTTTTAAATAGCAATTAAGTCCTTAAAGGAGAAGGTGGGATGTCTGTGCAGACCAACCAGGATGCATAACAACAACAAAAACAACAATAATAATATCTAGCACCAGTAGCTTACACCTGTAATCCTGGCTACTCAGGAGGCTGAGATCTGAGGATCTTGATTTGAAGCCAATGGGGTAAGAAAGTCTATGAGACTGTTATCTTCAATTAATCACCAAAAAAGCCAGAAGTGGAGTTGTGGCTCAAGTGATAGAACACTACCTTTGAGCAAAAGAAGCTCAGGGACAGTGCCTAGGCCCCAATTTCAAGCTCTAGTACTGGCACAAAAAAGAGGAAGGAGGAAAAGGAGGAAGAAGAAGAGAAGGAGGAAGAGGAGAAGAGGATGAGGAGAAGGAGGAAGAGGGGGATGCAGAGGGGGAGAGGGGAAGGGGGAAGAGGAAGAGGAAGAAGAAAAGAAGGGGGAAGAGAGGTATGAAAGGGGGAAGGAGGGAGATGGAGAGGAGGAAGAGGGGGATGGAAAGGAGAGGAGGGGAAGAAGGATAGAGAGGGGGAGGATGGAAAGGGGAGGCGGGAGAAGAGGAGAAGGGGGAGGAGAGGGAGGGAAGGGGAATGAAGAGGAGGGGGAGGTGGTCCTGGACTTGTAGACAGCCTCAGGCCCTTGGTGTCTCTAGCAGCTAGGAGACCGTCACATGACCCCTTCTCCACTCCACTGAGCTGAAAACCAACTAACTCAGTCACACGTATGTCTTCATAAGTCACAGGCCAAGAAGGCCATCCCCAGCGTTTCCCAGAGTTTGCCTGTTGGCTTTTTTCACAAATTCGCAGGGCTCAGGTCCTATTAGCTCTCAGGTGTAGCTCGGCTGGACTGGAAGTGTATCAAACCTACACCTTAATTCCATTTATGAGCATCAGAAAAATCTGTCCCAGGACAAATGAAAAACTTAGGAGACAAGACATGTACACACAAACAAGCCATAGCAGAAACAGAATCAGCTGCTGTGGACGATGCGGGTGGACGATGCGGGTGGATGGCACCGTGTAGCTACACCTCTAACAAGAGACCAAAGCCTCAGGCAGAGAGCAGGTCACCAATGGCCTAATGGTAGACTCTCAGACAAGCTCCCGTATTTGACACAAGCTCAGCTGAACCATCCTGGGCAAGAGCCAATTTGGTTATAACTCCCAGGACAGTGAAGTGAACTGAGCAGTAAGCAGCTGGAGGACCAGACGGAACAGGTCTCCAGCGTCCCCTCGGACTGCGGAACTGGAGGGTGGGTTGGAGCCCAGTGACTCCCTGGGGTCCAAGGATGCTGTGAAGGAACCTCAACGTAAACAACGAGACTTCCAGAACTGGCTCAGGTGACAGGACCACCATTCAGAAGCTGAGATGGAGAGACAGGCTCAGGGCTCTGGCTCACCCGGGCTAACTCTGCTAACTCGCATGGCCTGGAGCCTGGGGCTGGGGTTAGGCGGGGCAGGGGCGGGGGAGGGGCTCTGACAACATGGCTTCGGTGTGGTTATTTGGGCTGAGCCGGGCTGTGTGCACAGATACATTTTTAAGGGTGGTCTGCCCCAGTTCTGGAGAGTGAGATCTGACTCTTAACTCACTGGTTTGCAAGTGTGTATTCATAGAACTGCATGGCCCTTGATTAGCTTCAGGGACAGAGCTCAGACCCAGAGTTAAGCCTCAGGACCAGCCAAAAAAAGTTAAAAAAAAAAGCTCTGAGGAGTGTGTGTGTACGCGCACGCACACGCACGCACACACACACACACACACACATGCCAGTCCGGAAGCTTGAACTCAGGGCCTAGGCACTTTCCCTTAATTATTTTTTTGCTCAAGGCTGGCATTCTACCACTCGGCATGAACCTCGTTGCTACTGTGCATGCTAAGTATGAACAGTAATTAATACAGGCTATTCTCCAGACTCAATCGAGTGTTTTATTGCAATTATTGATTAGCCAAGAGCTGAGAACTAAGAAGACCGTAGGTCAGGAAGCCAGAGTTTAAAAAAAAAAAAAAAGTCCAACCTGGAACTTGGCTAAGGGTCCAGATCCACTCACCGCCAGCTCCCCTCCTCCCACGGGCAGCTCCCCGGGTGGGGGACACACCCCAGCAGATGGCCCAGGACGGGGTCCATGCTTCAAAGCAAGCTCAGCATTCTATGCTTTTCATGATTTTCTG
Organism: Dipodomys spectabilis; assembly: GCF_019054845.1. NCBI lineage: Eukaryota > Metazoa > Chordata > Mammalia > Rodentia > Heteromyidae > Dipodomys > Dipodomys spectabilis. Next base: position 11,574,095 of record NW_024870711.1, read on the forward strand.
AGAAGTGTGAGTTGACTAACGTACACACAAATCCTCACGTAAGACAAAACATGTGTTGAGGGACAGGCAGAAAGGGGCAGTGGAGGCCGTAAGAGAGGCCATGTCCTTACTCTTCTGAAGAGCCAGGAAGAGAGAGCAGCTTGCATGGAAGCAACGCCTCTGACAATCCTGGAGCAAGTGCGCAGAGGACAGACCCCGCCCCCCGGGGTGAGGTGGGCAGTGACTTGACCCTACGCCGGACAGCGGAGATGTCCCAAAGCAACAGTACTGTAATGGGCTACCGACATCCAGGCACACTTCTTGCTATCTTGGAGGGAGAAGTCTGAACTGTCATCCTCCTCCTCTGCCTCCCCTCCCCCTCCTCCCCCTGCTCCCCTTCCTCCCCCCTCCTCCCTGTCTGGAACGCAGGAGTCCTAGTTGGTCAGTAGTCTAGAGGCGAGCCTCAGCTTCCTGGTACCCTCCTCTCACCTTCAGAACACTTTGCCTCCACCCCTACTTTTCCTGCCTCATGATTATTTGTGTAGATAAAATGGACCCAAGACTCCTAGACAGTATCCATGTCACCAGCCCCCCTTGTGGCCAGCACCCCTGTGTGAGCAGCACCCACAGCTCATCCGCGACACAGCGTCATGGGAATGAGGAGCCTGTGCGTGGAGGACCCGCACGCAACACCTCTCACCCTCTCCACCGGCGCAGACAGGCTCCAGGGTGCACTCTCAGGTTGAGTTTAAGTTAGGGCAGGAATAGGTTTTTCTTTTTCTTATAGGCGGAATACTGTGCTTACATGCCCACACACAAATCCATGAAACACATTCCAAGTGATGCATTGAGGAGCTGAGACAGGCTCTATGTCAGGGTGAGAGCACAGACGGGCTCTATGTCAGGGTGAGAGGAGACGGGCTCTTTGTCAGGGGGAGGAGACGGGCTCTATGTCAGGAGGAGGAGACGGGCTCTATGTCAGGAGGAGGAGACGGGCTCTATGTCAGGGGGAGGAGACGGGCTCTATGTCAGGGGGAGGAGATGGGCTCAATGTCAGGGTGAGAGGAGACGGGCTCTATGTCAAGGGGAGAGCACAGACGGGCTCTATGTCGGGGTGAGAGGAGACGGACTCTATGTCAAGGGGAGAGGAAACGGGCTCTATGTCAGGAGGAGGAGACGGGCTCTATGTCAGGGGGAGGAGACGGGCTCTATGTCAGGAGGAGGAGACGGGCTCTATGTCAGGAGGAGGAGACAGGCTCTATGTCAGGGTGAGAGCACAGACTGGCTCTATGTCGGGGTGAGAGGAGACGGACTCTATGTCAAGGGGAGAGGAGACGGGCTCTATGTCAGGAGGAGGAGACGGGCTCTATGTCAGGGTGAGAGCACAGACGGGCTCTATGTCGGGGTGAGAGGAGATGGACTCTATGTCAAGGGGAGAGGAGACGGGCTCTATGTCAGGAGGAGGAGACGGGCTCTATGTCAGGGTGAGAGGAGACGGGCTCTATGTCAGGGTGAGAGCACAGACGGGCTCTATGTCAGGGTGAGAGCACAGATGGGCTCTATGTCAGGGGGAGGAGACAGGCTCTATGTCAGGGGGAGGAGACGGGCTCTATGTCAGGGTGAGAGGAGACGGGCTCTATGTCAGGGTGAGAGGAGACGGGCTCTATGTCAGGGTGAGAGCACAGACGGGCTCTATGTCAGGGTGAGAGCACAGATGGGCTCTATGTTGGGGTGAGAGGACACGGGCTCTATGTTGGTTGAGAGTGGAGACCGGCTCTATGCTGGGGTGAAAGAGTACAGAAAAGCCCATTTTCTTGGTTGGGATGTGGTTGTCCAGGTTTGTATTGTTTGGACCGTTTGTTTCCAAATGTATCTCTGTTTAAACCATACAACAGTGTAAGTTTCAGTGTCTCTCAAGTAAATGCCAGCAAATGTTCCCCACAAATGTATTCATTCGTACTCTGGCCATGTTTTTAGCCACCGCCTGCGCCCTCATGTCTTCCTGGGATCCTCCATATGGCGGAAATCTGTTCCTCTGACTCCACCTCTCCGCAGAGCCACACAGCGGGTTCGTGGCTGGAGTGACCGGGTAGCAGGCCTGGTCTCGAGCCTGGAAGGTGGTGTGCCCAGAGAACAAGCATGATTGTCCTTTGGGGTTACACTGGGGCCCAGGAGAACCAGACGGGCCCACTGCGGTCCCGCTCCCAGTGCTGACGGTGGCTGCCCTGCGTTTGTCTGGGTCAATGAATCTGCTGATGCAGTTAGTCCCTCCGTCACATTTCCTGCCTACTTAGGCTGGTTCTTTATTTCATTCTCCTCAAAACAGGACTGGCCTAGAGAGAAGAGCATCTGCTCCCAGGCATCCCGCCTCATGAGGGCTGCAGGGAGCAGGAGCCAGTCCTGCAGGAACTTCTGCAGAGGGCCTGAGGCACAGGGGAGAGTCAAGTGAAAGTCGGGTCTCCTCTGTCCCTCATTGGGTGCTTGTGAAGAGATTCTCAGTGAGCTCGGAGGCGTGAATGGCCTGGCCAGGGCCTGTCCTGGATACCACAGCATGGGAGACACAGCAGTAGTGTTCTCCTACCAAAAGAAAAGCTGTAGAAAATTTGAATGCTCTAGAAGCAACTCACACAAACACATATGATAGAAAGATTTGAGAATCTGGTCCTAAGTGAACAGGGGTTTGGTGGGACTTTAGCACACAGATTCCCCGGCTACCAGGGGCTGGGACAAAAGAGTGAAAGAGCCAGGCACTGGTGGCTCACGCTGGAAATCCTAGCTACTCAGGAGGCTGAGATCTGAGGATCACAGTTCAAAGCCAGCCCAAGCAGGATAAGTTCATGAGACTCTTATCTCCAGTGGGCCACCAAAAATCCAGAGTGGAGGTATGGGCTCAACTGGTAGAGTGTTATCCTTGAGTGAAAAAGCCAAGGAGCAGTGCCCAGGCCTTGGGTTCAAGCCCCAGGACTGGCACGGAAGGAGAGGGAGGAGAGAGAGGGGAGAGGGGATACACATTCAGTAGGGACAGAACTTGAGTTCTGAGTTTTTGGTTTTCCCCATGCTAGGAACCCACTGTAGAATTTTCTGTCACGATGTGAGCAGAGGCAGCGAGCTGCAACTCTCTATCAGCCCCGATGACAGAGGGGACCCGCAGACCTCCGCAGGGCCCCGGGCTGCTGAGCTAGGGTGCGTGGTAGGGTGCTGTACTAAACGCACTCCCAACCTGAGAGACTTCTTCATTCTTTGTAATGGGTTTACTGTAACCTCGTGTACCTTGCCGTGAATCCCACGGGCCCCACTGCTGGGTGGTCAGCCCACAGTGGCAGTGCACGCTCCAGCTTCCCTTCCATTCCCAAGAGGCCCTGCAACCACCCAGCTCCCACCGGTTTCCACGGCTGGTGGCAGGTGCCATCCGTCCCTCCTTTCTTCCCCCATCCACCCAGCCTCCTCTCGGGGCAGACCGTGGGGCTCACGCCCATGGCTCTCTGGGTTTGGACAGCCCGACCCCAGCAGGTCTGAGCAGGGGGCTGTGACAGGACTCCCGCTCGTGTCTTGCAGGTGAAGGACGCCGCCCAGCAGCCCCAGATGGCGTTCACGGTGCGCCACTCCACCGTCACCTTCCACACGGAGGGGGAGTCGTGGCGGGAGCAGAAGGAGCAGAGGGCGGCCCTGATGGTGGGCATCCTCATCGGCGTGTTCGTGCTGTGCTGGATCCCCTTCTTCATCACTGAGCTGGTCAGCCCCCTCTGCTCCTGGGACATCCCTGCCATCTGGAAGAGCATCTTCCTCTGGCTGGGCTACTCCAACTCCTTCTTCAACCCCCTCATCTACACCGCCTTCAATAAGAACTACAGCAGCGCCTTCAAGAACTTCTTTTCTAAGCAACACTGAGTGGAGATCGAGGTCAAGTCCTTCCCCTCGCTTGGCGGGCTGCGTCACCTCCAGGGCTCATCCTCTCAGTGCTCCAGGGTCGTGGGAGACCTTCACACACACGCGCGCACACGCACACACACACACACACACACACACACACACACACGGGGCACTGTCCTCCACAAGGCCCGGGCGCCTCAGGTCGGTGACCCGTGTCACTCTGTACCACAGCCTCGGACTTGGTCTGTCAAGTGCCCTTTTCCCCAACCCCCTCCGGCCGGGTCGCTGCACTATCCTCTCAGAGCCAGACGTGGCTGGCAGGAGCGAGGAGGCGGCATGGTGTGGCGGGTGGAGGATGGGCGGAAAAGAGAAAGGAAGTCCCAGAGGGCCCATGGAGGGTGTTAGACCACAACCCCTAGCTTTCTAGAATAGTCCTCACTTCCGAGTTCGGTTCTCTGTGCTTAGTAAGTATGCTCTAACACGTATTGGGTATTTCCCAATATTTGACCACAAACTAGTCTCACACTCATGAGACTAGTGCTTGCATACACATACAACCACCACGAGGGGAGTGTTACAGCCGACCAGTGTCCCCCAAAATGCAGCTCACCAGCTCGGACCAGGCAGTCAGAGCCAACGTCAACACCCCTTCCCTCTGTGCAGTAACTGTACAAGCAGTAGAAAGATCTACTTGTTCCATAGAATCTGTCAAACTTGCTTATTTGCTAAGCGTTTGGAGTAGTGTGAGATTTCTTCAATGTTTCTGCGTGAAGGCCTTTGTCCTAGACCACGAGATCAGAGGTCGGTGATGGTCATTGAGCTGCTGACATCTTCAACAGAGTCTCACAAGGAGTGATGCAGGGAACGTCGCTAGACCTGAGCACTTCCACCCATCATGATGGGCTTGGGATTGATGCTTTGCTAGTCCCCGAGTGCCTGCTAGGAAGTCAGGGACTGGGCGGACGATGGTCTGATGTGGCCTCAGCTGGGCTGATGACAGACTGTCATTGGTCACACAAAACATGGCCCATCCACCTCTCCAGAGACAGCTCGAGGGAGCACTGAGACATAATCACTGGAGAAAGAAACATCACTGAAGAATGAAGAGAGAGGGAGAGACAGACAGATACACACGTGTGCACACACACATGCGCGCACACACACACACACAGAATGATGAACTGTGTGCCTGCTAACTTCTCCCCAGAACAGTGGACAATCTGCGTCATCTCTAGCAATCTTCAGACTGGCCGAGTGGTGTCAACATGTCAGGATTCTCAGTTCCCAGGAAAATTCTGAGGTGTTGATTGGTAACTTCTCTTAACTACCGTGGCCACTGAGACAAGCCCGAGGGTCAAAACTAGCTCACAGCAACCTCTGATGCGTTAGCTTTTATGACAGTGGACAGGTCGCCTGTTCCCCAGTGTGAGGGCTATTGTGAAGATCATCAGGGTCCCATCAGCTGTGTGTTCGGCAGAAGGACAAGCTTTGCTGCTTTTGGAGAAGTTCTCCCAAACCCTGCAGCTCACGGTTCTGGAACAACACCTCAAATGACCTCTTCCATCGGGGTCAGTCAGGCCACACTGAGAAGCAAATTAGGAAACCTCTTCCTGAAGAATCACACACAGCCTCGCTAGCGGCTTATTACAACGTGTTTTTGCTTAAGTTGTTTCAGTAAGGGCATTTTACTTTGATCACAACTTCAAGAATGGGAAAGGATTTGTGTTTGTGGCTGGCCTGGATCCCGTGAAGGCAGCCCTTGAAAAATGTTTAAACTGGGCTGGGAAGGTGGCTCAGTGGTAGAGCGCTTGCCTTGCATGCCTGAGGCCCTGAGTTCGATTCCTCAACACCACATAAGCAAAAAGAAAAAAGCTGGAAGTAGCACTATGGCTAGAGTGCTAGAGTGCTAGCCTTGAGCTGAAGAGCTGAGGGACAGTGCCCAGGCCCAGAGTTCAGGCCCCACGACCAGACCCCCCCTAAAAAAATGTTTAAACTGTGGAAATTCAGAATTAATCCTTCCTTCTTTCTCTCTCCTTCCTTCCTTCTTTCCCTCCCTCCCTCCTTCCTTCCTTTATCCTTCCTTCCTCCCTCACTTCTCTCCTTCCTTCCATGTTTTCTCTCTCCCTCCTCTCCCTCTCCCTCCCTCCCCCCTCTCCTCCCTCCTCCCCCTCCTTCCTTACTTCCTTCTGGTATTGGGGGGGGTGGTATGGAGTTTGAATTCAGAATGTTGTGCTTGCTAGGCAGGTGCACTACCACTTGACCCATGCCCCAGCCACCTCTGAACTGTTTTGTTCTCTTACATAGCAATGCTTCTCGTGTGAGGGAGCTCAGTATGGTGAATCTGAAGATCAACACCAAGTCGGAGCATGAGTATTTCCTCTCCCTTTTTTGCAACGAGGTATAAACAAACCTACTTGTCAGTAAGTGCTAAACACATGAGTGATCTGTTTCATCCTTTTCAACCTCTTAAGACTCCAGCCTCCCCAATATCATCACTTAAGAATTTGGGGGCAAATTCACTCATATCATCTCAGTTTTTAAAAAGTCTCTATTTTACAAAAGTTCCAAAGTCTCTTGGGCAATAAAACTCGCTGTTGTCTGTTACATCACTGTGTCTTTGAATGCGTAAATAAAAAGGTGTGTGTGATAGGCCAGGTGTGATGGTGCATGCCTGTAATTCCAGCTCTCAGGGGGTAGAGACAGGCAGATTGCAAGTTTAAGGCCAGGCTGAGCCACGTAGTGAGACACTATCTAAAAAATAACTGTGTATTGTAATAGTCTTTGAATTATTATAACACACAACAATATACTTGCATTGTATACTATACAATAAATTATATCAATTAAAATTTCCAAGATGAGAAACTAGTGATGCTTCTCTGTGGCTCTGACTTGAAGTTTCGTCTTGCACATCCTGCAGAGGTTGTGCTGGCAGGAGCACGAGCAGATGAGGGCATGCTGACCACAAGGAGTCACGTGCACCAGCTGACCACTCTGGAGTGCTGGCTGAGGCCCCTGCAATGCACGGAGGCATCCTGGGTGTCTTTGTTCCTTGTATAGGTCACCACAGCGATTTGAAGATACCAGCGAGGTCCCCTGTGCCGTTGTTTGTGACATGGATCGGAGGGGAACAGTCTCCAGTGTGGAGTGGACTCCTGAGATGGGTCTATTGTTCTAACCTCTTCCTAAGAGGACCTCTGCTGGTTCTCCACTGCTTCTGTTGACTCGGCAGGCTGCTCCCAGTGCTGGAGAGTCACACAATGCTCATGCACAGTTGTGGTCCTGTATGAAAGCCCTGGCTTGTGTGAGCTATGTCTGTGCCACAAGCAACACCGCTCACACAGAAGTAAGTCGGAGGAAGACCCTTGGTCTCTGAACACAGACCTGAGTGACTGAAGGGGCCTACGCCATGAGCACCATGGCTCTGCCGCTTCCCTGTGTGGAAACACAACACATCAGGCCTCTCTTGGAGGAGGAAGAGGGGCCAGCAGCAGGGCCCCCTCCGAAAGCAGAGATGCACCGTGCAGTTTAGGGAACAGCACAGCAATCGCTCAAGCCCGCTGTTCATGCTGACACAGAGAGGAACTACAGATGTGCACCCTGCAGGATGGAGGAGCCTGAAGATCTGACTCATGCGGGAAGCCAAGCCCTGGCTGCCCTGCTGCAGAGCCCAGGCTCTGGGGCAGGGTTCTGTTGGTGCTATAACTGAACAGTTGGTGGGTTGAAACAACACCAATTTGTGATCATACAGCTCTGGAGGACTGAAGCCCAGCATGGTTCTCACTAGATAGAAGGCCAAGCTTCTGCAGGGCTGTGTCCATTTCCGCAAGTTCTAGGGAGTTAGAATTCTTTTCTCAGCCTTGTTAGTTTCTAGAGATTGTCCACCTCCTTTGGCTCTGGCCTTCTCCCAGCTCCTGACCCTGCAAGATGCGTCTCCCTGCCTGCCTCATTCCTTTTGGACCTTCTTCTATCCGGTCTTCTACTGTGACTGTGTGTGTGTGTGTGTGTGTGTGTGTGTGTGTGTGTGTGTGTGTGTGTGTGTGTGTGTGTGTGTGTGTGTGTGTGTGTGTGCGCGCGCGCGCGCGCGCCTGTGCATGTCAGTCCTGGGCTTGAACTCAGTCAAGGCAAGGGTGCTGTCCTGAAGCTTTTTTTGCTCAAAGCTAATCCTCTGCCACTTTAGCCACAGCTTCACTTCTCCACCCACCCCCCTTTTTTGGTAGTTCACTGGAGATAAGAGTCTCAAAGACCGCTGAGCACCGGTGGCTCACGCCTGTAATCCTAGCTACTCAGGAGGCTGAGATCTGAAGTTCGGGGTTCAAAGCCAGCCCAGGCAGGAAAGTCTGCGAGACTCTCATCGCCAATAAACCACCAGAAAACCGGAAATGGCGCTGTGGCTCAAGTGGTAGAGTGCTCGCCTTGAGCTGAAGAGCGCAGGGACAGCGCCCAGGCCGAGTTTGAACCCCATGACCGAAGAAAAAGAAAGTCTCAAAGACTTGTTGGCCCCGGCTGGCTTCGAGCCACGATCCGCAGATCTCAGTCTCTGAGTAGCCGGCATGACAAGCGCGCGCGGCCGGTGCGCGGCCCTCTCCCACATCGGCCCACGCAGACAAGCCGCGAGGTGGGCGGACCGGAGCTGGGGTCTGGCCTGGGAGGCCTGTCCTGCGGCCACGCCGTCACGCCTGCCCGCTGACCACCCACGTGCGCCTGAGGACGCGGCCTTGCGCCTCGGGTCGACGCGAGTGGCAAAGCGGGGCCCGGTGTGGTCCTAGGCCGCTTCACACCGCCGCAGCCGGCCCGCGCCCGCCTCCACGCCACGCAGCGCGAAACTGCCCGACCGCGTCTCCCGGGACGAGGCCCGGCGGCGTCCTCCGAGCCCGGGGAGCCAGGCGGCCCCGGCCGAGGCGGGCCGGACGCCGTCCTCCGAGCCCGGGGAGCCAGGCGGCCCCGGCCGCGCCCCGCCTCCCGGCCAGGAGCCCAGGCTGCCCGCCCCCGCCCGGACCCAACACCTTTCCCCACGGCTCCGCCCCGCAGCTCCCTGATTGGTCCGCGGCGGTCACGTGCCCACCACCTAGCCAGTCACTGGACGCCCGTCCTGCCGGCGCTTGGCCGGACCCATCTTCCCGAGCCCAGGGCACCGCGCCGTGTTTGGGGAAACAGAGGACGCGCCGCACCTGACCACACAACCGCAGCGGTGTGGGCCCCGCCGGGGAAGGCAGCGGGATCCCCGCCCGGGCGCCGGTACCCCTGGCCGCCCGGCCCAGCGCGGTGGAGCAGCGGGGGTGCCGGCGGCTGCCGGCCCGAGCCTGCGGCCACCGGAAGTGGGCCGGGCGGGTGGGCGGGGCACTGCGCGCCGCCCAGCGCGAGCCCGCACTTCCGCGTGGGTCAGCGGGAGCTTCGGCCTCGCGTCCTCCTCCGGGACCCCTGAGTCCCCGTCTGCGGGACACGTCCCAATCCCAGCGGCTGGAACCCCTGCTTCCCGGAGGACCGAGCAGCAGCACCGGCAGTGGGTGCTGTGCTGTGTGCACACATACATACACGCCACGCACATGCATACACATGCACACATGCATGCACGCACACACATGCACGCACACGCACCAACACACGCACACATACATACACTCCACGCACATGCAAACACATGCACACACATGCACGCACACACACCAACACACGCACACGCACACATACATACACTCCACGCACATGCAAACACATGCATACACGTACATACATACACACCACACACATGCACATACACACAAACACACCCACACACACACCACAGACATGCATACACATACAAAGACATGCACACACGCACATACACGCAATACACACCAACACATACACATACACATCACACACGTGCATGCACATACAAACACATGCACATACGTACACACATACACACACAAACACATATACCCACACACATACACATACACACACTTTTTTTTAAAAAGCATCGCTGGCTCACACCTGTAATCCCAGCTACTCAGGAGGCTGAGCTTTGAGATCGCTGGTCAAAGGTTTTATTCATACAAAGGCTGCAGGTACTTCAGAATATCGAGAAGAAATCATTGCTTTCTGTGAAAAGAAAAAAAAGAGCTCTGCCCAGACAGTGCCTTCTCACCACGGGCTCTGAGCCGGCTGCTGCTCAGCCCCACGCCACAAGGCCCAGAGAGAGCACAGGTCTCAGAACAGTGTGGGGAAACGCAGACGCCGGCCTGCCGCAGCGTGCTGCCACCACCACTGTCAGTGAAATGCACATGTTGGCTTTTGGGCTGTGCCAACGTCCAGGTGACGACTCCCAGGAACCCACTTGCCCTTAGAGTACCATCCTTTCCACTCACGAATGTGGGAAGCAGTCTTCCCTCCTTCTGACCCCTGCGTCTTGGTTGCTGTGGGAGCCAGGTGTCCCCTCTTTCCTGAGTTCTCCGCAGGTGTAGCTGCCAGAACAACATGGCGGCACTTCCTGTTTATGCCTGAAGCAGTGTACCTCAGATAATTTCCTCCCTAAGTTGAGTGCAGCCCTGCTGTCTGAGGTCCTAATTAGAGATGAGGACGTTGCTCTTGCCAACAGCTCGTCAGAGGTCCAGTCTCAGGCAAAGGACCCACTGAAATCTTTGTTTTAAAGATGATGGGCCTGCTGTTTTTCAGCTAATTGCCAAGTCATGCGGCTGTTTCAAACAATATACTCAGTCTTATGAAAAAGTTAATAAAAAGCTTTTAGCAGTGGGAATGGGAAGGGGAGAAAAAGAGAGGCCAGGGGTGAATCTGATCACAGTACATGGTGTACACGCATGAGTGTCACCATGAAATCCACTATTTAGAATAATTAATTGACAGTCACAAAAAAGGAATCCTGATGTCCAGTGATAGGCTGAGAACTACTCTCAGAAAGGAAAACCAGTCACCCGATGCAGCTTTCCTTCCATCTGTGCCCTGTCTGTGTCTTCTGTTTTCCTTTTTTTTTTTTTCTTTCAAGCCAGGCATGGTGGTACATTCCTGTAATCCCAGAAAGGGGAAGTTAGGCCTCCCCAGCTAGGTATGTAAGGAGAGTAAGATGGACGTGGAAATGGGGATTCAATCATAGGGAAACTTCCACCTGTGAACCAGTCACGAAATTCCCCATAGCACATGTTCACCCTTCAACCAATCAGACCAGAATCATGCCCTTGGGGGGAGGAGCCTAGGGACCCCATATACAGGGGGCCCTGGGAGGGACTGGGATCCCCAGCTCAGGGCTGTTACCTTTGCTTTCCAATAAACTTCCTGGGGGCGTTAAGCAGTTCCCTGCCCCTGCTATTTTAATTTTGTCAGTCATGGGGCTTGAACTCAGGGCCTGGGCACTGTCTCTGAGCTTTTCTGCTCAAGGCTAGCACTCTACCACTTTTGGCTTTCTGGTAATTCATGGGAAATAAAAATCCTAGGGGCTTACCTTCCCGAGTTGACTTTGAACCTCAGTCTTAAGATCTCAGCCTCCTGAGTAGTTAGGATTATAGGCCTGAGCCACCTGCACTTGACTGGTATTAAATTTGAAAGCTGTCTAAACTGGAGAACAAATGAGTTTGAGAAAAGCAGTTCTCTTGTTTTGTTTTGTATTTCATATAGACTAATTTAGCAACTATTTTTGGCCTGAAAAAGTGGAATATTCCTGTTTGAAGTCTAGCTGGAGAGGCCGCCCTTTCTCCTGATTTTCCCCCTGTGGCTGATGAAAGTAACCAAGGCTGCCACAGTGAAGTCCAGCCACGTGGGTTTTATGATCGTGCACATGTGTGCAGGGGCTGAGGACAGGATGGGGCGTCTTCAGCCTGAAACACACCAGTGTGGGGCTCCATGTGAGGATTTGACCCGGAGTGACACGGGACCAGCGGTGTCACTGGCCCCTGGTAGATGGGAGCGGAGGAGCCCATCCACAGCCGTCCCAGGAGGCGAGTGCCCCTCTTCAGGACTCATGGGAGTCCAATGGTCACTTTCAGAGTAGAGACTTTAGGTGGTTCACGCCTGTAATCCTTTCTACTCACAGTTCAAATCCAGCCCAGGCAAGAAAGTACATAAGACTCTTATCTCCAATGAACATGCCCCTCCTAAAAAAATAAAAATAATAATAAAGAAGTGGGACGGTAGCTCAAGTGGTAAGGGACAGGACTCGCGCCCTAAGTTCAAGTTCAAGCTCCAGTACTGGAGCGCACGCACGCGCATGCACGCGCGCGCGTTCACACACACACACACACACACACACACAGAAATGAAATAGGATCATTGCTTACTATTTGATGTGACATGGGACACTGCTTCATTTTGTTCCCAATGCAAACTGGGCAGAGAGCACCACGAGGCTCCAGAACTGCAGACTGGAGGTGTGCGAGACAGGGGTCTTTGGCAGCTGCGGGGGGGGGGGGGGGCTGTCCGTCCCAAGAGGCAGGTGCCAAGGACAGTGGCTGATTATGGTGAATAAAGCCCCATCCTCTGTTAAAGGAATGCTGTACACATCTCAAACGAGGCCCTGGCCAAAGTCCCCTGCGGGAGCACCTTCCTTGAGAACATTCCAGGCCCAGCCTGGGAGGACTGGATCACGCATCACTGCCAAGCAGCCAGGATCCCTGGGACAGGACAACCTGAGATGCGGGGGTTCGGGGCCCGGCTGTGGGAGCCGGCGGGGATCAGATGGGACTCCAGGCAGGCAGAGCAGGAAGCAGGGCACCAGTGCGGTGCCAAGGCCGGGAGGCATGGACACATGTGAGCCGGAGGCGGAGAGGTGCCGTGATCCCATCGCCACACCGAGCCAGCTTTTTCCTCTGGTTGTTTTTTTGAGATAGGGTCTCGCTTTTTCTCTGGGGTCAAGCTGGACTGTGGTCTTCCTATTTCTACTTCCTACAAATGGCTGGAGGTGAGGGGAAGCCACCACCCCACACACTCTTTGTCCAGGAACTGTGCACCTCCGGGGTTCGCCTCTAGCCTGCCTCGGGTGACAGGTGTCCATCGCCACACCTGGCTCAACCAGCTCCGCGGTAGCCAGCCTGGACGCTAGTGTCCACACGCACCATTCGCATGAAGACTGCGGGGCATTTTCCAGCTGTCACAGTTTAGACTTGCAGTGTCCCCTCAGGGCTCCTGTCAGAACTTGGTCTTTGGGGTGTCACTCCCCCACGGGGTGGGTGGACGTTCAGGAGGGTTGGGGCGCGGCCTTGGGTCAGGGGCACGTGCTGATCTTCCTCTGATCTCGGTGGGAGGATTTGCACACGGTGCTGCTGCGGTGTGTCTGCGGGCGCACAGCAATGGAGATGATCGGCAAGACCTGAACCCTAACACTCAGCACAAGAAAGCGTGCCTCTCAGGGAGGCCGGGAAGCCGGGGGTACACCTGCAGAAAGGAAGGGGAGGGTCCTCCTCTCCTCCCCCTCCCTCTCCTCTTCCTCCTTCCCTCCTCCCCCTCCTCTCACTCCTCCTCCTCTCTCAACTCTTCCTCCCCCTCCCCCTCCCCCTCCCTCTCCTCTCTTCTCCTTCTCACAATCCCCAGATCTGGACTTCCTGAGTAGCTAGGATTACAGGCGTGAGCCACCAGTGTTCAGCTATGGGTCTATTATTTATTTTTCTGCTATATTCAATTGACTTGTACCACTGCTTGGAGTTAACCATGGGACACTTGCTTTACTTTTCTTGTTTTTTGCCAGTCCTGGGGCTTGAACTCAGGGCCTGGGCACTGTCCGGAGCTTCTCTTGCTCAAGGCTAGTGCCCTACTACATGAACCACAGCACTACTTCTGGCCTTTTCTGGTGCTGAGGAATGGAACCCAGGGCTTCATGCATGCTAGGCAAGCGATCTTCCACTAAGCCATACTCCCAGCCTTGCTTTAGGTTTTAATGTCCAGTCCAGCTCATCTTGCTTGCCACTTTTCATTCATCGAAACAATTACATGGTTGTGGTTTTTTAGCATTCAGGAGAAATTACGCTTTATGATGTTGTTACACACCAGGTTCCCTAGGAAATAGATCCTGAGATGAAGATTTGTTTGCAGAAAATGTATTAGGGTTAGCCCGGCACTGGTGGCTCACGCCTGTAATCCCAACTACTCAGGAAGCTGAGATCTGAGGATCATGGTTTGAAGCCAGCCCCAGGATGAAAGTCCATGAGACTCATCTCCAATTAACCACCAGAAAACCAGAAGTGATGCTATGGCTCAAAGTGGTAGAGTGCTAGCCTTGAGCATGCCTGTAATTAAGTAAGCCACATCCTTGTGCAGATTGTGCACTTGAGCTCAGCCAAGGGAGCAGAGGGGCGGCGCCTGCTGGGTTAGGGGTAAGAAGGGAGGGGAGCGGAGGGTGGCGCCTGCTGGGTTAGGGGTAAAAAGGGAGGGGAGCGGAGGGCGGCGCCTGCTGGGTTAGGGGTAAGAAGGGAGCAGCCCACCTGCTCTCTGCGCTTGCTGCCAGATTTTGGGGTGACCAACACCCTTCTGCAGAAGTGAACTTTGCCTCCACAAGTTCTTTTCAAGTTGGTATCCTTATTCCTACACGACACCCCAACATCCCCAGCTATTTCTAGCAAAGGGAATAGGGCAATTCCAGCTAGCTACTGTGATGGAACACATGTATTAGGTGCATGGCAGTCCTCTCCCCGCACACCTTACTGAATTATCTTATTTGGTTTAGCCATGTGACTCTATTCGTGGTGTATTTTGTTCTGATCACTATTGGCTAATGCCATGGTTTGAATGTGTCCCCAAGGTTCACCGGGTGGAAACTTGATCCCCAACGTAAGAATAATAAGAGACAGGTCCTTTAAGAGGTGATCAGATCATGTGATGATCACGGGAGAAATGTTATCTCAAGAGTGCTTCCAGATCCTGTGTGCATGTGTGAGCCCCAGCTCTGCTGAGCTACGGCCCCCCTGAGCCCCAGCCCCCCAGCCAGGGCCCCCCTCAGCCACAGCCCCCTGAGCCCCAGCCCCCCAGCCAGGGCCCCCCTCAGCCACAGCCCCCTGAGCCCCAGCCCCTCTCAGCCACGGCCCCCATCAGCCACAGCCCCCTGAGCACCAGTCCCCCAGCCATGGCCCCCCTGAGCCCCAGCCCCCCAGCCATGGCCCCCCTGAGCCCCAGCCCCCCAGCCATGGCCCCCCCTGAGCCCCAGCCCCCCAGCCACAGCCCCCTGAGCCCCAGCCCCCTGCCCGAGCCATGGCCCCCCTGAGCCCCAGCCCCCCAGCCATGGCCCCCCTGAGCCCCAGCCCCCCAGCCACAGCCCCCTGAGCCCCAGCCCCCTGCCCGAGCCATGGCCCCCCTGAGCCCCAGCCCCCTAGCCATGGCCCCCCTGAGCCCCAGCCCCCCAGCCACGGCCCCCCTGAGCCCCAGCCCCCCAGCCACGGCCCCCCTGAGCCCCAGCCCCCCAGCCACGGCCCCCCTGAGCCCCAGCCCCCCAGCCACAGCCCTCTGAGCCCCAGTCCCCCAGACATGGCCCCCCTGAGCCCCAGCCCCCCAGCCATGGCCCCCCTGAGCCCCAGCCCCCCAGCCACGGCCCCCTGAGCCCCAGCCCCCCCCGAGCCATGGCCCCCCTGAGCCCAGCATCTTGGTGGACTCCCCTCCTGGGATCCCATCTGTTACAGGGCAGGTGCATCAGCAGACAAACCCACGACACATGCTTGTGTGTTGACTCCATGAACAGTGTTCAGTTCCTGCAGTGGAAGCGAGGCCAGGCCTGAAGGACTGCACAGAGAGGCCAGGAATCACAGCTGTCAATTTCCTCAGTCCTGCTTGGTTAAAAGAGCCACTGTCTGGATACACAGCACTTTCCATTGATAAGCAAAAGTTCATCAATAAGGACCCCCCCAAGTCTGCAGCTACAGATCCCCCCCATCAGATCTCCCCTGCTCTGCAGATGTGGGCTCTGCCTGCGGGCGCCCCTGCAGCTCCTGCCACAGCCCAGTACAGCGCGCACAGGACAAAATGGAGAGCATCTGCACAGCCCCACCCCTGCACTGCCTCTCCCCCGCAGGCCCCTCCCTCTGCACCGCCCCTCCCCCTGCACCACCCCCTCTGGTGGCTCACACCTGGTGGCTCACACCTGTAACCCCAGCTACTCAGGAGGCTGAGATCTGAGGATCGCAGTTCACAGCCAGCCCAGGCAGGAAAGTCTGTGAGACTCTTATCTCCAATGAACCAGCAGTAAGTACCAGGCCCTGAGTTCAAACCTGACAACCTACCAAAAAACAAAAAATCAGAACAGAAAATGACTGGAGTATAGCTCAGCTGTATATTCCTGCCAGAGCTCAAGCTCTGACTCAGACCCCAGCACAGAATTTCCCAGCAGTACCATCGCTGAATAGGAAACGTGTCTACATGTACAACAGAAGAAGGCATTCGTGCAGTGGACTCACGGACAGCTGTGCAAACAGACTAAATACTGAACATGCCACACAACAAACAAGATCAAAATACTGATGCACACCACGCCACAAATATGATCAAAATACCAATGCATGCCGTGCTACAAACATGATCAAAATATTGATACACGCCACACGACAAACATGATCAAAAGCAGCCAAATAAAAAAAGATATGCGTCCTCTGAGTAACTCAGCTGGAGTTCAGGGGCAGCCTGACTCGCGCCGTGGAGGGGCCGCGGCTGCTGGGCCAGGGACACAGCTGCCAGGAAGGTTCTCTGGAGCTGGCTTGGCTGTTCACCTCGTGAACTTTCCTGAGCTGTGAACTCAGGATTTGCCTACTTTTCTATGTTACTAAGCTAAATTTTACTAAAGTAAGTTAATTTCATGAAATTAATTTTTTAATATAAATAAAATTTAGTAAAATAGAAGCTGGATAACTAGCGGCTCATGCCTGTAATCCTCACTACTAAGGAGGCTGAAATCTGAGGATGGAGGTTCAAAGCTGGCAGACGAAGCATGGACTCTGATCCCCAATTAATTAGCAAAAAGCCAAGAGTGGAGGTATAGCTCAAATTGTAGAATGCCATCCTTTGAGAGCACAAGGCCCTGCTTGAGTTCAAACCCCAGTACCTGCACACACACACACACACACACACACACACACACACACACACACACACACACTAGTAAAATACAATGGGAAAAGTTCACTTACTGAGATATTTGTGTGTTCTAAAGTCTTCCTTTTTCAAAATTAGTACAAATTGGGGGGGGGGGGGCATATAGAGGGAGAGGCATAGTTTGTGAGGGTGAGAGAAAAGGAGAGAACTAGAAAAAATAAATCAGCATTTTTACTGAATGCAGTGAAACTTGGTAAGAGGCCAAGGGAGCTAGAGCTGCCCTCCCCACAGCTGCCCTCCCCTCCACCCCCTCCCCACACACCCTCCCAATAACCCCGGCGGCCGCAGTAATCAATTGAGTCTTTGCAATTAGAGTTGACAAGGCTGGTTCACTGCATTTTGCATTTGGGCCATGACATCTCCCTTCGAGAATGCAGGACAGGAAGTAAATTGGGATTATTTTTAGTTCTCATAAAGGTTCCAGTCTGCAACAGAACAAAATGTCAAGTTTAATGATTCCTGAAGCACTTTGCTGGAAATCAATTTTTATTCCTTTCTTCTGTCACAGCCCCGTCACCAGCGGACACTGTCTCTCGCTGGAAATCGCGGCCACCAGCTATGAAAGCTCTTCCTTATGTCCTGTACAGACTGTGCCGGTCTTTTCCCAGGAAAAAATAACTGCATCTTTCAGAGAGAGAGAAAAAAAAACCAACTCTCCTAGGGAATAAATCAAGAAATTAAAGAGCAAGTAAGATTATGAATTAAAATTGAGTCTCCAGGAGACAAGTAAAACTAGATTCCTTAGATGCAAGGAAAATCTAAATGTGAAATTAACACTAAGTACTTTGTGGG
Source organism: Dipodomys spectabilis (assembly GCF_019054845.1). Classification (NCBI taxonomy): domain Eukaryota; kingdom Metazoa; phylum Chordata; class Mammalia; order Rodentia; family Heteromyidae; genus Dipodomys; species Dipodomys spectabilis. Next base: position 11,591,798 of record NW_024870711.1, read on the forward strand.
GAATTCAGAATATCTTTAGAACTTTGATGCTGAAGATCTCTCAAAACAAGGCAACAAGCTGGGCATTGGTGGCTCACGCCCAGGCAAGAAAGCCCATGAGACTCTTATCTCCAAATAACCACCAGAAAACCGGAAGCAGCGCTGTGGCTCCAGTGGTAGAGCGCTTGCCTTGAGCTGAAGAGCTGAGGGACAGCGCCCAGGCCCAGAGTCCAGCCCCCTGACTGGTGGCTCACTTCTGTAATCCTAGCCACTCGACAGGCTGAGGTCTGAGGATCGCCCAGGTAGGAAAGTCTGTGAGGCTCTTGTCTCCAAGGACCCACCAAAAAGCTAGAAATGGAGGCGTGGTTCAAGCGATAGGGCACCAGTTTTGAGCCAAAAAGCTAAGGGACAAATCCCAGGCTCCGAGTTCAAGCCCCAGAACTGGAACACACAGAAATTCTTTTTTGGGGGGGGGAGGGTCTGGTCGTGGGGCCTGAACTCTGGGCCTGGGCGCTGTCCCTCAGCTCTTCAGCTCAAGGCGAGCGCTCTACCACTTGAGCCACAGCGCCACTTCTGGCTTTTTTCTTTTTGCTTATGTGGTGCTGAGCAATTGAACCCAGGGCCTCATGCATGCAAGGCAAACGCTTTACCACTGAGCCACCTTCCCAGCCCCCACACAGAAATTCTTTTAAGTTCTAATCTATAAGGTGTAAGTTTGAGTGTCCCTCTTCTTCTCCTTCTTCCTCCCCTTCCCCTCCCTCCTCTGTCTCTCTGTCTCTGTCTGACTGTCTCTGTACATTACATTACATCAAAACAAGGTGTTTGTCAGTGGCAGATGAAACGAACCCAGTAACAAAGACAGAATCAGAGGAAGACATGGAAGCAATCAAAAGGAACTTCTCTAAGCCCACAGGACAAAGATGCTAAGACCACGAGGAAAAATGGCTCCAGGATGTGAACAGGTGAATGGACATCAACAAATAAGGAATTTTATTAGTGGCCAAGAACCAAACACAAATGCAAGCACAGTGACTTAACACCGAAGAACCAAACACAAATGCAAGCACAGTGACTTAACACCAAAGAACCAAACACAAATGCAAGCACAGTGACTTAACATTGCTGCTCTGCTGGCAAAAGCTGAGCATTGGGAAGGCTGGGGAGGAGGGAGCAGGGCTGTCACTCTAAACCTATGTCCCACCTGCCCGACCTGGCCAACCAATGGACAGCAGCGCCCTCCTGGCCAGATGACGTGTTTACCTCCTCTACACAAAGGACTCTGGGGTTGATTTTTTGTACTGGAAGAGAAATAAGGATCAGGTTTCAGTCACCCGGTTTCCCAGCACCACTCACTGAAGAGGGCTTCTTTTGTCCGTGTATGTTCTTGGGCTCCTTTGTTGAAAATCAGATGGTGTGGCTTTATTCCTGGGTCTTCTATTCTGTGCCATTGGTCTTCACCCTCGTCTTTATGTCTGTACTATGCTGTTTTATTATGTAACTTGTAGTATAATTTGAAATCTGGTATCATGGCACCTTTCACTCATGACTGCTTTCCCCTTTGGGATCTTTTACTGCTTCCATGTAAAATTTTGGATTCATTTTTCTATTTCATTTTTTTTCTCTCGTGGGGCTTGAACTCAGGGCCTGAACGCTATCCCTTAGCTCTTTCTCTTAAGGCCAGTGCTCTACCACTTTGAGCCATAGTGCCACTTCTGGTTTTCTGGTGGGTAACTTGTGTTAAGAGCTTCATGGACTTTCTTGCTGGGGCTGGCTTTGAGCTGGGATCCTCAGATCTCAGCCTCCTGAGTGGCCAGGATTACAGGCGTGAGCCACATGCACCCAGCTGGGTTTTCTGTTTCTGGGTGAAGAATGGCCTTGGGGCTTTGGTGGGTACTGCCCTGAGTCTGCAGATTGCCTTTGGCAGAGCGGCCGATTCCCCATGGGCCTGGCGATCCGGCCATCCATGGTGTCGACTGCAACTTCTTTCTCCAAGGTTTTAGAGTTTTTATTGATTAATGCCTAGGTATTTTATTGTTTTTGAGGCGATTACCAATTGAATTATTGTCCTGATTCCTTGCTCAGCCTGTTCATTGTTGATATACAGAAAAGCTACCGATTTGGGGGTATTGACTGTATAGCCTGCTATGGTCCCGAAGGTGTTATCATTGTGGGGGAGGGGTGGGGGCTCCTCCGGGCCACAGGTGAGCCCCAGAGCTCCCGGCTGGGACCTGGCTGCCCTCTGGCTCCCTGCTTCCTGACCTCCCTCAGCGCTCCTCCCCAGGCCTCCCAGCGCCTGTCCTTCATCCTGCCGGAAGGCACCGGAAGGCACCGGAAGGCGGCGCTGCACCTTCTGCCAGACTGGAATGGCCCTGTCCCAGTGGCTCAGCTCTGGTGACGTCACCACACTGCCAGAAGAACAACTTCAACTCCCTCTGCCAATGGGGCTCCACCCCGCCCGCCGGGCTCCCCCAGAGCCTCATGCCACACAGCAGGGGACAGTCCAGCCCTGGGGGCTTCCCAGGCCTGGTGACACGCTGGCACGGCCAGAGTTCAGGAGGGCCCGGCCAGCCCATGATGACTTTAATATGGTGTAAGAACACGAAATAGAGATGCACAGAGGGCGGGCGGGCACAGGAGCCCTGGCGTCCCCTCCCCCCAGGAGCCAGGAAGCTCCTTCCCGCACTCACACCATCACTGAGGCCACCAAAATGGCCTTGTGTTGACCTGTGGCTGCCACCTCCCCACGGTCACACCCACAGTCACATCCCCGAGTGATCTCCTAAACCACAGGGCGCCTGTCCACTGGCTGGGGCTCAGCAAGCAGACTCTCCTCCCGCAGGTGGCGGGGGGGGGGGGGGGCACCGTCTCTGGCACCTGGCAGCTCCGGGAAGATGTGCGTGCTCATGCTTGGACCTTTGCACACAGAGACATTTCCAGGAATCGTGTTGCCTGTCTTGGAGATGGTGACTCCCAGCGGGTGCACAGCTCTCCTGCGCGGGAGGGAGGAGGCCGCCGGAGCGCACGCACAGCAGCCAAGCCGGCTGGGTGCCTGGCCAGCTCCCCAGCAGCAGAGGCCGAGGACGTGCCCGCCGCCCGGTCAGGCAGGAGCCGAGCCACATGGGCTGGCCGGACCTGCAGGGCAGGATGGGGCCGGCCGAGGGCCATCCCTCCTGGGGACAGCAGCTTCCTCCCATCGGGAGCCTCTAGGGCACGCTGCCTTGTGCAGGGACTGTGGGAGTGTGGTCGTGAGGACAGGCAGGGGTTCCTCCAGGAAGACTCCGCCAACATTTGGTCTCCTGCGTCTACCTTCCCGGTTCGGCTGATATGAATTGTGCCGGGAGCGGAGCCCCCAGCCGCATGAACTCCTTCATGTTTCTGAGCATGCAGGACTCCAGCTCCTGCCTGACAGCCACACCTACGGCAGGCCAGGCCCCAGAGAGCCCACACTGCCTTGGGGTCTCTGCACTGCAGCCCAAGCCAGCAGCCCTGTGGCCGTGTGTGTGTGTGTGTGTGTGTGTGTGTGTGTGCGCGCGTGTGCGTGCACGCGCCAGTCTTGGGGTATGGACTCAGGGCCTGGCGCTGGCTCTGAGCGTTACTACACAATACTAGCGCTCTATCACTTGAGACAGCTCCACTTCCAGCATTTTTGCTGGTTAATTGGAGGTAAGAGGCTCACAGACTTTCCTGCTCAGGCTGGCTTTGAACGGCAGCCCTCAGATCTCAGCCTCCTGAGTAGCTAGGGTGGCAGGTGCCAGCCACCAGCACTCACCTCATCCATTTTTAAGTGTCCAGCCAGCAAGGGATGGCCCCAGGAAGAAACGTGGTCCCTGTCCCCCGACACACACACCCAGTGCCCGCAGCCCTACTCTGTGGCTAGGGGTGGGCTAGAAGGGCAGCTGGCCTTCTGGATGTTCAGCGGCCCACAGTGGCTAATGTTCTAATCAGGTGGCCCCGGCAGAGAAGAGGGGCGGGGGAGGACTGCTCCTACCACACCGGAGCCTGGCTTACCAGGAGAGAGAGATGGGCAGGTGTGGAAACCCTACAAAAATCCTCTGCAACTGAACACACACACTGCACAGGTCCCCACGTTGTGTGTCTCCCCCCCCTCCAAGGAACCGGGCTGACACTGAGCAGGAGCATTATGCCCATCACCTGATTTGTGAAAGTGGAACCTTTTGCACAACTACTTAATAATAACAATTTTTAAAAAAAGAAAAATTCCTAGAAACTCACGCCTGGCTTCAGGCAGTACCAGGCCTGGCCACTGGGTGGCACTCACACCCGGCCGAGCCCATTCACAGAGGCTGGGGGACAGACGCTGTTTAAAGATGTATTTAAATTCAAAGACAAAACCAGTTCAACCTGTTTTTCCTTTAATAGCACTCAGATTGCTCTGGTATGGCTTTCACTTCAGTGGTTGAAAATTTAAAGTCAGAACTGAGATGTGTCTTAACTGTGAATACAGAGTTTTTGGAAGCTCAGTACAACAATCAAACAAATAAAAGCAGATTACTCACCCAAACATTTTGATGTTGATTCGTATGGATTGGCAATGTGCTGACCTCACTGGAGCGGGCCGAGCTTATCGAAATTGCTCTCTGTTGTTTCTACTTTGTGCCAGTACTGGGGCTTGAACCCAGCACCCCCTTGCTCTTGCTCAGCATTCTCCCCTGAAGGCTGAAGGCTGGTAAGGCAGCTGCTCTGCCATTCCAGCCACAACTCCATTTCTGCTCTTTAGTGGTCAACTAGAGAAAAGAGTCTCGTAGACTTTCCCGCCTGAGCTGACTTTGAACCACGAGCCCCAGATCTCAGCCTCCTGAATGGCTTGGAGTGAGACACCAGAGTCCGGTGGTGCTTTGTTACAGGTGTGCTGATCTAGTTCACCTGGCACCCCAAGGCTTTACCGCCCTTCCACCTGTTAGAGGCAGGCAGGGCAGCCAGAGACCAGCCAGAGCCACAAAGAAGAAAACCCAGGTGCAGGGAGGGGAGGGGAGGGGTTGCTGGAAATGCGGGTCAGCTGGAGCGGCCTCTTAGCAATTCCCTCCCCATTTTGTCTTAACAATATCCATCTTAGGTCCTCAGCCCTTCCCCCACAATCAGGTGACCTGACAGACCTGACCCAACTGTTAACTCCCACCCCCATAGCCTCCAGCCGCAGCAGCCCAAAGCCTTCACCAGACCTCAGGGCAACTGTTGTAAATAGTAAACCCACCCTTCCACCCGGCCCCCAGCCCTATAAAGATATCCTCTTTGCAAGACCAGGGTTGCTCACATGGCTGGAGAGGCACAGTGTCTTAGTGCGGCGCAATACGCTGCATTGTCCCTCCATTGGTGTCCCCGGGACTCGGACTGCCGAGCCTTCCTGCTTTTGCATACAACATCATTTACTCAGAGGGATCCAGAGAAGGCCACCATGGAAGCCTCAAGACGGCGTGGGGGCGGGGACAGGCTCAGGGCTGTAGTCTCAGCCACATGGGCGGCCGAAGTGGGAGGAGCAGATCCCCGGAGATCGAGGCTGGAACACTGGCCTGGGTGACACAGCAAGGCCTTGCTCGGACATAAAGGAGCAAATGGACGAGTATACGCGAAACAGTGGAGAAGTAGGAACCAAGAAGAAGACACAGACAGATTTCCAACTTCCATCTCCTGAGAAGGCCAGATTCTTTCAGGAGCACTGCTGGTATGGCCAGAAAGACCGGCAGCTGCAGGCAAGGGGCCGAGCGCCGCCCCCCCTTCCCCCAGCCAGCGGCTTGAGTCTGTTCTGTGTTGTGCACCTGAGTGACGTGCTAACGGCTCCTGGGGATGTCAGGGAGGGGGCGCTGTCACTGCACGCCAGCAGCCAGGCGCTCTTGGCTGAAGATCGCACGGAGGTCAAGCTCAGTCGACCGTGTGGAGGTCAAGCTGCAACTACAGTGCGCTGCACACACTCTGGTACAGTGTGGTTGGACTGCGTAATGCAATAGTGGGAGTGCTGGGCAGGCCCGCCCCTCCCTGTGCACCCCCCACCCCGCTTCCTGGCCGTGGTTGGTGCCCGCTGCTCTCCTTCCCCTGCACAAGAGGACGGACACCTCTGCAGCTGACTGACCCACGGTGTGGGTACCAGAGGAGGCCATTGCGGTGATAGGCCCCGCTCGGTGTGTGCAGGGGATGGAGATGGGAGGTGCGGGCTGGAGCCCAGCGTGTGGGGAACAGGGCTGTATGGCCTGATTCTGGCGGGCACTCAGAAGACCCGAGTGCTCCAGGCATATGGCAGTAACGATGCAGCTGGCGGACTTAAAGAGCAGAGGGGAAGGTAAAAGCCAAGAGGGCCGGCGGCCTGGCTCAACTGCACTTGGCCCTCAGGGCGGCGCCTGGGCCGCAGTCAGCGTTGGCCTCGGAGGGCTATGGTCTGGCACGGGATTGAGTGTCTGGTGTACAGCTTTCATAGAGCATTTCCTCTGTAGGTTCCAGGCCCAGTGCTGTACCAAACCGCCCCCCAGGTCTGGTTACACGACTGCCCACAAGGCCCGGCCCTGGGCTGGTGCCCTGGGCAAGCAGACCTGCAACCCCACAAGTGTCACCGCTGCCAGCTCCAGACGGTCATCTGGCTCTCACAGCTCATGAGGCGGGAGGCCTCGGAGCCCTCCCTGCAGGCACAGCCTCCAGCCTCCGCTGGGTAGAGAGAAGGCCCTCCATCCTCATGCGGGGATGCACCATGGCCATGCGTGTGTGTGACAGGGCTGTGTGGAAATGCAGGCATGCGTGTGCGACAGGTATGTGTAGAAATGCAGACCTGCATGTGTGTGACAGAGGGATGTGTGTAGAAATGCAGACATGCATGTGTGACAGGTATGTGTAGAAATGTAGATGTGCATGTGTGACAGAGGGGTATGTGTGGAAATGCAGGCCTGCTTGTGTGTGACAGAGGGATGTGTGTAGAAATGCAGACATGCCTTGTGTGACGGGTGTGTGTGGAAATGCAGACATGCATTGTGACAGGGGTGTGTGCGGAAATGCACAGACATGCATGTGTGTGACAGGGATGTGTGGAAATGCACAGACATGCATGTGTGAGAGGGGTGTGTGCAGAAATGCAGACATGCAGGTGTGTGTAGGAAGAGAAAGACGCACATATGAGAATGTGTGTCAGAGATGTGCACAATGGAGTGATGTGGACGGCAGACATGCTTGTGCATGACAAAGGTGCACAGATGCAAAATCGACATGCATGGAGCCGTGAGATGCACAGAAGCCCGTGCGCATAAGGAGCATCTCTGGGCCGGCCTGACCCAAGCTGGCTTTAATTACAGCATCCCCATAGCAACCTGGTCACCATGGTAACTAGTCATGACTGATCCTCATCACTATAGTACCTCAGAGCAGGAAGGGACTGGAGACCATGGGGCAGTTCACGGGGAGCGGGACCCTGGCAGGTAGTGCACTCACTGTAATCCATGACCATCACGGCTGCTGAGCTGGTAACAGTGGCTGCCACTGCCTGAATACGTACCTGCAGGTGCGTTTGTGTGTGCAGTTAAATACGTACTTGCAGGTGCATCTGTGTGTGCAGTTGAATAATACCTGCAGACAGATCTGTGTGTAGTTGAATACGTACCTGCAGACAGGTCTGTGTGCAGTTGAATACACACCTGCAGATGTGTCTATATGCACAGTGGCTGCTGGAATGCCCCATACTCGTGTTAGGGATGAGAAAATCACTGCGGCCAGCCTAGATCACTGCCAGGAGGTGGAGGTCTCTGACCCGGCCCAGGCAGGGGCCAAAGGGGCCGGGAGCCAGGCCTTTGCCGCCAAGCACCTGGACTGTGGGCCGGAGCCAGCCACAGCCCTGTGTTTTGGCCCAGCCCTGGCATGCATGGCTGTCTAGCTCCGCTTCCCGCTCCAGGCAGGCCGGGGTTGGCCCCTTAGGCTGGCTGGGGACCGGAGCACTCAGCCCCCACATCAGCTCTGCGCCCGCCCTTGCCTGCGTCCCGATGTGCTCAGCGCCCCGCGGCTCCTGCTGGAGATGCACAGCAGTCTAGTCTCCAGGTGGGTGCCACACCCAGCTGGGGTATTCACACCCGGGGCTCAGCCCCACCCCGCCTCCCGCCCATCTGTGGGTGGGTCACAGCTTTGTGTCTGCAGGCCAGGGCCTCACCTGCTCCCGGTGCCCCAGGGTGTGTGCACACACCCGGCCCCACACGTGCGCACACCCGTTACCTCCCAGCATGCCCATGCAGGCGCGTGCAGGGCACACAGCGTCTGCACCTCCGTGGGTGTGGGCTGCTGCCCCGCCCCCATGCTCTGATGCCGCGTGGACTGGTCAGGGCCGTGGGCCGCCTCCCTGCCCCTCCAGCTGCTCACGGGGAGAACTCACAAGATGGATGAGGAGCAGGGAGGAGGCTGATGGAGGCAGGATGGAGGCCTGGCCTCATCCTCACCTGTCACATGGTGCTGGGTTCGGGTTCGGCTCTGGATGCGGAGAGACTGGCAAGAAGGAGAAAGCCGGCTCTGACACCCTGGCACAGACTGGGTTCTTTCTCTTGGGGTGACAGGCCAATGAAGCTTCCCTGTTCCCAGGGTCCCCCTCGGGTCCCGGGGCCACAAAGGCTCTGTGGGCGCATCCCGAGATGCTTTCATCGAAACCCACCCACACCCCCGCAGGTGCAGGTGCAGGTACTGTGCGCCGAGGAACGGGGCCTCATCTGAAGACAGGGCCTCTGCGGAGGCTGGCCCTGGTCCCAGTGGACCCGTGTCCTTGTATGAAGACAGCCAGGTGAAGACAGGGCGGCTCCGGGACGTCGCCACGCAGCAGTGGCCGGGCTGCCAGGCAGCCGGGGAGGGAGGCTGGGCAGCCTCCGCCAGCACCCCGCCCTGCGGCCTCTGGGCTGCAAGAGGAGGCGTTTCTGCGGTTTACACGGCTCTGTGTGTGGTTTGCTGCTGCTGTACTCTCGAATAGTTGGGCGTCCACCACCAAGAACAGCCCCGCGTTGGCATTCTGTCCTGCATTCACACCAGTGTCCATCTGCCTTCACACCACACACCACCTGCCCTCACACCACACACCACCCGCCCTCACACCACCCACCACCCGCCCTCACACCACCTGCCCTCACACCACACACCACCCGCCCTCACACCACCTGCCCTCACACCACCTGCCCTCACACCACCTGCCCTCACACCACACAACACCCGCCCTCACACCACACACCACCCGCCCTCACACCACCTGCCCTCACACCACCTGCCCTCACACCACACACCACCCGCCCTCACACCACACACCACCCGCCCTCACACCACCTGCCCTCACACCACACACCACCGCCCTCACACCACACACCACCCGCCCTCACACCACCTGCCCTCACACCACACACCACCGCCCTCACACCACACACCACCCGCCCTCACACCACACACCACCCGCCCTCACACCACACACCACCCGCCCTCACACCACACACCACCCGCCCTCACACCACCTGCCCTCACACCACACACCACCGCCCTCACACCACACACCACCCGCCCTCACACCACACACCACCCGCCCTCACAACACACACCACCCGCCCTCACACCACACACCACCCGCCCTCACACCACCCGCCCTCACACCACCTGCCCTCACACCACACACCACCCGCCCTCACACCACACACCACCCGCCCTCACACCACCCACCACCCGCCCTCACACCATCCACCACCCGCCATCACACCACACACCACCCGCCCTCACACCACCCGCCCTCACACCACACACCACCCGCCCTCACACCACACACCACCCGCCCTCACACCACACACCACCCGCCCTCACACCACACACCACCCACCCTCACACCACCTGCCCTCACACCACCCACCCTCACACCACACACCACCCGCCCTCACACCACACACCACCCGCCCTCACACCACCCGCCCTCACACCATCCACCACCCGCCCTCACACCACACACCACCCGCCCTCACACCACCCACCACCTGCCCTCACACCACACACCACCCGCCCTCACACCACACACCACCCGCCCTCACAACACACACCACCCGCCCTCACACCACCCGCCCTCACACCACACACCACCTGCCCTCACACCACACACCACCCGCCCTCACACCACACACCACCTGCCCTCACACCACACACCACCCGCCCTCACACCACACACCACCCGCCCTCACACCACACACCACCCGCCCTCACACCACCCGCCCTCACACCACCCACCACCTGCCCTCACACCACACACCACCCGCCCTCACACCACACACCACCCGCCCTCACAACACACACCACCCGCCCTCACACCACACACCACCCGCCCTCACACCACACACCACCCGCCCTCACACCACCCGCCCTCACACCACACACCACCCGCCCTCACACCACACACCACCTGCCCTCACACCACACACCACCTGCCCTCACACCACACACCACCTGCCCTCACACCACCCGCCCTCACACCACACACCACCGCCCTCACACCACACACCACCTGCCCTCACACCACACACCACCCGCCCTCACACCACACACCACCCGCCCTCACACCACCTGCCATCACACCACACACCACCCGCCCTCACACCACACACCACCTGCCCTCACACCACCTGCCATCACACCACACACCACCCGCCCTCACACCACACACCACCTGCCCTCACACCACACACCACCCGCCCTCACACCACCCGCCACCCACCCTCACACCACACACCACCCGCCCTCACACCACACACCACCTGCCCTCACACCACCCGCCCTCACACCACACACCACCTGCCCTCACACCACACACCACCTGCCCTCACACCACACACCACCCGCCCTCACACCACCTGCCCTCACACCACCTGCCCTCACACCACCTGCCCTCACACCACACACCACCCGCCCTCACACCACACACCACCCGCCCTCACACCACCTGCCATCACACCACACACCACCCGCCCTCACACCACACACCACCTGCCCTCACACCACACACCACCTGCCCTCACACCACACACCACCCGCCCTCACACCACCTGCCCTCACACCACCTGCCCTCACACCACCTGCCCTCACACCACACACCACCCGCCCTCACACCACACACCACCCGCCCTCACACCACACACCACCCGCCCTCACACCACACACCACCCGCCCTCACACCACACACCACCCGCCCTCACACCACCCGCCCTCACACCACACACCACCTGCCATCACACCACACACCACCCGCCCTCACACCACACACCACCTGCCCTCACACCACACACCACCTGCCCTCACACCACACACCACCCGCCCTCACACCACCTGCCCTCACACCACCTGCCCTCACACCACCTGCCCTCACACCACACAACACCCGCCCTCACACCACACACCACCCGCCCTCACACCACACACCACCCGCCCTCACACCACACACCACCCGCCCTCACACCACACACCACCCGCCCTCACACCACACACCACCTGCCCTCACACCACACACCACCCGCCCTCACACCACCTGCCCTCACACCACACACCACCCGCCCTCACACCACACACCACCCGCCCTCACACCACCTGCCCTCACACCACACACCACCCGCCCTCACACCACACACCACCCGCCCTCACACCACACACCACCCACCCTCACACCACACACCACCCGCCCTCACACCACCTGCCCTCACACCACACACCACCCGCCCTCACACCACACACCACCCGCCCTCACACCACACACCACCCGCCCTCACACCACACACCACCTGCCCTCACACCACACACCACCTGCCCTCACACCACCCACCACCCGCCCTCACACCACACACCACCCGCCCTCACACCACCTGCCCTCACACCACCTGCCCTCACACCACACACCACCCGCCCTCACACCACACACCACCCGCCCTCACACCACCCGCCCTCACACCACACACCACCCGCCCTCACACCACACACCACCCGCCCTCACACCACCCGCCCTCACACCACACACCACCTGCCCTCACACCACATACCACCCGCCCTCTCACCACACACCACCTGCCCTAACACCACACACCACCCGCCCTCACACCACACAACACCCGCCCTCACACCACACACCAACCGCCCTCACACCACACACCACCGGCCCTCACACCACACACCACCCGCCCTCACACCACACACCACCTGCCCTCACACCACACACCACCTGCCCTCACACCACACACCACCCGCCCTCACACCACACACCACCCGCCCTCACACCACACACCACCCGCCCTCACACCACCCGCCCTCACACCACACACCACCTGCCATCACACCACACACCACCCGCCCTCACACCACACACCACCTGCCCTCACACCACACACCACCTGCCCTCACACCACACACCACCCGCCCTCACACCACCTGCCCTCACACCACCTGCCCTCACACCACCTGCCCTCACACCACACAACACCCGCCCTCACACCACACACCACCCGCCCTCACACCACACACCACCCGCCCTCACACCACACACCACCCGCCCTCACACCACACACCACCCGCCCTCACACCACACACCACCTGCCCTCACACCACACACCACCCGCCCTCACACCACCTGCCCTCACACCACACACCACCCGCCCTCACACCACACACCACCCGCCCTCACACCACCTGCCCTCACACCACACACCACCCGCCCTCACACCACACACCACCCGCCCTCACACCACACACCACCCACCCTCACACCACACACCACCCGCCCTCACACCACCTGCCCTCACACCACACACCACCCGCCCTCACACCACACACCACCCGCCCTCACACCACACACCACCCGCCCTCACACCACACACCACCTGCCCTCACACCACACACCACCTGCCCTCACACCACCCACCACCCGCCCTCACACCACACACCACCCGCCCTCACACCACCTGCCCTCACACCACCTGCCCTCACACCACACACCACCCGCCCTCACACCACACACCACCCGCCCTCACACCACCTGCCCTCACACCACCTGCCCTCACACCACACAACACCCGCCCTCACACCACACACCACCCGCCCTCACACCACACACCACCCGCCCTCACACCACACACCACCCGCCCTCACACCACACACCACCCGCCCTCACACCACACACCACCTGCCCTCACACCACACACCACCCGCCCTCACACCACCTGCCCTCACACCACACACCACCCGCCCTCACACCACACACCACCCGCCCTCACACCACCTGCCCTCACACCACACACCACCCGCCCTCACACCACACACCACCCGCCCTCACACCACACACCACCCACCCTCACACCACACACCACCCGCCCTCACACCACCTGCCCTCACACCACACACCACCCGCCCTCACACCACACACCACCCGCCCTCACACCACACACCACCCGCCCTCACACCACACACCACCTGCCCTCACACCACACACCACCTGCCCTCACACCACCCACCACCCGCCCTCACACCACACACCACCCGCCCTCACACCACCTGCCCTCACACCACCTGCCCTCACACCACACACCACCCGCCCTCACACCACACACCACCCGCCCTCACACCACCCGCCCTCACACCACACACCACCCGCCCTCACACCACACACCACCCGCCCTCACACCACCCGCCCTCACACCACACACCACCTGCCCTCACACCACATACCACCCGCCCTCTCACCACACACCACCTGCCCTAACACCACACACCACCCGCCCTCACACCACACAACACCCGCCCTCACACCACACACCAACCGCCCTCACACCACACACCACCGGCCCTCACACCACACACCACCCGCCCTCACACCACACACCACCTGCCCTCACACCACACACCACCTGCCCTCACACCACCTGCCCTCACACCACACACCACCCGCCCTCACACCACACACCACCCGCCCTCACACCACACACCACCCGCCCTCACACCACACACCACCCGCCCTCACACCACCTGCCCTCACACCACCCGCCCTCACACCACACACCACCTTCCCTCACACCACCCGCCCTCACACCACACACCACCTGCCCTCACACCACACACCACCCGCCCTCACACCACACACCACCCGCCCTCACACCACACACCACCTGCCCTCACACCACACACCACCTGCCCTCACACCACACACCACCCGCCCTCACACCACACACCACCTGCCCTCACACCACCTGCCCTCACACCACACACCACCCGCCCTCACACCACCCGGCCTCACACAACCTGCCCTCACACCACACACCACCTGCCCTCACATCACACACCACCCGCCCTCACACCACCTGCCCTCACACCACCTGCCCTCACACCACATACCACCCGCCCTCACACCACACACCACCCGCCCTCACACCACACACCACCTGCCCTCACACCACCTGCCCTCACACCACACACCACCCGCCCTCATACCACCTGCCCTCACACCACCCGCCCTCACACCACACACCACCTGCCCTCACACCACCCACCACCCGCCCTCACACCACCTGCCCTCACACCACCTGCCCTCACACCACACACCACCTGCCCTCACACCACACACCACCCGCCCTCACACCACACACCACCGCCCTCACACCACACACCACCTGCCCTCACACCACACACCACCCGCCCTCACACCACCTGCCCTCACACCACCCGCCCTCACACCACACACCACCCGCCCTCACACCACCTGCCCTCACACCATCCACCACCCGCCCTCACACCACCCGCCCTCACACCACACACCACCCGCCCTCACACCACACACCACCCGCCCTCACACCACCCGCCCTCACACCACATACCACCCGCCCTCACACCACACACCACCTGCCCTCACACCACCTGCCCTCACACCACCCGCCCTCACACCACCTGCCCTCACACCACACACCACCCGCCCTCACACCACAAACCACCTGCCCTCACACCACCTGCCCTCACACCACCCGCCCTCACACCACACACCACCTGCCCTCACACCACCTGCCCTCACACCACCCACCACCCGCCCTCACACCACCTGCCCTCACACCACCTTCCCTCACACCACACACCACCCGCCCTCACACCACCTGCCCTCACACCACCTGCCCTCACACCACACACCACCCGCCCTCACACCACACACCACCTTCCCTCACACCACCCGCCCTCACACCACACACCACCTGCCCTCACACCACACACCACCTGCCCTAACACCACACACCACCGGCCCTCACACCAAACACCACCCGCCCTCACACCACACACCACCTGCCCTCACACCACCTGCCCTCACACCACACACCACCCGCCCTCACACCACCCGCCCTCACACCACCTGCCCTCACACCACACACCACCTGCCCTCACACCACACACCACCCGCCCTCACACCACCTGCCCTCACACCACCTGCCCTCACACCACACACCACCCGCCCTCACACCACACACCACCCGCCCTCACATCACACACCACCCGCCCTCACACCACACACCACCTGCCCTCACACCACCTGCCCTCACACCACACACCACCCGCCCTCACACCACCTGCCCTCACACCATCCGCCCTCACACCACACACCACCTGCCCTCACACCACCCACCACCCGCCCTCACACCACCTGCCCTCACACCACCTGCCCTCACACCACACACCACCTGCCCTCACACCACACACCACCCGCCCTCACACCAAACACCACCGCCCTCACACCACACACCTCCTTCCCTCACACCACACACCACCCGCCCTCACACCACCTGCCCTCACACCACTCGCCCTCACACCACACACCACCCGCCCACACACCACACACCACCTGCCCTCACACCACCCGCCCTCACACCACACACCACCCGCCCTCACACCACACACCCCCTGCCCTCACACCACACACCACCCGCCCTCACAACACCCACCACCTGCCCTCACACCACCCGCCCTCACACCACCCACCACCCGCCCTCACACCACCTGCCCTCACACCATCCACCACCCGCCCTCACACCACCTGCCCTCACACCACCTACCACCCGCCCTCACACCACACACCACCCGCCCTCACACCACACACCACCCGCCCTCACACCACCCGCCCTCACACCACACACCACCCGCCCTCACACCACACACCACCTGCCCTCACACCACCTGCCCTCACACCACCCGCCCTCACACCACCTGCCCTCACACCACACACCACCCGCCCTCACACCACACACCACCTGCCCTCACACCACCTGCCCTCACACCACCCGCCCTCACACCACACACCACCTGCCCTCACACCACACACCACCCGCCCTCACACCACACACCACCCGCCCTCACACCACACACCACCCGCCCTCACACCACCTGCCCTCACACCACACACCACCCGCCCTCACACCACACACCACCCGCCCTCACACCACACACCACCCGCCCTCACACCACCTGCCCTCACACCACCTGCCCTCACACCACACACCACCCGCCCTCACACCACACACCACCCGTCCTCACACCACACACCACCCGCCCTCACACCACCCGCCCTCACACCACACACCACCCACCCTCACACCACCTGCCCTCACACCACCTGCCCTCACACCACACACCACCCGCCCTCACACCACACACCACCCGCCCTCACACCACACACCACCTGCCCTCACACCACCTGCCCTCACACCACCCACCACCCGCCCTCACACCACACACCACCCGCCCTTACACCACCTGCCCTCACACCACCCGCCCTCACACCACACACCACCTGCCCTCACACCACACACCACCCGCCCTCACACCACACACTACCCGCCCTCACACCACACACCACCCGCCCTCACACCACCTGCCCTCACACCACACACCACCCTCCCTCACACCACACACCACCCGCCCTCACACCACACACCACCCGCCCTCACACCACCTGCCCTCACACCACACACCACCCACCCTCACACCACACACCACCCGCCCTCACACCACACACCACCCGCCCTCACACCACCTGCCCTCACACCACCCACCACCCGCCCTCACACCACACACCACCCGCCCTCACACCACCTGCCACCCGCCCTCACACCACCCACCACCTGCCCTCACACCACACACCACCTGCCCTCACGCCACCTGCCCTCACACCACCCGCCCTCACACCACACACCACCTGCCCTCACACCACCCACCCTCACACCACACACCACCCGCCCTCACACCACACACCACCCGCCCTCACACCACCCGCCCTCACACCACACACCACCCGCCCTCACACCACACACCACCTGCCCTCACACCACCTGCCCTCACACCACCCACCACCCGCCCTCAAACCACACACCACCTGCCCTCACACCACACACCACCTGCCCTCACACCACACACCACCCGCCATCACACCACCCGCCCTCACACCACACACCACCCGCCCTCACACCACCCACCACGCGCCCTCACACCACCCGCCCTCACACCACACACCACCCGTCCTCACACCACACACCACCTGCCCTCACACCACCTGCCCTCACACCACCCACCACCCGCCCTCACACCACACACCACCCGACCTCACACCACCTGCCCTCACACCACCCTCCCTCACACCACACACCACCCGCCCTCACACCACCCACCACCCGCCCTCACACCACCCGCCCTCACACCACACACCACCCGCCCTCACACCACACACCACCTGCCCTCACACCACCTGCCCTCACACCACCCACCACCCGCCCTCACACCACACACCACCCGACCTCACACCACCTGCAACCCGCCCTCACACCACCCACCACCCGCCCTCACACCACACACCACCTGCCCTCACACCACCTGCCCTCACACCACCCGCCCTCACACCACACACCACCTGCCCTCACACCACACACCACCCGCCCTCACACCACACACCACCCGCCCTCACACCACACACCACCCGCCCTCAGACCACACACCACCCGCCCTCACACCACACACCACCCGCCCTCACACCACACACCACCCGCCCTCACACCACACACCACCCACCCTCACACCACCTGCCCTCACACCACCCACCACCCGCCCTCACACCACACACCACCTGCCCTCACACCACACACCACCTGCCCTCACACCACACACCACCCGCCCTCACACCACCTGCCCTCACACCACCCACCACCCGCCCTCACACCACACACCACCCGCCCTCACACCACCTGCAACCCGCCCTCACACCACCCACCACCCGCCCTCACACCACACACCACCTGCCCTCACACCACCCGCCCTCACACCACCCGCCCTCACACCACACACCACCTGCCCTCACACCACACACCACCTGCCCTCACACCACACACCACCCGCCCTCACACCACACAACACCCGCCCTCAGACCACACACCACCCGCGCTGACACCACACACCACCCGCCCTCACACCACACACCACCCGCCCTCACACCACACACCACCCGCCCTCACACCACACACCACCCGCCCTCACACCACCCACCCTCACACCACACACCACCCGCCCTCACACCACCCGCCCTCACACCACACACCACCCGCCCTCACACCACACACCACCCACCCTCACACCACCTGCCCTCACACCACCCACCACCCGCCCTCACACCACACACCACCCACCCTCACACCACACACCACCCGCCCTCACACCACACACCACCTGCCCTCACACCACACACCACCTGCCCTCACACCACACACCACCCGCCCTCACACCACACACCACCCACCCTCACACCACACATCACCCGCCCTCACACCACACACCACCCGACCTCACACCACACACCACCCGCCCTCACACCACACACCACCTGCCCTCACACCACCTGCCCTCACACCACCTGCCCTCACACCACACACCACCCGCCCTCACACCACCTGCCCTCACACCACCTGCCCTCACACCACACACCACCTGCCCTCACACCACACACCACCCGCCCTCACACCACACACCACCCGCCCTCACACCACCTGCCCTCACACCACACACCACCCGCCCTCACACCACACACCACCCGCCCTCACACCACACACCACCCGCCCTCACACCACCCACCACCCGCCCTCACACCACACACCACCTGCCCTCACACCACCTGCCCTCACACCACACACCACCTGCCCTCACACCACCTGCCCTCACACCACCTGCCCTCACACCACACACCACCCGCCCTCACACCACACACCACCCGCCCTCACACCACCCGCCCTTACACCACACACCACCTGCCCTCACACCACACACCACCCGCCCTCACACCACCCGCCCTCACACCACACACCACCCGCCCTCACACCACCCGCCCTTACACCACACACCACCCGCCCTCTCACCACACACCACCTGCCCTCACACCACACACCACCCGCCCTCACACCACACACCACCCGCCCTCACACCACACACCAACCACCCTCACACCACACACCACCCGGCCTCTCATCACACACCACCTGCCCTCGCACCACACACCACCCGCCCTCACACCACACACCACCCGCCCTCACACCACACACCACCCGCCCTCACACCACACACCACCCGCCCTCACACCACCCACCACCCGCCCTCACACCACCTGCCCTCACACCACCCGCCCTCACACCACACACCACCCGCCCTCACACCACCTGCCCTCACACCACCTGCCCTCACACCACACACCACCCGCCCTCACACCACACACCACCTTCCCTCACACCACCCGCCCTCACACCACACACAACCTGCCCTCACACCACCCACCACATGCCCTCACACCACACACCACCCGCCCTCACACCACACACCACCCGCCCTCACACCACACACCACCTGCCCTCACACCACACACCACCTGCCCTCACACCACCTGCCCTCACACCACACACCACCCGCCCTCACACCACCCGCCCTCACACCACCTGCCCTCACACCACACACCACCCGCCCTCACACCACCTGCCCTCACACCACACACCACCCGCCCTCACACCACACACCACCCGCCCTCACATCACACACCACCCGCCCTCACACCACACACCACCTGCCCTCACACCACACACCACCCGCCCTCACACCACCTGCCCTCACACCACACACCACCCGCCCTCACACCACACACCACCCGCCCTCACATCACACACCACCCGCCCTCACACCACACACCACCTGCCCTCACACCACCTGCCCTCACACCACCTGCCCTCACACCACACACCACCCGCCCTCACACCACCTGCCCTCACACCACCCGCCCTCACACCACACACCACCTGCCCTCACACCACCTGCCCTCACACCACCTGCCCTCACACCACACACCACCCGCCCTCACACCACCTGCCCTCACACCACACACCACCCGCCCTCACACCACACACCACCTGCCCTCACACCACCTGCCCTCACACCACACACCACCCGCCCTCACACCACACACCACCTGCCCTCACACCACCTGCCCTCACACCACCTGCCCTCACACCACACACCACCCGTCCTCACACCACCTGCCCTCACACCACCTGCCCTCACACCACACACCACCTGCCCTCACACCACACACCACCTGCCCTCACACCACACACCACCTGCCCTCACACCACACACCACCCGCCCTCACACCACACACCACCCACCCTCACACCACACACCACCCGGCCTCACACCACCTGCCCTCACACCACCTGCCCTCACACCACCCACCACCCGCCCTCACACCACCTGCCCTCACACCACCCGCCCTCACACCACACACCACCTGCCCTCACACCACCTGCCCTCACACCACACACCACCTGCCCTCACACCACACACCACCCGCCCTCACACCACACACCACCTGCCCTCACACCACACACCACCCGCCCTCACACCACACACCACCTGCCCTCACACCACACACCACCCGCCCTCACACCACACACCACCCGCCCTCACATCACACACCACCCGCCCTCATACCACACACCACCCGCCCTCACATCACACACCACCCGCCCTCACACCACCCACCACCCGCCCTCACACCACACACCACCCGCCCTCACACCACACACCACCCGCCCTCACACCACACACCACCCGCCCTCACACCACACACCACCCGCCCTCACATCACACACCACCCGCCCTCACACCACACACCACCTGCCCTCACACCACCTGCCCTCACACCACCTGCCCTCACACCACACACCACCCGTCCTCACACCACCTGCCCTCACACCACCTGCCCTCACACCACACACCACCTGCCCTCACACCACACACCACCCGCCCTCACACCACACACCACCTGCCCTCACACCACACACCACCTGCCCTCACACCACACACCACCCGCCCTCACACCACACACCACCCACCCTCACACCACACACCACCCGCCCTCACACCACCTGCCCTCACACCACCCGCCCTCACACCACACACCACCTGCCCTCACACCACCTGCCCTCACACCACACACCACCTGCCCTCACACCACACACCACCCGCCCTCACACCACACACCACCTGCCCTCACACCACACACCACCCGCCCTCACACCACACACCACCTGCCCTCACACCACACACCACCCGCCCTCACACCACACACCACCCGCCCTCACATCACACACCACCCGCCCTCATACCACACACCACCCGCCCTCACATCACACACCACCCGCCCTCACACCACCCACCACCCGCCCTCACACCACACACCACCCGCCCTCACACCACACACCACCCGCCCTCACACCACACACCACCCGCCCTCACACCACACACCACCCGCCCTCACACCACCCACCACCCGCCCTCACACCACCTGCCCTCACACCACCTGCCCTCACACCACACACCACCTGCCCTCACACCACACACCACCTGCCCTCACACCACACACCACCCGCCCTCACACCACACACCACCTGCCCTCAGACCACCTGCCCTCACACTACCCGCCCTCACACCACCTGCCCTCACACCACCTGCCCTCACACCACACACCACCTGCCCTCACACCACACACCACCCGCCCTCACATCACACACCACCTGCCCTCACACCACCTGCCCTCACACCACCTGCCCTCACACCACACACCACCCGCCCTCACACCACCTGCCCTCACACCACCCGCCCTCACACCACACACCACCCGCCCTCACACCACACACCACCTGCCCTCACACCACCCGCCCTCACACCACACACCACCCGCCCTCACACCACACACCACCTGCCCTCACACCACCCGCCCTCACACCACCCGCCCTCACTCCACCCTCCACCCGCCCTCACACCACACACCACCTGCCCTCACACCACACACCACCCGCCCTCACACCACACACCACCCGCCCTCACATCACACACCACCTGCCCTCACACCACCTGCCCTCACACCACCTGCCCTCACACCACACACCACCCGCCCTCACACCACCCGCCCTCACACCACCTGCCCTCACACCACCCGCCCTCACACCACACACCACCCGCCCTCACACCACACACCACCCGCCCTCACACCACTCGCCCTCACACCACCTGCCCTCACACCACACACCACCTGCCCTCACACCACACACCACCCACCCTCACACCACTCGCCCTCACACCACACACCACCCGCCCTCACACCACACACCAACTGCCCTCACACCACCTGCCCTCACACCACCCGCCCTCACACCACCTGCCCTCACACCACACACCACCCGCCCTCACACCACACACCACCCGCCCTCACACCACCTGCCCTCACACCACCTGCCCTCACACCACCTGCCCTCACACCACCTGCCCTCACACCACCTGCCCTCACACCACACACCACCCGCCCTCACACCACACACCACCTGCCCTCACACCACCCGCCCTCACACCACCCACCACCCGCCCTCACACCACACACCACCCGCCCTCACACCACACACCACCCGCCCTCACACCACACACCACCCGCCCTCACACCACCTGCCCTCACACCACACACCACCCGCCCTCACACCACACACCACCCGCCCTCACACCACACACCACCCGCCCTCACACCACACACCACCTGCCCTCACACCACACACCACCCGCCCTCACACCACACACCACCCGCCCTCACACCACCTGCCCTCACACCACACACCACCCGCCCTCACACCACCCGCCCTCACACCACACACCACCCGCCCTCACACCACACACCACCCGCCCTCACACCACACACCACCTGCCCTCACACCACACACCACCTGCCCTCACACCACCGCCCTCACACCACACACCACCCGCCCTCACACCACCCGCCCTCACACCACACACCACCCGCCCTCACACCACACACCACCCGCCCTCACACCACACACCACCTGCCCTCACACCACACACCACCCGCCCTCACACCACCGCCCTCACACCACACACCACCCGCCCTCACACCACATACCACCCGCCCTCACACCACACACCACCCGCCCTCACACCACACACCACCCGGCCTCACACCACACACCACCTGCCCTCACACCACACACCACCCGCCCTCACACCACACACCACCTGCCCTCACACCACCTGCCCTCACACCACACACCACCCGCCCTCACACCACACACCACCCGCCCTCACACCACACACCACCCGCCCTCACACCACACACCACCTGCCCTCACACCACCTGCCCTCACACCACACACCACCCGCCCTCACACCACACACCACCCGCCCTCACACCACACACCACCCGCCCTCACACCACCTGCCCTCACACCACCTGCCCTCACACCACACACCACCCACCCTCACACCACACACCACCCGCCCTCACACCACACACCACCCACCCTCACACCACACACCACCTGCCCTCACACCACACACCACCTGCCCTCACACCACACACCACCCGCCCTCACACCACACACCACCTGCCCTCACACCACACACCACCTGCCCTCACACCACACACCACCCACCCTCACACCACACACCACCTGCCCTCACACCACACACCACCTGCCCTCACACCACACACCACCCGCCCTCACACCACCCGCCCTCACACCACACACCACCCGCCCTCACACCACCCGCCCTCACACCACACACCACCCGCCCTCACACCACCCGCCCTCACACCACACACCACCCGCCCTCACACCACACAACACCCGCCCTCACACCACACACCACCCGCCCTCACACCACACACCAACTGCCCTCACACCACCTGCCCTCACACCACACACCACCCGCCCTCACACCACCCGCCCTCACACCACACACCACCCGCCCTCACACCACCTGCCCTCACACCACACACCACCCGCCCTCACACCACCTGCCCTCACACCACCTGCCCTCACACCACACACCACCCACCCTCACACCACACACCACCTGCCCTCACACCACACACCACCTGCCCTCACACCACCCACCACCCGCCCTCACACCACCCGCCCTCACACCACCCGCCCTCACACCACCCGCCCTCACACCACACACCACCCGCCCTCACACCACCTGCCCTCACACCACACACCACCCGCCCTCACACCACACACCACCTGCCCTCACACCACACACCACCCGCCCTCACACCACACACCACCCGCCCTCACACCACACACCACCCGCCCTCACACCACCCACCACCCGCCCTCACACCACACACCACCTGCCCTCACACCACACACCACCTGCCCTCACACCACCTGCCCTCACACCACACACCACCTGCCCTCACACCACACACCACCTGCCCTCACACCACCCGCCCTCACACCACCCGCCCTCACACCACCCACCACCTGCCCTCACACCACCTGCCCTCACACCACACACCACCCGCCCTCACACCACACACCACCCGCCCTCACACCACCCGCCCTCACACCACACACCACCTGCCCTCACACCACACACCACCTGCCCTCACACCACCCACCACCCACCCTCACACCACACACCACCCGCCCTCACACCACACACCACCTGCCCTCACACCACCCACCACCCACCCTCACACCACACACCACCCGCCCTCACACCACACACCACCTGCCCTCACACCACACACCACCCGCCCTCACACCACACACCACCCGCCCTCACACCACACACCACCCGCCCTCACACCACACACCACCCGCCCTCACACCACACACCACCCGCCCCCACCAACCACGCTGCATCTCCCAGCCCTGGCATCACAGCCCACGGAGGAACCTGCAAAAACTCACCACATCTCCCCTACAGACCAGAGGAGACAACTCAAAGACACCGCTCACCCACCCCAAACGGCTGCCCAACCTCCAGGAGAGAAAAGAAGGCCCGAGTGTGTGTCATTTCCTGACTGGAAACCCCCAGGGACTGGGCGCTGGTGGCTCCCGCCTGTCATCCCAGCTACTCAGGAAGCTGATCTGAGGATCGCAGTTCAAAGCCAGCCCGGGCAGGAAAGTCCATGAAACTCTTATCTCCAAATAACCACCAGAAAACCGGAAGTGGCGCTGTGGCTCAAGTGGTAGAGCACTAGCCTTGAGCTGAAGAGCTGAGGGACAGTGCCCAGGCCCAGAGTTCAAGCCCTGGGACCAGAAAAAAAAGTGGGGTGGGGGGACCCCAGGGCTGGAGATCAGGGAGGCCCTGAGAGTTGTTCCTGCAAACGTTGGTGCAGCTCTGGCTTCTGGGGCTCCGCAAAGAAGCAGCTGCAGCTTCCGGGGCATCACCCACAGGACTAACCCACGCAGCAGCGCTCCACAGGACCCCGAGCTGCCGCTGCGTCTCAGGACACTCAGCGTTCGGGAGATCGGCCACCTCAGGAAGTTGACCCTTTTAGGGTAGCAGCCCCACTGATTTGCCCTCATCTTGGGTCCCCCAGGAAGTGGCAGGCTGACCACCTCCCCAGGGGCCTGCTAGCCACCCCTCGGTGCCCCTCCTCCCGGGCAGGGGGAGAGGCGGGCCGGGCAGCCAGGGTCCGGAGGTTCTCAGCTCTCTCCCACTCCTGTGCCTGGGGACAGGGAAGGGGCTGCCCCTCCAGGCTCAGACTCCCCAAGCTCCCTGTACCTCCCCTGAGGTGTCCTCCCTCCCAGTCCCAGCCCTGCCCTCCCAGGCCAGGGGCACCTACTCCCCGGCCCAGCAGGAGGAGCCCCCAGACAGGCGGGTTTAGGACGTGGCTCTGGGCTGCACGGGGCTGGGGGCCGGGAAGGGGGTCCCAGGCGCAAACCCGGGGAGGCCGCGGGAAGCCAGCCCCACTCCTGACCTCCTCAGGAGCAGGGCTCTGAGAATCGTTTGCATCCCTCATCTGTGCTTTGTGCTCAGAGACAACACATCCACGCCCATGTTTCTTGCTTGCCTGGCACTGGTAGTTCACACCCATCATCCTAGCTACTCGGGAGGCTGAGATCTGAGGATTGCAGTTCAAAGCCAGCTCAGGCAGGAAAGTCCAAGAGACCCTTGTCTCCAATGAACCACCAAAGAGCTGGAAGTGCGGCTGTGGCTCAAAGCGGTAGAGCACCAGCCTTGAGCACAAAAGCTCAGGGACGGCGCCCAGGCCCTGCCTTGGGGGTGCGATGTGGGGAGGGGAGGCTGGTGTGAGGATCTGTGGTGAATCTGCTCCAGACCAGAGACAAGGCAAGTGTAGAGGCCTGGAGGACCCCGGAAGAGTGCACAGGACAGACCAGGGAGGGGCAGGGAGGAGGGCGGAGAAGGGAGGGAGGGGAAGGGGGAAGGGCAGTGAGGACGTGACCGGGCAAGGCTGGCCAGCTGGAGCGGGGCTGTCCCCGTACACCATCACAAACCTGGACAGAGAATGGCTGCCAACAGGAAGTGCAGGGATGTGGTCACGTGACTGCGGGTTGGCTTGCTGAATGCAGGTCATCTCAGATTTGTTGTCCTTCCCACAAAGATTTCCCAACAAGTAAAAGCAGGCTGGCTCCAAGTGTGGGAAGCAGGGAGGGTGCCAGCTCAGCCATCTGTCTCACCAGTGAGGGTCTGGACGCCAGGGACAGATCTCCCGGGCTGGAGCCGCTTCCTAGCTGTGTGACCACATGCCAGTATCTCAGCCTCTCACTCCACCTGCAAACACAGATAGCAGTAGCGCCAGGATCATAGTATTAGCTGAGGATCAAGAGAGTCAACATTTGTGAGGGGTTTAAACAGTGCCAGAAAAGTAGAAACGGAGAAGGTCAGGTGGTGGTTACATGAGACACAGTGCATTAGTTTTCTGTGCAGAGCCTGGGCCCAGCTCTTCCCTACCCCAGGACTTTTGCACATCCCTGGAAGTTACAGAGGACCCCCAAGAGCATTGTCTCCTGCCTTACCATACTCAGAATTCCAGTGAGAGACTCCCCACCATGGTCAGTTACCAAAACAGAGTGAGCATTTAAAACCCTCGTGGGCTGCACTTTACAACAACCAGCCTTATGGATTTCTGCATGAATAGTTGGTGCCACATCACACTAAGTTCCCTGAGAGATGGGGGCATTGTTCCACCTGTGCGCACCCCTCCTTCTTTTCTTAGAAGTTGCCAGACTCTTCTGTCTTCTCATGCTCTGTCTGTTGAACGAGTCTTCTTGTTGGAGATCATGAGAAAGGAGGGTCCGGGGTGGGGTCGGGCGGGGCCTGGGGCCCGCTCTGGACGCACCGTTTGGAAGGTGCTGGCTGAGTCCGGGCTGTGGGGTACCGGGGCTGCCCTACCCCTTCAGCGGGCTGTAGGGTTTCTGGGTGTGTTCTGGAGCAGGGTGGGGGCATGGTTGCCCAGGAAGAGGCGGGTTGGGAGAGGGGCCGCTGGAGTCTGGGCATCAAGGGGCACGGGCCCTTGGTGTCCCGGAATGAGCCAGAACACAGTGTGTGCAGCCAGCTGAGCTCCGCCCTGACCCCCCGGGCCCCAACATCTGGGAAACTGGAGGAGCCGGCACGGGTGTGGGCTGGCCTCCTTCACCCAGTGACCCCGCCAGCCTCCAGGGAGAGGGTGGCTCGCGGCCAGCAGGCTCCCGGCTCATTCCCAGAGGAGGGGACAGAGGCCTTCCCGGAGCCTGGCTCCCATCTGCCCCTGGGGCCCAGGGTGGGCACGCAGCCCCCCATTGAGCTGCGGTCCCTCGTGGCTTGAACCACAGCTCCACTCTGGCTTTTTGGGGGAGAATGGAGATAAAAATCTTGTAGACGTTCCGGACTGTCTTCAAATCATGATACCCAGACTTCAGCCTCCTGAGTAGCAAGGATTACAGGCGTGAGCCACAGTGCCCGGCCATCCAATTCTTTAAAAAACATTTTCCCCCCCTGATACTGAGGTTTAAATTCAGGGCCTTGTACTCTTTTTTTTTTCTCAGTCCTGGGGCTTGAACTCAGGGCCTGGGCGCTGTCCCTGAGCTTCTTTTGCTCAAGGCCAGCACTCTACCGCAGCGCTACTTCCAGTGCCACTTCCAGTATGTGATACTGAGGGATAGAGCCCAGAGCTCCGTGCGGGTTAGGCAAACACGGGCCGCTAAGCCACCTTCCCAGCCCTGGCCTTGTATTCTTCCTCAGCTTTTTCCCTAGCTCGGGTTGATATTCTAATCACTAGAGCCCAGCCTCTTCTTTGGGCTGTTTGCTGATTAATTAGAGATAAGAGTCTTGAGGATTTATCTGCCTGAAACCGATTCAAATGTCTCCTCTCAGATCCCAGAATTCTGAGCAGCCAGGATTCCAGGCTTGAGCCACAGAATCCAGCAGAGCCATCCAATCCCTTCAAAATTTTCCTCTGAAATGTGCTTCAAGCAAAAAGGGGCTGGATCACGCCTAGGAATTTATCTTTTCTTCAGACTTGAAGCTTGAACTCAGGGCCTGGCCACTGTCCCTGAGCAATTCTGTCCAACCTAGTGCTCTACCCCTTTGAGCCACAGGTTTTTGGTGGTTCATTGGAGACAAGAGTCTCACAGACTTTCCTGCCTGGGCTGGCTTTGAACTGAGATCCTCAGATCTCAGGCTCCCGTGTAGCTAAGGTGACAGGCGTGAGCCACCGGCGCCCGGCCTATGTAACTTTCTAAATCAGCGTAAGCTCTTCCTTTGAGTCTGTCCAAAGCAGATAGTAATGTCTGGCTTTTAGTCTGTCCAAAGCAGATAGTAATGTCTGGCTTTGCCGCCCACAACCTTGGGGCCCTCACCATGTTGTTTTCCTGCCGGCACCATCCAGATGGGGTGTCTCAAACCTGTGACTGTGGCTATGTGGAGGTGGAGACTGAGGAGAGCCTGGTTCAAGGCCAGCCTGGGTCTAAAAGTTTATGAGGCCTCCCTGCCTTCTCAGCTGAGGGCTGGGAGCTGTGGGGAGCACCCAGCATCCGCCTTGGGGAGGCAAAGGCCAGTGCTGGTGTAGATCAAGATCCCATCTTGAAAAGAACCTATGCTGTACGTGGGTTGGAGGCATTGCTTGGGTGGTAGAGCCCCTAAGCAGCAAGGTGGAGTTCAGTCCCCAGTATCACAGGAGACAGTGACAGACAGTGACCCGATCGGGCTGTCCCGGCCCTGGCTGCCAGCGGGTCTCCCAACAGGACCTCAAGGCCCAAAGAGGAGAAACAAAGGCATCATTCACCCCAGGCCAGGGCTGGTCCCCTCCCTCCCTCCGAGCCCCGTTCTCTTCTCAAGCTTAGCCCCAAAGTTCCCAGCAGACGGCGCGGCTTTACTTGCTCAGAGGCAAGCATCCACAGCTCCAGCGCCCCGTGGGCGCTTCCGGGCATTCGGGCACGTGTGTGCGTGTGTGCGTCTGCAGCAGCCACGCTCTGCTCTCCACAGCCGGGCCTGGGACCCCTGGCCAGGTCAGCGGGGTGGGGCAGAAGATGGGCCCCAGGGGAGGGTTCTGGAAAGCCGCCTGATGGAGAGGTGCCAAGGATCCCTGTGTCCCCAGACCCCAGTTAAAGGGGCAACACCTCTAGCCCTAGCCCGGGACCTGGGGGCGTGGCATTCCTTGGGGTTCCAGTTTGGTCCCTGCCCATCCTCCCAGGTTCTGGCTGCACTCTGCACCCGCTGCTCCCCGAGCGAGCGGTGAGGGCTGCACAGAGGCCTCCCCAGGCCTCTCCCTCCTCTTATCTATCCAATCCCTTCTTCCCAAGAGCGGCCTTCCTAGACGGGCTGACCCTGCATCTCAGGGGGCTGGGTCTGGCCTAGGGGTGGCCTGGAGAGACTGGGGGGAGGGGTCGCAGTAAATCTTCTTAGTCAGATCCGGGTAATTAGCATTTCCGGTTCCTGCTTCGCAGCAGCCCTCTCTGCAATTATTGGTGGGAGGGAAGACCGGCCGGGGGCTCCCCTGCACAGCAAATCGGCCTGGGCTGCACTGGGCTGGGCACAAGGCTGGGTGCATCCTAGCCAGGAAGGGCAGAGACCACGCTCAGGCGCTGACCTGCCAGGTCCCTGTCAACACTGGCCTCACCCACGGGGCTGGCCTCCCTCACCCTGGCTGACACAGCCGAGAGGAGAAAGCCTGGGCTTGCGTGCTGCAGTGGGCAAGGCCTTTGGAGCTCTCGTGCAGCTGCAGAAGCCAGTGGCAGAGTCGAGGAGGCAGTGATCCCGCAGTCCGGAGGGGAGGTGTCTTGGGAGGGGGGAGGTGTTCCAGTGGACTTCAGAATAATCCCACCCCACCGCCTCCCAGACAGCACCCTGTGCCCACTACCACGCCAGCCCCCAGCTCTACCGCAGACCCACTGTGGACGGCCAAGGATGCAGGCTGGTGGGATGTGGCGCTGGGGAGCCACATCTTAAATGGGTGGGTGGGTCACGTGGGGGGAGACGGGAGGCGATGGAGAACAGGGCCCAGCAGAGCCTCGCTTCTCCCGAGAAGCCAGGCTCCCAACAGCACTGAACGCTTCCTCCGCCCCAGCAACAGTAGACGGAGGCTGGGAAGGTGGCTCAGTGGTAGAGTGCTGGCCTAGCATGCACGAAGCCCTGGGTTCAATTCCTCATCAACACATACACAGAAAAGGCCCGAAATAGCACTGTGGCTCAAGTGGTAGAGTGTTAGCCTTGAGCAAAAAGAAGCTCAGGGACAGTGCGCAGGCCCTGAGTTCAAGCCATGGGACTAGCAAAAAAAAAATAACATAAAATACACAGAAGAGGGCTGGGAAGGTGGCTCAGTGGTAGAGCGCTTGCCTTGCATGCCTGAGGCCCTGGGTTCGATTCCTCAGCACCACATAAGCAAAAAGAAAAAAGCCGGAAGTGGTGCTGTGGCTCAAGTGGTAGTGCACTAGCCTTGAGCTGAAGAGCTGAGAGACAGCGCCCAGGCCCAGAGTTCAGGCCCCACGACCGGACCAAAAAAAAAAAAAAAATACACAGAAGACAGTTTCTGAACTGCAGTCCACGTGCCGCGGTGAGGGCAAGCCCCCGGGTTAAGTTCAAGGTCGGCCGGCGGTTTTCTTGTCTGTTGTCGAGGGTGTGAGGTCAGGCTCTGGGTCTGAGATCCTTTGTGTGCGTTTGCTCTGGCATGATGGGGTTGGTTTGTGGGTTTGGTGTTTTGTTTCGGTGTGGCGTGGTGGTGATGTCATTACTCCGAATCTGGTGAGTTGGAACTTGAGTTCCAACACCTTTTGACAAATGTTGGTAAAAGCCTCTATGGACCAGCTGGCTGTGCGCATAGATGAACTTGGAGCGTGTGGGAGGTGGTCTTACCTTAATTCATCTTTGCTCCCTCAGCCCAGCCACAGTGCAGGGCTCAGTTCAGCTGTTGAATCTGAAGACTTGAGGAAGTTAGTTTAAAAAAAACAACTCATTTACAACACTAAAACACCTGTGCTGTGCTAGGCCAGCATTTTGCAGACTATAAGCATCCACTCTACTCACCATCTATCTCTCATCACACGTATTTATTGCTGACTGGCTGGCTGGTTAGCTGACTGATTGATCGGTTGGTTGTTTTCCTGGCTGTTTGGTTGGGATAGTTTGGATGGTTTGGTTGTATTGGTGATTAAACCCAGGTCCTCTACATCTTGGGCTATGTCCTCAGCCATAAGTTTTGGCTTTAGAAGAAATCCACACATGCCGGGCGCAGGTGGCTCACGCCTGTAATCCTAGTTACTCAGGAGGCTGAGAACTGAGGACCACAGTTCAAAGCCAGCCCGTGCAGGCAAGTCCATGAGATTCTTTTCTCCAATGAACCACCAGAAAACTGGAAGTGGCGCTGTGGCTCAAGTGATAGAGTGCTCACCTTGAGCTGAAGAGCGCAGGGACTGTGCCTAGGCCTGGAGTTCAAGCCCCATGACCGTCCAGAAAAAAAGAAAAGAAAAGAAAAGAAAGAAAGAAAGAAATCCAGACGTAAGAATGGAATCAAGGAATTGGCATCCAGAAGTGTGTGTGTGTGTGTGCGCGTGTGTGTGTGCGTGTGTGCATGTGTGTGTGTGTTATGCGCTGGGCTGTGTCTGCACCCCCACCAGGCCTGTGCAGGACGCAGGGAGCAGAGCTGGCCCTCCCTTTGCTGCCCCTCACCCACCTCTGCTCCCAGAGGCAGTTCTGGGACCTGCCGGGGATTCGCATATCTTGAGACTCCCAGGGGGCAGGGAGGCTTCTGGAAGGCATCCTGTGAGATGGCTCAGGGCAGAGCCGTGAACACAGTGGCCCGGAGACGTGCGAATCCACGGTGGGTGAATTAGGGCGCCCTGGCTGTCAGGGCAGGGACCACTGCGCAGCGCCCGCTCCTGCTGATGCTGGCAGACATGTTCATGAGGCTGCTGGGGTGGGTTCCATGCTGGGTACTGGGATGCGTCCTCTGCGTGCGGAGGTGTGGGAGGCCCCCTCAAGGAAGACTTCTGAATTCCAGGACTTAGGGTCCTCAGTGGACTTGGGATGGAAGGGGAAGGCCGGGCTGGGCGCAGCTCTCTCCCTTGGGAGTTTCCAGCTTGGGAGGCTGGTCCCAAGGAGTCCCTCACCTGATCTGTGTCACATCCCTGATGGGACCGGGAGCAGCCGAGCCATCCCAGGCTTGGTATAACACGCAGTCTAAACGCACGCCTCACAGTCTGCCTCAGGCCAAGCACGTTACTGGACGATCGTTTGAAAGAGATGTGCTGATCTCGGAGGCCTTCTGAGAGGTGACACTCAGCCCGTTCTGAAGGCCAGGGACTGGTGACCAAGAGAAATGTTCCAGGGGTGGTGAAGGATGCCGACCGGAGCTTTTTAATCAAAAGAACACTGGAGTGGGAACTACAGCGGCGGAGACGGACGATGGATGGATGGACAGACAGAGGGAGAGAGCAGGGACAGCAAGGAGAGATGGGAAGAGAGTAAATTGGGGGAGGGGAGCGGGAGGGGGGAGGTAGGCCCAGAGAAAAGCCCTTTGCGGTCTTTCGGGAAGCACCTTCCCGCTCTGTCTGCTTGTTTGCCGTGGAAATAATCGGAACGCCGCAGGTTGGTTTATTTAATCAGAGCGACGATTTCAGGGCTGCCACGAGGAACCTATTAGAGACCCATCCTCCGCGCCCTCCGAACCCCGCAGCCAGGGAACGCCCTCACCCCGACCCGAGGGCTATTTTTATCCTCTTGATCTCTGTGTGATTAGTAAGGGCAATTAAGCAGTCGGATCAAAGCTCAGGGCTCCCCACCGCTTTTTACGCATTCTTTAATGACCCTAGAAGAGCTTGCAGAAATGAAGCGAGGAAGGAAGCGTGGAGGAAGCGTGGCGGTGAATAAACATGGCCTGGAAACTGTTGAAGAGGGCCCTGCCCCACATCCAGATCCTGGGGAAGGGGGGAGGCTGGGGGAGGGGAGGGGGCGCTTTGGGAGGGGCAGGAGGGAGACCTAGGACTCTAATCTCTGGAGAAATCTTTCATTCAGAGCCATTTACATGAACAACCTATTGAAAAAGCAAACTCCTGAATATTTCATAAATCTCATTATTCTGTCCTAATTCACTGAGCGGAGACCTTTCTGCTTTTCCTGCAGGCTCTAAAGTCCACCCTTTGGTTTGGTTGTAGCCTGCTTTTGTTTAAATAGAAAAATGTTAAACCCTTCCCCTCCCCTCCCCTCCCCTCTCTTCACTCTCCCTTCCCCCTCGCCTCCCCCCCCCCCCCCTGCAGAGCCTTTGTGCTCTGAATTCTCGGCCCTCCAGGGAAGCCTCCCAGGTACGCACTGGAACAGACCCCATTTGGGGAGGCACAGTGCCTTGTGGGGGCTGAGTGTGGCTAGAAGACCTCTCCTGGGGTCCAGGTGGAATGGTAACCGGCTTAGGGAAAGAAGGCTTTTGACGGGACAGGTGGCCTTTCTGCCAGATGAGGAGGTGGCCTGGTTCTCAGAGCCCCGCTGCCCCTGAGCCGCCTGTGTGCTCTGTAGGGCGCTTGAGCAGCCTGGAGCCGGCTCTGCCCATCCCTGCCCCACACCTCAGAACTCTCCTTCGTGGCTGCCCAGGCCGGTGCTCTACCACTTGAGCCACACCTCCATTTGCAATGTTTTGTTGGCTAGTGGGAGGTGAGAGCCTCTCAGACTTTTCTGCCCTGGCCTTGAACCACGATCCTCAGATCTCAGCCTGGTGAGTAGCTAGGATTTCAGGCATGAGCACCGGCTCTGGGGTCTCTGTTGTCTCCACAGTGATTTGTCTAGTAAAACCTGCTTTTGTGTCTGTTCTCAGTGTGTAGCCAGAGTTCTAGGTCAGAGGCTCAAGGCCTGGGCTCCGCGTGGGATCTGGCCTTTCTCTCACCACGCCAGATAGAGACCGACGATCATGAAGGGCTATGTGCCCTGTGAGGTGAGCTTGGCAGCCCCCCTTGTAGGAGCACAGCTGAGCCGTGGGTTTAGACGGAGGGAAAGCGAGGCAGGGAGAGAGGTGCGCGTTCACGGCTGGCCGCGCTGGCCCCCGGGGGGCCGGCCCCGTGCTCCCAGCTGTGGCCCTGCGGGTCTGAGCGGAGCTGTGGCACTGCCGTAGCCGGAGTGAGGGGCAGTCCGGGGTCTGACCTGTGGCACTGCCGTAGCGGGACTGAGGCGCAGTCTGGGGTCTGAGCAGAGCTGTGGCACTGCCATAGCGGGACTGAGGCGCAGTCTGGGGTCTGAGCTGTGGCACTGCCGTAGCGGGACTGAGGCGCAGTCCGGCCAAGGCCTTGTCTGGAGGGCAGCTCCGCAGCTTGTCACGTTGCTTCTCACAGCCCCCTCCCTCCTGCGTTCCTAGCCATTCCAGGGGAGACGCAGAGAACCCACGCAGATGCCGAGTGGAGGCCAAGACGGCGTGCGCTCACGTGGCTTGCAGTCACCCATGGCATTTATAGTCCCAGGTGAGGACCCGTGCCCTCCAAAAGAGCAGCAGCTCAACACCTGATATAAATAGACCCAGATTGTCACACAGAGCACACGCGTCCACAGGGGCGAGAGGAGAGGGCTGAGGGGGAAGAGGAAGAGTGCCAGGAGGGAAACTGAGGCAGAGATCCACCTCTAGCCTGCTGTGTGTGATCACCAGTCATGATGGGCACAGGGATCACTGGCAGGTTGAGCAGCTTGGAGGAAAATGTGTGCACATGCGTGTGAGAATGAATATGTGTGAGAGTATGAGTGTGAATGTGTGCATGTGTACAAGTGTATGAGTGAGCAGGAGCATGTGTGTGAGTGGGTGAATGAGTGTACAAAGCATATGTGTGGGCGGATGAGTGTGTGCACATGTGCACGAGTGGATGTGTGTGAGCATGTGTACAGGTCGATGAGTGTGTATGAGTGTGCACATGTGTGTGAGTGGGTGAGTCTGTACAGGTGCACAAGTACATGTGTGTGAGCATGTGTACAAGTCGATGAGTGTATGAGTGTGCAAAGCATGTGTGTGAGTGTGCACATGTGTGTGAATGGGTGAGTCTGTGTACATGTGCACAAGTACATGTGTGTGTGAGCAGGTGTGTGAGTGGATGAGTGTGTGCCCATGTGCTTGAGTGTGAGTGTGTGTAAGCGTGAGTGTGTGTGCACATGTGCACGAGTGGGTGAGTGTGTGTGTGCGTGAGCATGTGTGTGAGTGTGTGCAGGGGCACATGGGCATGGTCACGGTAGCCAGCAGTCCCGCAGACTGCGGCTGAGTCAGAACGGTGTCACGGGACGGAGAGCAGAGCTCGTGGCAGAGGTGACTGCTGGTTATTCCTAAGCAGGAGAGGAGGACTTCATTCTTGAGGCAGGGCCAGAGCTGCCGTGTCTACCCAGGGCCCAAGCACAGCACAGGCAAGAGAGACTCGGTGACGGGAAAGGTGCGGGGACTTCTGCCTGAGCTGAGCTTACCAGGTTCTTCCGGAGACCAGCGGGTCACCTGACACCATCTGGGGATGGTGGAGAAGGAGGAGGAGGAGGAGGAGGATCCAGTGTGGGTGTGGCCGGATAATGAGGTTCTGTCTACACTGACTCAGCAGGGCTCTTGGCTGGAACTGGGAAGGGCTTGGATGGCCCCTGGCAGAGGTCAGGCCGGCAGCGCCCCCCTCTGCCAGGCTGGCCGCTGGAGTCTCACGCAGGAAGGGGTGAGCATTCCGTTTGGGCTGCTGACTTGGGGGTGGAGGCCCCAGAAGACCCCTGGCCTAGGGTTACCTGCTCTCTCCTCCCACAGAGACCAGAGGATCACCCTGCCAATGCACGTCTGCCTGGGGACTTGCCCCAGAGGTGCAGTGGAGCTCAGGAAAGATGGCGGGCGAGGGCTGCTCCAGCTCTGGAATGGGTGTGGGGCCAGCACCGAGTCAGAGGACCACTGCGCCTCTGCCTGCCCCAGATTTGGGCTTATGGGTCGGGAAACACAAAGGAATCTGTGTCCTCCTCCCTCAGAGGGCACCGGTGGCCCAGAGGCCATGGTGAGCGGTCCTCCTACGTCCAGCGGTGACAGCTTTGCTGATGGGGGTGTACACGTGAAGCAGAAGAGGAGCCCCGTCCACAAGGAGAAGGAGGGTTACGGGGGGGGGCTCCCAGTCATCTCTGCCGGCCCTGGGTGCTAATTCTCCCCCCATGACCACACTGTACAACGTGAGGCGGGTCACCACACTTCACTGGTGCTGAAGCTGGGCCTCCCCACCTCAGTCCAAGTTTCAGGAAGGTGCGAGGTGCTGCGTTTCAGAGATGGCTGGAATCTCCTGGAACCTTCTTCAAAGGGGATGAGAAGGACCCAAATGGCCCAGACCCCTTCACAAGAGGCTGTGACCACAGAGGCGTCCTTGTCCTGTTCCCCAACCCAACACAGGGGGCTGCACAGCTGTCAATCAACTGCCCTGGGGTGGGGGAGATTACCTGCCTCACCCAACTGCTCACCCTCAAACCTGGAAGACAAAGCAGAAGGAGGTCAAGGAACGAGAGAGAGGAACTACAAGAATCAGAGATGTCTCGCTGTCAGGAAAAGTTCCATGAGGCCAGCAGAGGATAGGGCTGGCTCAGAGCCAGAGGAGGAAAGCAAGCAGGTGACCCTGGGCCCAGCTGCATGGTGGGGTCGCCTTGATGCCTACAGCTCCAAACTGCAGGCGAAGACCAGGAGTGAGCAGCCTGTGCTCCTAGCTACTCAGGCGGAGATCTGAGGAGCTCAGTTTGAAGTCAGCTCAGGTAGAAATGCATATGAGACTCTTCTCTCCAATGAACCCACCAAAAGCCAGAAGTAAAGGTGTGGCTCAAGTGGTAGAGCACCAGTCTTGAACAAAAACAAACAAACAAACAAACAATGGGAATGTGGCTTAGTGGTAGAATGCTTGCCTAGCATGCATGAAGCCCTGGGTTCAATTTCTCAGCACCACATAAACAGAAAAAGCCAGAAGTGGCGCTGTGGCTCAAGTGGTAGAGTGCTAGCCTTGAGCAAAAGAAGCTCAGGGGGCTGGAAAGGTAGCTCAGTGGTAGAATGCTTGCCTTGCATGCATGAAGCCCTGGGTTTGATTCCTCAGCACCACATAAACAGAAAAAGCCAGAAGTGGTGCTGTGGCTCAAGTGGTAGAGTGCTACCAGAGTTCAAGCCTCACAACCAATGAGAGAGAGAAAGAGAGAGAGAGAGAGAGCAGTTTGGGACTGACAAAGTAAAAGATACTGGGTCAGCACTACCTTGGGCCACAAAAACCCCAGTGGGTTCTTCACACAGCCAGAGAGCAGCCTACAAAGATAGAGACACGCAGAGAACTACCAGGAAAAGAAAAGGAAAACTCACACTTCAGGACCACAAGCAAGGGGGGGCAGGTGGGAGGGGCCCCTTCCGGCCAGCCGGCCTCACAGCCAGCCTCGTCCAGCAGTGACCGGCCACACCTCCTCACGGTGCTTGCGGGGGGGCGGGGGGGCCCTGTGTGCACCCAACCCACAGCACGGAGGCCAACGCCATGAGGGCCGATTGCAGAGCGCCCCGAGCCGGCGGAGAAGTCTTCCTGGGAGAGGTGAGACCCGGCCTGTCCTGACCGCAGCTGAGAGTTAATTGCTTTTCCACCTGACTCATGAGTGAGGAGCTCACACCACGGAGGTAGAGCAGGGGCGGAAGCAGGAACCACACTGGCCTGCCGCAGCCCAGGGCCCAGCCTCTCCCCACCGAGGCCTCCAGGGCCTCCCACGAACTCACACTGCCACCCCAGGGGTTCAAAGGGCAGCTGGACATGTGCTTGGTAGATGTCACATCTTCGCAAGTAAGGGAGTCAGCCTGAGATAATTGTGTCTGGACTGCCCAGATTCTAAAAGTGGTGATGCCCGGGAGTCTGTCACCCTGTGAACATAGTGTCAGGTGTGTGACACCCCCAGGGATGGGCCAGGCTGCCCCAGGAAGAAATTCCAGCCAGAACTCAAGTAGTGTCATTCCTTCGCATGGCAAAGGC
Source organism: Dipodomys spectabilis (assembly GCF_019054845.1). NCBI lineage: Eukaryota > Metazoa > Chordata > Mammalia > Rodentia > Heteromyidae > Dipodomys > Dipodomys spectabilis. The sequence continues at coordinate 11,630,539 of NW_024870711.1, forward strand.
CAGGGTCAGCAAAGTAAAGCACCAGGAAGCAGGCACTTGAGAGGGGTGGGGAGGGTCAAGGGGAAAGGGGTGGACGGGTGAAGGGTGCAGTGTGTGCCCTACAGAATTAAGAGAGAGCGTGGGGAGGGGAGGGGAGGGATGGGTGAGAATGTGGAAAGGGGAGACAATGATCAGAGTATTTTCTATTCATAAACTGCTTTGTTGAATGGCAACGTCTTTGTACAACTCCATTAAGAATTAAAAAAAAAAAAAAAGCCAGGTGCCAGTGGCTCACACCTGTCATCCTAGCTACTCAGGAGGCTGAGATCTGAGGATCACAGTTCAAAGCCTGCACAGGCAGGAAAGTCAGTGGGACTCTCATCTCCAATAAGCCACCAGACAATCGAAGTGATGCTGTGGCTCAAGTGGTAGAGCGCTCGCCTTGAGCTGAAGAGCTGAGGGACAGCGCCCAGGCCCAGAGTTCAAGCCCCAGGACCGATCAAAATAATAATAGTAATAGTAATAATAATAATGCCTCTGGTGTTCTCTAACCCAAGCTGTTCCCTCCACCTAGACCTTCATAGCCTTCCAACCAAACACCACCTGATATCCCACCAGGTACAACAACAACCACAACAATGCTTTCCTACAAGTGCCTGGGCCAGTGGTCACAGCTCTAATCCCAGATACACAGGAGGCTGAGATCTGAGGATAGAGCTTTGAAGCCAGGCAGGTGGGGGAAAGCCTGTGAGACTCATTGTCAAGCTGAGACTCTGGGGCCCCAAGTCCAAGCAGTGCAGCTCCGGCCGTCTCGCAGATGGGCGCCTGGCTAGTGAAGGGCCTGACCCGGACCTGTCACTGCGTCTCTGGGGGCCGCTGCCGCTGACACCATAGATAATGCACTTGTCTGGACCAAGGAATCACAGCCATGGGTGGAGACCAGCTCAGCAGGCTGGCCGAGCTGGTTTCTGGCCTAGAGGCACAGACCAAAGACCTAAACAGTTTACAAGACACTGGCTGCAGGTGTGATGTGTGTCTCTGGACCCCAGGTGGCAGCGCCCTGGGCCTAATTAGAGGGCACGCCCAGCTTCCAAACCAGGCCAGGAAGGCCGAGCCTGGCAGGCCGGGAGACACCGCACACCCCAGGGTGTCTCCTGGCCCAGGTGACCCACAACCTGTCATTAGCCTGGCCCAAGAGCAGCCCCCACCCCCGCCTTCTCACACAGTGCTGGCCTTGATACTTGTTGGAGACGTGTGGGTTCAACCAGAATGCAAGACCACTGCACACCCCCAAAGCCGAATAGTGTTCATCATGATCCCTAAAGAAAACATAGGGAACCGAAAATACACCCAAACGATCACCGAGCGGACCCTGAACAAGCCTCAACTACATGGACACACAGGACTGAACCTGTTCATGAGGGAGGTGGGATGTTTCCACTCGCGTGTAACTGTGTAATAACTAAGTTGGGAAACAGCTCCACACTCCTCCACGGGTTCCTCCACGGGTCGGACCACGGGAAGAGCCTTTCCCCCTGCGCCAGCAACAGCACCATGCCGCTGGTGTGCACAGGGCTGCCCTGTGCAGGCCGGTGCCCCCACTGTCCCCCCACTGTCCCCCCGCTGCCCCCCCGCTGCCCCCCTGCTGTCCCCCCCACAGTCCCTCCGCTGTCCCCCCCGCTGCCCCCCCCCGCTGTCCCCCGCTGTCCCCCCGCTGTCCCCCCGCTGTCCCCCCGCTGTCCCCCGCTGTCCCCCCGCTGTCCCCCTGCTGTCCCCCCCACAGTCCCTCCGCTGTCCCCCCCGCTGTCTCCCCGTTGTCCCCCCGTTGTCCCCCCGCTGTCCCCCCGCTGTCCCCCCGCTGCCCCCCCGCTGCCCCCCGCTGTCCCCCGCTGTCCCCCGCTGTCCCTCCGCTGCCCCCCGCTGTCCCCCCGCTGTCCCCCCCGCTGCCCCCCGCTGTCCCCCGCTGTCCCTCTGCTGTCCCCCCGCTGTCCCCCCGCTGTCCCCCGCTGCCCCCCGCTGTCCCCCCGCTGTCCCCCCGCTGTCCCCCCCACAGTCCCTCCGCTGTCCCCCCGCTGTCCCCCCGCTGTCCCCCCGCTGTCCCCCCGCTGCCCCCGCTGTCCCCCGCTGTCCCCCCGCTGTCCCCCCGCTGCCCCCCGCTATCCCCCCGCTGTCCCCCCGCTGCCCCCCGCTGTCCCCCGCTGTCCCCCCGCTGTCCCTCCGCTGTCCCCCCGCTGTCCCCCCCGCTGCCCCCCGCTGTCCCCCCCGCTGTCCCCCGCTGCCCCCCGCTGTCCCCCCGCTGTCCCCCGCTGTCCCCCTGCTGTCCCCCCCACAGTCCCTCCGCTGCCCCCCGCTGTCCCCCCGCTGTCCCCCGCTGCCCCCCGCTGCCCCCCGCTGTCCCCCCGCTGTCCCCCGCTGTCCCCCTGCTGTCCCCCCCACAGTCCCTCCGCTGCCCCCCGCTGTCCCCCCGCTGTCCCCCGCTGCCCCCCGCTGCCCCCCGCTGTCCCCCCGCTGTCCCCCGCTGTCCCCCTGCTGCCCCCCCCACAGTCCCTCCGCTGCCCCCCGCTGTCCCCCCGCTGCCCCCCCGCTATCCCCCCCCGCTGTCCCCCACGGTTCCCCCACTGTCCCCCGCTGCCCCCCGCTGCCCCCCGCTGTCCCCCCGCTGTCCCCCTGCTGCCCCCCACGGTTCCCCCATTGTTCTTTCACTGGAGGACACTGAACTGCAAAGAGCCAGGGCGAAAGCCTGAATCTCGCAGCCAGGTGCCGGCGAAGAGCAAAGGGAGAGCCACGGGACGGTCCCGCGCCCTGTCCTTCCTACGCAGGGCTCGCTCCTGCGGGGTCTGCGGTCGAGTGGACACCAGCAGGACAGCGGCTCTCCGCTCCGCCCTGTCTCTCCCAGCCCTTGCGCCCCACGGTCTGTGATGCCACCCAGGGACAGGTTCTTCTCTGCCTGTTGAAAAACATCACTAGGCAGGGAGACAAGTTCGGAGTTTAGCAAGGAGCCAGAAGAAAAGCTCGGGGCCATCCACCTCTGGTGAGCACTGGGTCAGCGGAGACCCCGGCCAGAGCTGCTGTGGGCGCCTTGTGCCCCACGCAGTCTGGACAGTCACAAGCAGACACGGAGTGCCGGAGATTCGTGGCAAGTCCTCCTCCCGTGCTCCCTCTGTCTCCCCCCGTCTCCTCCACCCGTATCGCAGGCCTGGCGCTGCTTCCAGGGTTGGCAGGCGCAAGGCTGCTTTGAGCCTCTCCCTGCGACCTGCTTCAGAGCGCGGGGCGGGCCCTGCTCTGGGGCCTCAGCCCCTCCCCTCGGAAGCCCATCCTGCTGCTCCTCTTCCCCATGCCATGGACAGTTTGGATCACAACGTCTGAGTCGGGCGCTAGCCTGTTCAGGGGTTCAGGGGTGCCCGGGCGCTCCTGGCACAGGTGGTTTGGACTTTTGTGCGCGTCAGGACACATGGAAGAGCCAAAGCGAGACGGGTGACAGCTGGGAGACGCGGGCTGTGGAGCCGAGGGTGAAGTCGCTGCGCCATGGGGGCGTGGCGCTGCCCATCGGGGGCGGCTGGCACTGCCGCTGCCGGAACCCGTAGCGCAGCCGCAGTAAGCATGCCAGCAGGGTGAAGACCACAGGACTGCGATCTGGCTCCGTCCTTCTTTCTCACCAACGAGGTCACTTCCTTGTGTGTGAGTTGTGCAACAGGATGATTTTCAGCGTCAAAGTTCACCTCACTTTTTTTTTTTTTTAATTGCTACCCTATCTGCCAACAACAATTGAGCAACAGCCAATTGGAGGCATCTCCTGTCAAAGGTTGGGTGCTGCCCCTCTAATCTTTCTTTGGGCAGAGCCAATATCTCCAAGATTGACTCAGCTGTCCTTCTGAGCCAGGGCTGCTGTTGGAAATGTCCCTGTGTTCCATCCGAAGGAAGTGCAGGCTTTGCTCCTCTAAGCCCATCGCTGCAGCCATCCGTTCAACCACCTTGCAGGGGTGGCCCTGTCCAGCTGTGGGCCGGCACCGGTCCTCAGCAAGAGTCCACTACAGCAAGAGTCCACTGCAGTAAGAGTCCACTACAGCAGGAGTCCACTACAGCAGGGGTCCACTACAGCAGGGGTCCACTACAGCAGGAGTCCACTACAGCAAGAGTCCACTACAGAAAGAATCCACTGACACCAGGAGTCCACTCCAGCAAGAGTCCACTCCAGCAAGAGTCCACTCCAGCAGGAGTCCACTACAGCAGGAGTCCACTACAGCAGGAGTCCACTACAGCAAGAGTCCACTACAGCAGGAGTCCACTACAGCAAGCATCCACTACAGCAAGAGTCCACTACAGCAAGAGTCCACTACAGCAAGCATCCACTACAGCAAGAGTCCACTACAGCAAGAGTCCACTACAGCAGGAGTCCACTACAGCAGGAGTTCACTACAGCAGGAGTCCACTACAGCAAGAGTCCACTACAGCAAGCATCCACTACAGCAAGAGTCCACTACAGCAAGAGTCCACTACAGCAGGAGTCCACTACAGCAAGAGTCCACTCCAGCAAGAGTCCACTACAGCAGGAGTCCACTACAGCAGGAGTCCACTACAGCAGGAGTCCACTCCAGCAAGAGTCCACTAGAGCAGGAGTCCACTACAGCAGGAGTCCACTACAGCAGGAGTCCACTACAGCAAGAGTCCACTACAGCAGGAGTCCACTACAGCAGGAGTCCACTACAGCAAGAGTCCACTACAGCAGGAGTCCACTACAGCAAGAGTCCACTACAGCAGGAGTCCACTACAGCAAGAGTCCACTACAGCAAGAGTCCACTACAGCAAGAGTCCACTACAGCAGGAGTCCACTACAGCAAGAGTCCACTCCAGCAAGAGTCCACTACAGCAGGAGTCCACTCCAGCAGGAGTCCACTGAGAGCAAGAGTCCACTACAGCAAGAGTCCACTACAGCAAGAGTCCACTACAGCAGGAGTCCACTACAGCAAGAGTCCACTACAGCAAGCATCCACTACAGCAAGAGTCCACTACAGCAAGAGTCCACTACAGCAGGAGTCCACTACAGCAAGAGTCCACTACAGCAGGAGTCCACTACAGCAAGAGTCCACTACAGCAAGAGTCCACTACAGCAAGAGTCCACTACAGCAGGAGTCCACTACAGCAAGAGTCCACTCCAGCAAGAGTCCACTACAGCAGGAGTCCACTCCAGCAGGAGTCCACTGAGAGCAAGAGTCCACTACAGCAAGAGTCCACTACAGCAAGAGTCCACTACAGCAGGAGTCCACTACAGCAAGAGTCCACTACAGCAAGAGTCCACTACAGCAAGAGTCCACTACAGCAAGAGTCCACTACAGCAGGAGTCCACTACAGCAAGAGTCCACTCCAGCAAGAGTCCACTACAGCAGGAGTCCACTCCAGCAGGAGTCCACTGACAGCAAGAGTCCACTACAGCAAGCATCAACTAAAGCAAGAGTATACTGATAACAAGGGTCCACTGACAGCAGGGAGCATGGTCCATCCTTGCAGTGGGCGCTGTCCCTCAGCTCTTCAGCTCAAGGTGAGCACTCTACCACTTGAGCTACGGCACCACTTCCAGTTTTCTGGTGGTTTATTGGAGATAAGAGTCTCACGGGGGGCTGGGAAGGTGGCTTAGTGGTAGAGTGCTTGCCTTGCATGCCTGAGGCCCTGGGTTCAATTCCTCAGCACCACATAAGCAAAAAGAAAAAAGCCGGAAGTGGCACTGTGGCTCAAGTGGTAGAGCACTAGCCTTGAGCTGAAGAGCTGAGGGACAGCACCCAGGCCCAGAGTTCAGGCCCCACAACCAGACCCCTCTCCCCCCAAAAAAGAGTCTCACGGACTTTCCTGCCCAGGTTGGCTTTGAACCGTGATCCTCAGATCTCAGCCTCCTGAGTAGCTAGGATTACAGGCGTGAGCCACCGGCACTGGGCTGCAGTGGATTATTGATATGGGTGCTGGCCACAACGCGGAGGGACCCCAAGGACAGGCTCTGGGAAACACCCGAGTCCCACCGTGCAAGTCCCTGACACCCAGAGCACAGAGGTCCCGCCTTCATCCGCAGCATCGCCTCCAACCGTTCTAGCTGACCAGAGCCCAAAACACCTGGAAAAGCCCAGGAATAAATGATGGATACACTTACATTCCCTGCTCTGAGCACTAGGAAAGTCTGTGATGCCCTTAGCTCCAATGAAGCAGCAAAAGAGCCAGAGGTAAAGCTGTGACTGGTGTGGTAGTGTGCCAGCCTGCAGGGGCAGAATCAAGGGATAGCCCTCGGGCCCTGAATTCAAGTGCAAGTGTTTGTTCTTTTTTAGGTAACAGAACACATACAAAAAGATAAAAACAGTTCTAAGTTGGTTGCCCAACAATGCTCTGTATTGAACTATGTGCTTTGAAGAAATGGTTAAGGACATTTTACCATAATCTTAAAAAAAATCAAGTCTGAACCCATCTCCTCCTTCAGAGTTGTTGCTTTATTTATTTATTTTTAAATTTTATTTTTATTTGCCAGCCATGGGGCCAGAACCCTGGGCCTGGGCGCTGTCGCTCAGCTCTTCAGCTCAAGGCGAGCACTCTACCACTTGACAGCACCACTTCCAGCTTTTTCTGCTTATGTGGTGCTGAGGAATTGAACCCAGGGCCTCATGCGGGCAAGGCAAGTACTCTACCACCGAACCACCTTCCCAGCCCCAAAGTTGTTCCTTTTCCACACATCTGAGGTCCAGGACAGCTCTACTGTTGTTCTGGCTGTCCAGGCCTGGCCCAGCTGTCCGGCTGTCCAACTCAGCCCTCCCTCGCCCTCCCTCCCCCCCTCCAGCTGGCCCCTACTCTCCCCCCCCCCCCCGTCTTCCACCCTCAGCTCACCCCCTTTCCTCCCACCCCAAAGGCTGCAGCCCAGACCAGACAACTCCTTCAGAAGTGCGAATCTTTTTTCTGTGACTTAAAAGACATTTACTGAGCTTCAGAGACCTGATACACTCTTTAAACTTAAAAGCAATCTGGTAATGAGCTTCCAGAAAGCACATTAATTCCTCCACCGAAGGTAGTAGCTTGGAAAGACATGAAGACAAACTTAAAGGCCAGGGGGCCCTGCCCTGGGAACTTCCGTGAGAAGGGCAGGGCCAGACGATGGTGTGTGACCGTCATTCTTGTTTGCAGCAAGCGTTTACTGAGCACTTGCTGAGTGCCAAGAGCAGCAGACGCAGCTGAGGAGCCCAGCCCAGTGCCAGGACAGGAAGCGCCCTTCGCGGTCCCACGGGGGTGCATTCTGCCACCTCTGTCCTGGCGCCACAGCTGTGCGGACGCCCACCAGTAGCCCGGGCTAAGTCCCGGCTCTCAGGGGTTGCACTCACCAGGAAGTAAGCCATTATAAAACAGGATTAAAAGTTAAATAACCCAGTACAAGGGTGGGTGGTAATTAGCAATGTGAAAGAACAAGAAAACAAGCAGGAGGAACTTGAGGAGATGACATTTGAGCCAAAACCAGCCAGAGGAGTCTTCCCTTGGAGGGGGCTGGGAAGTGAAGGTTCCAGGCTGAGGGAGGAGCAGGGGCTGGGAGGTGTCCCCTGCCTCCATCTGTGTTTCCAGAGCTTTCCCCGTGCTAAACCAAGGAAGAACCTGAGCTACAAGGACAACACAGGGGACAACAGGGCACGAACTCCCGGCCAGGAACGTCAGAGCAGGTCCGCGTGGGACGCCAGGCGGCTAGTTGGTTAGGAGGTACAGGGCAAGAGACGCCCGAGAAGCAGAGGCTCTGCAGGTGTCTGCCTGCACACTTGGGCAGCAGGTCAGCATTCGAACTGGGTGGCAAAGCATGCCAGGGGTTCTAGCCAGTGACAGAGGCAGGGCGCTTCCGGCAGATGCCAGGGGGAGTGGGGGAGCGAAGGCTGAGACGGGAAGACGGAAAGAAACCGCTGAAGCAGTGGTAGCAAGCACCTGCCATCTCCGCCACACAGGAAGCAGAGATCAGAAGGACCCCGGCTCAACTCAGAAACAGGACAGCACTCATTCTACCTACCGTTGCTAAAGGACTCCATGCTCTTGACCATATTATATATATATGGTAGATCTATGCACGCAAAGGAGGGAAGGCAGGAGGAGGATAGAATAAGTGTGGGAACAGCCCACACTGAGCAAAAGAAATGTGAAGATCACCTGATGTGGAAAAATAACTTGTATTGTCACAGCTCGTAGAATTCACAAACGGTACAGACCACGATAATGACAATCTGCCTTGTGAAGGTTAAAATGTGTGTGTGTGGCCGTAACGAACCATCACTATCTCACAACACTGAGAAATATGTGAAATGTACGCAATCACCTAGGAAGTCAGTTAGGGGAGATGGGTGGCCATGCTGTCAGACACTTTGTCCTCATACACTTTTTTGTAGAATGGGAACTTCTTTGTACAACGACTGAAAGATGATGATGATGATGATGATGAAGGGCCCGGTTCAACGCCAGGCCAGGCAGAGAAACCAGGGGCTGAGGGGCGCCCCGCCTCCCGGCACGGCAGTGTGAGCTGGGACCCCAGCGCACGGGCAGCGCAGGAGCAGGATCTCAGGATAAGGCTAATCCCAGACAACAACAATCTGAAAGCGAATTAAAGCAGAAACGGACCGCAGCTGGGGCCGGAGGGGCCGAATGCCTGCCTGGTCGGCACTGCCAAAACCTGAAAGATAGAAGACCGTTCACAATATCAGACCATCTGGAGTGGGCTCCAGGCTGGGGCCTGCGGGGGGCGCTGTGACGTGATGAGGGAAACCCCAGCTGGCCCGCAGGGCTGTGCTCTGCCCGGAGACCCTCGCCCCCCGCCCCCCCCCCCCCGCCAGCACCCACTGACTGCAGGCGGTAGCTGACCCGTGGCCCTGTCATTGGGGTCGCCCACGTGTTGACTCCCAAAGAGCTCAAACACAAAGGTCCAGGAGGTCTGGTGGGAGCCGCAGCCTAGGAGCCTGGCACCCGGTCTTGCTCTTGGGGGATGCTGGGGGTGGCGTGGGTGATCACCTCTCGTGGGCTGCCAGGTTGGGCTCAGGCCCCAGGCCCCGGGCCAGTCCAGCTCCAACACACACATCCAACAACTTGACCAGGCCTCAGTCTACCCTGGGCATGGATGCAAAAGCCCAGCACCCTGACCCTTTGTCCCTTCACTTTTAATCACGTAGTGTGTGTGTGTGTGTGTGTGTGTGTGTGTGTGTGTGTGTGTGTGTGTGTTGGTACTCGGGCTTGAACTCAGGGCCAGGGTGCTGTCCCTTAGCTTTTTCCCTCCAGGCTGGCACTCCACCACTTGAACCATAGCTCTACTTCTGGCTTTTTGCTGTTTAATTAGAAGTCAGAGTCTCACAGACTTTCCTCCCAGGCCTCCCAAGTAGCTAGGATTACAGGTGTGAGCCACCAGCGCCTGGCTAACCACCATGTAATTGTAAAGACCTGACTTTGGGTTCGGGAAAGAAACGGAAGGCGATCCTGTCCCTCCGGAGAAAGGCCGTCCCTTACCTCCTCGCAAGCCAGACGCCTTCAGGTGAAGCGTCCTCCTCCAGGAGCCCTGGCGAAGAGCGCTGACGTGACTCCCCAGCCTCAGCACCCATCTCCTCTGAACCCCAGGGCGGTTGATCAGCCTGCCTCCCTGCTTCCCTCCCCCCTCTCCCCTTCCCTCCCTCCCTCCCTATCCCTCTTCCACCCTCCCTCCCTTCCTGTGTGGCAAACTGCTTGCTTTGCAGAGCAGAACAAGAGACAGTGGACGGAGGAAGCCCTTGGCCCCAGCCCAGCTCGCCAGCCCAGCCTCACCTGCTGCACTTTGGTCAGGAAGCCAGCATAGAGGCGAAGCTGAGGACTTGGTCTGGTGTCTGAGAGCCGTGCCCAGCACCGTGATGAACAGGGTCGGCAGCAGGCAACGCCCAGCGCAAGAACGTGATCAAGCAGATAGGAAGTATTCAAGGACCTCCAGGCCAAGAATAAATAGAAAAAAGATCGCGCTCTTTCCTCACTTTTTTGGGGTGTGTGTTGTGCGTGTGTGGACCCAGGTATCAGCACTGGGCTTGAACTCAGACCTTCATGTTCTTGCTTAGCTTTTTTTTTTTTTTTTTTTTCTGTCGGTCATGGGGCTTGAACTCTGGGCCTGGGCACTGTCCCTCAGCTTTTCAGCCCAAGGTCAGTGCTCTACCACTTAAGCCACAGCGCCACTTCCAGTTTTCTAGTGGTTAATTGGAGATAAGAGTCTCACGGACTTTCCTACTCGAGCTGGCTTTGAACTGTGATCCTCAGATCTCAGCCTCCTGAGTAGCTAGGATGACAGGCATGAGCCACAGGCCCCCCTCACTCCTTGAGGGCTCTAAACTGTGAGCCGTGGACGCTGTCTCCCCGGCAGGTGTTTATGCCCGCTGGGGATCCCAGGGCCACAGGTGAGCCAGAGTCCTCACGCCTGCTGGCTCACTCGCTTCCTTCCCCTTCCCTGCCTCTTTCTCTCCTGCAGTCCAGCGTCTGAAATGATGGCTCTCTTCCCCAGACTCAGGTCTTGCAGGAGCAGCGGGGGCTGCCCAGGCCCCCTTCCCGTGTCCTCAGTGAGCACTGGCCACGCCCCCTCCCTGTCCCCACTATGACCCATGATGGGGTACAGCCACCCAACCTTCTAGGTGCCAGCGAGGCTCACGTTGTGTTTTGAATGGACAATTGGGAGGCAGTGGAGCTGTGGAGGGAGAGGTGTGGTTGCAGGAAGCAGGTCACCATGGGCAAGTCCTTACCTTTAGTCAAGTCTCCTGATCAGCGAGAAGGTGGTATGACTTAGGAACATTCCAGAAGGCGTCACCTGACTTAGATGAGGAAGGATGCTACTGAGCACAGCTGTCACCTCACTGGAGTCCACCAATGAGCGCAGCTGGAGTGCTGAGATGGAGCTCCTCTCCCAGGAGAACGGCGGAGGAGGAGGCACCGGGGACAGGAGGCTGAGGTCACGTGGGGTCTGGAAAGGCAGGCGTGAACACCTGGGAGTCACCGAGTTCCGCAGCCTCCCCGGGCACGCGGGGGCGGAGCCGAGCAGCACACAGTGGGAAGGAGGCCAGACTTGTGCGTGTGCGATCCTGCTCACCACACAGATAACCGAAGAGCACGGTGGCCCGGGGGCGGGGGGGGGCCACGCCGGCCGGCAGCAGCCAAGCTCGCAGATGGTTTTGGCAGGGGAGGGCGTTGGCAAAGGCACCACAGCCAACCCAGATGAGCTGGAGGAATTCGTTTTACCTGCATTCATCATAGACTAGTTTGCATGTGGCATGGTGGATGAACCCAGGCAGGGACATAAAATCACCACACAACAATGCCACCTGCTGAGTGAATAGAATAAGAGAAATAAAGGGGGCGAGGGCCGCACGATCAGGTCAGGCTGGGTTTCCCCCCAAACAGTGTCCAATAGTGGTTATTGGAGGGAGCACTTAAGGAATGCCGGCTCAGCATTCCGGGAGGTTCCAGCGGAGGACCAGCGCGGAGAACACGCAACGCTCTCTGCTGCCACTGGACAAGCCCCAGCGCTGCTGAGTGTAGGTGCTGTGGCACCCGGCTCCTGGCCGGCCTGGGCCTGGGGAGGGACAGTGCGGCCTGGGCCTGGGGAGGGACAGTGCGGCCTGGGCCTGGGGAGGGACAGTGTGCTCGCTGCAGTGCCACCTCCTAGCCCACAGCCTCGTCTCCCTGCAGCCTCCAGCCGCAGCTATTTCCGGCCAGGATGAGGTCAGACGCCCAGGCAGCAAACAGAGAAGAGCTGCAAAGGGCCACGAACGGCCTCAGCTGTGCTGTACAGACCCTGGTGGACGCTAGGAGCTGGGCAGGAGCCATCACCAAATGCTGGATACCAGCCACAGTGCCGGGCAAGGGCGGGTTCACGGGGGCCCCGGGCACAGACCAGGCCCAGCAACCCTGCAGGGCGGGCAGAAGCTGGTCCAGCAGAGAGAGGGTGGTACTGTCCCGTAGAACCACAATGGGAGTGGCCTAGCCCTACAAGTGCATGGGCGGCTTCTGAGCACTAACCGTGGCCCGGGAGGCCCGGAACTACATTCAAAATTTCATTTTAGGGGCTGGGAAGGTGGCTCAGTGGTAGAGTGCTTGCCTAGGATGCATGAAGCCCTGGGTTCAATTCCTCAGTACCACATACACAGAAAATGCCAGAAGTGGTGCTGTGGCTCAAGTGGGAGAGTGCTAGCCTTGAGCAAAAGCAGCTCAGGGACAGCGCCCAAGCCCTGGGCTAAAGACCCAGGACTGGCACAAAAAAAATCATTTTGAATGAAATTTTAAAGGAGAGGAGGCCTTGCTCCAGCCCCTGGGCCCTGAGTTTATGACATTGTAGTAGCAGTAAAGAATTTGAGCTGGGCACAAGTAGGTCAAGCCCTTAATCCCAGCTACTCAGGAGGCTGAGATCTGAGGATCGCAGTTCAAAGCCAGCCCAGGCAGAAAAGTCCCCGTAAGATTCTTATCTCTATAACCACTCAAAAACTGGAAGTGAGCTGGGCAGCAGTGGCTCACGCCTGTAAACCTAGCTACTCAGGAGGCTGAGATCTGAGGATTGCAATTCAAAGCCAGCCAGGGTAGGAAAGTCCATGAGATTCTTATCTCCCATGAACCACCAGAAAACCAGAAGTGGTGCTGTGGCTAAAGTGGTAGAGCGCTCACCTTGAGCTGAAGAGCTGAGGGACAGCGCCCAGGCCCAGAGTTCCAGCCCCACGACCAAACAAACAAACAAAAACAAACAAAAAACCTGGAAGTAGTGCTGTGACACAAAATGGTAGAACACTAGCCCTAAGTGAAAAAGCTCAGAAACAATGCCCAGCTCCCGTGTTCAAGCCCCACAACTAACCAAAAAAAAAAAAGAATTTGAGGACACAAGGAGGCAGAGATCAAGAAAGTTCACTGACAAAGTAAAGCAAAGACAGGAAGAAAGTAGAGGCCAGCCGTGGATGCAGGCACGTCTGATGACAGGTGTGATGTATTCTCATGCCACAGGTAATTGTGGTAAATGTGTTGGGCTTTGGCTGTAATTCGCCACAGGTGGGTGAGCGCCTCTGGTCTGACACCAGGTCAGACTGGCCCATGAGTCATCTTTTACTGGCACACAGCCTTATCAAGCAGGGCCCCCAACGTCAGAGGGGCTCTGCTTCTAGAAATGAGATTGCTTTACACTGAGGTTGAATTCTTTTTTTTTGGTCCGGTCGTGGGGCCTGAACTCTGGGCCTGGGCACTGTCCCTCAGCTCTTCAGCTCAAGGCTAGCGCTCTACCACTTGAGCCACAGCGCCACTTCTGGCTTTTTTTTTTCTTTTTGCTTATGTGGTGCTGAGGAATTGAACCCAGGGCCTTAGGCATGCAAGGCAAGCACCCTACCACTGAGCCACCTTCCCAGCCCCACTGAGGTTGAATTCTGACCAGTACTCCCTTCAAGGCAGGGGGTCGATCTTACCCCCACCTCCTTGGACTTGAACTTTGGGCCAGGGCATTGTCCTTGAGCTTTTTTGCTCAAGACTGGCACTCTACCATTTGAGCCAGAGCTTACTTCTGCTTCTGACGTTTTGGTGGTTGATTGGAGATAAGAGTTTCACAGACTTTAGTGCCTAGTGTGGCTTTGAACTTCAATCTTCATATCTCAGCCTCCTAAGTGGCTAGAATTAAGGCATGAGACACCAGTGCCCAACTTTCTTCCCCCCCCCCCCCCATTTCTGGGGCTTGAATTCTGGGATTGGGTGCTATCTCTAACTTTGTTTTTGCTCATGGCTAATGTTCTACCTCTTGAGCCACAGCACTACTTCCCACTTTTTTGAGTAGTTTATTGGAGATAAGAGTCTCCTGGACTTTCCTGCCCAGGCTGGCTTTGAACTGCGATCCTCAGATCTCAGCCTCCTGAGTATAAGCATGAATCACTAAAGCCCAGCCAGTACCCAGCTTTTAAACAATTGTTTCTTTTTGTATTGTTCCTGGGGCTTGGGTCCTGTCCCTGAGCCCTTTCTGCTCAAGGCTAGTACTATACCACTTGAGTCACAGTCCCACTTTTGGCTTTTTGGTAGTTACTTGGAGATAAGAGTCTCATGGATTTTCCTGTTCAAACTAGCTTTGAACCAGAATCTTCAGATCTCAGCCCCTTGAATAGCTAGGGTTAGAAGTGTGAGCCACCTCTTATTTCCAGCATGGAAGTTCATGGACTCGCTGTTCCCTGGGAGACAGGGAATTCTCATTGATGACTCAGGTTGCTGTTTATCCTACTCTTTGTCTGAGTGGGAGAGGAGGAGAGAGTCAGGCGGGCCTGAGGAATGCGGTGAGGAGGACTGGAAGCTCTCTGGAGCCCCGTAGAACTCATCCTCCTCAGATGAGCACTGACAGCTGGAGGGGGGGCAGCAGGGGTGCCGCTGCTGCTGGGGGCAGCTCTGCGGTGCAGCGTTTGCCTATTACGTGACAGATCCTGATTTGAGCCACAGCACAGAGACAGACAGACAGACAGAGACACAGAGACACAGAAACACCAAGAGAGAGGAAGAAGGAAGGAAGCAAAGTTACCATTGACCACCACTGGGCTTCTGTCTCTCCCTCTTCTGCGATTTCACTTTACCCGCTGGTTCACAGCCTCTGACTGACGAAACACACTGAAGACTGAGCTGTGGCCATCTCTGCAGATGGGGGAAGGGAGAGGAAGTGGGGATTGGTCTGATTCATGTACTGGCCATGTGCAATGCCAGAATGAAACCTCTTGGAACCATTAGCACACACGAAGAAGAATAAATGACAGTAAAGGAAAGCAGGTCCGGTCTGGGGAGGGAGACTGGAGATGCATGTGCGGCCACAACGCTTTGTGCAGGTGTGAAAACGGAAGCCCGAGGCTGGCTGGGATTGGTTTGGGAAGCCCGAGGCTGGCTGGGATTGGTTTGGGAAGCCCGAGGCTGGCTGGGATTGGTTTGGGAAGCCCGAGGCTGGCTGGGGTTGGTTTGGGAAGCCCGAGGCTGGCTGGGGTTGGTTTGGGAAGCCCGAGGCTGGCTGGGGTTGGTTTGGGAAGCCCGAGGCTGGCTGGGGTTGGTTTGGGAAGCCCGAGGCTGGCTGGGGTTGGTTTGGGAAGAAGGGATGGAGGGAGCATGGAGCTGTGAGTCTGATCAAGGCTCCTAGGTACGTACACATGTCAAAAACACTTGCTCTGAGCTTCGTGTGTCTTTTTAGCTGACATGATTTTACCATTCAACATGACAGAATCAAGAGAAAAAAGCTTCAGAGCCCGGTAACCATTAACACTCAACGGTATGGTGTCAGCCTGAACACCGCCAGGGCAGAAAAGTGTCTGGAAAACACTTGTCCCAAAATGCTGCTGAAAGCCTTGCTCCAAAGGCAAAGGGACCTCCTGGAAAGCACCCCTAGTTCTAGAAGCAGACAACACAGGACAGGATTCCCTGATCCGAGGCACCTGGCACGGTCAAGGGAACAGGAAATGTGCTAGAGTAAAAAGATCCGGGCTAGCATTAATCAGAGCACAACCTGAACACCTCGCCTACAGCATCTGTGCTTTCCCTGGCCGAGACCTGGAGCTGTGGTTCTGGCAGTGGGCACGGGAGCTGCGGTCTGCTCTCCGACTCACCCTTAGTTCCCAGACAGGACTTAAGAGCTTTTTTTAAAAAGCTGCTGATTTGAGGAAAGAAGACAAGAGCGAGTCTGGGAGAGGAAAAATACTCCAAATTGTGCAAAAGGTCTCCTAGGAAATTGACCAACTCTGAGGCAGAGAATAACACCACAGGCTGGAAAGTGATCCAGGAATGCTGCCAAGAGGCTGAGCCACAGCATAGTTGGGCCACAGGGCTGGGGTGAGGCTGGAGGAGCCGGCTGGCTGCTGGAGGATGGTGTGACCACAAGGTCCTCCCGGCCCAGGTCATCCAGTCCCACGGGTCGGGTCGGGAAAGGCCCTTGGCCCTCTGCTGGGCTGCTCCGCCCGCCCGGAGCCTCCAGGATTGCAGACTGCACTCAGCGCATCCTGCAGGGCTGAGACTGGGTTGGTGGCCAGCGAAGGGACCAGACGCCCCAGCCTCGCCCCAGCCTCGCCCCAGCCGGGCTGCCAGAGGGCAGAGGGAGCCACACGGTCCTCCTGCTCACTCCCATTGGTTAGACGGGCCCCGCCCAGATATCATCTGACCCGTGTGAAGCTGGGGCAAGGCCAGCTGAAAACGGTCACCTCACTCATACAAACATTTCTGCTGCAACTTTGGTTTTACAATCATTGCTTTATTTCTGATTACAAAAACAATGCACCAGCAGGCTAAGGAACGGACATACTTGGTTTACGTATTGCTGGTTTGTTCTTTTCAGGTAGCATCTCCTAGAAATACAGCCTGAATTTACACCCATCCTCTGCTCCGAAACCAGAGGCCAGGAAGAACCGGCAGTGTGGCAGAGCTGCCTATAAGGAAGAATCTCTGGGGGCCGGCTGTCCAGGTCTCTTAGTCTTCCTCTGCTCAGGCCAGCCCCAGCTGGAGGCCTAGGGGCAGGTCGGAACAGGTGGGGCCAGACGGAGGTCCAGGGGACATCTGGGCTCTCAAATAGTGACACATACAGACCTGGTCCTCATGAAACCTGACATGCTCCTCTCACGGGTGGGGAGGGAGCGGGTCGCAGGCACTGAGTGGCCCTGGCTCTCTGAGAGGGGAGGGGTATTTCTGTAGTACCTGGCTGGGCGGGATGCTAGAAAGGCTGAGGTACCTGGGAAGTGAGTGCAGCCTCCAAAAGGCTGTATACCTCTCAAGAACGGAGGTCTGAATTGGGCTATTTGGCAAATCAAGAAACTCATGTGGCCAGGTGTGGAAATGCATGACTGTGATCATAGTACTCTGGAGGCTGAAGCATTAAGTTTGAGAATTTGAGGCTAGCCTGGGCTATATAGTAAGACTATCTCAATAAAATTGGGAAAGGAAGGAAAGAGACAGATAGGGGGAGGAATGGAGGGAAGGGGAAGAGAGAGAGAGAGAGAGAGAGAGAGACTGTGCCTTAAGAGTTGGAAGGCCTGAAGAGGTTTGTTTTTTTGTTTTGTTTTTGGGTCCGATCATGGGGCCTGAACTCTTGGCCTGGGCGCTGTCTCTCAGCTCTTCAGCTCAAGGCTAGCGCTCTACCACTTGAGCCACAGTGCCACTTCCAGCTTTTTTCTTTTTGCTTATGTGGTGCTGAGGAATTGAACCCAGGGCCTTGAGCATGCAAGGCAAGCGCTCTACCACTGAGCCACCTTCCCAGCCCTGCCTGAAGAGGTTTTGAGTCATTTATACAATAGACACCGATGTAGTATTTGATTAAGTGAATTAAAAAGTGTCCTAGAGGGCTGGGAAGATGGCTCAGTGGTAGAGCGCTTGCCTTGCATGCAGGAGGCCCTGGGTTCGGTTCCTCAGCACCACATAAGCAAAATGAAAAAAGCCAGAAGTGGCGCTGTGGCTCAAGTGGTAGAGCTCTAGCCTTGAGCTGAAGAGCTGCCAGGCCCAGAGTTCAGGCCCCACAACTGGACCCAAAAAAAAAAAAAGTGTCCTAGATTTATTTATTTATTTATTTATTTAGCCAGTCCTGTGGCTTGAACTCAGAGCCTTGGCACCGGCCCTGAGCTTCTTTTGCTCAAGGCTAGCACTCTATCACTTGAGCCACAGAACCATTTCTGGCTTTTTCTGTTTATGTGGTGCTAAGGAATCAAACCCAGGGCTTCGTGCATGCAAGACAAGTACTCTACCACGAAGCCACAGTCCCAGCCCTTAGCTTTATTTTAAATGTAAATATCTGGCTCACTCTGTCTTAAAACAAATTATTCAGCCCTGGGAGAAACCTTATATTGACTGAAGGATGTAAAAATCTAAGAAGCCAAAGTGTAAGAAACCTGACTTCTTACTCTTCAAAGATTAAAGGCCAAATTCAGCAATGAGAGTTTTCCCTCCTTTCCTCTAAGTGACAGCAAGCTTTAAGTTTGGGAGAGTCAGGAGAGCAGTAAGCTGGGCCATGGAGAAGCTGGGCCATGGAGAAGCTGAGCCATGGAGAAGCTGGGCCACAGAGAAGCTGAGCCACAGAGAAGCTGAGCCACGGGGAAGCTGAGCCAGGGAGAAGCTGAGCCACGGAGAAGCTGAGCCACAGGGAAGCTGAGCCACGGAGAAGCTGAGCCACGGGGAAGCTGAGTCACTGGAGAAGCTGAGCCACGGGGAAGCTGAGCCACGGAGAAGCTGGACCATGGAGAAGCTGAGTCACGGAGAAGCTGAGCCACAGAGAAGCTGAGCCACGGGGAAGCTGAGCCACGGAGAAGCTGAGCCACTGGAGAAGCTGAGCCACGGGGAAGCTGAGCCACTGGAGAAGCTGAGCCATGGAGAAGCTGGGCCACGGAGAAGCTGAGCCACAGAGAAGCTGAGCCATGGAGAAGCTGAGCCACGGAGAAACTGGACCATGGAGAAGCTGAGCCACTGGAGAAGCTGAGCCACAGAGAAGCTGAGCCATGGAGAAGCTGAGCCACTGGAGAAGCTGAGCCATGGGGAAGCTGAGCCATGGGGAAGCTGAGCCATGGGGAAGCTGAGTCACTGGAGAAGCTGGGCCACTGGAGAAGCTGAGTCATGGAGAAGCTGAGCCACGGAGAAGCTGGACCATGGAGAAGCTGAGCCACTGGAGAAGCTGAGCCACAGAGAAGCTGAGCCATGGAGAAGCTGAGCCACAGGGAAGCTGAGCCACGGGGAAGCTGAGCCACAGGGAAGCTGAGCCACTGGAGAAGCTGAGCCATGGAGAAGCTGAGCCACGGAGAAGCTAAGCCACTGGAGAAGCTGAGCCACAGAGAAGCTGAGCCATGGAGAAGCTGAGCCATGGGGAAGCTGAGCCACTGGAGAAGCTGAGCCACAGGGAAGCTGAGCCACTGGAGAAGCTGAGTCATGGAGAAGCTGAGCCATGGAGAAACTGAGCCACAGAGAAGCTGAGCCACGGGGAAGCTGAGCCACAGAGAAGCTGAGCCATGGAGAAGCTGAGCCACGGGGAAGCTGAGCCACGGGAAAGCTGAGCCACGGGGAAGCTGAGCCACTGGAGAAGCTGAGCCATGGAGAAGCTGGGCCACGGAGAAGCTGAGCCACAGAGAAGCTGAGCCATGGAGAAACTTAGCCACAGAGAAGCTGAGCCATGGAGAAGCTGAGCCACAGAGAAGCTGGGCCACTGGAGAAGCTGAGTCACTGGAGAAGCTGAGCCACTGGGAAGCTGAGCCACAGAGAAGCTGAGCCACTGGAGAAGCTGAGTCACTGGGAAGCTGGGCCATGGAGAAGCTGAGCCATGGAGAAGCTGAGCCATGGAGAAGCTGAGCCACAGAGAAGCTGAGCCATGGAGAAGCTGAGCCACAGAGAAGCTGAGCCATGGAGAAGCTGAGCCACAGAGAAGCTGAGTCACTGGGAAGCTGAGCCATGGAGAAGCTGAGCCACAGAGAAGCTGAGTCACTGGGAAGCTGAGCCATGGAGAAGCTGAGCCATGGAGAAGCTGAGCCATGGAGAAGCTGAGCCACAGAGAAGCTGAGTCACTGGGAAGCTGAGCCACAGAGAAGCTGAGCCACGGGGAAGCTGAGCCATGGAGAAGCTGAGCCACGGGGAAGCTGAGCCATGGAGAAGCTGAGCCATGGAGAAGCTGAGTCATTGGAGAAGCTGAGCCACTGGGAGGCTGACTGTGTATCAGTCCCCTGGAGCTCTTGGGGCTCTGGAAATCACTCCGCATTTTATTTTTCTCCGTTGGGGTCAGGTGCGTCCATGTCATTCTCCTGTCAATAGCCGGGATGTTGCAATGCTGTCCGGTATTGACAGTCTGTCCACCACCGCAGGTCAGCGGCCGCTCCTTCCAGAGAGGGGGCGTCCGACTGCTAGCACACCGCAGCCCTAGAGAGCCGCGGGGAGGGGCGGGCCGGTCCCTCCACCTTCCTTGGGGTCCAGTTGGTTCTGCCTAACATCAACTCCAAGTGACATGTAATCCACACACCTCCTGGGCATGGGAAGCAGCATTCCAGAAGGTTCTGTGCTTCCTCTTCTTCCTCCTCCTTTTCTTTGGTAATACTGGGCTCTGGGCGTCACTACCTAGCAAGTTTTCTACCACTTGAGCCACACTCCCCGCCCAAGTAGGACCCTCCTTCCCTCCCTCCCACCCTCCCTCACTGTCTCTCTCCCTCCCTCCTTACCTCCCACCCTTCTTCCCTCTCCCTCCTTCCCCCCTTCTTCCTTCCCCCCACCTCTCTCTCCCTCCTTCCCTCCTTTCCATGCTGGTGGCTGAACCCAGAGTCTTGCACACACTGGTGAGGGCTGAGCACTGAGCCGCCCTCCCAGCCCCCTGGGCCTCTTTATTCCAGGCCCACAGGTGCTAACCAAGCCGCCAACTGTGTTTTCAAAGGCCTCGTGGAGGAGATCTGATGCTGCCACCCCGCCCCAGGGCATGTCCACAGCGTGGACCCCAAGGAAGGTGCCACTGATCATTCTGAGCCCAATCGAGTGGCAATGGCCGGGACAGGGGTGCCACCATGGAAGAGGTGACATGCATTTCGACAGGAGGAAGTCATCCAGCCGGATCTTTCCAGTTGCCTTGGAGAAGCGGCTAGCGCAAGGAAGAGAAACTCCTGCAGCTTATAGACGCCCCAGCGCTGGGCCGGCCGCGATCACTAGCACGAGTTCTGAAACCCGTACTTGAAAGGAGACAGGCCTGATACAAAGCTGAAAGTGAGTGGTACTGAAGGGCCGAGGACAGTCCGTGGGAACTTAGGCTGTTCCGGAAGGTTCTGTCATCGATGTTCTAGTTAGCCGGCTGCGCTTTAACATGGATGCAGCTGTGTCCAAACAGCCTTGGTTCCTGGCCTGCACAAGGCACAGCACCCCACAACCACCCAAGCCCCCAGTGCTCGCCACGCTCAGCTTCGGGGAGAGGCTTCCTTAGCCAAGCTCTGGAGGGGGGGGGAGGGGGAGGGAAGAGGGGGGGGGGACTGTGTACCCCAGCTCCATTTGGGAAGGACCTCGGCAGGACTGGTTAATAATGAACGCAAACTCAGCCCGCAGCGGGGGTCAGGAGCAGAGGGAAAGCAGAAAGAGTACCATGAGGAGACCAGGAGACCAGGAGACAGGAGACAGAGATGAGGAAACAGATCTCCACTGAGACCTGGGCCAGAGGCTGCAGGGGGGGCGGGGGGGGGGGCACTGGCAGAAGGACCTGGGACCCCCAGCTCTCTGCAATGCTGCCCCAGATCTCGGGACCCCAGGACCCAGGAAGACACTCCTGCTAACCAGCCATAACCCTCAGGGGCTGGGCAAGAGGCCACTCACTCACCAGGAGCTGGGGCGGGGGGAGCCACTCTGATTGGTTGAATCCATGCAGACAATGGAAGGGAGGAGGGAAAAAGAAGGAGGAAGAGGAGGAGGGAGGAGGAGGAGGAGGAGGAGAGAAGCAGGGGTTCATTAGTGGGTGAGGATTCACTTTTCTTTGTTTACCTATGCAAGCACACATTATAAAGTTATTTCTGGCCTTATCGGCTCTAGTCTCTCCACATACTTTCCATAGAAATGGTTTTATTAAGAGAGCAGTTCTCAAACTAAAAATGGGCCTTGAACTCAGGGCTTTGCACTCACGGCTTTTTTTTCCCCTGAAGGCTGCACTGTACCCTTTGAGCTAACTTCCACTTGCACAGATTTTTTTGATGGTTAATTGGACATAAAAGAGTCTCACAGACTTTTCTGCCGGGCTGGCTTTGAACTACAATCCTCAGATCTCAGCCTCCTGAGCAGCTAGGATGACAGGTGGGAGCCACCAGCACCAGGCCAGTTCTCTAACATTTTACTCAGCAATCGCTTACGTCCTACACCATTTTCCCCAAGGGCTTATAGGCAGAAGTTTTTGTTGTAGCACCTGGTACGCGCCAAGCAGAGGTTCCACCTCTTAAACCACACCCCTAATCCCTATTGCCTTAGCTGTTTTCCGATAGAGTCTCCAGCCTCAAACTGTAATCCTTCCAATCTCCACCTCCAGAGTTGCTGGGATT